>NW_028301608.1:43125000-43750000 GCF_987345545.1 Pholcus phalangioides | reverse complement strand
GAATGCATCACCTTTTTTCTGACGTCGTAGCGAATATAAATTGTATTTGTATCTTTAGATACGAATATACAAGATCAGACGCTACAACAGGTAAATTGCCGGACAAAGTGAATGAAAAAAATAGTAATGAAAAAAGTAAAAAAAAAATAAATATAAGAAAAATCAGTATGAAAATTAAATAATATTGGAAACAGGTCCATAAAAATATGGTTGTCACAATCAACCCAATTGCAACAAATCCGAAAAAGACTAAAATGAACTGCTCATAAAAATATCATTATTATTCCTTTAAGGATGGCTTCTCTCGATTACCCCCCACCCAACTTATCATATTTCCTCTGGAAGGTGTCTATCGTGGGGTAATTCACGACAACCAAAAATAAGCTATTTTAGAGATGTAGAGAAAGATGTCCTCTCCATTTGTTAATGCAACAATGCAACATACAGTATACGGTATGCTGTGTGAAGAGATACTGATGTGTAGGGAAGGAAAATTAATCTCTGTTCTCTCGGGAACTCTAATCCCGGTGTCTCGTATGCCGGATGAGTGTTCTATCACTAAGCTATGAAAGCAGATAGAATACTTCCTCCTTGGAGCGTATACAAGTACAGTGAAATCTCGATATAACGATACTCTGCGGAACAAGAAAAATATCGTTGTTGAGGAATTTATCGTTGTAGCGAGGTTTCACTGTATATATGACGAATGGCTCCGTGTAAGTTATTCCATGCATTTACAACCGTATTAGAAAAAAAACTCCCTGCTACACGACCTGGAATTGCCCCTAAGTAACCAGAACTGGTGTTCCGCAGTCGAAGTAGTTGAATGACGGAGTAACAATATGTCCAAATTGAATTAAATATCATAATATGATTTTATGATTTTTTTTTCTGTTTTACCTAAAAATATTCAAGATTAATATAATAATTACAAAATAATGTAATGTAACTTTCCAAAACTTCAATTTAGTAGTAAATACTAAAAGGAAGGAATTTTTCCCCCGGATAATTATATTTGGGTTAATGTATTTCTTGTCAGAGTTAATTAGAATATAGTAATGTTAATTATGTGTTTGGGCGTGGATTAAATTATACATATATATTTTTCTTCTTGTATACCCCTTAGCCATGAAAAGTTCGAAATTTCTGGGTTATTCGTTTTGGCTATGTTATTATTATTACTTTTAATCGCGCAGGAAGTTATTTTTTAATGAACTAGAATTAAGTGCAATAACATTTGAATCATGACGTTATAACATTTAAAAAAGTTTTCTAATGTTTCAAATACCAAATACGTATGAGATTATTACATTACCCACTGTTTTTCTTCAGTTACTTTTCATTTCGATTTTTATTACAGTAACCTACGACGAAAGTTTTGAAAAAAAAACTTCCTTCTTCAAAATTATTTGAATCATTTTGCTTCCATTTTTTTAGTAAGATACACTTCGTAGTAAGAAACTGCCATTGATATTTCCAAAGATATACTCTTAGAAATGCCCCATATTCTACACACATGCTATCAATCATTTATTTCCTCCCATTTTTACTCAAATCATAGATTATACTGTGTAAATGAACCGGCATACTTAGTAAAGTTCTCGAAACGTACTGTATAATCGAAAATTAGTAAAATAAATATTTTGACAATTAAACATGATACATATGCAGTACTTTGAGTTATTAGCATAATGTGCCCATAGTTTTCAATATGATTTCAGAAGAAAAAAATTGCAAACACAGTTATCACATACATGCTTTAACCGAAAAAATGACTAATTTACTGAAATATATAGATATATATTTTTTTTTTATTTATCTCAAATTCAAGATTCAAAATATAGCTTGATGCTTAAAAATAATAAAATTTAAAATCACTACTACAGTATGTTTTTTTTTTTTTTGATTATTTTTCCTCTTTGACTTTGTGAACGCGTTTGTAAATTTGTGGCATATTCTTTATTTTTTCCCTTGTAGCACTAAAATTACAAAAATATAAAATAAAATTTACTAATCGAGTGCATTATTTAAAAAAAAGAAAGAATTATCTTTAATTTTGAGAACACTTTCGGAAATTTCTGACGCAAAATTTCATTTATCTATTTTTCACCCTTTAACGACAGCCATAGGTTTTTGGGAATAAAAGTGGAAACCAAGTATTATCTGAGAAATTATTTAAAAATTCTTTGAATGTATAATGAAATGTAAAAGAAACGAAGGACTAAACAACAAGTTTCAAAACCACTGATCACGGAGAACTTTGTGTGTAGAGGTTTCTTTTTTTATGGAACGGACAGAATCCGCGTAATATAGCGGCTTGAAAAATTCTTCGAACATTGCAAAATAGAAAAACAAACATAAAGCAGGTGAAGGTCATCTGGCTTGAGAGGAAAGAAGAGAAATATGGGCTCTCGCGCGCGCAAAAAAGAATATAGCAGATAGCGAGAAATGATATAATATGCAGTCCAACTCCATTATAACGACATCTGTTATTACCACACGTTGGTTATAGTATCAGCGTTATTGTAAGCGAAGGTTCCGGCTCATTCTCATAGAGAATACTGTTGATGAACCTCACTTTTAACATCAACGAAATGAAACGACCTCGGTTATAACGACAGATTTCAGCACTTCTGTAGGTGTGTTTATTCTAGAAACTCTCCGAATTTGAGCCGAACGCATCGATTAAACGTTTTCATGCCTTTTCTGTTGATAAATGTAGTAAAAACTCTCTTTTGCGGACAATGGTGGGACAAAAAAAAATTCGTCCGTAAAAGAGGAGGGGAGACAGCATCTAAGTGGTGTCCCGTATGGGGGGGGGGGGGGGGGTTATTGTATACCAATAAAAAAAACGAATTCGTTGCCGTTTAAATTAATTCGTTGCCATTAATTTTATCGATTAATTTTCCTCCTCCTAGAGTTCTTAAAAGCCGTAGATCCGAATTAATACTTCCCCCCCCCTTTTTTTTTTGGTATCCATAGTGAACTAAAACTGTTTCTTTCCAGGAATCGGGATTTTTAGCTCTGTTTAATCATACATTCATTATCTCTTCAAGCTTTGGCTCCTGGAATTAACTTTACAGTATATTTCAAGGGAAAAAAGAATCCGAGAACGCTTGCTTGACGTATTCCCTACCAATTCAAATTTCAATTGTATGTTCCAAAAATCTTTCCATTTATTCGTCAATCTTTGTGTTTTCCTATCTTTCAACACGGCTCTATATTCTGATCACGTTTATTTATGATACGGACATATTTTGAAACATTTTACTTCGAAATTCTCTTGAATGGCTTATCAACAACTAGCTACAACTAAAACATTCTCTATCATAAGCGGATACTGGGAGGAGGAGCGATTTTGTCCCAGCAATCCCCGTTCCGTAAAAAAAATAATTGTATTATTTTGGAGTTGGTGGGAGAGCAGACGTGCCCTTTCGCCCCCACTTTCACCATACACAAACTCAATTCCCCCCCCCCCCCCGTCCTATAAATTTTATTTTATTCGAGAGTTGATATAAAAACTCGATGATTCGTCCCATTCTCGTTCGAGGAGCCTGAATCTGCTCATGCCACGAAAATTTTTCGGAGCCCCGTTTCCCAGGGAACTAAATATTACATACTTTTCCAACGAACTTTTATATACTCTTGTTTTTCCATCGTTATATCAAATCAAACCAAAGCTATATCCAATTTTGACATGACGTTCTCGTGGGTCTGACAATCGTATTTTGCTATAAATTTTATTTTATTCGGTTCATTCGCCTTCGAAACCGAACCAAACCTCGACATACAACTATAAATACAGTCAACGCTTCGTCCCGTCGAAAACGGATGTTATGCAAGAGAGGGTCGGTATATCGAAAATAAAACATATATGACAGTTGTTCAGTGAAAGCATTTGAGACCCATCCCACCGGTCGTTGTAATGGAATGGTCACTCTAACGCGGGGTCGTTATAACGAGCGTAGACTGTAGTAGGGCTGCTCCGATTAATCGGTCAATTTTTAATCGCCGTTAGAAATTTTAGTTGAGTTAATCGACTCGATCAGTTCTATTAAAATTCTGTTAAAATATGCTTAAAAGTTCGAAATTTAACTAGATTTGTTCAACGAAACCGATTGGATGCTTTAAATTATGCATCTGCATATAGAATAGTATTTTGGATGAGTGACCATATTTGAAAATATTTGAATCGATATTTTGATCACATTTTTTTGGCATGGGGAAATGCAATTCTATTCCACGAAAGCTGATGACCAGTTTCAAATTCAGTTCAGACTAAAATTTATTGTCTCTACTATGAACAGTAGTTTTCCTAATTTCTTGGAAGCATCAGCTGCTCTCCTCACATGTACTACTTGGGGGAGACTACATAGAGTTTCTATGTAGTAAAACAAGCAACAGAGTACAATCGAAAGTAGTTTCGAAATCGGTGACTGATCTAAAATAACTGACTTTAAAAAAAAACCAGAATTTGATAAAATATGTTAATAATTTTAAATTGCTTCAAGTGGGTAGTTAATTAATTTCTTAAGTTAATTTCTTAATCTACATATTCCCGCATTTGTTTACATCAAGCGAATAAGTGCACGAAAAATTAATAAAAAATATTTTATAGCATCAATTAATATCATATAGTTACGACAAAAAAATTCGATTAAAAACATTTGATTTATCCAGTTAAAAATTTTAATCGATTTTCAACCCTAATAAATAGTATTATATTTATTATGCCAGTAAATTTATTCACTGTGTAATAAACATTTCTTTTCATGATCTCAGTCTGCTCGCCCCAGTATTAAATACTTTTTCCGAAGGGTTGCAAATGAGCCGCGACTTTATTACGGGAAATCGCGGTAACTCCAATCGAAACACATCGACTCATTTAGAATGAAAGCAACAAATTTGACTTACCGGAACCCATCGCATGCAACACATCTTCTTAGATTTAAGGATAACTCAATTATCCCGAAGAATCTCACATCCCCATATACACACACACTCTCGCGCTATTTAGTGAAATACCTGTTGCTGGCCGTCACTCGGCGAATGAAAAAAAGAGAAGTGGAGGCCGCGCAAATAAACCAAGCGGGCCTGCTAGGAAAGCGACAGCGCGCACCTGCTTATAATACTTGCTGTAGCTTGTCATTCGCTTATTACACCTACGTTCTTTTCGGTGGGTGTTGTTCCTTCCACTGGTAGATACTAGATGCTATTTAGACATATAAACCCGAAAACCACACGATAGAACCACATACGGACGACAAGTTTAGCCAAGTGCAACGCAAAAATTCTCTCTTTCCTCTCTGTTTTTTGCACCATACACCTTGTGTGTCTATTTATTTCTTTTCCTCATTCAACTTGAGCCGCGCATCACGACCGTTAATTCCAAGCCACGGCAAAGTTTTGATAATAAAAGTGCGCACACGCACAATCCACGGATTACTTCTCTTTGTTGGGGTTCGCTTAAGGGCATTTATTAAAAAGGCCGTCTAGCGAGTCAGCTTTATTATTATTCTTTTTTTACCTCTCACTCGCTCTCTCTCTTCCTAGAAATAATATAAAGATTATAAGCTCTCTCTCTCTCTCTCTCGCTTCCGCTTTCCCATATGCGATGTCCTTTAGGCGATTTCATGGCCGTAGCGGAAAACATAAATAAGTAAATAAAAGAGGGGAATTTTTCCGCTTTCTCGATTCAATACACAGGGTATAAATAATGCACGGGATTAGTTAATGATATTCGAGTTTGAAGGTGTTATTTATATCTCGAAATACAAGGTGTCTGGGCTGATGATATCCAGAAATAACTGCTTGTAATGAGAGAACCCAACATGATTGCTTATACAAATGCCACAACAGGCAAAATCCCCAAACGAGGTGGCTGAAAAAAAGATGCCCATAAAAATATGGATGCCAAATATAACTAAAATACAGCAACCCAAAATAAAAACAATTATCACGAAAATACTAATGTTCACTAAAATGATTCTAATGAAAAACTAATGATTATGATAAAGTACACTGCCTATAAGAATTATGGTTGTCTTATATTCAAGTATAGATAGCTTCTCTCAATTCCTTCCATTATAAACATCGTATTTCTTTTTAAACGTATCAATTATGGTAGAATTCGTAACTCCCGGGGCTAAGCTATTCCATTTATTCACTATCTTTTAGAGGAAAAACTCCCTGCGACCCTACAACTTGGAGTTGTCCCTTACTAACTGATTCTGGTGTCCTCTTGTCGAAACACTCGATTGACTGTGTATTAGTAACTCATGGTCCATCCTATCCATACCATTGAAAATTTGAAACACTTCGATCCCCCATCTCCGACACCTGCGTTCCTCCAATGTAAACATATCCAGCAAATCGTCTCTCTTCATAGCTCGAACCCAGTGTAGCAACAAGAGCCCGCGTGGCTCATCTCTGCAACCCCACAACCAAGTCTATGACTCTGTATAGGTATGGTCTCCAAAACCTTACGGCATACTCCAGTTCATGATGAACTAAGCCCCTAAAAAAGCGTAAAGATCACTTTAGGAGAACTAGAAGACACCTTTTTAGGAAAGGTGAATGAACCGAGCATTCTATTCGATTTTTTGACTTCCGCGGTATAATGTTCAGAAAACCCAAGCCGCTCGTCAATGAGTATTCCCAAATCGCTGATCCTATTTACACTGCTGGCCACCGTAAATGCAACACCCTGAAGGAAGCATGCAAATAATATGAAATTTACAACATGCATAAGCGGAGGTGAGATATGCAAATGATTAGAATTTCAGCGCAGACGCACATCACGCGCGCCTGTGGCGCCACTTCAAAGCGCTATTTAAGGCTTGGAGATTTTGACGATTTGAAGTACGGCAATTGTGTTTTTCTTGTGGCTTTTTCAAAAAAACGATCAATTATGGCTCGTAGAAAACAGCGATCATCTTTTGATCAAGTATCCGAGTTCGACAGAGGAAGGATAGTATCCTACCGAGATTGTGGATTATCTTTCAGGGAAATCGGTAGTCGTGTTGGACGAAACCAAACAACTGTAATGCGGATATGTGATCGTTGGATGCGGGAGGGTACGACGGACCGACGTGTTCGATCGCATCCACCTCAGTGCACCACTTCACGTGATGACAAGCGTATTGTGCGTATGGCAGTGACGGATCGCTCAGCCACATCACGAGCCATAGCACAGCACATTCAGTCTGTACCGCATCATCCAGTGTCTGCGCGTACCATTCGACGCCGTTTACAGCAGAGTGGTCTGTCCGCAAGACGTCCATTGCTTCGTCTACCCTTGACGCAGAACCACAGACGTCTCCGCCGCCAATGGTGCGATGAAAGAAGGATGTGGACGGCACAATGGAATGAAATTGTCTTTACTGACGAGTCACGCTTCTGTCTGCAACACCACGATGGTCGGATTCGAGTCTGGAGACACCGTGGAGAGAGGATGCTGAGCAGCTGCGTTATGCACCGCCACACTGGTCCTGCACCGGGTATTATGGTATGGGGCGGTATTGGATATCACTCTCGCACTCCTCTAGTACGCATTGCCGGTACTTTAAAAAGCCAGCGCTACATCTCCGAGGTGTTGGAGCCAGTTGTCCTTCCTTACCTTCAGGGCTTGCCCACAGCCATATTTCAACAGGATAATGCGCGACCACACGTGGCACGCATTGTCCAAAGGTTCTTCGTCAATCGCCAGATTGAATTGCTTCCCTGGCCAGCTCGCTCTCCGGATCTTTCGCCGATAGAAAACATGTGGTCCATGGTTGCTCAACGATTGACCCAGATTACATCCCCAGCTGCCACACCAGATCAACTTTGGCAACGCGTGGAAGCTGCTTGGTCTGCTGTACCCCAAGAACACATCCAAAGTCTCTTTGAATCAATGCCGAGGCGTGTGGCAGCGGTGATCTCCAACAATGGCGGCTACTCTGGCTACTGATTTTGGCAGGAACCACACTTCACAGAAGTCTATAAATTTAATCATTTGATGCTTGGTCAACATGTTATCTACAAAATAAATATTGTTGCGATATCTCTTGTATTTCTTGGTGTTGCAATTTGGGTGGCCAGCAGTGTATATCCGAAACGATATTGTCATTTAACTCACAAGTGAAGCGGGGGTTGTTCAAACCCAAGATGAGCACTCGTGCATTTGTGAACACTCAAACTCATCCTTCATTCATTTGCCCATGCTGCGATCATATTCAAGTCCGTGTAGAGCAACTCCCTATCACTTGGATTCCCGACTATCTTTAAACATTAGTTTCCCGTCATCTGCGAAATTACTAACTATCCCATTGACACCTTCATCGAGTTTATTAATAAAAATTATAAAAAAAGTATGGAGCCAAGGACACTCCCTTGAGGGACTCCACTTGTGACATTTGTCCAATCAGAAAATTTAAGTTGCATTGAAGATGACAACTTCTTAGGTGTATTTGCAGGTTAATAGATTTCAATTAAGCACCTTTAGTGGCTCTGCAGATGTCCGAACGGTACTCGATAAATATTTTGTCAAATATTCAATAGCATTTATTATTAAATAAACTGCTTCAAAGATACATCTTTGCAAATCATGTCGGAGGCTCCACATTCCAGTCAGTTCATACATGGCGTTTATCACGCGTCACTGATTTGAATTCAGTTAGACTACGCACTCACTGAATCTTATCGTAGTAGCATGTGAATGCTACTACAATACTACACATGCACCTCGTAAATATTTCTTTGAGAAATATATAACAAACTGGTGCTTGCCGGATGTGCACCATCGTCGAATTTGTTTCTGAGAAATGCATGTCATGTGCTCCATCTGTTTTCTGAATTCGGAAGCAAACAACTCGGCAATTTATATTCCCTGTGTCAGGTACTACGCATTGTTTTAAAATGCTGCTAGCATGATTTCTCTCTCTCTGTGCAGAGAGATTTTTCAATGGGACATCGGCTTGTATCAGCACTTTGAAAATGGAAAACCAAAAAAATCTAGCTTCTGATGCCAACAACTGGAATTAGGGAAACGTTTAGTACGAAGTTTCTTGCCTTGTAGCCCGAAAACACATTTATTCAACATGCAATACACTGTAGATTACAAAATGTAAATTAAGTAATGTATAATTGCACACACACACACACGCGCGCGCGTACTATATTTCCGTTTTTCACACTGCATAATTAATGTAATTTTCATCTATAATAAGATGCAGTAGTTTTAATGTAAAAATCTAATTTTATGTAATTAGAAATGAATGAGTTATAGTATTTAAACTATAACTCATTCGGGAATTCGAGTGTAAATAATACACTTGCTTCCAAAAGTTAAGCGCGCGACGACTTATATAAAACTACGACACCACTTTAATCTTGCCCCTCTAAACTGCACGGTTAGTGGAACCCAAAAGCGTGGTACTCGCGCATACAGTCCCTTCATGTGGAGCCGTCGGCACTCAGTAGCAGCAGATAGTGTCTTACCAAGTGATATTGCAACCTTGGAAGTAACAGTTGTGGAAGTCGCTCGTGGATTCCGCATAGCTACAACAGCAATATACCGATTAAGAAAACAATTCCCAAGCAAGTCAAAAATATGCCTCTGCGGAATTTCTAACGAATTGCTACATGTTGAGATGTGCATGTCTGTTATGAGCCTAACGTGAAGCTTGTTTCTGTGTGACACTTGTTATAGTACTGCCATCTACCACATATATTTTGAAATATGAGTGAAGTGTAATGTTTGAAGCTTTTATCGTTGTAGACCTGTTGCTCTCTGCACCGAGACTTTTTAATGGGGAGATCGGCTTGCATTCGCACCTGTTAAAGTGGTGTCGTTATGTTATATAACCCGTGGCGTATATTTAACTTTTGAAAGCAAGTGCATATAAAGCTGTATGTACTATACATTAAAACCCCTCTTAACGGACATCCCTCAGATACGGTCATCCCACTTTTACGGTCAAATAATAATTTCCCCTGGTATAATAAAAGTACGCATTTCAAACTCCCGATTAATGGTCACCCTCTGTTTTATAGTTGAATTTTTTTTTGTCCCTCCGGTGTCCGCAAAAGAGAGGTTTTAACATATTTTTATTTATTTTTTCAAATTGTACTTAAAATTAGTGAGATTATTAATTAGTACAAAAATAGAAGAAAAAAAATTACTTCTAAATTTAGCCCTCTTCTCTAACCTGCATAGACGAGATATATTGCGTTCTTAAAAGCCTTTTCTTTTAGTAATGACAAGCCCAGATATTATGTAAAGCTGATTTTTCTTTTACGGAGCACATTTTCTCATTCTTCGCCTCCCCCCCCCCTACTTTGCAACTTCTTAAAATCGGAAGAAAGCCTACTTCATAAAAAAGATATGTCAATTCACACTAGGGGATTTAGTGGTTTCTGCTACGCCGAGGATAAGGGGTTAATATTTATAGTTTAACACAGATATTAAGAGATGGTCTGTGATGTCCAGCGAGGGTCAATGGCCAAATTTCCGCTTTATAGGAACTTTTTCCTTCTGTGAATATATTTACGATGCAACAAACATTTGGGATTTCACGAGAAGAACGACTATTTATATACAAACACACCTTTCTTCTTCTTCTGTGTATACAATTTGTTTCTCCTCGGTAAACTACTTCTTAAACTAAGCCGAGTATCCAAGAATGCGGGTAAGCATCGTATTAAGAACACGGCTCATTGAGGTCAGAGTGTAATCGTTCAAACTCACCAAAAAAAAAAAAACAAAAAAAAAAAACCGTACATTCTTCAGATTTTGTTTTTTCCAAGTTTACGTTTAGTTCAGTGTTTTATAACGATTCAAAGTTTTATTCGATTTTTCAATTACTCATGAAAATAATTTTTAAGGATTTGATGAAAACGAACTAGGTTTCTAAGGCTTAATAATTTACGAGTAGCTTCGATTTCGAAACTGAATGATTCGAGATTTGTGAAAGATAACCTTTTTAGAATATACGTAAAATGAATAAATCCTAGACTACTCATTTTATCATACAAAAGTATAAGCTTTTCTCCAATAGAATGATGAAAAATATCGGAACTTTATACTTTATCGGGGTGCATATCAAACGGGGGGGGGGGGCATTTTACTGGCGAACCGTTGATCCTAGAGGTATACGTGCAATAAGAAAAAGTTTACAAATAACGTGTAGTACTCATATATGTCATCCATGTTTCAAAGGGTTGTATAGTTACTAAAATAAAAAATGTAGTGTTATTGAAAACTGTAGTTATTGAAATAAAAAAAAAAACTCCCCAAAAAATATACAGTCCCCATGTGCCCAAAACCTAATTAGAAAGTTGTTGCCCTGTCTTCTCTCTCTCTCTCTATTCTAATAACAACAAAAAAATTTCTACGTTTCCAAGTGCAATATTCACTGAGATATTCGAATTCAAAAAACGGAGGAAAGTTGGAAAAAACAGCTCTAAATGTGACAGAGGCAGGGCAACAACTCTCTAATTGAGTTTTGAGGCGCACGGGGACTGTATAAAAAGTTTTTTTTAATTTTAATAACTATACAACCTCTTGACACTCGAGTGACATACCTGAGTACTACACGTTGTTTGGAAACTTTTTCTGACTGGCAGTATACCTCTAGGATCAACGGTGCACCAGTAAAATTCCATACCCCCCCCCCCACCACCCCATCCGTTTGCTATGAACCCTGTATATAATGCCAAATTGCTATCGATGTTGATGGAATATTTTATTGTGATAAACAATAAATAACACTTGTATATTATTTCTGTCGAAATGATACAAGGTACCATCATTGTTTCATTCGCACAGTTTCGTGTATGGAACTCATTGTACGGGTGAGATCGTGAAGAAAAACCAACAGTTTATCAGTTCAAGACCTCTTTAAAAAATCATGATCTGTCTCCACATCTTCGATGGTATGCTTCTTTTAACCATTTTTTTTATTTCAAGTTATCTTTGCATTGTTTTACATAATTTTAGCTTTATATACCTCTTTTCAATAGTTTTGAAAGAGATTTTTATTTGATTTTACTTATGTAGTTTTTAAATTTTTTTTCCACTTTCTCGTCCTCTTTATACACATTCACTTGTTTATATTTTACGTTTGCTTATTTATTTTATTTTTATTTATCTGTATTTTTGTTTATCTTTGTTTTCTTACATTTCTGCGTTTTCTTTGCGATGTAAGTGCTGAGTTGTAATTCACAAATACACGTGTGTAAATAAATAAATAAATGGCATAAAATCTTCTAGAATCGTCGATATTTGCTTTAATATCGAATTATCATAAGGTTTTCAATAATGCCAAAACATGCAAAAATGGTAAAGCACGCTAAAATGCTGCAAGAGCTTTCAAAATGCTAAAATTTTGATTTCATGTACGATATTGACTTGAAAACAGTTACAATCAGTGAATGAAATTTAGTTCAATCTTAAAAGAAAATTTTTTCTATCGGTAATCTGATGTGTTTCCGGTATAAATCAAGTTCCATTGAAGACTTGATATCCAAGAAAAAGAGTCAATGTATATGACTCTGTTATATATGTGTGTGTGAAAAGTTCTCGAACACTGCGCATGTTTTACCTTTATTATCGGTGAATGAGGTGAATTTTTACTCAATCATGCGTTATTTAACGTTCAAAATATTATAATTCATTTTTTCAAGTGATACCTACAGAATGTGATTAATATACACTATTGCACTATTGCTTTAGTTAAAAATGCAGCGAAACCTCGATATAATGATATTCTGCAGACCCAGAAGAAATATCGTTGTAGAGCGATTATCGTTATATCCAGAGGCAACATTATCCCCTCGAGTGATCAAATTTATGTTGTTGTTGTCATCTTATCTACATAAGATTGTTCATACCACCCGAAAATGCACTTTTATGTATTTATTCACAGCAAAAAAAATGCAATTGATTAGTTTATTAATAAAATTCACTAAGATGCATTGCCCCTGCAAAGAAGTTTACTGCATTGCACTTTTGTGTCTTACACAGAAAGTAGGAACTCCAATAACTTCCTTAGTTTTCGGCGAGCTTTTAGTGCAAAATATCGATGTGACTAGACGCCTTCACAAGAACGAAAACAAGTGACGAAGTTGAAATTAAATTCAAAACGGTTTTTAGCATAAATATAAAGAATACCGTTATTTTTTTTTATAGGAAATCTCCTAAAAAAAATACCGCTATAGAGAGATTTATCGTAGTAAAAAATATAGTTGCAGCGAAGTTTCACTGTATTATATATATTTTTGAGTACTTTCAGATAAGTGTGAGCGATGAAATATGATTTAATAATCGTTCTGAAAGATACCATAAATCATGTGCACGAAAAAGTTTTAAAAAAGGGGAAAAAAAAATAATAAACTTCGCAAAAAAAAATGCTCACCAAGTCTTGCAGGATTAGGAGCTGGTTCTTGGCATCTTGGATTTCCTTCAGCAACTCGACTATCTCCTCATCCGTTAGCGATGAGCAAGAGCAGGTTTTCCCAGGCTTCTTCTCTTCTGTACCTTCCAATTCTTCTATTTTCTTCATATCTATTCAAAAATCGATAAACATAAGAGAAAAATGCGCGCAGTTTGCAATTGCGTTTTTTTTTACTCTATTCAGAAACAGTTATAATAATACACTGTGATTATAAAATTAATGTCAATATACTGTAAAAACTAAATTTATAGTATCACTATCACTGAAACATCTGTTTTACTGATAAATGAATTTTATTACCATTGTCAATTTGGAATATAGCCAAATATTGTTAGTTCAGTTGTTTTTATAACTACAACCCAGGGCAAAAAATATCATGTATAAACATGTACAAACGCATTACCGATGGGATGTTTAGAACGCATATATAATAAATAAATTTAAAAAAATGAGTAAGAAATAAATAAAAATAATTATTTTTTCTTCAGCGATAATTTTTGGTCATTTTAAATATGGAATAAATGAAAAAAATCATAAATTTATTCCAATGTGACCTTGAAAATCGATTTATGAATTGGCAACACTCGGGAAAAAAAGTGTTCGATGAACATTTTGGTAGTAAATAAGTGTTTGATCAACACTTTGGTGGGAAATAAGTGTTCGATCAGTGTTTAAAAAAATATATTTGCTCAAAATATGTGAATGAAATAATGCTTGTGTGCTGGAGCAGGGTAACCAGACAATGTATAAAATGAACAGAACGGGGTTTCTCCGTAGCAACTAAGAGATAGATCCCAGAACATATCTCTCTGATGATCTCAAAAAGCTGAAAATTTATTTCCATGCTGGAAGAGGGAGACGGAGTTCCTCTAAAAGAAGTTTCAGGATTGTTTAACTGTATTCAAATTATGGCGAGTCGTTTCAAAATTTTCAACACTCAAATCCCACACTGAATTTGACCATTCTTCCTCCCCCCCCCCCCCAAAAACGTCCAAATTCTCCGCAGATTTCAATTGTCAGTGGCCTCTTCACCTCTTGAAAAAACTCGTTTTACTCAACTCATAAACATCAATTATTAAGACATTCACAGTATTTCCTGCCAATGCTGTTTTTCCATACATGGAATAAAACACAAACGTTCCCTAAACTTTCCCGTTTCTGAACGCAAGCGCTGCGTCAAAAATCAGGAGCTCAAACGTTCTTCTGTGGCACATCACTGCTCAGCCAACAATATTACTACTTTAATGCCGCTGAAATCATACAAAAAATGCTCTCACCCCTCGACTAAGATTTCTTCGAAGCACTTCAATATTCATAAAAATTCTTCTCCTTTAGTTAACGATTTCTGCAGAATTTCATATTTCCCTAATATTCGGACTCGATTGTTAAAATTGGCCCTCCTTGGCACTCCGTCTAATAATCGTAATCGCATAAATCATGCGATCAATACTTCTTCCTCTACTATCATCATCACCATCGCACGTCGGCGCCTTCTATTCGACCACATGCTTCATTCTAGCGAACGATCTGTGCTATATTAGGGCATTTCCTTTAAAGAAAAGGCTATATTAGCCTGGAAACGGCTGTTTGGTGGTTTAAATTCTTTGTATTTTTAGTGATTCTCGTCGTGGATTACATTTTCCTGCATAATGATAATGACCACCCAAATGGATATTTTTTTACTCTACAGGCGATGGTATGTTCCAGAATGAGACGATGCCAAGATACATTAATCTCGAACTGTGCAAAATCGGTTGAAAATATACCCGAGGCATCTGTCGGAAACTTTGTAATGATAACCACCAAACCAAGCCCTAAATCAAATCGAGATCATATGGTATTGGTAAGAGAAAAATCTGAGGAGTTATTTGATTGATTTGCTAAGGACTAAGGATATTGGTAAAATCAATGCAAATCTGGCTAAGTGTTGAGCGAAATATCGCCTGACTTAATTAAAATATAATGTCAGGTGATGATTGTAAGTGTATGTAATCAAGTCAAGGCCGTAACGAGAGGGACAACGACGACTGGGGGTCTGCCCCCCCCCCCCGAAATGTGAGGAAATGACTGAAAAAATGGAAAAGATGGCCAAATCTATTGTTCAACCACTTTGGTCCCCACCCCGAACGAAATTTCTGGTACGGGCCTGTATGTAATTTTTTTATGTGACCAGACAGGGTTATTTCATTATCAATGACACATTTCAATGCACCAAGTAATTTGGGTTCTTTTTTTAGCATGTTAAGATAAAAAGGAAGATTTTCAGTTCTTTATATGATTTTGGAAAAAAAAATAGATCAGGTAAAAAAATTTTTTTACCATAACATTAACATAAAACATTTAAAAAATGGTACTTTAAATGTCTCTTTTTGTCAAAATTGAACGCTGATTACCTACAGAGTCCAAAGAGCAAGGTTCGCTCCTGGACACTAATGACTTTTTGCGGTTCAGCTTCGAAAATGAAGAGAAGGAATGCAGTTCCGGAAGGTCCGTCGAATTGTTTTTGATGCTGTGCTGGAGAGGTGCCACTTTGCACGAGATTTTTGCAGGGGCTTCTTTGGGTGCAGTGCTGGGACTCGCAGTGCCGAGCAAATTTTTCCTGTGTAACCTCTCTGCCGTAAGTGACGTGAAAGACTTCCTAAGAGGACTCCTTTTGTTGTCGATGGATAAACCTGATATCGATGGAGATTTCGATGGTGAATCTCTTAGCGGCTGCTTCCTAGTGACAAAACGAAGATGAAAAGCCGTTATGAGTGAAAAAAAAAAGAAGAAAAGACTGTAGAAGAAATACAGTAAACGTCCGTTTATAATGAGAATTCCGCTATAACGAGTGACTTGCAAGTTATTGTCAAATAACTGCAATTAGCTGCAATATACATATATATAATCGATTTTCTGTGTGTGTGTTCTTCACACAAATCTACAATTTTAGACCGATCGTCACCAAATTTTTATATATGTTATTGTCAAAGACCATAGTGCGGCCGATTCGCGAAGTGCCCGAGAGTTTTGGCCCAAGTCCGATTTTCAAAAATAATTCGGTCTTTGGCCTGAAAATTCACGAAGTGGCTGGAGATCCCTCGCCAAAGTTCGATCTGCTTATGTAACACGGTCCGGTAAGCTCCAAATCCATTTTTTTCATCGCCAACGTGATATAGTAGATGTATTGGATATGTGACGAGAGAAAAAAAAGGAGAAATGTGAGAGAAAAACCATTTATATAATAATATAGACAATATCTGTTAAATTTTTAAGAAAAAAAAGATTACTTCATAGTGTGACTGCGGTTTGATGGGTTGCCATAGCTAACGTTAACATAACTATTTAAAAATACGCCAACTTGGCGATGCCCCGAATCATGTCTTCTGTTATCGATCTCCAGCCACTTCGCGATCTGGCTGTCCAAAGCCCGAAATTCAGACATTGTTACAAGGAAAAATATTACTCCGACATATAAAAATGTGCCCTCTAACTTTTTCTTTTTGATGGGAGGGGGGTTTTGTACTTTATTTCACCTGCACTGGCCTGTTTCTCTGCTCACAGAATTTCGATACCTGTGCAGAATGACAAAAAATAACGTGCTACCTCATATAATGTGGAAAATATTTTTTTTTTCTGTGCAGAAAAAAACTCTAGTGTACACGGAAGCATTCTCAGTCATTCTCAAACACTAAACGTGTAATTTGTAAATTTATTAACCGTGAAAAAAATTGTGTCTTTTTTTCATTTAGTTACTAAACATAACTAACAAACGGATGAAAACAAAATTTTATCACCAAAAAAAATGCCTTTTAGAAAATACTATGCAGTACAGAATATGTATTATATCGAGAAACATCATTAAACTAGAACCCCCTTCTGCCACCTATCAAATATCCGTGATATGTCCCTCTTTGAGGGACATGCAAACCGTGTCTAAGTTGACCAATATGGCGACTTTCTGCGCGAATCATGAAGTAAAGAAATCTAGATTCAAAGAAACGTAGAAATGGATATTTTCCCCTTTTTTTACAGGGTCGCTTTTTAAGGGTCCTTTTTTTTCGATTCCCTCCCCCCCCCCCCCTCCTTGAACTTCAAGTTATCCATCTGCCTGTTCCAGCTTCCAAAAATGCTTAGTTAAAGCTGTGGAATTTTTTCGATGTACGGTTTACGGGCCCATAACTAATTTTAAAATATCTTACCCCACATGAATTTATGCAGTTGAATATCAAAAGACAATACGTAGACATTAATTTTCATGCTTGAGAAGATATAAATGAAAAGTTGAAATTAATGTTATTTCATGGATATCTCAACTCAAAAGGCTAATACATATTTAATTTTCTGGGCTTCGTATCCTATGCGAACTCAATACTTCAAAAATCGAAAGACATCAGCAACATCGAGAGACCAGACATGCACCTCGTCTATATTCCTATGCGGAATTTCTAACGAATTGGTACATGTTTGAATGTGTGTGTACGTATAGTGAACCTTCCGTGAAGTTTATTTCTGTGTAATGCTTGTTATGTGTATTGCTGCCATCTGCAATCAATTTTTTAAAACTGTGAAGTTTTTCTCAACTCACAGTGGTTGAAGTGCAATGAATGAATAATTATACAGGGCCGGGGCTTACAGTTTGCGGGGGAAAAGTTTAAGCTGCTTAAACACTTGAAAGTTTAAAGCCGCTTCCGAATTGCTTACAAATTGTGGTAAAGAAACTTTCCAATTAGCGGAAAATTGTTGTCGAGTTCATGAAGCTGTGGAATTGAGCAGTGATATGATAATTGGGAATTTTAATTGTTCTGTAGGTTGATTTAAATCGTTTTAATGACGAACTCTGTTGAAAACTGAGAATCAAAAGCTGTGGAAGCAAAAATCAATTTCATGACTAGAGAGTTCTGTTCATTCGTTAATATTGAAACGAAATGATCGAAAGACGTTTTAATGAAAATAAATCAGCAATTTTCTACAATTTTATAACCTGACAGAGCAAAAATTGGAAATTCGCTTACAACGAGAAGTTCGTTACAACGACAGTTTTCCTCGTAATTGTGAACTGTAGTTATAACGGACTTCCACTGTACAAGTTTTTACCTCACATGAATTTCGCCTTACCTAATAGGAAGTGCTGAAGAGATTCCGGGCTTTTTGGCAGCGGATGATGATGACAGTTGTGGTTTCGGTCGTCCTATGGATGACGATGAAGAAGATGTGGACTTCACGTTTGTCATTCCGTCTCTGTTATTATTGGTAGTGGCGTATGGCAGCGATGATGATGACGACGACGTCGCACCCGAACAGCGAGCGTGATGGTTATGGTGTCCAACATCGTTACCAACAACTGATTTGCCCATCCGAGGAACAGTGGTATTCGAAACTGCTGGTGGGTTTAGAACAGACTCGGGACGGTAATGGGAAGCCACTGCGTGGATCAACCGCATGATGCACTTGGGGTCACCGGCTAATACATCTAAAAAGAAAAAAAAACCCATTGAAATTTCGAATAGTTTTGAGCGTTCAAAGATTGATATCTATTTACAATGGTCACAAAGAGATAAATGCTAAAAATACGTCAATGCTTTCATTGTACGTATCTTTTTCCTTTCTTCTGTCTGATCATTTTCGTCGCACCACGGTCATTTTCTGCTCACGAGGGCAAATTATACCGGGGCCTACAATTTATTGATTCCGAACGGCAGGCTTGTTTTTTTTATACTCATTGACGGGTTGGTGCGCTAACCCGTCGATGGGGGACTCCCTGCGGTAGCAATTTTTTATGCGGTCATGTCGCCGTTTTTTTTTGTTGTACCCCTGTGTCAGGAAAGTTTTCTGACAAGGACGAACCGGGTATCGAACTCGCGACACCTCTAAACATCTTTTGGTACATTAGGCGAGTATCTTATTGACCGGGGCTACCGCGCCCCTTTCTTCTGTCTGACACTGTACCTAGTGATTCCAACATAAAGATAATATTATGAAGAGAAGGGCTGGGGGGGGGGTGGCTAGAGTAGCCAGATGTACCGTATACAAAGGGCTCAAGGTGTAAGCAGGAATTAAAGTTCATTGCATATTCATGATTAATTAAAATTGGAGGGGGGGGATGATACCCCGGGCGCTTAGGTTCCAACGCCTGTGATCGTGCTTGGCTATCTGCTAATTTTTCCCTAACGCTAAACCAATAAATTATAGCGCTTTTTCATGAGTAGAATGCATACAAAAATTTGTGAAACGTAACCAATGAAAACCTATGAATCAAGAATACACTGTAATCAATCTGCTAGAATCAATCGAATTCAAAACTTGAGAACACGAAATTTATATCATTCAATTTGCACAGTGTGCACTCAAAAATTGACGAAAAAAAAAATACGTAGCATAAACGTACCTTTGACTCGGCAGTTCAAAATATGAACTTTATTCGCATTGAAATGCTCGAAAATTCTTTCTACGTTTTCTTTGCGAGAGTTTGGACTAGATGGGCTTTGGTTGATTCCTGCCACAGGGTCACCTCCTGGAAAAAAACAACACCGTACTTTAATGTTCAGTATTCTAGGAGTTACAGCCAAGCAACCAGGGAGTGTAACTCATTCTGATTCTAAAATTAATTGTGTGGTCCGAAGCTAGGACCAGTTTGTTTAAAACAAATAAAATTTCTTTTCTATTCCGTAGCTGTTTGAGACGGACCCGGGTTCGAGCTTCACCGTCACCATAGTGGTGATCGGCTGAAGGTGGTTTTCTTCGGTTCCCAACTTGAGGCGCAAATGGGGGCTTATCTCCCCGTTAATAAGTCTCGCCGTGGAGAGCAACAGCCCTACAACGATATAATTATTCAATCATTACACTTCACTCGTAGTTAGAAAAACTGATGGCAGATAGCGGCACTACACATAACAAACATTACACAGAAACAAACTTCACGTCAGGTTCGCAACATGTGCCAATTCATTAGAAGTTACTCAGAGGAATGTGAACGAGGTTTATATGTGGTTTAGTAGTATAGCAGTCCTCAGCTGATCACTAAAAAAGTTCCTTAAGGACAGAATTCATGTTGAGGATGAGGTACATCACCAGGAATTATTTTCCCAGCCTAGTAGAAACATCGTGACCATGTACATGAATCTGATGTTACAGAGCGCCAACTCCACCACCATGGGCCTACATCTCCTTCATCATGGGGATCAGTTGAGTGATCTTTATCGAGTAGACATTAAACCATACCCCTTATGCTTGCTCAACCCTTCATCTACTGACGGTGCTTTTAAAGTACCAGGTTAGATAATTCGTTAGATACGAACTAATCGTTTGAAAAAAAACAGGCATTTTTTTTTTATTTCTTGTCATTGATTAGAACTGAAAGGACCTATCAAATAATTTGCGTAATAATTATTTGTTATTATCATTATGTTTTTGTTTTTATTCACATTTTTTTGTCATTTTCTTCTTATTCCACTTTTCATCATAATGTAGTAGATAGAAGGTTAAAAGAATAAGCTTAACCCATGTTTTACCAAACATTTTAAGAAATCAAAATGTTTTTTTGTGAAATTCTCATGTGATTTTTCATGAAGTTATCATTTTATGAGAATTCAATTTTATTTAAATTACCTCAAGTGATACTGATGTACAGTCGGACCCCAATTTAACGAGCTGTAATTCAACGGATTCCGCGATTTAACGAATTTTTTCTGAAATTCGAACGAAAATAAAGATCAAACCCCAATTCGGCAAATTAAAACACCCGATATGATTAATATCTTTTTCAAAATATCCTTAAGTATTTTCTTATTGTCAAAAAACTGCGCTCGCTCACGTAAAAGCGTTTTCCGTTCAACTTGCCAAAACCGAAACTAATTGAAATGTGTCGCCATCTGTTGGTTACAGAAAGAAATATGATAAATTTTTTTTAAGTTTCAGCTAAAAGGGAAAACCACGCATTTCAACGTCTATTTGCATTTTCTTATCATGAGTTTTTTGATACACACCATGACCTCCACAAGGGCGGGGGCTGACAGGGCTCTAGCCTTGGTTGGGGCCCGGGACAAGTCTCACCATTTTTAGCTTTTTCACACTATAAATTAACTATAGAAGGGTCCGTGGAAAGTCTGACCGGAGGCCGGCAAAAATTCCAGCCTGGGGGGCCATGACACACACACACACACAGCAGTTTCTTCATCATTAAATTCTAAAGCCATTTAATGAATTCATTTCTTTTCACAGAGAAAACATTTATAAAGAGCCTCACCGAGTGCCTCCACCAACTGAGCGATAGCAACTCCATCCTGTAGGTCACTGCGTAAATCTGTGACCTTCCGGGAATTCGGATATTTCTTGAGCTGTAAATTCAGCCATTCCGTGTAAGCTTTCAGTCGACTCTGTGAAAATAAGGTTTTTCATTCATTTATTTATTTTTTTTCCAAACAAGAAAAATCATAAAAAAAAACACTTTCCAGCACATGACAAAAACATTTACAGTAGCACTCAAAAGTCTTTTGACAAATGCAGTACTGTTTGTAGCACCAACTCATTTGCATACACTGCCCTTGACCCTGGCATATGGGTAAAGCAGAAGGAAGAGTTTTATCGACACCTGTAGCTGAAATTTGTTTGTTTGTGGTTTGTGAGCTTTTATTTGTCAAATTTTCGTTTCCGGACGGATCGAAAGTGTTTTGACAAATATAGTTTAATCAAACACGGAAGTAAATAATTTTTATTTAATATGAATTTATAGTAGGATTATGCAGAAAACATAATGAAAACTGTAAAACGTAAAAAATATTCATTGTTTTTTTTCGGGAAAACATAATTAAGGCTTCAAGTAAGGGGTGAAATCAAGCTCAACTGGCAAGTAATTTTAGTTTTTCAAAACAGTTCATAAATTTTAGAAGCATGTTTAATAATCTCAAGAATCTGTGGAAAATAATTTTCTTTCAATACGACCAAAAGAAGGCAACAGATAGGATAGATAGAACAACCAAAATGCAGGCAAAGAGAGATCCTCGAAATGTGTCCACTAAGCGAAAAATCTGATGAATTCAATTGAAGACACGGACTGAATGTGTGCGAACACTTGCACAACGTTGGCTGAACATTATGGGATTGTTTGGTTGTCTCCCGAGTGAAGGAAAAAAAATCATTTAACTTTGTTGCAGAAGGGTAAGGGAGAGAAAGAATTATGCTCTCGTCAGCCGAAACGGGATTTCCCATAGGTTTCTATGGAAAATTGTTTGATTTGTTCCAGGTTCTGCCCAAAATTTGAAGATAAGTTTTTAAAACACCAATTAGCACTATAAAATTTACAAAAACTGATCGAAATATAAAATGAACAACTTCAAAATTGGTTAAATGAGAATCTACAGGAAAATGAGAGATATTGAAAACCTTTTATTTTACACTAATGTACGTGCATACACAAACCAACACCAGCTTTAATAGACTAAAGCTGGTGTTGGTTTGTGTGTGCAAGTCCACCAGCTTTAGTCTATTAAAGCTGGTGTTGACATTACCCAATCGAGTTCGTAGGTACCCCATCATTTGTGATATTGGTCTGCTCATTTCTGTGTCTGATACATGCACATAAGCTCTTAGAATGTCCGAACTGTTCAGTTTGATGTTGAGATGCGGATGCACTGAAAGAACGTGTGCTTTGAAAACAAAGGTTCCTTTTTTTCTAATGCATTTGCTACAAACTGAATCTGTCATTTTACATGAAATTTTTCAAAAACTTTTCAGAAAGAGAAATGTAGGTACATCTAGAAAAAGATTCCTAGGTGGACATGAGTAAATCGGGCTTGAGTGACAGTAATTCTGATGATGATTGACGATGAAATTCAGCTCACGGCGCGGCTGTTTTATGTTAGCACTTGCATCTACATCAACGAAAGTATTCGTCATCCGAATCCGCACTAGTTAGCCGAGGAATAAAAATCACGAAAAAAAATCTTTGTTAGCCGAAAAATTGGTAAACCGAGGCGTTCGTTAGCCGAGGTATCACTTTATTAAGGTATTATAGATTCTTACTGTTAAACACGAACGTGAAAGTGGGATACTTCTCTGCTTACGTATTAGTACTCTTTACCTTCTTTTAAAAAAAGACCTCGAGGGACAAGTTTCGTTGTAAAAATGTATTTCATAACGACATGTCGTCCTTTACGACGTGACATATGACTCTCTTACCGATATTCCAGTACGAAAATGACCGTAAATATAGCTCAAAAGTTGTTAGAAATTACTTGAAAGGCAACAAAGTGAGAGTTTTATGGGTGGTAAAGTCATAACTTGAATACGATGAAGCAGTTATGGATTGAGTTCGATAGAGGAGTCGGAGCCAGAAATAATGTAAGTTCGATTGTTTTTTCAATTGTGCGAAAAAATAATGGGGAAAAATTCACACACTGACCATGGAACAAACTCATGGAGTCCATACCAAAATATGGCAATTAGTTTTGTAATCTAAACAGCTTCCAACAAAGTGTAGACTTATTCTACTGAGTGATATTAAATGTGCGTGACACCTGAAGAATAATGAATTATTCATTAAGTAGAGTAAACGAATGTTATGTGACATGACACAGTTATAACGTAAGAGAAAATTAATTAGTTGTTGAATCCACGTAAATTATGGAAGGTTTCTGTACATTTCCATGCTTCTTGATTCTTGTAAAATCAAAGGAGCAAAATGTTATCTCTTAATATCTTTAATCCCTAACAAATTAAAAGATTAAATACAGGAAAAAAATTCCAAAGAGATTAACTGTTATCTTAAATAAACCAGTTTACCAGGACATGTCAAAAGGAAAACTAGTTTTTTTTCTACTTACCGTCCAGTCTTTGTTGGCCGGAGATGAATTCGACTCATCCGCCGCTCCGGCTACTGCACCAGCAGACATGAGCGATTCCCGAAGAAGAGGCACAATTACTATTAGGAAGGTTCATCTCTGATGGAATCTCTGCCGATATAGTGAAAGATCATGATCAACTCAGCATCTACAAGAATAAAAACGGAAGTCACATTTTAAAAAAGGAGCATTATATGTATATAAATAATTTTTTCAAGCTGTTTAATAGACTTTGCAGCTCAGTTTCGCAATACTTTTTTTTTCAAACCGAGCACAACTCTGGTATATCGCCATAAGCAATTTACTACCTAGTGAGTTGTGCTGGAATTGTGTGTGTACCTAACAGTCTGAGTGCATATCTAGTGTTGTGTATGATTTTTCAGTGCTGCCATCTATATCTCAGAAGTGAAGTGAGTGATGTGTAGTGACTGAATATGTGTACTGTTTGTAGGCCTGTTGCTCTCTGTTTCGAGACTTTTTAACGGGTAGATCGGCTCGAATTTGCTCCTCAAAGTTGGGAACCACAGAAAACCAACTTCAGCCGACCCCCACTGTGGCGACGGTGGGGCTCGAACCCGGGTCCCCGCGATGCGAGTCCGTCACTATGACCACTTGACCACCACAGCGGCAGTTTCGCAGTACTGTATATGTCTGTATTATTATTATTTTTTAACAAAGCCCACCACAGTCCAGATCCTAATGAAGCAAATGTCTTAGATTGTCTATCGGCGATAGAGTCGTGTTCGGTTCAGAAGTGAAAAGCTAAGCTACAGTACTACTGCTTAACTTTACATGCATCTCGTGAAAATTTCTCAGGGGAATTTCTAAAATTGGTTACATGCACGAACGTGTTTTGTGTGTGTGTGTGTTAGAGTTATACTTGTTTCGTGTTATACCGGTGTTACCATCTTCCTTCAATATTTTTCAGTGAAAATGATAAATGCTTCAATCTTCATGTCATGTAAGTATAGTGTTGAAGTTCTACCTACTCTCTGGGGCAAGACTTTTTAAATAGGGGACCTCTAGGGGTCTTTTTGAAAGGGGAAAACTCAGTGTCATAAAATAAAAAAAAATCTAAATTTTTATACGATCCCCCGGTCCTAAAAACCCAATTAAAATTGTTACCTTTCTTATACCGAGTCCAAAAAAAATCCCATGTTTTTAACTGCAATATTCGCTAAGATATCGGAATTCGAAAATCAGAGAAAAGTTAGGGAAGGACACCAAAACTATCAACATTTCTCCGATTTTAGAATTCAAATGTATCAGTAAATATTGCTCTTAAAAACATGGAATTTCTTTTGTTGGGCTCAGATGAGACAGGGCAACAACTTTCTTATTAAAAGTTATAGGACGGAGGGACCGTATAAAAATTTGGATTTCTTATTTTGTGACGGACTGTGTTCTTACTCTCAAATCTGGTGCAGGATGATTTCTGAACACATTTTGAACATTTTTTTAAAATTGAAACCATACCTCTACAAAGCACGGTTGATGAGATAAAGGCAGAATTAGGACTTACAGGACACCCTGTATATTAATATATATGACCATAATATATGGGCCCTGATCATTACACAGGTTTCTGAAATCACTTTGTTTGTATCTAAATGGCTATTGAAGTTACCAAACTTCACGTGCCACTGCCAGAGGTTCCTAAAGGCTTCGGAGGATGTGTATAAATATATATAGCCAGTGACTATGGCGTAGTGCGGGGGGGTTGAAACAACATTGATTCCTTTGGTATTTTACAAAGGGGATCCTCGGATGAAAGCTAAATGAAAAAAAAAAAACTATCCGAGACCAGTGAATCCTAAATGCTGCACGGCAGTGTTTCTCAAACACTTGTTACGAATTATTCAATCATTACACCATTACACTTCGCTCATAGTTAGAAAAATTGATGGTAGATAGCAGACTACACATAACAAGCATTTCACAGAAGTTCACAACACGTACACCCCACATTCCAACACGTACCAATTCGTTAAAAGTTCCACAGAGGAATATGGACGAATTGCATGTGTGTTTTAGTAACAGTATTTCTCAAAGTGTGCGTCGCCAACCTTTGCTAGTTGCACCGTGGTGAGCTGTTTATATTTATTTGTTTGTCTGTTATTCTTCAGATGCGGTTCTTTTACACGCGTGAGTGAAAGCTATTAAACTACTCTGGGGCGCAACGGATGAACCAAGAATTAGGCGAGGGAGCCGCGGTAGATAAAAGATTGAGAACCACTGCTGAAGGGCGTTCCAAACTGCTATGAGATTGGTTATTGGCCTCATGGCCCGTTGGAAGAGCGAGATCTTTTACGGATGAAGTTGAATTGAAAATATTAATAGGTTTGTGAGTTTTGGACAGCGTGTCACGGCACTTCGGGGGGGGCTACCTAAAAATTCTGAGATTGAGCAGGGATGCTGCAAGATACATGAAATTTCAGTCTCATTCCCAAAAGTACCACAAGCATAAAATGGTATGGGAATACCTCGGAGCTAGCTTCTTTTTTGATGCCCTCTTTTCAAAATTGCCCACCAATATAAATCTATTATAAAACGCGCCTTATTGTTCCACATACGTAGCTGAAAATTTATTTTAAATTCCTACACCAATTTTTAAATTCCAGGGGGTGGGGTGTCAATTTTTCTATTTTTCGCAGGTGAATCCGGTCTTTAATTTCCAAAGAAAAACACGAAATTCTGCGTTTCCTCTCAGTACCAATTCGTATGAATCATTCCATTGTTTATGGCAATGCCTAAAAGAAAGTCAACACTTGTCATACAGGAAACTATATTATCTAAAGAGATAAGATAGATGTTAGAATTTTCATTTTTCTTGAGTGAATCAGCTCTTTTATGGTTACAGTAGCATTTTACATTTACGTAGGAGGGATAATTATACATCATACGGTACGTGTGTCTTCCCAAAAACTAGTTTAGACAGAACAAAAAGGAAAAAGCCTCTGATTCTAGTTATGACTATTAGAACTGAAAAATGCAGTATATTCATTTCACATTATTATTTTAATATTCTTTCTTTCTTTTTTTTTTTTTTTCTTTTTTTTTTTTGCAGTGAGAAATAATTTCCCAAAATTCATTGTATTCTCGTAATTATGGGCTGATTTTTCAACAATATTCATGTAACAGATTCGCACCGAATTTTTCCAAACATATTCTTTGACTAATTCAAATGCATTGACGTACGTGAAATAAGTGCCGATAAAATCTCGAAATCAGATTAAGAGAAAAGTGAAGTGAGTACATGAATATATAAATATTGAATGAAAATTCGTTGTTTTTTTATGATATTTTATGCTCGCATCGAGCCGTCAACGGTTCAGTGATTGTATATTGTATAGCACTTACAATTTTGTTTTTACCCCTTTGATGTTTCTGAACGTTTGCCTCTTCTAGAAATAAAAATGGACTATTTATATTTATCATTGATGCCATGGATGTCTTTGCTCCTACGTTCATGGCGGGATTAGTGAAGCATTCGCATATATTTTGATCATGCGATTCTGAGAACGTAGAAAAAATATTCAACTCAAGACAAATGGCTTTACACCTGATAGAGAAAAAGATTTTAGAATTTTAGATTTTAGATTTTTTCTAGAAATTCCCACATTCAATGATTTTTTGACCAATCTTCACTCATTAACTGATTACAATCAATAGTTTGTCTAGGTTAGCGCATGATATTTTTTATTGAATTAGTGGTCTAAAAAAAACAAAAGATATATGAACGGCTTAAAGTTACAGTGGTGTAGGTCACTTTTTCAACAAAAAGAAAGACTCGAAAACCAGATTTGGATTGACTTATTTAGATCTGGTTTCTGTATCGAAGACTTTGTTTTTGAAAAAATGACTTATACCACTGTAACTTAAATCTGTCCATATTTACCAGTGTTTCTCGATCTTTTTACAACTGCGGATCGGTGAAAATAGTTGAAAAATTCCGTGGACGGGTGAAAATGGGAGAAATAATTTGTGGCTCGGCAGAAAATAAATACCGTAAATATGATATGATATGATATGATATGATATGATATGATATGATATGATATGATATGATATGATATGATATGATATGATATGATATGATATGATATGATATGATATGGTATGGTATGGTATGACATGACATGACATGACATGATATGATATGATATGATATGATATGATATATAATAAGAAATAATCTGACAATATATACTGGCAAAAAATAGATTAATGGCAGAAGATGGATTGGCAAAAAGTAAATAATGTAACTAGAAGAAATGATTTGCGGACCGGAAAAAAAAGGAGAAATATGAAAATTTTCGCAGAATAATATAATAAATAATTTGCAGACCTTCTCTGACTGCAAGGCAAAAATAAAAAGCTTATTTAGAGACAGTATATGTGTTTATTAAAGTTACAGTTTATTAGTCAAATGTTAAAAAAGTTACAGTTTATTAAATCGAAATTTATGTTGCGGCTGTATAAATTAGGCGAAGTGTTCCATGGACCTGCACCGGTCTGAGGACAAGCGGTTGAAAACTCTGATGCATACGCAATTCCTGCCTTTTACGCATTAAAATTAGTATAAACATGAATCGCAAAAATAAAAACATTTACCATGCCCTGAAAACACCGTCATCAATCATATTAGAAAAATAATAGCACACAATAAAACCGCGCCAAAAAAGTCTTTAAATAACTTCAGTCGCTTCACGTTGTGCTGATTCGTCCTCATATTAAAATAAAATGGGACTCTCACAATAGGACACAGACATAAAAATGAGAACACGGACAAAAATTATACATCATCATGGACAAATCCGAAAATTTCGATTCGTTGTTATTCGTCGGGTACTTATTCCCGTATGTCGAATCGAAAAACATGTAAGAAATTGAACGTAAGGTTTTTTTTTCCTTATATATATAAACGTGATCACGCATATGTACCCAATACACAAACCAATATCTATGTTTTCTCAAGGAAACCTGTTCTTTCGATTCTCATTTCGAGGACCATTACTGACTATTACAATCCGATTGTTATGCGATAAATTCTTTTTTTTTCACTTGTTCTATCTTTCGCAATCTCGGTCTTGAAGTAAAATAAAATCAAAGATGATAGCTTTTTTGTGTCGGTAACACAGGAACAATACTAGCTATGTTGATAGAGAAAAGGCACGAGGTAGCTTATTTCGTTCCTTTTTCCTGTATCACTGGCCGTTTCCAACTATTATAATGAATAGTATTTCTTTCCTTCTTGTTTTGAATAGTTTTCCTTGATCTTCCTCGAAATAAATATCATTGAATGATTCATACTCGATTTTTTTACAGTAATTCTCATTCAATCAATGAGATGTTATTTTGTTCGGCAAATGGATTATAGGATTTAATAGTCGTGTTCCGTTGCAATTCAATGCTTACAAAGTACGTATATGTCACAACTTACTTGAACAGTTATCTTATACATAACAAAAGAAATTTTCAATATTTACAACATAGCTTTTATAGCCAATTGAAAAAAAAAAGGTACGAGCGCCGCAGTGGTGGGTTGTCTGAAGTTGGTTTCCTGTGGTTCCCAACTCCGAGGATTCAATGTGAGCCGATTTCCCCGTTAAAAAGTCTCACCACTGAGTAGGCCCAACAAGCCTACAACGATAAATATTCAATCATTACATTTCACTCACAATTTGAAACATAGATGGCAGCACTACTACTACTTAACTGTACATGTACCTCGTACACATTCCTCTGTGGAATTTTTAACGAATCGGCACATGCCGGAATGTGTGTTCTGAGTGTATGTGTGACCCCTAACGTATTTATGTTGTTTAGTTGCGCTTGTTTAGTGTTCATGATGCTATCTGTCTTCCATTTTCTGAAGTAAAGATGATGGAAATGCGTGTTGTAGGTCTGCCTGCTCTATGCGAAGAGACTTTTTCAAATAGGAGACCGGCTTGCATTCGAAATGGCAGCACTGAAAAATCGCTATTAGGTGACACCAATTTCATCGAAATATCTGGATTTAATGGCGATCTACAAGCGCTTCAAGATTGGCACAGTTCAAAATTGAATTGTCGCCAAAATTTTTAATCGCCAATTCTGCAAATACCTTTCTAGTTACAATCGGTCAAATTTGCGAAAAACTTGTCCATTCCACCAGATTTCGAAAGAACTTAGAATAAACCAAATTGGCCATCTAGTTCAGGAGAAATTTAGTCTTCCGTGTTTGCAATAGATCACTGAAATTAGCGTTTGTCGAGTAGAGTTTGTAAGTACATATTTGACGAAAATTCGGAATTGGCGGTAACAGATTTTGACGGCAATTTAATTTTGCACAAAAAAATCCTATGAGGTGACACTACCTCTATCTACAGGATATCAATATTTAATGGCGAGTTACAAGCGCTGGGAGATCGGTGAAGTAAAAAATGAAATTGCCGCCAAAAAATCTACTAAAATTACTTCATCGAACGCAAATTTCAGTGATGTATTGCAAACACAGACGAATAAGTTTTTCCTGAACTAGGTGACCGATTTGGTTTATTCTAAGCTCTTTCGAAAGCTGGTTCCGATTGTAGCTAGAAAGGTATTTGCAGAATTGGCGATTAAATATTTTGATGGCAATTCAATTTTGAACTTTGCCAATCTTGCAGCGCTTGTAGCTCGCCATTAAATCCAAATATTTCGATGAAATTCGTGTCATCTTATATCATTTTTTTCTGCTCTTTCCAATGTGTACCTAGTTTGCGCATAGATCTTTCAGAAACTTCACAAATTCTGGTTTTTCAGACGACGCATTCTTTTTCCCATAATCGATTTTCTGCCGTAACGGTCGCAAAGATCCTGTAATTTATTTATCCCGCACTCACTTGCATGTCTTTCACTTACATGCCACAATATGTCACATATTTTCATTTTTTTTTCAGTACTATACTAAAAGAGAAAAGGTAAAATGATTCGGGGTAAGGCACGTTTTTTTCCCTTTAAAAATAAATTCTAAATTTAGCACTCCGGAAGTACTTGTATTCTTCGGTTTTTGTTACATGCAATAATACTTGGCTTCATCGATATTATTCGTCTTTTTTCTTAAGGTTCGGGGGCACTGATCTGGGAATCATCTAATGATTGATGAGAGGCATAAAGTAACTATCTTTATTGCCACTGCTGATGTTCTGGGAAATCGAATGGTAGATGAAGATACCCACACATAAGAAGCGATGATCATCATCTAAGAAAGGTTTGCTTTCAAGTTAAATGAAGCATAAGGGTAGAACGAAACTCAAATGAGTGTATTTTGCTATCAACAAGCTCGTCTCTTTTTTTTTTTTTTTTTAAATCTCTACTGGAGCGAGAGGGTCAACCACGTCACACTCCACCAAACTATTTTAAGATGAGTTAGAGACGATATTTTTATTCAGTAATTTCGTGGTATTAATCGCTATTCGAATTTTTGCTTTAGACTTTAGATAAAAAGAAATGTGTTTGCGTCTATTGAGAAAATTAAAAAAAAAAAATTTAGCCAGGTCTAACACGAATAGAAATGGTGGACACCATTATTTTGGTCATGCTGAGGAGATAGTGCGAGTGATTTTGTATGACATGTTTGGCCTCGATCAAGTTCGCCAAAATGCTCGGCAGTACATACAGGCACTAGATCTATTACTTTCTGGTGAACCTCTAGTCGTTCTCCAGTGGGAATTTCTGCAAGATAATGCAGGCAGGTCTCGTAGTAGTAAGCAGATTGTTCACAAGGTAGGTCCTGCAAAAGCCTAGTATAAGGACCAAAATATTGAAGTTCTCGATTAGCCATCATGTAGCTCCGATCTCAAACTTACTGAGAATTTTTGTGGCATTTTGGCGAGAGGTTTATATAAAATAACCGTTAGAATTCGTCTGTATGAGATCTTAGAGCTTCCATTGGGAGTTATTGGCGTAATTTTGAGCCGCAGATAATGCAAGACAATTTCTTCGATAGAAACCTGCATTAACTTAACTTTTAAAAGAAAGAGACATTCGACCAGATTTTGAAGAATTTTTATTTTGCTGAAAATTTGAGTTTGTCTAAACTTTTGCATCGATTGTTTACATGATATTTTTGTTTGTCTTGTCCTTATCTTGACTATAAAGTGTATAGTCTAATTTTGTTTCTTTCAAAATGAAGTATAAATGTATTAACCCTAAACAAGTGATGATTAATTTGTGATGTTGCAATTAGTATTTTTCACATACTGTGCGATCTCAACTAGAGCCGAAATTTTTGCTGTGCACTGTACATGTTCTCGTAATTATTTTTGAGACTTCGATAAACTCAATAACACAAAAGAGGAAAAAGAAAAAAATATTTATTAGGTTTTCGGAACATTGTTTTATGGAATAGATATGTATTATATCAACCCTCTGTGTTGATAAATCGAGAAGCTATACGTACTTTCAGATAAGACAACCATATTTTTTTATGGGCGCAGGATATTATATTTTATCATAATTATTAGTTTTTCATAGATAATTGCTATTATTTTGGGTTGCTGTATTTTAGATGTATTTGACATCCATATTTTTTATGAGAATTTTTTTTTCAGCCACCTCGTTGGGTATTCTGTCTGTTGTAGTTTTTGTATTTGTGTACAGAAATGTGAAAATGTTGAGAAAATTAAAAAAAATTGTCTTACCGTAATTTTCTGCATATAATCCACGATTATATGTTGAAAAAATCATTTGAATTTCTCAGTGGGGATTACAGACACACCTGCGTATTATCTACAGTTTTTTTTCTGAGAGGTTGCCATAAAAAGGAATATTTTTGAAAATAATTTTAAAAATACTCATTTTCAAATAATAGAGGGCGTATGGATTCGAGTATAGAAATAAACTTTTTCTTTTTCTGAAAAAGACGTGACCAATTTTTTTTTTTTTTTTCCTTTTCTTAAGATTTTATTATTTGTAATGTAATTATAACCACAGTAAATGTGCGTACATACTTGATTTTTGACTATAATATCACTAAGATATATCTCGACTACCATATCCCGTGAGAAACAAGCAGTCCATAACGAAAAGAATATGAGGAATAATCCAAAATTATTCGTTAACATTGTTAGTATAATTATTCATGTATTCAATTATAATGAGGGGAATTGCATTGGTTATCCGAAACAGTTACAATGTGCCAAAAAACCATTGCAATTAACAATTTCAACGACTCACGAGATTAATTCCATTAATCCTAAAGTGGTTAATCCACAAGTAAACAACTTTATATCATGAATAATCGAGGTGGTTGAGTTGAAACGCAAATCAAGCGTACCAAATAAGGACAGCTCATGGCATTTCAACGTATGTTATTACTCAGAAAATAATCTATCAGAGAGTTATATCATACTTTTTATGGCTCATACAAATAGTTAATCAGAGAAGAAAGGGAGATGGTGATTCACCTTCATTTGCCAAAAACCCTAGAAGAATATTTCCATAAATGTTTTCGTTAACAATTCTTTAAATTCAATGTATTAAACTGCCCATTTTCAATTTTCTTCCTCCCATGAAATGAAGCATATACAGTAACAATTTTTTACCCTTTTATACACAACCAAAATTTTTTGGGTACATTCTCCTCGAAAAACGTCGATACACTAACACACTACAGGTGTTTGCGTAACATACAGGGTGCTCCAGAAGTCTGGACTTGTTTTGAAAAGCATGTTTAAAAAACAAATTACAGTGGAGCCTCATTTATACGACGTTTGACTCAAATGCACTCAATTTTTGTAAACAGTGAAAACACGTGGCTGAAACAATTTCTCTCGCATATTGTCACTGCTGATTGTAAGCGAGATCACTCGCTTTGGTAGATATTTCATATTATATAATAAGATTTTCCGATTTATTTGATTGTTGTATTCTATGTACAGTATATAATAGGACAAGTGTAAGATAACAGATGAGATGGCATGTGGCCCCCTCCAATTGCTTTTAAAACATACCATCATTCTAATATATACATTCTTCTTAACGAAACCTCGGAACTTTTCTTCAACTCCCATCTCGTCTGTTATCATCACAAAATCTGTTTATTGCGACAGTACCCAATCTTCCGGGGAAAATATATTACTGACATATCCCTGCGTCAACTTTGAAAACGAATACAAAGCAGAGATATAAAATCAAAGATCAAGCAGCTGATTACGGATCATCTGCTGCCAAAAAAAATGAGAGGGTAAGATAGAAAAATTTCCAAAGCACAAGGTAATATGTCCTGCTAATTTTATTTCCCTAAGTGATTTTAAAATTCATAATTTGAAAAGGTTTGAAAAAAAAATTCCGAAGAGAAGGCTTTAAAGGTTTTTTTACTTACTACAAAATTTCTATATGCGCACCTTTAATGACGCGAAGAATGTCAAGCCTTTACAGCGTTTCTTGATATGTTATTGATAACACAGATAATACAAATAAGAGACATTTTGATATAAAAACACAAATCAGTAACAAAAAATTTTTTTTTGAAAGTCAGTTTTAACTAAGTGTGAAGTGGGTATGCAAGTTTGAATTATATATAATACTTGAATTTTTCATAATATAACAACGAATATTAGAATATATAATAGAAAATCCACTTACCATATTTTTCTAAACCGCGTGGTACGAAGCTTTGAAATACGAAAACGATACCCGACGACACATTATCACTATAAAGTTCATAATATCCAACGAGGAAAGCACAAAACACTTTACGTTGACAGGTAATCACAAGCGAATCGAATATATTTAATATTGCTTCACTCGAGAACAGGATAAGAAAAAAGGAAGAACAAATAGATTCACAAATAAAATATAAATAAAAATTCCGTAGATTTGGCAATTAATGGTGAAAGAAGTACGAGTAGTTATTGCAAATGTAATATGCTTTTTATGTTTTTATGAAACCAGTTAGTTATTGTTCGGGCTGTGACTGAGTCATATCAAATGCAACGATCTGTATCTGATGCTGTCTGAGGGAAGATAGTTCAAAATACCCATTTTATCAAACCCCCTCGGAACAGCAAACATTGGTGAGGAATTTAAAAATACATTGAAGTTGATTTTGAGTAAAATATAAAAAATGTCGTTGTAGGGATACGTATCGTAGTATCGAGAGGAGTTTAACATTAGACTGTGGGCAATTTCGAACACAAGATCTGAAAAAATATCATTGAAGAGGAATTTATCGTTGTATAGAGGTTTCACTGTACAACAAGGAATTATTGTAAAATAATATTAGCAAATTGGCTCACCATATTTTTCTAAACCGTATGTTAGAAAGCTTTACATCACGAAAATGAAACCTGACGACATATTATCACTATATAGTTCATTATAATCAACGAGAAAAATACAAAACACTTTACGTTGGCAGGTAATTGCAAGCGAATCGAATATATATATTTGATACTAGCTGTTACCCACGGATTCGCTCGCGTGGATTTGCCAATCTGAAAATGATCCCCCCTCCCCCACATAACATTTAAACTCCTCATGAACCCCCTTGAGGGGTTGAACTTTCAGAAATCCTGTCTTAATGGGTATCTACATTACAAAATAAAGATACTCTGACAAAATTTATAACTTCATCGACTTCGGCTCTGCGATAATCAGTGAATCAGTGCCAGAACGTGTCATTTTGAATATATGGAATTTCTTTAGTCTAGAGCAGGAAAAAATCATCGAGAAATAGATTCACAATGCTAAAACTGATTCTGTAGATTTTGTAATTAATGGCGAAAGAAATACCTGTGGTTATGATAAGTATAATACAGGGTGGGCAAAAAGTCCGTAGAAACTTTAAAAATTCATAAAAACCGGAAAACCCGTGACCTAACGATGGTAACCCTACAAACCGTTTTTTATTTCGGTTATTTTTCCGGTTTTTATTAATTTTTAAAGTTTCTATGTACTTTTTGCCCACCCTGTATATATATTGTTATGATGAGAGTTAGTTGTTGTTGGGCCAGTGACTGTGTCACATCAAATGCAACGATCTCCATCTGATGCTGCTTGGTGCCATTCCACATTGCATGAATGTCACGTTTAGTGTTGTAAAATGGTCTTCAATATTTTATGATATGGATATTATAAGAAATAATACATTTTGGATTTCTAGGGGTGGGCTTGAAATTTACCTCAGCCACGGGGGGGGGGGGGGGGAGGAATCTATGGTCCATTGACCGTCACTACAGGGGGGAGTCCATGAGAGGGCCAGAGCTAGAGGGGAATATTTTGTACCGGGCTGCAAAATTTAGGGAACGACAGTTTTTTTTTAGATGGGAACAAAGAACACCGTTATAAAATTATCGAATTTTGAAGTTGTGGGGACGGCAAAATCATGTTTGCCGCGGGCGGCAGTTACGACCTTGGTCCGCGACACCAAAAAGATTGGGAAACACTGTTTTAGTAGAAATTTTCACTCATAAAAGAATCATTTCAAAGCATAAATAGACTCACAAATTAATATCTCCAGCTCGTCGCGACGCACACTTTGAGAAACTGCAGTAAAGGGACACGTCAGAATCGACAAAAAAAAAAATCGGAAAACTGCATACTCCTGTGAATACTGTCTAAATACTACTGAATCCTATCTGAACACTTTTTTTTCAGCCATCTCGTTGGGCATTTTCGCCTGTTGTGGCCATTTGTATTTGTACACAAATCTGAATTAATCTTTGCATTTTTCATAACAGCAAACATTGGAATATAATGGAAAATTAACTTACCATATTTTTCTAAACTGTATGTTATGAAGCTTTTCAACGCGAAAACGAAACCCGACGGCACATTATCACTATACAGTTCATCATATCCAACCAGGAAAACATAAAACACTTTACGTTGACAGATAATCACCAGCGGATCGAATATATTTGATATTGCTTTACTCAAGAACAGGAAAGAACCTGAGAAATGGATTCACAATTAAAAAACTGATTTTACAGATTTTGTAATTAAGGGCGAAAAAAATACGTGTATATATCGTTACTTATAAATATATATATATTTTTCCTTTTATGTTATGAGAAGAGTTAGTTGTTGTTGGGCCTGTGACTGAGTCATATCAAATGCAACGATCTGCATCTGATGCTAGTCTGTGCCATTCCAAATGGGGGGAAAAAGAAAATAAAAAACCTGTTGTAACAGCAGCTCTTATTTTAGTTATACATTAGAAAAGGAAAAAAAAAAAAGCGTCCATTTTTGTCATGACGTTGCTTTTCCTCTAAAAAGGGATCGAGGTTAAACCTGTTCTTCATCTCATTTTTATCTTCTATCTATCTCTCTCTATATACCCCCTCCCTTTTTATTGTATATATATTTTTTAAATACATAATTCTCTATTCATTCTTTTTCCCATTGTTATTCATCCAGGATGAAAGTGAATTGAGAGATCAGGAATTTCAAAAAATATTCACCCTTAGGGTTTTTACTGTTTCATTGACAATTAGAGTAATAGAGTTGTTATATTGATTGCTATATTAGATTGGGTGAAACATTCAAAACAGAATAATTAACCAGTTTTTTATTTTTATCATCATGCATCGGATAGGTATGGATGAACTCTATTTTTGTAATTTTAATGAGGGGTGTCATGTTCTTACTTTAATATCTGGGAAGAGACTTCCAATTAATTCTATGAAATGAGAACACATAAAATTAATTTTCAAAAAAAAGACAGAAAACAGTCCAAAATTTAAAATATAAGTGTTAATTATCATGAAATTGATTTTGTAAATGATTATAAAATACGGCTGGAAATGTTTTGAGATTATCATGAAATTTTCATTTTCGTAAACTTTAAGCAATTTCAATATTTTCTTTACAAAATCTTTTTTTACCATTCTTCCTTATTTTAATTTAATATTTTACATCAAAGATTGGAATTTATTAATAATTCAAAATAACTTTTAAACCTGATATGTTGACCTGTTGAGAATTAAATATCATTTATTATGTTATTTTGTACACGGCGCTTATACGATATAAAAAAAATTTTCATTCATCTACAATAAAGTTCTGGTATTATGACTAACTTGCAGGTCATAAACGTTCCTAACATAGGCGCCGGAACTTGGGGTCTGAGACTATTTAAGAATCTCCACGATCCCTAATAATTAATGAATATACAATGCAATGACCCTTCCGCTGCACCTTCTTTCCATATATGGCACATGCACGCTGTTAAGTCTGAAGCAGATAGTAGCATGCTTGCCCGATATGCTAGGTGCGTGTCCCGGCGGAGACTAGATAGCTTTTCTTTTCGAGTTCACCTCGGCATAAAATCCAGTAAATATCTGTTTCCTTGATATATTGGGCTGAGAAAAAGCCATCTATCTCTATCTGAACTCATATTGCATCAGTTGGAACTTCATTTCCAAAACTGAGAAGGTTACTTGAACTAGGCACATATTTTCCGAAATAATACGGTGATATACATGTAGTTTATGTGATGAAATATTGGCTTTTTAGCAAATAATAGTACGCACGGTGCAAGTGCTAAGCAAAGTTACCATTTTTCGTTTTAAAAAGTGTAAATTATCGAGATTTCGTGGAAAAGTAGTAAAAATCAAAATTTCGCTCTCTTTTTTTTCGTCATAATTTGAAATTTTTCGCATTTATCGCATTGAAATCGTAAATACAAAAAATACGTATCCCTAATTATAAGATCAAGTCTCACGGCATGCTAAACTAAATGTTTCATGTATTTTCATTCAGAAAGTATATAAGGCATCAAATGTCACTTGAAAAAATTGGCCTTTCGTCACTGAGTCTATATGATCCTCATGCACACATGACCTTCTCCTATGCACACACATGACCCTCAATATAATTCTCTATATAGGGTTTACGAACTTTAAAAAGCCGAACAAATTTACAATCACTTCCTTATATGTTTACATAATAATACGCACTCCGACAGCTGAAATTCTACGCTTTTCTACTAATTCTACTGTCTTCACTTTATTCGTTCTTCAGGCATGATTCTAATATTGACGTTACCGATTCTATCTACACTCTACACATTTTCTTTCCTCTTTCCACTCGGTTTGTTACCAGTTCAAGGCAAGAGTATACATGCGGCAAAATTTTTCACTCTTCTCTCGGGTGTTGTTCCGAACGCTTTCAGTGACCTGAAGAGTTTAAGAAGGAAGGTGATGGTCCCTTGGGTTAAAATCATCATTTACGCTCGACTTGCTCAAGTACTACATGGAACGATAGTCACTTTTTTTTTATTTTCTCCCGATTTCTCAATAATATTAGTGCATCCTTACAATGAAAAGAAAAGCAGAGAGAGAGAGAGAAAGAGAATACTTCTTTTGAGAGTTGAAACGAGGCGGACTTTCTCTTGAGCAATCGCCTGAAACGGTCTTCAAAAACAAAAATAATAAAATAAAATTGAATCGCGTTTCAGTACGATGAGTTTCAGACATTTATTAAGGAACTACTGTGTAGGAAGGATCATCTGGAAACTTTTTGGTGGGATGGATAAGACGGATATTTATGAATATAGTGATACTTCGAATAACGAAAACCTCGGCTTACGAATTTTTCGGCTACAGAAGATTTTTTTTTTCTCGTGATTTTTATGCCTCGGCTAACGAACATTTCTATTGATTACATGCCAAACTTACTTAGCTGTGAGCTGAATTTCCACCAAAATCATTATCAGAGAATTACTGTCACTCGAACCCGATTAACTTATGTCCACCTCGGAATATTTTTCCAGCTGTGCCTCCACTTCTCATTCTGAAAGTTTTTTATCCATTTCATCAGAGCTGTCTTAACAACATCCTAGGCTCCCCTGGGCAAAGTGATTTTTCTGAGGCCCCCTCTATCTGGCGAGACAAAATTTCAAAATTTTAACCAGATCTCATTTTTACGAGCCCTCTCCACCGAGACTTGCCCGGTTGGGCCATCACCTCCTAGAGATAGAAGGCCTCTGCAGTGTTTGCCATAAACGTCATTCAGACTACCTAGCAAGTTTGCCACACAACATCGTATTTCGTTTCTTCTTATTTTGGCGTCGAATCTTCCTGATTGCCTCACAAAAGCCGCATAGTGATTGGATGTGGAGCATAGAAATCGCCAATTCTGAGCTCGATCATTTCTTTTCCTCACAACATTGATACTGGCACGAGCAGGGAATTTTTTTCCCTGAATATTCTGAGGGAAAATAGACTACTTACTGACGTCACAGGCAGAGTGCAGAGGCCTTCTATATCTAGGAGGTGATGGTTGGGCCCTATGCGTTAAGACGGCGCTTCATGTAAAATAGAAGCTTCGGCTAATAGAAAATAATTTGGAAAAAAAAAGACAAGTTTTCAGTGCAAAATCTGTTATCACTCTTGTTATCACTCATCATGAGACACAGAAATTAGCTGACCAAATTGCAAAGGAATGGAGAGGGCCTATTTATCATAAGTTCTGACCCTGGTAATACATGACTTTTTGGGAGCCTTCTTACATACGATAAATAGAGGGTGATTCAAAATTCATGTTCATATTTTAAGAAGTGTTACAAGACTCCTAAACGAGCATTTTGGTCATAGAATGCGTGGCCGAATAGCAAAGGCGGTAAAGGGTGTTTTTAGGAGTGCACAACAGCACTTCAACAAAAGAAAATATCACATTTTCACTACGGATTTGCTGCAATAAATGCAATCAACCATTTGAGGGGTGCTGGGTATGTATTGTAATGTGGTAGACCTTCTCATGGGGCAACCTGGTCACGCAAATTCTACCGCAAGTCATTATACCGCTTGATCACTGTTCGGCGCAACATAACCTTGATGATCTTGGCACCAATAAAATACAGACTCCAATCCAATCCAAAGGTGCATGTGCACGGTCGAATGGTTGATAGCATATATTGCAACAAATCTGACAGAAAATATGATGTCTGTTTTTGCTAAAGTGCTGCTAAGCATTCTCTAAAAACACCCTCTACAGTCTTTACTATTGCGATTCGACCGCACATTCTATGATCAAAAATGCTTGTTTAGTTACTTTATATTACCTCTTAAAGTTTGTCCCATGACTTTAGAATCACCCTGTATAGCCTCGTAGTGCTCTTTAAGGTGGGTACGGGGAACGGGGGAAGAGGAGCCCATATCTATATATAATACAAAAAGAAGCCAATTTCAGGGACCTGAAAATTTGTGGTTCTTGAGTACATGCCCGTTCGTTCATGCCAAATACAAGCCCTGTGGATGGGAACACCTATGAACTCGACTGGGTGGTATCAACGCTAGCTCTGGCAGAAAGAAGATTAGAGCTAGGGTTGCTTGTGTACATAGTGTAAAGAGAGAGAGAGAGAGAGAGTAAAAAGACCTTTAGTTTCTCTTATCTTTCTATAAATTCTAATTTATCCAATTTTGAAGTTGTTCATTTTAGCCTACTATCAATTTTTGATTCTTTTTACGGCACTCCTTGGCACTTTAAAAAACTTGTCTTCAAATTTTTTGCCAATACCTGGACCAGTGTTTGCGAATATCTATCTTTAATACGTGATTCCCGCATCAATTTTACACAGGAGTGAAAATACTCCTTTAATTTTTTTATGATTTGTCTTTTAAATAGTCATATCTTTTTTTCATGAAAAAAAAACCCCTCTTTTTTACAAAACTACACCACTTAAAATTCTGGAGAGGAGTGAAAAAACATTGCATCTGAATCCCATACGGGAAAGGGGTAGGGACTTCGATGCTGGTGCCACGGGGGGGGGGGGAGCATGAAGCAAAATAACTGTCTGTGTCGCTTGCACTGACAAAATTAAAAATTGAAAAAGAAATCAAAACAGAAACCATGTACTTTCCTTTTTTAGTCAGTAGATGGCAGCATAGGGTAAGTTGTGTGAATTATCCTACAATCATGTTCAATTTCAATATTCGTCGCTAGATAGCAGCACATACCTCAGTTCAGGAAGTCTACATGAGTGACCATACATCTCGTATTTTTCCGGGACAGTTCCGATGTGTTGTTTTTCTCGCCAGTTGCTCAATTGCATAGGGCAGGGGTTCTCAAACTGTGCACTGCGGCACCCTTGTGCGTCTCTAACCTTTGTCAGAGGCACCACGGAGGGATGACTTTGACAAAAGTTTTTCCAAAAATATTCTTTGTTAAACAGCTCTGGGAAGACAGTGGAGCTCACGGATAAGCATTGAATAGGGGAAACAGATACCACTGATGAAAGGATTTGAGAACCCCTGGCATATATATATATATATATATATAGAGGCTTCCACGATAAGATTTGGCGCAATGATTTTGGATTGCTGCGAGACGTGATGGAGGGTAGGATTGAAGGGAAGGTGCCTATGAAGCGACCCAGAGCATTATCTATTAAAGATACATCTCTAGCAAGCAATGCCAAAGCCTCCTAGAGGTATCTAGGAGGCTTTGGTAATGCCCAGAGTCACCTGGATCTCAACGCTCTAAATGACGCAGAATGTACTAGTTATAACCAACTAAAGAACAAAGCCTCAGAGATGATTGGCAGCTTCTGAACATGGGGGGGGGGGTGCCTTGGGACCAAAGCCGCTTGAAAGACTCTTAATGCAGCTTTGCTTGGGACTGATGTGCTATTGATGTTAATGATGAATGAATTATAAACATTTATAAATATTTACTCAACACGGGGGGGGGGGGGGTCTCAAGCTCAAGCTCCCTTTCATGTTGTTGGTCTGGGGCTGTGAAGCTGTTGAGACGGTATTACGGACACATTTTTGGATAAATAATGAAAATTTTGTTTGAGTTCCGTAGAAGTAAGAGTACTGCTAAAGACTGCAAAAAGTTTTACGTTGGAATCTCCTGACCTAGAGCGTGTGAAAGCTTGAGTGACCAAAAGATGATCAAAGAACGAAAACGGTAACCTAGAGCAGTGTGGTTCTCAACCTTTTTATGCCCATGGCTTCCTTTCGACCATTTCTCATTCATGTGGCTCTCCTTTGCGACCGTTATTATCTCTACATTGTCTGGAGAAGATAGTTATTCAAATATTGTTTGAAGTATAAATATGTTTGAGTTTTAAATTAAATCATTAAATAATTAAATTAATCAAATTAATTTTTTATTTATGAAAATAATTGGAAAGCAAAATAAACGTAATACAACACAGTTGAAAATATAATAAATTATTTTCAATCAATGTAAACTTTGCACTTGAAGACGGCACATCAAGTTACTGTTTCAATGTCTTTTTTTTCTGAAAGGAGGTTAAGTTTTCTCCAGCAAAATAACACTATAATCTCGGCTGAAGGAGGTTATAAGAACAACCCCCCCCCCCCCCGTTTGCGTAAGCTAATGTTAATTCATATATCAGGGATAAAGGTTCATATTGTAGCCATTCTCTGAATTAAAAAAAAAGAAAAGAAGTGACAGAAATTTTAAAATATATTTTTTGAACCATTCATTCCAGAGAAATCATGTACGCAGTGACAAAACTGTTCATTTGGGAAAAAAACGAGTGGAAATAATTTGTGAACATATAATGATTTATTACTAGAATTTCAAACCCTCATAAGAAGTTATACATAATCAGTTTTTAAATAATATTGTTGGTTTGTTGAATTAGTTTCGACACGTTGAGATTTGCATTCATCGTAAAAACCTGATGTCTCGTTGGATGACAAGCTACGTCCAAATGAGTGGAGAACGAAGCAACGTGTGAGTTGGCTTAAACACAACACAATATTTCACATAACACACAGCAGTCCGTACTACATCTAATATACAAGGTGTATAAGTAACAAGGCGTATGGTATTTTGCTGGTGAACCGTTGATCCTAGAGGCACACTTCCGATTCGAAAAAGCATCCAAATTACGTTTAGTACTCAGATATGTCATTCATGTTGCAAAGGGTTGTATAGTATAGTTATTAAAGTAAAAATGTTAAATTTTTTATACGGACATCCTATGCTCAAGACTAGAATCCAATCACAAAGTTGTTGCCCTGTCTCTTCTGATACCAACAAAAAAATGCGTCTGAGGTCAATGGTTCACCAGCAAAATAACATACGCCATGTTACCTATGCACGTAAAAATATAACTTGAGATGAAAAATTCCATAAAAAAAAAAAGACATTTTTGCGCTAAAGTAGTTGAATTTCAACAGTTTAATGTAAAAATAGCCCCTCTTATAACTTTAGGAAGGAAATAAATTAAAGAGAGGGGGTAGGGGGAAAAAGAATGGCCAAGAGGGGCTCGATTGTACGTAAATGCCTCCAAATTCCCCTTGTGCGCAAGGGGATCCGTGCCTCAGTGAGACCCCATTTATAAGACTCTCGTGACTTTCACATTTATGAGACGTTTGACTTCAAATATTCCCTTTGTACAGTACCTAACTGGTTCATCTTAAATAAAGTAAAAAAAAAAAATCTGCCAAAATTTTCAATTAGATCTATTTAAGTAGGAAGAGATAAGGTAATATTAAACCCGACCTCTACAAAGGCAGTCGGATTCCTTAAACGTTTTATTTCGTGGAATCCATTTTAATCCATTGTAGTTTGCAGTAATTTTTCATTCCTAGGGTAACTAGATTCGAAAACTGAGAGAGGAGGACGTTTGCGTGGGTACCCTTGGTGATGAATCTTTTCCCGAATTCCACAGCAGATCGAGCCATTATACTAACAAAAACCTGCCACCGCAATAATTTTTCCCAACTAAAACAGAATCGCTAAAAAAAAAGGAAAGAAAGAAAGAAAAAAAAATAACGATCCGTCTCCCTTCGCTGTGAGAATTTTTCTCACAGTCTGGTGAGTTTTATTACTTTGCCTGGACCAAGGCGAGAGGTTTTCTTTTTCTACCCTCAGAAAAGGTTTAATCTTTTTTTTTGCCGGAGGAAATCTCACCATAGAAATCAGCATTGAGTGTTGTTGCGGTTCCCAACTTTAGGTGCGAATGCGAGTCGATCTCCCCGTTAAAAAGTCTCGCCCTAGAGAGCAACAGGCCTACAACGGTATAATTATTCATTCATTAAATTTCACTCACTATGAGTTGGAAAACAAACTTCATGGAAAGTTCCCTATACGTAGGCTGACCATACGTCCTGTATTTCCCGGGACAGTCCCGATATTTTCTGTTTTCTTGGCCGTCCCGACTTTTTGGCATAAGTGTCCCGGTTTTTCCCGTATTTCACGCGAAGCTTACTTGAATTTTTATTCTTTATTGAAGACAAAGATTGAAATTATTTTTCATCTCATAAATTATTTTATGATAATTACAACTATAACTATATATGGGAATATTAATCTCCCACATTTGCCGTGGTAAACGTTTTTTTTTTTTTTTTCGTGGAATACATTTCAATCCACTGCAATTTGCAGTAATGCATCATTTCCCGCCATTGGGATTTTTCCGTAATTTCAACAATATTTGGCAACTTTGTTTGGTTTTGGCGATGTCCCGTATTTTCCCGTATTTGGAATCCGGGTGTCCCGTATTTCTCTCGAGAAAATATGGTCAGCCTACCTATACGTACACACATATTCCAAAATACACAAATTCGTTAGAAGTTCCGCAGTAAAATAATTCAATTCTTTGACTTCAATAAAGAATGAAAATTCAAGTAAGCTCTTCGTACAAGGATGACGTCACTCTCCGCTACCATACGAAGGTTTTTAACAACTGGCTGTTGCGATGATATATTTCGGAAAGAGAGAAAATTCAACTGCCCCTGCGGGGAATCGAACCTACGCCCTAGACCACTAGACTACAGAGGCATAGAATCTCTCAATCTTTCAGATACAGATACAGATAGATTAACGTCCTCTATGCCTGCTTAGGGCTCTAGGACAGCTTTAGTTCAAAACGTCAGAGTGCAATCTTGTATAAAAACATTTGCGAAGATGAACAGGAACAACAGAACTGTGGGGAACAAAGTACAATGAAGAAACAGTCTTAGCAAAAAAAACAACAACAAAACAAAACAAACAAACTGGTAGATGATGCAAAGAAAAAACAAAACCACAAAAATCTCAGCTCCTAGAAAAATGAAAGCAGCCAATGTCAAAAACGGTTACATTTTCCCATGAAAATTTCAAATTCCTTGACCAAAGTGCTCGGAGTCACTTCAATGAGTGTGTGCCAGTCAGATATCTGATTATTACCAAGGCCTACATTCTGCAGAAAGCATTCCCTAAAAATTGACCATTTAGGACACGTAAATAAGAAATGATTGTTAGATTCACAATTGTTGCCACAGATACAGTTAGGTGAACTTATTTGATGAATTCTGTGAAGGTAACCATTGGTAGGTGCTCTGTTGGTCATGAGACGATAAAAGAGTGATTCAAACTTGCGGCTAGTAAAATAGGGCGAAAATTTTTTAACAGCATCGAAGAAACGATCTGCAACTGGATAAAGGGGTTGATTACAAAAATATTGATGAATTGATGATTGCCAATTTTTGTGTGAAAGATTAATCACATCCTCGAAGTAAGCATATGTAGGGAAAACTGGATTTTCGGAATCAACTGCTGTACATGCTAGATGATCTGCAAGCTCATTGTAGAAGACACCCTTGTGGCTTGGACACCAAACTAATGAGATTCTTGTCGCCCGCAATGATGCTAAATATAAGGCATAAAAAGTTGCTAAAACCACGGAATGAGATTTTGGGTTGATGTTGGCGATTGCTTGAATAGCTGATTTACTATCGGATAAAATTATGTAGTTTTCATTACTGACAATGAATTTTAGTGCTGCGATCATTATTGCAACACATTCTCCAGTGAAGACAGATAAGCAATCATGGAGCGCTGCTTGAAATGAATTACGAGTTTTTGCACAGAAAATTCCAATAGAGGTATGAGCTCCTTTTGAGGCATCTGTAGCTATAATAGTAGAACAAGACCAGAATTTTTGTTCATGTTCATAAAATAGTTGCTTTGTGAGGAGATCATTTGATGTTTGAAATGGAAGAGAACTGGTTGTGTCTCAATCTTTCCTTGGAGCTCGTGTACACTGAAAGGGACCGTACATGGACGGCCGGACCAGACTCAGGCCAAGCTCACAACTGCTGACGTTGCCACCAGATGGCGACTTATACAAGGATGACGTCACTCTCCGCTACCATACGAAGGTTTTTAACCTTAGCGGAGAAATATAGATTTCTCCTCGATGTTTTTAACAACTGGCTGTTGCGAAGATATATTTCGGAAAGAGAGAAAATTCAACTGCCCCTGCGGGGAATCGAACCCACGTCCTTTCACTTTCCGGGACCACAAGGCTACAGGCACAGAATCTCTTAATCTTTCCTTGGAGCTCGTGTACACTGAAAGGATTGAGAGATTCTGTGCCTCTGTAGTCTAGTGGTCTTGGGCGTTCACCCGGAAAGTGAAAGGACGTGGGTTCGATACCCCGCAGGGGCAGTTGAATTTTCTCTTTTTCCGAAATATATCTTCGCAACAGCCGGTTGTTAAAAACCTTCGTTAAGCTCTTCGTGTAAAAAACGGGAAAAACCGGGACTGTGCCAGGACATACAGGACGTATGGTCATTCAGTTATAACCGAATCCTAACAGCTGTTGATCTCTAGCGGTCAATATATGAACTACTTTGCTCACTCAGATATCTGTGGAGGCCGTTATATGGAGAAATAAAAAAAACAAAAACAAATTTTTTTTTTTTTTTTTTTTTGTAGTTTATTTCCCCAAATAAACAGTCTTCACCGTCAGTCATCAGTAGCTTGCAGTATGCGATGGTTTACACGGATTTTTTTTCGTAGTAATTACTTTTCAAGTGTAGATCTCACTATGGATAAAATGTTTTCCTTAGTGAAAATTTCTTAAAGAGTTTTTCCCCCCAATGGTTGGAATCGAGCTGCTCTAAATGAGGTATAAATTTTAATATATAACGGTTTTCACACAAGCTTCTTCTTCTTTTTCTAAAGTAATAAGCGAGTTTGTAATTTGAGATTTATGTATTTGCTTTAGGGTAATTTGAGTATTACATTTCTACTGAATAAACAAAGAAATTGATTACCTATTCATTGAAACCTGTAGTATTACATAATTTCCATTAGTATATCTATTCGATTAACATGGTTTTCTCTATTGATTTCCTCTTTTACAGTTTTTCATTCTTTATTTATCAAGAGGGGTCTGTCCAGCCGAAATTTAGGTCCGCTTTCCGGACCCTTCACTAAATTCTGGCTCTAAGAGAAAAAAACGGACCCATCACAAAATACAAATAAATGAAATCATAAATTTGTCATTTCTTTTGAGATTGATTAACTAGCTTGTTTTGCTTCCTACAGAAAATTACGTATTTTCACAAAATTAATAACCATTTTTCACGAAAATAAGAAAAATTTTCACAGGACCCCTGCAAAAGAAAGTCTGGACAGATCCTTGTATTATATTTAAACTGGGTCTGATTTTTGCATGGGAGAGTAGGACCCTATAATTTAGGTGGCTTCTGAATTTTAACAACGCTGCCGTATGGTTACAGTAGTAAGAAAAATTGACATTGTAACAGATTTTGCATTATGAGCTATAACAGTGGTTTCCAACCGTTCTTGTTTCAATTCTCCCCCCCCCCCCCCCCGGCCCCATCATAGGTGAAATTTGACTGTCACAAAAATGAACCACAAATTTTCTCCTCGTTAGAACAATAGTTTAATAACAAACGTAGTGGGACCTTGTTTAAATGATGTTCGAGAGACCGAATCAAAACAAAACGCATTTCAAATTGGTGTTAGAGAAATAAAATTGGTAGAACATTTCATTTTCTTATACAGTCGACATCGCTTATTAGAATCACAGATAGTGTTATCATTTAGGTATTATTATCACTTGCAAGGAACGGACTGGTACCATAACATGGGAAAAAATTTATTTGTAGTTATCGGGACTCCAATTAATGCTATCAAGTTTTTTCCATCGAAAGTTTTTTTTATTGTGCATTCTAAAGCTAAATTTTAACCAAACTTTTACTTTGTAAGCCATCGTTATCAGGCTGCTACGCTCTTCTCCTTCCCATCCCTTATTGACAAACATTTCCGTACTTAATGTCGTAATCGGTCTGTAGTATTCACTGTGATCCATATATGTGTGGAGCTACAATGGCCTTCCTATAGTGAAGGGAAATGTATAATGAGACAAAAAAATTTGCTTTCCTTCAGTTCTTTTAGTTGACCAGATTCAAATTTCTTTTCCCGAGAGACTTTGAAGAGATCGATAAAACGTTTTGAGTACATTAAAAAAATATCTTAATTTTTTTTTTACATTAGACAGTTTCATTCTAATGCCTCACAATGGCTGAATAACAAAAATGCGGAATTCTAGCTGAAAAGAAAAAAAAAAAGTGATTTTAGAATAAAACAAAAAAAAAAAAGGAACGAATGAACGTTTCACAAACAATTGTGTGGGAAAAAGAAAACTGATGACTTGTTCTACCAATGCCCACTTACTATACTTCCCGTTCAACCAAACAAGATGTATGGTCACCGTACTCGCAAACGGGACTTTTTTTGGATATAGTTATCAGAAAATCTGAGTCCAGGTGTGATCACATTAAGCGCTGTAAAAAATAGCATTTAGCAATATAATTTAGCAGATTCAATTGCAAAAAATTAATGGCTTTTTCATGGAAGAAGGACAAAAAAGAGGCTGTCAAAAATTACTGCATTTTTTGACGGAAACTAATCTTATGTATAGTCCTATACTATATTTACAATTTGTTTCATTTATGCAATTATCAGTACGAATTGATACGATTGAAAAATCTAACACAACCTTACATATGCACTCGTACTGTTAGGTACACACACTGTTACTTCCGACACAACTCACTCGGTAGTAAATCGCCCATAGATGGTGATAGATCTGAGTTGTGCTCAGTTTGAAAAAAAAAAGTACATTTATCCAAATATTCCCATTCAATAAATAAATATGATTAAATTAGAGTAACTTACCTTTCAAAATTTCATCTCCAGTAGTTTGATGTGTTTTAATAATACAGTATTTGTCAATAGCATTGTCATTTAATGAAACTTTCTTTTTTCCACTCTGAAATCAATTTCCGATAAATCAAAGTATTTTGTCAGCTGCTGCATATTTGACTTATGAAGGTTTTACTTTTATGAAGATTTTCTTTGAAGATGAAAGAAAAAATATTAGCTTAAACTTTTTTGACACAGCCAGAACAGAAAGCACTGCAACGGAAGAAAATTCCACTGGAAATGATCAAAAGAACTGATACTGTGTGTATCATAAATGTCTCTTATTGACAGAATCTGCACCCTCCAAATGCTTACAATAGATATTTCCCATCCTCAGGATAAAACATTGAAAAAACTGGGGAATTAGCTGAAACCTGTGGGAAAAAATTCTGAAAGGACATATGGCCCTCTTTCAAACAATTGTAACCCATTTTTGTTGGGGGGGGGGGGGCCTTGCATCATCTACATATTCTCAGAAACAAGCTTGAGTGTTGAAACAACACTTGAGTGTCCACTCTAAGTGGCCATTAGCCACTCTAAAGGCCATTCTCATATATGGCAGCAATCAATCTCCCCTAAAATTTATGGCTTTTGCTGTGACAGTATCCAAGAAGAACCGTTTGAGCAACACACACACACACGCATTTTCACTGTCTACAAAAATTGAGCGCATTGGATAGATAGGCTATAAATCATGGTTTTCAGAAAGATTTGAAGTTCAAGTTGAAGTGAAAATGTCAAATAATTGAGGTTTCAATTATTTGACTTATTTAACATTAATTATTATGAATTATTTTAACATTAGAATGTATAGGAATCAATTGAGACCAAAGCTGAATGTAGTATAAATGTGGAAGTCGTGTAATGGAGAGACGTATAAACAAGGTTCCACTGTATTTTACGCATTTCAGTTGTCCAAATCGATTCAGGAGACATAGGTAAAAGGTGAGGACACCGTTTGACACGGCTTGACAAATCTCAGGCGAAAGGTTCCCATGGCAGCTAAAAAATCAGTCTTGTGTGACACCTAAAATTTTGTAATCTGAGAATGAATTTTTTTTTTTTGATTTCATGGCAGTCTGTCTTTCAACATGGGAAGGAGGTTCATAGTTCTGGAAAAGTGGAAAAAAACATTATGTGCAATAGTTTTTCTTAAGGGCAGGTGAATACAGGTGAATCAGTAGTGGAAAAAAAAAAATTAGAAACCCATCAAAGTTTTAATTACATTTTAAATGGTTCCAAGTTTCCAAATTTTAATATGGCAACATCTGAAATCATTTATTGTAGTTTTTATGATCTGTTCTTTTGACAACAGACATCACAAATTTCGTGAAGTCAGAATTTTTTGCCAGAAAAGGGAAAACTGTGCTTAGCTCCTATGAAATTCTGCCAGTGCCTAAATGTTTTTTTTTACAATTTGTCAAGCCCTGGATTAACAGCTATTGGGGGGGGGGGGGCACATTGATGCAATTGTTATGATCATATTTGTTTTAATAGCCTTTTCTGTATAATTATCAATGACTTGTATACATATCACATTCTAACTACGCATCTACATCATAGTTTCCCATCTTCAATTTTTTTTCTCATCACTGCCTAACTCAAGCCACAGATAAATTATTTGTTAAGTCCTGTGTACCAACATCTTAGAAGAAATAAAAATTTATTCAAATTTTTGCAAGATCCGAATACACGTTTTACATCAGGGCTTGACAAATCCCAGATGCCCGATCACCATGGCAACTAGAAAATCAATATTGGAAACTAAATTTCTCTACAAGTGATTTGCCAGACTAGAATCTGAGGATGACTAAAAATTTCCTTTTTTATTGCAGTGTGTCTTTCAACATGAAAAAGGGTCATGGTGTCCTGGAACAGTCTGAAAAATATATATTTAGCTCCATTTTTCATGAGCAAAAGCCATGCTTGGCTCCTTATAAATTTGGCTGGTGCATAAATATTTTTTTTGATTTCTCAAGCTCTGCTTTATATTGCATATTGAACCCACTCGCTAGGAATGTTCCCTCCAATCTGCATGACATCACATTTTTGAAAATGTTTCTCCGTACTGCATTGCTGTAATTGCTGTACGCATTACCACACCGCATTCATAAAATAAAAATTCAAGGGAAGAGTTTCTCACCAGTGCATTAAAAAATCTAATCATCTTGTGAATTGCATGGACATTAGGATATGTTTTAAACCTGTGGGTGTTGAGCTTTATGTAGGAGATTTCGATTTCCGAATTGATTCTAGGGTGCTCTGCCCAGTACTACAAAACAATGTGGGTGCTCACAGCAAGTTCAGTTACTTGCAACTGCTTGCGACTGTCTTAGATTAAAATAATTTCAGAGCTAATCAAAATTGATAATTAATAAAAAAATAATTGGGGAATAAATAAAAGTCTTCAATTATTTTTGTCCCTATTTAACTCAGGGCCCCATTGGCTCTTTCTATTAAGATGACACTAAATTTCATGAGTTGGTGGCCCACGGGCTTCAAGGGAAGTATCAGTTCGGCCCACTGAGTCTGATAGGTTGAAGACCTCTGATGTGGACAAAGGCTTGACAGATTGCAAAAAATAAATAAGAAATTCAGGCCCTAGCTGAATTTCTCAAGAACCAAACATATTTATTTTCAAAGAAAACAGTCTGAGATAATAATAATAATTATTTTTTAATTTTTCCAGAACTGGGTCACCCTTTCTATGTTGTTAAACACCGACGTAATTTCTGAGGATTTTTTAAAGTCCTCACTCCTCAGACTAATTAGTAATAGCACGTAGGAAATATTATAGGGGCCAATATCAATTTTTCAGTTGCCATGTATCTGGAGCCTAAAGATTTGTCGCTCAGATGGAGACTAACTTTGGTTCATGCATTCTTTTTTTTTTACATTATGTTATAATCTAAGAATCACTGTAATTGTTATTTTTCTAATCCACATATATCTACCACCAGGACTTGACAAATCTCAGGTGCCAGGTTGGCATGATAACTAGAAAATTAGTACTGGCATCTCAAACTTTTTATATCATCCCCCCCACACAAGAAGCATGAATGTGCAAATTTTTGCTTTTTTTTATCTGCTAGTTGGATTCCTTATTTTGCTATTCAAGTTTTGCCTGAAATGCGAACTTGTATCCCTATTGAATCACATGTTACAAAACATTTTAGGAAAATAACTTCCACAACATGGGTGGAGTAAATATTCAAACTCATTTCCCACATTTTTTTTTTCACATTCGGGTTTCTAGCAGGATGGGTATGATATGCAGTTGTTAAATTGGAGTTGAATAATTGTGCAAAATGTTGGTATTTTGACAGTATGTCTTAACATGCGAGAAGGACATTAATTCCCAGAAAAGTCGAGAAAACATTATTTAAAACCATTTACTTCGAGCAAAAACTATTTGCTGCTAACAAATTTATCTGAAAGGGGGATAGAAATGGAAAGGGATTTCTAAATCCCTGAAAAATTGAAAGTGATTAACTCAAAAATATTTCTGGTCTCTAATTTTTTTTCTTTCAATTTTTGAAGCCCTGCATAGAGTAATGTGTGCGTAGAGTAAATAGTTAATGTGTGTAGGGGGAAAAAGATGAGAGGGGAATCACTTATAGGGTAATGTGTAAACAACTGTTATTTGGAAATGTTAAAAGGCTACATTAACTTTCCCTATAGCTTACTTCCATCTATAACCCTAGTCTATTGCCATGAAGCAATTTACTACTGATGTACCTTCAAAAAGGTTATATTGTTATTGCTGAAACTTGGTACCGAAAAATAAAATTATGCTTTTAGCATCATTGGAATGAAAAATTGACTGCAGTGTGTACAGCTTTGTAGCATATTGAAGTGCATTTTTTCGGGCTGATAACCCCCATCATTTCAAGAAATTTCATTTTTTTGAAAGCAAGGAAACATTCCTGCTTGAAATGTTTGATGGATTGAAGTTTTTTGTTTTTCGTTTTTATGTTGAACTGCATTGCAAAATTAGAAGAGAGAAATAAAAAAATTTTTTTTTGTACCTTAAATATAGTAATTAGAGCAACAAACTCCACGCTGATATTCTTTTATTTTAACTTTTACATGTGCATGAATGAAATAACGATAAGCAAAACACAATTTCGAATTAATGCGTTCATTTGTTTGTTTCACTATATTTATCATAATTTGTTTTTGTTGTAATTCAATGGCTAAAAACAGCGTTTAGTCCTCGGAACTTTTTTCTTTCCTCGATAAATTGAATTGACCGAGAGTTTACGTACAACGCAGTGGGAGAAAACATTTGCTCTAATATATTAGCATTCCGTTATTTGTTTTCTCCTCCAAAAAAAGTTGTGACCCTTTCGAACTCTATTAAGAGAATTTACTCGATGTAGAAAAAAAAAAAATGGGGTTTTTGTTACAAAACATCATTTGAATTTCAAATGGCTACATTCCAGTGTCAAGCGGTGATTATATGTACTGTATATCTATCTACTTGAATAATTAGAAGAAACTTCAGCCGCGCGTCCGACCTTCAGCTCGTTCCCACGTGACCCTTCTGTCACGAATGTCGTCCAATAAAGAATTGGAATTTTTAACTACGGGAGGAAGACTTGCCAAAAAATATTTCGTAACGGTTTAAAAGATGGCTTTTTTCCCCAACCCATCTTTCCTCTAGATTCTTGATGAACGGCCTTCATAACCAGGTGAACTGAATCACGTCATGCTTCTTTTTTTTCAATCTTAATTTTCCCCCTTCCCCTTATCAAGTTTGCGAGATCTATGAGTGAAAAAGAAAATTCATCAGGGATCAGACTAGACTGAGATCCTAGTATACTATAGCTTCTGGCCATGTTTTTTTTTTTAAATTATTATGTATTATTATTTCGATCGGTATTCCTCTTTTCCAGTCTGAAAGTGCATATTCAATTGTATCAACCATCCTTGACCTCCTGAAATGGAATTCAAGAAGAAAACAATGGCAACATATGTTGCATTTTGATATTTAGATCTAATGTAATTTTTTTTTGCACATGCATAATCACATGGTTTACCTTATATCAAGGATGGTCAACCTTTTGGAGAGTGCGGCCCTATTGGTTTGAAAACATGTCGCGGACCACTTAAGTGATCTGGGACAGCACTTCAGGTCACTGTGATCTGCAAATACCCCAGGTCACTTGAGTGGCCTGTAAAAGTACTGAGGATTCCTTAGGTGATCTTTAAATGTCCCGCGGGTCACGTAAGTGATCTTTAAATGTTCCTCAGGTTACTTAAGGGATTTGGGAATGCTCCGCGGGCCACTTAAGTGATCGGGAACAGCGCCCAGGGTCACGTTGAGTGATCTGTAAATGTTCCGCGGGTCACCTAATAGATATTTAAATATTTTGCGGGTTACTTAAGTTATCTTTACATATGCCGCGGGTCACTAAAGTCTGGGAATGTGGCACTTGGTTCGAGGTAGCGGGCCACATCAGTCCGAGGAACCATGGATTGATCAAGTATGCCTTATATTTTGCTACTATCCAAAAACTGAGCTTGTAATTTTATGGATTATCCCTACCCCAGATTTTCGATTACCCAACCAGGACAATGAGAGGAGAACCCATCCCCTCCTCATAGACTTTCTGTCAAATTTAAAATGCAAAAAATTAAAAATGTTGATCCTCGAACTTTTTCCATTTAGCTGGAAAGGTTCGCATATTTTATGTTATCCCCTCAGACTTCCACACAGCATTCGTTTGAGCAATTTCTCACAGAAAATGTTGGGTGCCGAAACCTATTTTGTAGTCGCAATTGGGCCTGTGAAGCATTGATATAGATGTTTTAGAATGCTGAAAATTGTTTATTTGTTTTGGGGAAAATAAACAATGGGCCTAAGCCCGGCCCTGAGGAGCAGTTCTGAGAACGCGAAAAAGGGAACGTCATGAAGATATTGTCAAGCTCGCAAGAATGAATATTCACTAAAGGGGTTACAGTGAATTTTTTTTCTTATACAATTGAGTACTTCCAAGTTAGTTTTCTGTTTATTTGTTCTAGATTCGCATCCCATAGCAAAGAAATTTCTACGAAATTCGCCCTAGAAGATGACGTTTCATTCTAATGATAACCAGTAGATAGCGGAAATGACCACACCCATGAGAAACTAAAAAAAAAAAATAATAATTCAAGAACAAAAGAGTGTTTTAAATTATTATTTTTTCTGTCTTCTTTACCATATAAGAATTCCTTCTTTTTTTTGTTACTCACGCGTTGGTTCTGGTACTTGACCTCTTGCAACTACAAGGGCTTCGCGATCTCGGTGCCCAAAATAGGCTAAGCTGTAGGTATGTTCTTCTTGCGTGGGAGGAATTTATATTCACGGTCGTGCAGCTTTTAAGAATGAAAGAATCTCGATACTACAGTGGGCTTTACCGATAGGAGAATGTCTATCCTTTTTTACCAAGTCTTGAAAGGATTCAAGGCATTGAAACGGAAAGTTTCAGTCACTATGATGTTTTGAAAAGGCTTCATTACAAGAGACGTTTTGTTTGTTTCTGGAAATACTAGAGCAGCAGTTCTCAAAAGAGTTCGTCCTTGAAGATGGGACGAGTGATGATCAGGCAGACTTGAAAATTCAATTATAATTAAATGGAAATTATTCAGTTATATACCAAGAATGCTAAACATATACACACAGGGTCAAATCAGAAATTAGACTCATATACTTTTAGTGGTTCCCCCGAAGTGTTTCAAACGTTTTACTGGTCCTTGGGTTCAGAAAGGTTGAGAAACGCTCTATACTAGAGAGTATCTTTTGCTCTTCTGTTGCCACTCATGGGGTTTTTGGTGCTCCCCTCCCCGTAATTGCTAGATGAATAAGTGATGGGGGGGGGGACCCTTAAAGCACATGCTTTGCAAAAATAAAAATGAGGTAAAACAAGGGCTTTTGTCACCTTTTTCAAAAACTGGAAGTTCAGGGGTGTTATAAGCATCCGGCAGGACCAAAGTTTCTTCTACAAATAGTTTTTCCCTTAACAGATGTATTTATAAATAGCTACAAAGTGTTGAAGCCATAATGGACCTGCCGCTGACAGCGCTTACAGACCAAAGGCAAAAAAATAATAAGTTATCCTACATAAGTTATTAACGAAAAGAGCTCTTCTCTTTCTTTTGTCACGAGGCAATGTCCTCGAGTTTCATTTAAGTGATGTGAAGGCGAGTGAAGAGGTTGATGTCTAGAATGTTTTTCCGTTTTTACCCCCTTATATTTACAGATGGCACTTATTTACAAGCCTTTCCAAGTGATGAAACATCAGTGGGAGGTTCGCTCTGTTTTTCGATGATGCTTTTGCAGTCCACGCAGGCCTTATTAGTTAGCTGAAAAGCCCTCATCCTTATTAGTGTTTCCTTTGCTGTTTATAATTTCACGTTTTATGGGGAAAACTGGTTTAAAGAAAAAAAAATCTGATAATAGTAAATAAATTTGTTTTTGATTTGTTTATTTAGCCATTAAAGGGGAAATGATTGGAAGCAACACTTTTCTTTATAACTTCTGGAACATTTCGGAGACTAATAACGTGTTGAAGAGTTTTTTGAATGGGAAGTCTCTAATTCTGCGTAGGTGGGTAGGATACAAACACTTCTCTTTAGAAGAGTTTAACTAGTCAATTTTCATCAAGTGTGAGGGATGTTTTCGCTTTGTAAACGATGCTGATAATTTTATTTGCCTATAATTTGCGAATTTATACGTTGAAAAATGTGAATTTATTATTGCAGATTATAGACCGCTTCATAATATCCACAGTCCCGCCGTGGTTGGGATAAAAATAAATACATATATAATTTGTAAAAGATTTAAAAAATATGTTGCGACGTCTTCCATAGAAGCTTCTTCGGCCCAGAAACGCACATTTCACTACTACTGATTGACCGCAAAATATAATTTTTTTCAAAAATAACATATAGCTTATAAAAGTGTGAGTAGAAGAGTCAAAACATTTTCTGGAGAATGCGGCGACACAAATACTCCAAACATTATTTCTTAAGATTTCATTAGTGATGATACAGATCACTATCGGAATGCTTACCCCAGAATCTGACGAACACCTTACCTTTTTTTGTGTGCATTCGAATTGAATGTTGTGTTTTTGTTCCAGACATTATATGTTCGATAAATGGAGTCGATTTTTTTTCTCAGAATAGCGAAATTCGTGGATTACGCGCAAGAAATTGCGATATTATTAATCAGTCTGCGATTGGATAATAATTGGCATGTTAATGTGTCGTCATAAAGCATCGGCGAAGATTTATTTATGAAGTTCATGTAAGATGTTGGGTGGAAAACATTCTGGAATTTCATTCATGAAATTCGAATCGATTGAATCTATTTTTGGCAAATGGATATCCCTAACGCTGTTGATGAGAGCTCGTTTTATTATTTCCTTTGTCCTCGATTTCCTTAAACGCTTTCGTGTACGTTATTTATTGTTGCATTCATTATTTCCTGTTGCATTAAATTGCGAAGTCTTCTCATATTCTCTAGTCCTTTTTGCAGATCTATAAGTATGTTCGCTCCATAGGATTCAGTGTATAGCTAATTTGCGAAGTATAACTTATTGTATTTTTTCTGCCCTACCGATTCTTGTGAGTTTTATTTCTCTCTCAACGTTTTCTTTTACGTTTGTCACGTTGATGAAGAACTTGTACCGTATCAGTCATTCTCTGAATTTCAAGGCCACTTACACCACTTGTTAGGTGATTCTAATCACAAAGCTCCTTTCATTCACAACATCGCACTTGTAAACTTGAAATAGTCTCATTGATAAAACAGAAATGTTTCAGTTTCGTAATATTAATATAATAAGTTAAAAAAAACATCTTTAAGAGGTTTTCGCCTGAACATTGATTAAAAAAAATCGATCTAGGTCAGTCTCTCAAAAAGTTATGTGTCCTACCTCCTCTTCTCAGAAAATTTTGTTTTTTAACGTCAACCCATGTGATCGCATGGTGTATACATAGCTTCTACCCCCCCCCCCCCCCCCCGAAAGTAAGTTCTACCATCAACGAGCGATATTGCATATTTTGGGAAGCACTGGTCTAGGCATTTAGTGAGGGTCGTTACAGAAGTCCTCACTTCTTCATTAGCTATATATGTTTTGTGACCTTGGCTGTTTAGGGTCCATGAAAACTCATTATCGGACCAAAAATGCTGCGAGACATTTCAGAGAAAAGAAAATCGGCTTTTAAATATCTCTTCCCCCCTTCCCCCCCCCCCCACACTCTCTTTCGTTTTTAGGGTGATTAAAGGTATTTAATCCCCCGAGGCAGTATTCGATCTGTGCATGTAACTGGTTTGGTATTTTAATTACCAGACGAGCAATCATTAGTGAGAGCAGCTAATAAGTTTAGTCCTATGATTAGAGAAAGCGTTTTGTTTAATTAACGGGGATTTCGTTTAAGTAGAAAACCAGTTATTCCATTGCTGAATCTCCACTCCCAAGATGACGTGGGCTAAAAAAATATGAATTAATCTGCCACTCCTGGCTCATTTCTGAGGTGTGTGGTCGGGTGCATAATTCTTTTATTTAAATGTACTTTTGATTATTCGGGTTGTTGTAGGCATACCGTTCTGTATGGCAGTTCTGGTTCTGAATTTCGAAGTTGTCCCATTAATAATGTCAGAATCGGATAAGATACTGCTCTAATTATTTATTGTATTATTATTTATTTTTATTATTATTTTGCCTGCGGATATTTGCCTCCTCCTTTCCGATTTATTTTCTGTGTGTTTGTCTTACCTCTATAAATGTTTATATTATTTTCATAGATAGACAGTATACAGTATTTATCTATTACTGCATTGCGTTGATTACTAGTCTTTGGGTATTAAAAGATGTTCCGGAAATGGACAGTAGCCCTGGGCCTCACTTCCTAATGCTTTCTTCATATCTGCAGCTTCGTGTGGGCGTTTTTAAGATGGAAAAACGGTATAAATACATTAAATAAAAAGTTATCAAATAATAACATAATACGGTACTACGTATGGTATTAAATATGGATTTTATAGCTTACAAGAGAATATTATTGATGAGAAAACAAATTATTGAAGAAAGCGCACCACTCCTGATATCATGGCGTGCCGCGGGTTGGTCACCCCTGCTACGTTTTATGTGAGAAATTGAATACCGTGTAAAGTTGGAATTATTTGCAAGCCCCAGCTATTTTTTCAATGCATTCCCCACCCCCCTTCAAACCTAAAATACTCTAGAACCTTAATACTATTATTATTGCTAATCTTTATTCCTTAAATACTCTAGAACAGTGTTTCCCAACCTTTTGAAGTTCGTGGCACCCTTCCTTGAATACAGAATGCAGTTTACTACAACCGAAAATCACCGAGTAAAAATACATCAATAAAGTTTTGTTCGATTAATCATTAATATAAAACTTGTGATTGATGCTTAGAGCACAGATACTTGATATCGGGCCTTACAGTTGGCAACGTAACGCGTAAATCGTCCTCAAGGTCTTGCGGTGTGTTTCTTGACAGATGGCAGCACTACAAATAACAAACATTACACAGAAACGAACTTCACATTAGATTCACAACATATACACGCACATTCCGGCATGTACCAATTCGTTAGAGATTCTGTAGAGGAATGTGTACAATGTGCATGTGCGGTTGAGTAGTAGTAGTCTGTTTCTTGCTTTTTATTGTATTGTCGCTATAGCAGAGAAGGCTTGCTTGCATAAATATGATGTTGAAAAGGGCAAAAGTGCATTGTCATTCAGTCACTTCATTAAGCCGGGTTTTCCTATGATCAGGTTTTCTATGGTGCGTGCAGCGTGAAAACGTTGATTGGTCAAAAAAACCAGAATTTCAGGTTTTTGACCAACCAGCGTTTTCACGCTGCAAATGCTGTAAAAATATGCTCCTAGGAAACCCCGGCTTCAGATTAGGATACTCCTCTCTCAATTCACGCCAAAAAGCAGCCACCGACGCCTTACTCATGGTGAATTTACCTTTGAGCGTGGAATCGGCGCAAAGATCAATAAATTCATCTCGTTCGCAAGCAGTGAAATTTATTTCCTCCGCAATGTCTGCGAAATCAACTGGTGATACTACCTAATCAAGATTCTCAGTGGAAAAAGATGGAAAGTGCGTATCTATTGCATCTTGCAATCTTGATAAGTGTTGACAAATGAAGTCTTTCAGTTTATCCGAAGGTGATGTCACTCTCCGCTATTACTATGAAGATTTCGACAGCTGGCTGATGCGAAGATAAATCCAAGAAGGAAAATTCAACTGGCCTTGCGGGGAATCGGACCTCACGTCCTCTCACTTTGCCGGGTGAGCACCCAAGACCATTAAACTACAAAGCCAACGAATCCGCTTTGACGTCACTGAAGTCCATTTCACCTGTAGCCATTGGATATAGCAGGCCGACGCATGCGATATCTTTACCGTTTTTTACAGTGTCTAATTAATAGGTGAAATGGAATTCTTCAGTGACGTCACGAGCTTCGCGCGGAGGTTTTCTGCTATAGATGGTGTTGGCTGAACGGGGCCGTACACGGACAGTCAGACCTAACTCAGGCCAAAGCTCACATTGCTGACACTGCCACCAGATGGCGACTTATCCAATTAGTCTGTCATGCATGAGAGTAATTAATTCGGCTTAAAAACTTTTTTAAGACTTTAAATGGACTGTCATGTTTTTATTTATCTCCATAATATCTCACGGCACCCCGGTTGGGAAACACTGCTCTAGAACTTTAGAATTTGAATTTCCTTAAACACCAGAGGTAACACTAATTTTTTCCCCGTCATCGTTAATTTGCACAGTTCTTTCGTAAACATCCTCAAAACTGCATAATTAATTACAACACCGAGTTTTCCCCCCCCCCCCCTTTCTTTCTTGTCGAAATATACTCGTATGTTGGTTGATGTTTCCTAGTAATGATGGCAAGCGGAGAAAGAAAAGGAAAAGTGAATGTTTGCTCCTAAGGGTTGAAAACGCCCCAATAAAACGATTTGATAGGCTCTTCGACGGACGGTCCTGTGCTCGTGACTGGACTCGAGAATAAAGCGCCCCGAAATAAATGAATAGGTCGGCCCAAAATACTTTCACGCGTGTTCGTGAGCAATAACATCTGCTGTTATGTAGCGGGTTCGTTCAAAAAACCACCATAATGTTACCATTTAGTGTGGAGGGAAAGGAGGCGGTGTCTGATCTCCAACACCCCCTCCCCGCTATTACCGGTAGCCCAGCATTAAAACTTGTAATTCAGACGCGCCTCTAGCGTCACGTATAACGGATATCATCTCGAATGGATTACCTTGTTATATAATGTATGACTTAAAATGCTTCGTATCGGCATAAAATCCGTTTTTCTTTTCTATGAGAGAGCCCTGCTCCGTCCGGTCACGGATTTTCCATGTTTTGGCATTGTGCGGTGTCTTATTAAACGGACTTTGGAGCATGAAACCGCGGGTGACATGTGAGCCAGAAATCCGGGGATGGATCATCTTTCTTTTCTTTTCACTGAGAATTTTTTTTATTTTATTTTGCTTTTTCCCTTGACAGTGCACAAGAGCTTCTTTCTTCTATCTATGCTACAGCAAAAACAAAAAATCGCTCGCTTTTGAACTCTGGGACCCTGATAAAGCTAGAGTTATTACAACCAGAGGCTCCAAGCTGTCACAAGGCATTGTTTTTTCTTTTAATTTATATTTGTAATAAAATAGTTGATGAAATGCAACGGTGAAGTCTGCAGAAAGACAAGTACATTTTGCTGGTAATTTCTTTTTGCAGAAAAGATTGTTGAAACAAATAAATATGTGAGTTATCGACCTGCAAAAATTACATAAATACTGTAACTGTGTATAATTTTGTTTTATTTATTTATTTTATCACACAACCCAGTAGGCAAGATTGCACTTACACTGGTAAGATTAAAAACCAAAAACGGGAGGTAACGGAATACAGTATGTATGCACAAAAAAAAGAATTGTTTATTTATTTAAATCCAGGAAAATATTATCGATTTAATTCTTAATAATTAATGATCAAAATATGCTTCGATTTAATGAAAATGTTTAATTTGAAATTGCTGAAAATCGGTTTACGTCTCTTGCAATTTGCTTCGTTATAAATTGACTGTCTCGTTAAAAAATTTCTGCAAGCTGCTCTACTTGCAAAAAAAAAAAAAAAAAAACAATTCAGAAAAGAAAAGCCTTTTTGTTGAAGCAATTTTTTTCTCCTGTGGTGATTCAACTCAATACTTGATATTAAAATAAAAAAATAAATTATACATCCGGTCGGTTGTCCTGAGACATTGCAATCCACCAAACAGATTGTGTTGTGTGGACCTCCGCGTAGTCAAGTAGTTCCTGCTTGGAAAAATGCCAAAGCCGTGTTGTGCGAAAGAAGCTCCCGATCTTGTTTGTATCCATTCCGTGAGCATCTTTTTTTTGGAATCCCACGCTGCGCTTTTTAATTGCTTACATGTGTCTATTACATATAAGGTCTTTTTTTTAATTCAAATCATTCCGCACAGAAGCAACAGCTATCCTAGTGTGCCTCATAATGAGGACATCATCTAAGTGAAATAATGAACTGATTCAGAACTAGGCGGAAATAATACACTAACTGAGCGATGCCGATTTCTTAAGAGTTATGTTTTCCATGATGTGTAATCATAACCTTAATCCATCAGTAAGAATCTTTCTTCCAGTGATTGTCTCAAAATTGTTACGATTAACTAATAATTGAATCGAATTATTTAGTACATTTTGTTTAAGTAATCCCAATCCTTCCATGTTTTACTGTGATATTTCAGAAAGCTAAGACTAAAATTTGCCCAAAAGATACATGCGATAAAATCTTTGAAAACGTCTGATTTCCGATAACATTTGACAAATAATTTCCTATACTACTACTAGTACTAAACCACACATGCACCTCGTCCACACATTCCTCTGTAAAATTTCTAACAAATTGGTACATACTTGAATGTGCGTGTACGTATGAACCTAACGTGAATTTTGTTACTGTGTAATGCCACTTATTTGTAGGCGTGTTGCTCTATGTGGCGAGACTTCTTAACGGGGAGATCGGCTTGCATTCGCGTCTTGAAGTTGGTAACCACGGAAAACCAACTTCAGCCGACCAACACTGTGACGACAATGGGATTTGAACCCATTTTCCTATACTACCACAGAAACGAAATTTCTCGGATTTTTTTTTTCTCTTTTCTTTTTCACGGAATCATCCCTTGTAGATTGGCATAAAAGGCGGCTGTTCGCGTATTTTCAGAGCAATAATTCTTATGTTTTAAGACGTTACAATTTTACGGTAAAAAAAAAAATTCAGTCCGTGTTCTTAAGATATAAGCTTATCACTGAGAGGAGAGAGAGAGATATCTCCCGTTGTTATCCAGCTCGTAAATATGCCAGCGAAGGTATTCATCGACGTGATGCAACCGAGAATGGAGCTACTGCATAGGAGGAAAAAAACCGCATGAAAAAGAGACGATGCTCACTGGCGTTTAAACTATTGCATCTTCGTCTCAAGATTTATCGATTGCACCACCTGTGAGCTCGTTATCTACCTGTGTACCCTGTGGACAAAGGTGACTTTCCTTGTAAAAGTCAATCTTTCTCCTTAACAACTTGAAGTAAAATGTCTGTCTTTATATAATCTTGAGATCTCTCACTGCGATATTGTAGTTGTTTTCTCTCTCTCTCAAGAACTGTAGAAATTTTCTAAGCCCGGTCTATCCTTTCATTTTGATATACGGTACCTTGATCTACAGGTGCCTCTTTTCTTGCTAGTATTCTAAGTTAAGAAACGAGAGAAACCTATTCACTAAAAATGCATCAGCTTGTGAACGAATATTGAACTGATGCGTAGGAAAGCTTCGGACAACTCGAAGCCGACAGCGTTGTTGGACTGCTGTGTGCTGCATTTATCTTATAAGAAAAATTACTCATTTTTTATCCTGCATAGCATGCACTGTACACTGTCGAATAAAAGAATATGTTATTATCAAGGACATAGCGAGGTCCCCCTCCCCCGAAATGTGAGAAAATGACCGAAAAAAGGGAAAAAGATGGCCAAATCTATTGTTCACTTTGGTCCCCACGAACGAAATTTCTGGCTATGCCCCTGCAGGTTATTCTTCATATGCGATTTGAGAAAATCTTCGATTCGAGATTAGTGGTAATCATGATGCGGGTAAATTCGGACTCATACCTCAGTTGTTTCCAGTCAAACTTTTCATGAATTAATGTGAATACAGTGGAACTTCGGTTAACGAGCAAAAATTTTGAACAAATTTCGATTCGATTAATGAGCGGTGATTCGCATTACGAGCAAATCTTTTGCGCTTCGTTCATTTATTTTCACATTATCACAACTGAGCTGATGGTTTTTCTCTTTCGTCCACACACGTGCTGTGAAATTATGAGTAATATTCTGCCCTACGGCCTTCGGTCAGCGCGCCTATCTAGCATTTTAACTACGCGTGTGTGCAGTTGCATTTTTTTTAAAATTATTCTTGGAGAAAACTGGGCTGTTTGCTTTATTGAACGTGACTTCAGGGCTAGCTCATGAACAAGGGCCACCATTTCTGAATTCTTTTTTCTTGCGTCATTGAGTGAGACCGTGGGACTGGAGGTGCACGAGCCCGACATTCAACAACTAGTGGAGGAACATGGTCATATCCACAGACGAACTGATGGATTTCCAGTGCGTGCAATAGCAAGAGCTTACGCACGGGATCTCGTCTGAGGAAGACGAAGAGACAAATGAGAAGTCCGTCACTTCAAATAAGATTAAGAGGTGAGTAGAACGTAAGAATCTGGACAAAACTTTGTTGAAAAGAATCACCTCAAATAAAGTGTAGCAGTAAATAAATAAATCTTACAATAAATCTGTTCAACGATAGTGCGATTTCCCATTTCCAAAAAACCAAAATAGAACAAAACCAAGTGTTATAGATAGGATTCCTTTTTAAAGTCACATAAAAAGAATAAGTTTACAGACGGTGAGTGCAGAGTGAAGTGCGTAAGCCGTCGTAAACGATAGTCTTCCTCTCTGTAATGTTTAGAGTAAGTTAATTTCTAAATATTATCGTATTTGTAAGTTTATTTATGGCATTATTGTTTTTTTTTAAATATTTTATTGTAATATTTATTATATTGTTATTGTGTTGCATTATTGATGAATGACGTTTTTATCAGTCATTTTCATGTAAATGAATAATTGTGGAACGAATCATCCATTATTTCCTATGAGGAAGTTTGATTCTATTAACGAGCACGTTGGTGGAACGAATTAAGCTCGTTAACCGAAGTTCCACTGTACTTTGTGTCTTAGCCTTTCTTTCTTTAAAACTTTTGCAACTGCGGTCTATCGCCACGGCCAATTTGAGTGTGCTGGAAGTGTGCATGTGTACCTAACAGCCTGAGTGCGTACTTAGTGTTGTGCCTGAATTGTTAGTGCTGCCATCTATTTTTCAAAACATTTGTTAAGTGTAATGATTTAATATTTGAACCGTTGTAGGCCTGTTGCTCTTTGTGACTAGATTTTTCAACATGGGAGATCGAGTCGCATTCAGGCCCTAAAGTTTGATGTGTCAGCCTATAGTGCAAATATGCAAATTCCTGTCGTTCTGTCACGATTGGAATAGAAACGAATGAAGAGCTCTTCTTGAACGTTAATCGGAGGAAAATGAAGAAAACTTTTGTGATGACGATATTTGTGACGCAACTTCTTGCCGCAGGCACTTGTTGCGTCATCGTTGACTTGGCTTCCAGACCACCAACATTGTTTTTTTTTTTACCTAAAGAAATTGTTTCAAGTACGTGCGATGAATGAGAGAACCAAAAATAGGTGGTTTTTTATTTTCTTACTCAAGCCGAATGGGATTCGATCGCTATTAAAAAAAAGTGTTCGAGAAAGTGCCAAGTGTGTTAGTTCGTTGAGTTAGACACAAATTTGAGACGGGAAAACAAAATACAGTAGGCCTACTTAGTCTGCTTTTGCAGATATGCTCTTCCGCGTAATTTTTTTCTTTCTCACACCATTCTTATTAACATGTATGCCCGTCATTTGGGGGCGGGGGAACAACGACCCCCCTGGCTTTCGATAATACCCTAAAAATGATGTGTATATATATATATATATATACACATACATTGAGTACATGTTCTTTGCCCCCCCCCCTGGAAAACGTGTGCCCCCCCCCTAAAAAAAGTTGAAATGACGGCCCTGTGTTAACATGCCACATTGGATTTCGTGTGTGCGAGCATATTCAATTGTGAAATCTACTCTATGATAGATCAGTATTTCGAATAGTTTTATTTATTTCCGTGGGCTTCAATAAACGAATAAATAAAATAAACAATGAATTAGATAATCCTTTAATCCCTGATGAAAAATATTTTATAAGTTCTTACAGAAATTCTTATAGTAATCCTCATGAAGATGTGCATAGATGATTAATTCGGTGTCTACATTCTTCCTCGCAGCGCTCTACGATTCATCGTGAAACTTTTAAAGACCGTGCAAAAATTTGATGGAATTTATTAATGGAAAAATCACATTCCGTTTATTTCAAGTCGGAGCGTGTGTCGAATTAATCGTATTCTCTTGAATCATATTTGGCTCTTTTGATTTCAGAATGATGTGCCGAAAAGTATTGTGTACGCGTTTGTGAAAGTGTAATTTCAGTGGTGAAAAAATAAATTTGCACTAAGACGCCCTCCCCCCCGATTTCATAATCAATACATAATTTCGATGTAAAGATTCACAGTCATACCTTTATTAGAATTTTCTTTTAATACAAATACAAATAATACAAATACAAATAATACAAATACAACGCCACAACAGGCAAATTGCCCAACGAGGTGGCTGACTTAAGAACATCATGGATCCCCGAGCCATTTTTTGGAGTCCCTACCTACTACTGCTACACCACACATGCACCCCCCCCCCCCCGCGGAACCCCCCAATGAATCGGTACATGCGGGAATGTGAGTGTACGTGTAGTGCAACCTGACGTAAAGTTTGTTTCGGTGTAATGCTTGTTATGTGTAGTGCTGTCATCTGCCCCCAGTTTTTCCAACTATGAGTGAAGTGTTATGGTTGAATGATTTACCGTTGTAGGACTGTTGCTCTCTGTGGCGAGACTTTTTAACGGGGAGATCGGCTCGCATTTGCGCCTTGAAGTTGGGAACCACAGAAAACCAACTTCAGCCGACCACCACTGTGGGGTTCGAACCCGGATCCTCGCATCACGAGTCCGGCACTGTAGCCACTCGACCACCACAGCGGCTGTTACCACCACATTACGTTGTTCGCTGAATTAATAAATAATCAAACTTGGGTCGCAGGGGCTTTCAAGATATGGGTCATTCAATTCCACTGATAGCCACGGGCTCTTGATCTATAGGTCATGACCCAAACTTGATTCGCAGGGGCTTGCCAGATGAATCATGCAAATCCCCTCACAGTCTGTTATAAAAGTTCTTTTGCGTCACTTGTTTCACTGATTTCGAAAAACAGTCCCATGGGTCGCAAAGTTGATCGTGTTTTTTATTTCGGGTCGCTGCTAAAAAAGATTAAGAACCAGTAATTTAAAGCAAGCCTTGACAAGTCCCAGGCATCAGATCACCATAATGACTAAAAAATTCACGTTGTCGCCTGAAATTTTCCATGCATGATTACTAAATTAGAGTCTAAGGGCAATGATAAATTTTTGGAGTTTATGTAAGCGTGCTCACACTATATAACATGGAACCTCACTCTGTTTCCTCAACCAAAATGGAAAGATTCACCATGTCCTGGAAGAGCTTGAAGGAAAATTATTTTGGTCGTTTTTCCCAGGGAAAAAAAGGCTCAACTTTTTTTTAGGAAATTTGTCTGATGCCTAGTTAGCTCTGTATAGTTTTGCATTCAAACTTTTATCTCGATACTTTTCTAAAGTGTCGGTGCTTGTTTAAAACTAAGAAAGTACAAATATTTTAAAACTAACCTGTTGAAAATATGGAAGATATTATCATAAGTATTTTATGGTTTTTGGGAAAATGAAAAACGAGAAAAGTTTTTAAGAATATGTTTTAAACATCATATTGTACGGGATGAATCCACTTGCAGGAAATACCAAGGCCCGGAGTACGTATAATAGATTGATTCGAATCATTTTAATTAAGAAAAAAAAAAAAAAAATGTGTTTCTATATATATATATATATATATATAATAATTTCGGGCAGTCTAAACAATAGTTGTCATCTCTCTTCCGAAGTAATAACAATTTTTGAACGCTAGATGACTCTTGCTCTAGCATACCTTTCGACGCTTTAAGTCATGGAATGTGAGATATATATATTGCACGTGCTAGAATATACAGCTATAGGCGGTTATGGTGGACAACCCCCCCCCCCCGCCCGTTCACCAAAAATGTACATTATTAGCATAGGCGGGAGGTGCTTTCATAGAAAGTCTTGGCAGTTATACCATGATTATTTCGTCTGTTTTCCCTGTCACGATGCAATCAAGATCGCGAGGACAATAAAAAAAAAACGTGTACAATGGTGTGGTAGTAGTAGTCAGTGGCGTGAAGATGGCTTTTTTTCTCTCTGTCGAGGATTGGCTGTCACCATGATCTTTCAGCTGCGTACCACCTGTTTGTTTTGCGAGACAAAATATGCATTTCGCTGAGCATCGAAATGTTTCTTCGCCAAGGACGACTCTGTGTGATTTTTTATTATTATTATTATGTCTCCTCATGTTTGCTAGGTTATGAGGATTTTTCATGCCTTTCCCTTAAACAGAATGTCATCGTGCATCCGCATAGCTATGACGCTTATATGTGATGTAGAAGTACGAAGCTACAGCAGGATCCGATTTTTTTAAAAATTCCGATTCGTTTAAAAGCTGACAGTGCATGACTTTAATGATTATTTTTCTCGTTTCACCTAAAATGTGAATGAAAGAAAGACATCAGAATGGGATACATGATCTTGTTGGCAAATGATTTTTTTAATGTGAATAGAACCCATGTATGTATTTTCAAAACAGACTCATTTTTTATGCCTTCGCTGTCCATTGTCTAGATTTCGAGGAAATTTTAAATTTTTCTGATCCATAGAAATCTGAAGAATTCGATAGATGGTGTTTTTTTTTTTCCTCTGGAACATATTTCTCGATGCGTGATGTCATAGCCATACACGGAAAATTTCCCGGAATTCCCCAACTACTGTATAATGGCGATCAATCGTGTATCAGCAATACCGTTGCCAGGAAGAGAAGTTATCGTTCACCACTGGCCGGTCTCTTTCTCTGACAAGTAAAAAACTATATCATAATGGAGACGGCGGTGGCGCCCGTCCGAAGTGGGGCCAGTGGGCGCCTTATTTACAGTCGCTCTGCCAAGTAGTGAAAGTGTCTTCTGTGGGTCTCGGGCGAACGACCTCCTGAAAGCTACATAAATAATAGTCCATTGCGATCTATATACCCTGGAAATGGTTTGCAAGTGTAGAAACTACAGCTTGTTATCTTGCTTTGGATGTATGTGCAATGGGGTTATCTTGCTGGTGCCGGGTTGCTTTTATGGTTATACAATGGTATGTAGGTCTGTTTGGTCCCTTCTATTTCCCCGGCTGTTTCAAACACTTTTTGCTCTTTCTGTGTAGTTGGAATATTTTTTGATGGGGGGAAAGTGAAGTGCGTAAAAATATATCTTGAATTTTCTTTTTCTTCGTTACTGAACGCTGCTGCACAACAAGTGACAACTGTAGTCATTTTCAATTAAACCTTGACTATACAATCGAGTTTTTTAATATTTTTGCCCTGGCGAAAAATCTTTAAATGATTTCCATGTTGCAAAGATACCCCTTTGAAATAATACCTATATATTCCACGAAACCCTTAAAAAAATTTCCGTTTGCTAAGAAATTAAAGTTTTGCAAGATTTGCTATATAGGAAATGGGGAAGGGGGTGATCCACGTGTTTTAGAATAAAACATACATTAAAATGTAAATGAAGTGATTAACATTGACTTAACTCTGGGAGGGGGAATCCTTAGTTCCCTCATTGTTTGACCAAAGGGTCCTCTATAACAGGGGTGGCAAACTTCTTTCTGTTCGCGAGCCACCATAATGGTCAGCTATAGCGTCGCGGGCCGCATCAGTGGTGCAACTTCGGTGTATAAGCCGCTCCATTATTAATTGAATTAATTAATCACTTATTAAATTAATTTCGTCACTAGAAATAAGAAGTTTGCAAGCAGTTTGTTAATCAAGAAATCTGCTGTTGGGACCGATAGTTCAAATAATGATCACAAATTTAATTTTTTCACGGTACTTTTACCTTGTCGCGGGCCGTACAAAATCCCTTCACGGGCCAGCTGTTAGCCCTCCCCCCCCCCACTTCCCCGCCCTGCTCTATAATGTGTGTTTTCTGCAACGTTACTCTAACAACTTAGTAATGATATTCTTCCCTACAACTATTCATTACCGTAAGTGTTTCCCAAAATGTGCGACGCGGCTCCTAAGGATGTCACGATGAGCCGGAGATATTGATGTGTATGTCTGTTTGTGCTTTGATGCGGCTCTTTTATGGATGCACACTATTTACCAAAAATATTCTGGGGCGCACAGATGAACCATGAATAGCGCAAGGAAGCCGTAAGTGACAAAAGCTTAAGTACCACTGTCGCAACTGTGTTCATTACTATTTCTCGTAAAGCCCCTACCGTTATCTCAAGTAACCCTAGGGATTCCCCGGAACCTTGGATGAGAAACGTTTTGGTACACAGTATCAAAGTATACGAAAATCCTCAACAAGCTCCCTTGTATTAAGCTCCCAGTCACACATCAGTAATGTCAAAAGTGGCGGTCTTGGCCAAAAATATGATTTTCGTGACACTCGGCAATTCTAGAAGATGAGTATGATACATGAGAGGAACCGAGATAAAATACAAATTTTGCTCCGTATTTTTCGAAAAAAAGGGAGAGAAATTCAAATCTGTTTACTGTAGATTGATTTTTTTCCGGTGTGGTGAAGCGGGTAAAAAAACTGTTACCATTGCCGGATGCTCTATTGTATTTTCGCTTTATGTTATAACATAACATTGGATGACTTAGTGGTTTATGCTTCTTGTGTATTCAGTAGAGCGAGGAGAATGAGACCGACTGGGTGGGAGGAGGGTCTTGCAAATACTGCATGTATATTTTCAGTACCTTTTGTGGGGGGGAGTCATGGGTTATAATTTCCGGTGGCGGGAAAATACTTGTCAAATTACGTAACTCTATAAAAGGGACGATATATGTATTTTTACGACGGCCATGTGCTTCACTCTCTTGTTACTCGCTCTTTATCTCACGCCACTGTCGTCCAACGTCAGCTGTTCACGGTGGCGTAAACTTGACTCGTGAGTTATGAGCTTCCAGCTTTTTCTGATCATTGTTATGGAATTATCTCAAGTTCAACTCATATAAAAAAAGATTGATTGTCCTGGGTTAAAAAAAACGAAAGATCACACATACTATAGACCCTGAAAATATTTTGCGTGCTTTGGTTTGCAGAATTCGTTGCAATTTTTCGTTGATTTTTTCAGAACTTGAGAACCAACCTCTTGTTACTCAGACTCACGTTCCGGCTTTTCTTCTCAGTAGTCATCTTGACATACGCACTTCTAATATCCTTTTCAAACCTTTATTATTATTTGTAAATTATTTTTCTTATAGATTCAAAAAAATTGTATATTCAAAATTATAAAACCTTGTGTTTGATTTTATAATAAACTTTTTTACATTTAGCTCCCCCCCCCCCCGCATAATTAAATATTTTCATTCAAATGAAAGAATAAAATACTGTACGTTTCCGCCTCTTTAGTGCAGAAAATACTACATTTTACACCGATGGTTCTTAACTTTTTTACTTTTTACTCTGATTCATTTTCAGTGAAATTCAATTGATATTTTTCCGAATAAATTTTATTGAAAACAGTCCATTCATTATGGAATGTTTTCCAAAGCTCCCACCTCCAAGATTGCTTTTTTTCCTTGTGTTTGCGCCATCATTGCCCCCCCCCCCCACCTAATTGAGAACTAATGCTTTGAATGGTTAAGATAATCAGATTGGCATTGTGGAAAACCCCACATACATAGTATCATGCATGTTAACAATTTTGTATTATTTCTCATTGCACAGAAATGGATTGAATGTAAGGAGCTGGAAATGGCATCAGTAGGCGTGTACAAGACGAGTGCATTCTCACCTAATCTTGGGAATTCAGTGGAAAATACACAGCTGGTGCAATCTCTGAGGGTATGAAAATTTCAAATTTGCATGTGCTTGTGGACCTTTCAAAATCAGTGGAGCTTTAACTGGTGGGAATATTTTTTTCCCTTTACACAGAATATCTAATTCTTTCGTCTGCTTGGAATATTTATTTCATTTATTTTTTTTCAACTATGGAAAACTCCAATCAATTGTCTTTTCTTCAATATGTAGACATAGATTCCGACTTAGACTTAAATTTCATTATAATTAAAACGGAATAATGATTGTAATTTTTATCATTAAGAAAAACTTTTTATGAATTTTTCTGTAGTTGTATTGTAAAAGATAGAAAATACACACTTGTTATTCTTCCCGCCCCCCCCCCCTTCAATTCACTACTTACCGTCTATGTCTGTTTCATTTATTATTATTTTTATTGATTTAATGTTTAATGGAGACATTCTGTATTCATTACTAGGATGATGTTGCAGTCACTGAAACAGGAAGTTCACTAAAAGTACAGACAGAGACTCCTCATCTTGTCAGTCTTGGGAGTGGCAGACTGAGCACAGCAATTACCATACATCCATTACCGGAGGGTAAGAGCCGTAAAGAGACATTTATGAATTGTTTTCAGTTTTTGTTCATTATGATTTCATATGCATTGAAGGGAGGTATTATTGTAGGTTAGAATATGTCCCCTGATTATTATTTTTTCAATGCTCCAATTCAGGTAGGATTTTCATTGGCAGCAGAGATGGCACATTAGCAAAGGATGTACTTCTACAGGCACCAGATATTGAAGGAGATCACTGTTTCATAGAGAACATCAATGGGGTTGTCACCATCTTCCCTCAAAATGGGCAGATAGCAATTGATGGCATATCTGTTACAGAACCGATACGTTTGTCACAAGGTAAATCTCTGGCTTTGTAAATACCTAATTTTTATTGAAAGTATGAAACAGTTTAGATTGGTTTTATATATAGGTACGATTGTTTTATCCATCAAAATAAAAATACCCTTTAGTTTAGCAATGCTTCTGAACTACACTTCACCACTTTAAATAGGTATGCTAAAGTTTCCAAAATGAAGAAGTAGTCATAAATTACTTGATTTTTCATAAGGTATAATTAGTGAATCAATGAATGATATTAGGATATGATGATGTTAAGAAAACATAATGCTTTCTTGTTGCAAGATAATTATAAACCTTTATCCTCAGGTTGCATGCTGTGCCTTGGTCGATCAAGTTTCTTCCGATTCAATAATCCAAAAGAAGCTCGACTCATGAAAGAAATATTACCAAGTAAGTTTTGATTATTTGTCTAAAAATCTTTTCTCCCTCCCCTTTTTAAGTCATAATCATGTTAGCATTTGTAGTGCATTTTGAAACAAAGGGTGAAATCATTATAAATCACAAATAAATGGAACTAAGTATACCAATGCTTCCAAGCATGCACATATTCTCATCGTCACTGAAGCACAATGTTTCGCATTGTTCTGCTACCAGCCCTCAGCTGAACGAAAATGTTCTGTGGTAGAAATTCCATAATAATGTTTTCTACACATGAGTTATTTTCTTAAAGTTTTTACCGAGATAGTTCTGCAACAGCACTTATTGTTCTGTGATGTACATCAGAGTTTTTAGCATATTCTGCTTTGGAGTTCATGGTTTTTCTTTACCCATTTTTGATGATGCCCAACAATTTTTTTTCTAACCTTTTGAATAGATGTCTTGCTAGATCAGTGATGTTTCCATAGTACACACTACTAGATTAAATGTTTCTTGGTAGATTTTCAATATAAGGGTTGTTTCGGGTTGCACAAAATCCAATGAAAGCACACCCCTGCTGGATCCAGAATACAGTCTCTCCCCCCCCCCCTACCCCGTCCATTACCTTTATTTGAGATTGGCAATATTTCCTTGAATTTTGTCCTTTTAGGTTCAAAAATCTGATTACTGAGGAGACTTTGTATTTGCCTGGATTAAAGGGCACAACAGATAGCAATGTGATCACCAATCAGACTTTCCCATTCCATATGAACTCTCCTTGTAACTCGGGAAAGCAGTTGGCACACCAATCACATTTTTACTGAAAAATAGAGTTATTATACAAAAGAAAAATTCTGCCAGAAACCATTCCCACAAGCGAACTGAATTTTACAAATCATATTGGGTTCCACTTACCTCAGTGTATCTTATTGGTTTCTTCATACAGATTATTATAATTTAGGCAATCTAATCAGGTCTCTTTATTTCAAATTGTGTTTCTTTTGTGAAAAAAAAACTAAAATTTTCTTCTTTTTCTTCTAAATTTTATAGGGGAACCTAGAACAAAACTTCAACTACAAAGTGGAATGAAACAACCTACAAATGGCACCTACATCGATAGTGTAGATTTTGTTGAAAAAGTTTCCAAATTTGAATACCTTTCACACATTCAGTCACCACCTCAGACGTCTCATGATACACCTAAGTGGTTTGTGAAAGAAGGTGTGAGAATACCTCATACACCTTTGAGAGGACCAAGAAGTCATTCATCTTCCGAAGGAAACCTGAAAAACCCAAGCCCTATTGCTCGATTTATGGAGCCTCCAGTACAGCCAAAGAAACCTGGATTTTCTACTCCTCCACCATACATGTATCACTCATCTTATGGACAATCCAGCATGTCACCTAAGCACACTCGATTTTATTCCAAGACTCCAGATCCAGTGACGGCCAGCAGGACCTCTCCTGGAAGTATTTGGTCCAGTTCTGGAACACCACCTGCATCGGCAATGTCAAGTTGTAGTAGCCACCACGTCAGCGCAGAAAACATAAAAGCTTGTGAGAAGGAATTACAAGAACAACACAGGAAGGTATGTAAGATTCTCTGGATAGGATTCTTTTTATGTATGACATACTTTATATATATACATAGAGGTTTTCACTTCCAGTACCTCCTTTTTCAGATATTATTAATGTATTCAAAAATATTTCTAGATTCTTATTGAATTATTCTAATAATACGTATTGTTGTCATCATTAATATACAGGATGCTAAAGGAAAGTCCCTTGGTCGCATTTTACTGATTATTTATTTATTTACTGATTAAGATTTATTTTCAGGCTGGTTAATCAATCAATTGTTAACCAATTAAAAATTTTGATTGAGTTAATTGACTTGATCAATTTGATTAAAATACAATTACAATTTTTATTACAAGTTTGTAAATTAACTTTATTTTTTTGAAACAACTGATTAGATGTCTTATAAATGATGTTTTATGCAGAAAATTTTTGTGTGACTATTAAAAAATATTTGAATCAATATTTTGATAAAATTTGATTCAACGAAACTGGTGATTTCAATTTCACATTGAATTTAATTAGAGTTTTACAAGACAAGACCAAAATTTATTGTCTCCACTATGAACAATATTTTTTTGTATTTTTGGAAGCATCAGCTCGTATCTCCTCACTAGAACAGTGTTTCCCAAAGTGGGCAATGGAATGGGCCAGGGGGGTGATAGAAGTTACGGATTTAACATAGGATCCTATGGGTTCTGTTAAGTTGGGGGGCGATGAGGGAAAAAAATTTCTGAAGAATGGGGGCGATGGAACGAAAATTTTGGGAAATTATGCACTAGACCATTCGAGAGGAGTTTCTAGGAAAAACAAGCTCCAATATAATCAAATTTAGTTTCAAAATCTGTGAAAAATAACCGTTTAAAAAAACGACAAGATCCAAGTGAAGAAATTACAAGTTTTGTCAATTATTATATTCAGCATATTAAATTGCTTGAAGTGGCAGCCTTAACTTCTTAACCTGTTTTTATATTTATTTACATCTACTGAATAGGTGAGTGAAATGAATAAATTATAGGTTTATATCATCTATTAATATTATATGGTCACAAAAAATATTCAATTAAAATTTGATTAACCAGTTAAAAATTTTAATAGATTCCCAGCTCTAGTTGTAAGTGCTAAAAGAGAAAATTTTTGTGAAATCCCAAAAAAATCCCCCCCTTTTTTGCAGCACGTAGCGATTTTCACTCTTACAATCTTCTTACATGCTCTTTTGAACTTCTTACGGAACTGCCAGGCACTTTTCACATTGACAACATTATAAAGCATTGCTCATTTTACACTTGTTTGTGTCAATCATTCTCAAACTGTGTTTGAATTTTTTTTTTTTTTTTTGGCACCGACACTTTTTTCCACTTTTAACATTCAATTACTAAGATTTTACGTATTATTAAGATTTGTTTTAATTCTTGTGTTTTTATATGGAATTATTATTGTATGTATATTATATTATTGTATGTATTATATGTTCATACTTTAATTGCATTACTTTTCATAAATATGATGTCCTTGAGTATATCATAATGCTTGTTCTGACTATCAATCATCTATTTGCATAATTAGTTTTTCATTCATATTCATAAATGACTTTTCTATTGACTTTTCTAAAAATAATAATCAAAAGTTCATGATGATTTTGTGATTTGGGGAACATCTTATTTCCTCCGTATTCAATAACCATTTAGTCTCCCCATCCACAAAAGTGTTATTGATTAATTATTAAAAAAATTCATTATTATTGATATTTAATTATAGAAATAACTAAAAAGCCTTTTCTGTAATAGCTTAGAAATGGTGCTTTCACTAATTTTTGAATCATTGAATGTTTTTTTTTTTCTTTCATAATTTGTTTCAATACTAGGGAAAAATTTATTATTCTAATTTCAAGCTTTTCTGTGGTTTTTGTTTAGGCTGTGCAAGAGCGATTGAAAGATGAAGAACAAGAAAGGCAGGAAAGAATGAGATTGGAAGAAATACTGCACCTTTGTGCAGAGTATGAAGAACAAGCCCAAGCCCAAAGACAAAAAACGCAAAGAGCTAAGCTTTCTGTTAATGACAACCCAGCATCTTCATCATCTTCTGGAGAATTTAGTGGTGTGTCTTCGGAGGTGTCTGCACCCGAATCATCAGATTCTTCTAGAGATTCGCGCAATACAAACTCATCAAAAAGTAGCTCTCTGCCTGGAAGCCATATCAGAGAAACCACTCATCAAAGAGAAATTGTGAATGTGCCTGCTACATTTGATCAAACTTCAAATCATCAGTTATTGGTGACAGGTAGTGCTAAAATCAATGGCTCCTATGTTCACCCTGGTGTTTACCACACCATGCCTAACAGAATCAAAACAAATGGTTCACTTCCTCGTGACCGCAGTAGTAACCAACTTTCCCCTTCGAGTGATTTACAGCCTGGTTTACCTGACTACAACAGTGGAAACATACCTACTACATTGTTTGTTAATAGCAAAGTACTGAACTCTGCATCCTCTGAAGATGAATTGTGTGCCATTCTAGGAACTAATGCTTCTCACAACTACAGCCCAAATGAAGAAGGAGCACCTGATGGTGTGTGCTTAGGTACTAGTCTGATGAACTGCCCACAATCTCCTAGAACTCGCATAAGAACAGTTGCAAATCTGCCTGATAAGGGCCCAGAAATATATGAGAATAAGTTTGTGGTGAATGAGTTTACAAAGAGCCCAAGCAGCTTTCCAGTGTCACCTAAAGGAGGAAATCGCCCAAATAGCTTGACAGTGAGCAGTAATAAACTTGGGAACGGTTTTGTTGGGGTAATGTTGTTATTTTTATTCTCATATTTTCAAAAATAATTTTCTTGTGAATTGAAGAAAATGGGATTTTGATAACAATATTCCATAGCTGTCAAGTCTCCCGAATTTCTATTCTATCTCCCGAACTCCCAAAACATTCTTATATCTCCCGAATTTCACCTGTGATTGTAAAAAATCTGTACATTTAGGGGGGAAAATTATTTCCCAAAAATTTACCCAAAATAACTGCTGCTTCACCAAGCGTCAATCCAGCCTTTCGAAATCCAAAATTGGCATGAATGTGTTCATCTGTTTTATCCATTTATCCATATGACTCATTTTGGGCCCAACTGAGATTTTTTTGGTTTGCAAGATTTCATTTTTGAGAGGTAATTTAACCCAAGGACTTTAACCGATTGGTTGGCCATGATTGTCGATGGTTTGCACAGTGTCACAGTTTTTGCAATGGAAAAATATCCTTAAAATTTCCCTTTCACTAATGAAAAATCCCTAAAATGTTTAAAAGATCCCTTTCACATTTATTTTTGTAACAGAATTTTTGGATCCGCACGAAAACCTCCAGAATTCTCATCCTCCAAAGTTGGCAGCTATGATATTCTATTGGGCAGGACCTATTGTTTTTATACAAGATTCGTCGAAAGACTGGTTATTTGTGGAGATGATGATTATAAGGAATAAAATTCATCTCTGCCCCCACAGGAACTCGAACCCCGGTCTCTCGTTTGACGAACGAGTGCTCTACCAACTAAGCTATGGAAACAGAATATTTCAACCTTGGAGCATATATATATGTTGAAAGGCTCTGTATATGGATGGCGGTAGCAATCAACTAATAGCTTCTGAATGACATAGGCCACCAGATGGCCATGTGTTTGTCCATGTACGTAGCCTTTCAACATAGAATATTTAAACCTTGAAGAGTATATATATATATATCTGTTTCCATAACGTAGTTGGTAGAGCACTCGTCCGGCAAACAAGAGACTGGGGGGTCGAGTCTCTGTGGGGGCAAAAATGAATTTTCTTCCTTGTAATCATCTTCACAAATAACCAGTCTTTCGATGAATCTTGTATTAACAAGTGGACAGGACATTTCTATATATTGTTTTCATATTCAATTAATCCAAGTAATAAGCTAGAAATATATGCTACATATTCTTCACTTTGCAACATATTTTTACTGAGGAGCATAAAACATATGAAAACTATATAAATTCAACGTATGAAAGCTGTTCACTTTGAACTAGGTTAAGCCAACAACATTGCAGGATCATACTGTGTACTATATTTGTCTAGGAATCAAAATTACTTTTATTCTGTCCGAAACATAGAATTGCAAGTCTTTTACTTGTTTGAAAAAAATTATGCTTGTAATGGCTAATAATATCACTATATATATATATTTTTTTTGTGTGTGTGTGTGAAGCATTTAAAATCTTGATATAAAATAACTCTATGGACCATGAGAAAATGCTATAAACTAAAATAAGGATTATCGTTTTAGTGAGGTTTCACTGTATCATTGGTTAGTATATTTACTGAAATATGTGTTTTAAAACCCGAGTATTTTTGTTCTGACTTTTCTTTTCTTTTTTTTTTGTCGCAGATGTCTTTAGATCTCGAAGAAGAATTGATAAAGCTTCAAAAGGGAAGGCAGGAATGTTTGAGAGCTATTGGTGCTATTAAGAAGAGAGTTTCAGATCTAGATATACAGAAAACAGAGTTCCTAAATGAAGTAAGTTATTTTGTAATGGTGGTTTTACATTGGGATTTTTTATTAAATCCATCAGATTAATTTTGTAATGTCAAGTGAAACCTCACCTATAACGATACTTGATATAACAAAGAAAGAATCCCTTTACAACTAGAGTTGCCAACTGCTACCGATTGCCTGTAGTTTCTACGGATGGCCACAATAAACTACGAAGCTACGGGAGACACTCTCAATACTATGGCAAAATTGGTTTAAAAAAATTGAGTCTTCGAGTTTCTTGCAGTGTCTTACTTATTTTTATTATTATTATTTTTTTAATTGCATTGATCTTTATTATAACGATGAATTTTTACATGCATGTGAGAGATTTCGAGAGAAGACAAACTCGGAGCCAATCTGTTTTGTCTGTGTGCAGAAGGCAATCTGTAAAGCCGAGTCTAATCCCGCCACTTTACTCCATGCCCAAATGCACAAAAACCTGTTTTCGTTGTGGGCTGAAAACAGGTTTTGGAATGGTTCAGTTTGTAGGTCTGGACCCGGCTTCATTTGCATAGTGCATGGCAGAGCTCGCAGAATTTGTGTCGGGAAGAATGGAGTTTTTGAGGGATTATTTTTTATTGTACTATGATTATGCTGTCCTACCCCCCCCCCCCCATGACAAAGCTGAACATTCATAACTACTGACAAACTATAAGCCAATGTTGGCATGTCTGCTTTACAACAATATTTTTTCAAATCTTGTATGGAATTGCCTATAGTGTAATGCAGGGGTTCTCAAACTTTTTCCACCTGCAGCGCCGCTCACCCTAATAAGCACTTATCCGTGATTTCCCAGAGAAATTTAGCAAAGAATCTTTCTTTTTTTTAAAAAAAACCTTCGTTTTGCCACTGCTCCATAGCGTCCCTGACAAAGGTGGGCGGCACAACAGGGTACTGCATCATACAGTTTGAGAAGCCTTGGTCTAATGTTAAACTCCTCCCCATACAACAATATTTTATATTATGATGAACCCATATATAACGATATTTTGTTAGGATATTTTTATATTTCGTTCGAAATATGCTTGAATATATTTTAAACTGGTCACATGTTTTAGTTTTTCCGAGGATGTCTAATAATATCAGTATTTAGCACCCCCTGATCACCAAAAGTGTTGTTGAAGTTTTCGGTATCGCTACTTTTTGTGTGGTACATGAAAATGTATTGTTATAAACCTCTTCACAGGGGCAGTACATCTGACTGAATTTAGTTTATCAACTAATCAATTAAAAATTTTTGTGGCGAATAAATAGTAAAAAGGTACATTTTTTTGATGGCACTAACAATGCTGATGCCAACAGTATCATAAATTTTATGTCAAGTGACAATAATGTTGCTTTTCAATATAATGATAATCCCTCTACAACAATATTTTTCTGGTTTGTAGGATTTCATTATATCGAGGTTTCACTGTATTTCTAGTTTTATGCAATATTATTGTACATTGCAATTTTATGTGCATTTTGTTTTTGGTTTTTTATAGATTTTTTATAGGTTTTTCTTAGCTACTTTTACATTTTTATACATGTCATATACAAATAAGGTAATACTGAAATGAGAAGATTTGTTGTTTAACTAGGGAATTTCTTTGCGTACTTCACTCAGTTGAGCCATTTCTCGAATCAATTGTTAATGATGACCTATCATGAACCTATCTGAATGCAAATTTTGTGAATTAGTCAAATTACATGCATCAAATATTTAATTTTACTTCATTTTGATTAGAATTTTAACATTATCTCTACTTTGTTCATTTATGTAGCATGGTGTGGAACATGCACTGTTAGCTGGTGAGCTCAATGAAGAGGAAGAAAAACAAGCATTTGAGAGCAGTCGAATTGGGGAATTGCAAAGCAAAAAAATTGCGATAGAACAGAAATGTGCCTTAGCCCAGGAAGAGGTAATACCAAAAGATAATATATTCTGGTAAATTCTTATATTTTTTAATTACAAAAACCATCGCTGTTTGATTTTTAGTATTTATTCTTTTTCTAAAAAACTTTTTTTTTTTTTTTTTTTGGTTTCCAAGAATATTCAAATTTTGCTTTTTCAAAGTTATTTCTTCTCAAATAAAAATAATACAAGAGATCAGTTATTGTTAAAATTATACAAAAAATATAAAAAGGGTGGTGAAAATGCTTGAATTGGGGGGAGGGGGAAGATGGTCAATAACAAGAGTAAGTTCATTCATCTTTTTAATATGTATGGTCAAAGATTCCAGTTTCTTTGACTTTCTCACAAAGACCTAACCTCATTGTTCATATTTGTGGCTTAAAATCTGTAAGTAAAGGGGGCTAACTATACGAACTCTATTCACTATTATTGTGTGAAATAAGTTTATAATATTTTGAAACATTTCTGCTTTTGAAAGATTCAGCATTTAATTTGTGATATATCATGTCATCTAACTATGCATTATTTGAATCTTGTGCAGTGGAACCTTTTGATAACAGATACGTATAGGACTAGTCATTTTGTCCTCTAGTAGGAAGTGTCCATTAATATTCAACAAAATGCATTGAAGTCTGGTTCAATGAGCCTAAAAAAGTGTTAACAGCAGGTGTCCACAAATAGGGAGTGTATGTTATGGGATGTTCCACTGTAGTAAAATAAAATTATTTAGGGAGAAAAAATATTTTTTTTTCACTGAAAACTGGATAATAAAATTGTATCATTGTGATTAATATTTCGCATGTTACTTTTCAGATTGAAGTTGCCCGAGAAAAACTTTCTCAGCAAGAAAAGATAGTTCAAAACTCAAGTGAAGAAGTAAAACAACTGCAAGAACTTCATTCATTATCTCGAAGTGAGGAGTTAGAGCTCAAATTGGATAGGCTGAAAGCTCAGATGGAACTTTTGGACCTCGAAAGGAAAGCATTCGAAGATCTTGAGTTCCAGCAGTTGGAGTCTCAGTCTCATCGAGAAGAAGAAAAAGAAGCCTTAACCCAAGAGATTGATCATCTTCAAGAAAGTGTAACACAAAGACAGGTATTGCTACTTTCATCTTAGTCACACACAAATACAGTAATACCCTTACTTCCCTTGACTTATGTCACTCTTAAACTTATGCTGTCTTTTCCTATGTATATAAAAAAAATTTCAATTAAACACTTTGAGCAAAGCTTGAAGGATTTTGACATCACATTCTCAGAAGAGAAATATTTTCTCTAGAAAGTTGCATTGAAAAGATGAAAACATGATCATAGCCTGTATTTATAAAAGAGGACATTCAGATATTTTCTCTTAATTCTTTGGCCTTTTTGATATTCTTTACACTTACTTTCTTGAGCCCCCCCCCCCAAACCTGACAGTTAATGCTAATGCAACAACCTCTTGATTGGAGACGTATAAGAGAAATTGTTTCGAATTGGCTATAGGTCATGGTCTAATTTACCCTCATGTGCATAAAATGACAATCAAATGTTATTGCTTGATTTAAAATTCCGACAATTTCTAATTAAGAAAATACCCTTTTTAGGGGTATTGTTTTCACCCTTACCTGCGATGAAAACAATAGGTCCCTATGTATGATTTGGGGGTTAAATTTGATTTTTCACTAACAATATCATCTAATACTATATAATACTAACTTACAAAAACTCCCACATTTTATTTTTAAAATGCTCTAAACAATAAAATTAATTTTCAATTTATGTTTGTATCACCATCTGCATGAAAATAATTATTCATGCAATACTTCCTCCCCTCCCCCCTTTTTGAGATACGAAATGTTCTGTTGATGCAAATTTTTTTTCTCTCTTTAATTTGTTTCTATATTTCTTTAAATTTCAGGCTAAAATAAATGAGCTTGCCTTGCAGAAGCTTAAAATAGTGACTCAGTTGGAGAAAGAAAAGTACAATTTTGAATGTCAGCTGAAAGAATGTACAGATCAATTACAGCAGGTATGTAGTTCAAGAAAACACAAGTTATTTTTACATATGCCATCAATCTTTGCAAGACTTTGCATATGCTATCAATCCTCTAATTTTCTATGTGTATACTGTATTGATCCAATGAACGCTCAAAGATGCTCATTTATCCTCAATTTCCAAAATCTATTCGCTTCAGGAATCAGCCTGTGTCTGAAGTCTGGGCATTTAGGCAGATGCCCAGACTTCAGACACAGGCTGATATATATCATGAATATTATCAACTAGATAATGAAACGCTACAGCAATTAGATACATGCATGGATTTAGGTATTACAATGAGCCGCATCCTGGATTTAACCAATCATTATCATGGCATAGTCTACAAAGCTAACAGAATTTCATAAATGTTATGTATGGCATACCACACCTTAAAAAATTAAGGACATAAAGCTCCTCGAAAAGCCCTAAAGGTCCTTTACCAAACAAATGAACGGCTGGTCTTATTGTGAGAGGCGTCAATTTCCGGGTTTATGCTCACTGGAATAGTGTAGAATCTCTGCAGATATGAAGATGTGCTAAAAACTAGTCCACCAAATAGTTTATTTACCATTGGGAGAACCGTTCTTCAAGATCATGGACAGATGAATTAACTTATGGAGGCATCGCTTCCAAAGAATACCAATGGCCAGAAGTGATTGCTTTTTCCACAGATACAGATGCTGTGTAGCGAGAATATGGAACACTCTGCATTCAGAACTTGTATCCGTCTCCTACGCCAGATTTGATTCCGGTATTGAGGATTTCGACCTGGCTCCGTATGTGAAATGCTTTCCCTTCTGACTGTTATTTCTGATTATTATTTTTTATTTATTATTATTTTATTATTTATTATTACTTTTCTAGTGTAAGTGCATTTCATGCCTTCTGGGGTTATTGTAAATAAATAAAATAAAATAAATATGCAAAGTGGCCAGACTTTGGACTTGGATCATTACACTTGTATGATATTATTTTATTTCAATTCTTTAAAAGGATTGAATTGAGTTATTTTGAAATTTTTTAGAATCAATAGTTTTTACTTCAATTTTAAATTATAAAGGAATTTAAAATAATTACTAGGGATTACATCTAAAACATATTGTAAAATGTGTTGATATAATTTATACCTTATAGACCAGTTCTAAAATATAACTTCTTTTTTTTCAAATACATAATTAGGAAGTTGCCAAATTAGAGTCTGTGAGTGAGAGACTAAGGTCAATAACATCTTTCAATCCAGCATCTGTTCCAGCTTGTTTCAGTGAAGGCAGTAGCCCGAGAAGTTCTGATTCTGATTTAGAAGTAAGGTTTTTTTTTTCTCATACCTTTCTGTACTTTTACTTTGACTGTTTCAATAAGTTTATATTCATGGCCAATCAAACTATATATTTTCCACTCCCTCTATATCTTATTTAAGGAATTAAAGCTATTATACATGTACTATAGCATTCTTTAAGTGTGTATGTTGAGTTGTGATAGATCTTGTTTAGTTATAAAAATTGTAAAAATAATCGAATGTCCTGAAAGATCTAAAGTTTTTTGTATAAGACGTAGCACACGACCTGTCACTTGGATTAAGATTTGAGAGTAAAAATTCTAAACCCATGATTGTAAGATTAGAAGCAGTAGACAAAATATAATAAGTAAAATCCAGCAAAACATAACACTGCATGTTGATAGAATCTCACTCACACAGGGTGTGAAAAGTGTGTCTAATGTGTCACTAATGTGTATGAAAAGTGTCAGTACACTGTGGCATGTGGCGAAGAACATGAAGATCCAAAAATTGGGTTTGTCCTGAAACAGAGAAAAATAACTTTTTTTCTTGTTCATCAGCTAGCACCCATGGTGCCATCTGTTCAGCTTTGACTTAATTGCAGTCATTCATTTTCTGTTCAAGAGTTAATACAACATTGGAGGAGCAATTCAACAGGTTTCATTCTGTGCATCCACAATTCCAGAATTTCTGATGCACATCTATTGCATGCAAGCATTTATTTGCAGAGAAATTTATTTTAAACCCAGGCATTGATGTTTTTTATAAACATGATCCTCACATATTTTCAAGTGATCTGCAACCACTTGACTGTCAGATGGCTCAGATTACATTGGCTTGAGAACACATGCAAACTGACATGCATATTTACAATAGGTTTTTAGGTTTATTCCGTTCTTCAATATGATAACACAAACATTTGATATGATACAACAAAAGGAGTTCTGGTAGAGGTAAGGTTTTATGTAGAGAAGTCTTTCATGGTTGTTGATCAACATATTTTGTTCACGTATTCAATTATATAAAATTTCAATCATTTTTTTTAAATATATAGAATTAATTTATATAACAATCTATTAATATTTTTGAAGTACTTGTATTATTAAGATATGCACATGTGCTTGTTAGTTATGTTTCATTTTGCTTAAACCCACCATTTTCAGAACTGGTACAAATATAAGTTCTTGTGTAACAAACATTAACTCCCACTTTTTTTTACTTCCTTATAAGTGCTTCGTTAAGACTGTACTATGTTTATTATGAGTGGTTGGCATTTGAAAATTTGCGATTAAAAATTTTTTGATTAACCAGTAAAAACATTTTTGTCAATTCCCAGCCCAATAATTATTGCATCAGTCTGAAACTTCAATTATTTGTTTTTATCTTTACTAGAAATACATTAAGTAAATTCCATTCTAGTCTGACGATTCCTTCATGGTGTTGAAATTTTCAGAAACATGAGTACCGTATATACTCGTGTATAAGCTGAGTTTTTTTTTGTGGAAAAATTTGATCCTCAAGTGGGGGGTCGGCTTATACTCTGGTGGTCAGTTTTTGATGAGAAAATATCGACCCCCCGCAATCAGTAGTCATTTTTGTAGCAGTGTGAGAGAAACCGGCATTACTGGTATGGGATATGTTCAAAGTTTGAAGAGAGAACATAGTTTCAAAGTTTGAACATATCCTGTACCATATCCTTGTGGGGTTTTCAAACCCCACAGGGTGGCTCCTGTGGAATTGTGTTTCCACCGATCTTTCAAAAAGTGTTGCATTAGCAATGTGATGGGCGGAACTGAAGATGATATCCTCTTTGAAAGTGACAATGGCGATGACAGCCCAGATGAGGATGAAAACGAAGATGCTGCCCTTGTGATGATCTGATGGATTATGATGAGCTTGGTGACGCAGAAGAAACGGGTTAAAAAGTTTGAATCATTTTCTATTTTAAATTTTTGCAAGCTGTTCATTTTGCATGAAAATATAATAATTTTTTTTCTCTAAAATGCACCGATTTTTGGGGTCAGCTTATACACAGGTTTTCAATTTATTGCAGTTTTGGTGGTCCTGAAGTGGGGGGGGGGGGGGGATCGGCTTATACACGAGTATATACGGTATATTATGAGTACATAAGTTAAACAGAAATCTGAAAACGTCTATGGATTTATGGATTTTTTTTTCATCTGCTCAAGAATTAGTAAATATTTATTTATTGAATCCCTAAAATGTTGAATGAAGTCCAAAAATGACTAAAAAATCATCCTATAATTTATTACACTGAAAATGTTTCAAGTTTCTTTCTGTGTGTGTAAAGCCCCCTCCCCCCCCAAAAAGATTTTTTTTATATGTTATACTCAAATGCTGGTAATTCCAGTTTGAAAGGGACTTGGTATAAAATCATGTCATTGAATCAGGAACAAAAATTATGATTAACGTATGTTCAAAAATTATAAATACAATACAATGCCACAACAGGCAAAATTCCCAACGAGGTGGCTGAGAAAAATGCCCATAACAAATATGGATGTCATATATATTTCTAAAATACAGCAACATCCCACCCTCCAATTACAAAGCAACCCAATAAGATTAACCATGCTCTTCTAAAAAAAAATTCAAATAATTATCTTATAAAAACAATAAGTTCCTTTATTATCATCAATTCCATTGAAATGACCCCTGCCTGGTCTACATTAATGTATATATTTCTGTCAATATGGTCTTTTTTTTTTTAAGGAAAACTAACATCATACAAATTTTCTATGTTTTGGACAATCCAAGTTTTCAGTAATCTCTAGGGGCTTTTGGTCTTATTTTATTTATCTTATAGATTTTTATCAAGTTGTTTTGAGAAATATAAATACAGTTTTAATTATTTTTTGTTCAAAATAATCTACAGTGAAACCTCGCTACAATGATACTCGATTTTACAACAAATCCCTCCAAAAAAATATTTTTTTGAAATGTTGTTTGGAATTGCTTGTAATCTAATGTAAAACTTCTCTCGATAAAACGATATCGTTTATTGTGACGAATACTTCTATTTTTTTTTTTTTTTTTATACTTCACTCGAAATCACCTTTGATCTATTTTAAAGTACTCACCAGATTTTGTTCTTTCAAGGCTATGTAAAAGCATCAGTATTTTGCTCTATCTGACCTCTGAAAATGTTAGTTGAATGAAGTTATTGTGAAGCTAGTTTTTGTGTGGCACAGGAAAGTGCTGTATGGTAAGCCACTTCACAGTGTGAAACAACTTTCTTTCCTACAAACCGAGCACAACTCAGGTTCTGTCGCCATGAGCAAGTGAGTGAAGTGTAATGATTGAATGTTTGTACCTTTCTAGGCCAGTCGCTTTCTGTGGCAAGACTTTTTAACAGGAAGATTGGCTCACATTCAAGCCTCAAAGTAGTAGGTTTCTTAATCTACAGGGTATCATTATATCAAGGTTTCACTGTAAATCAATATGATAAAAATTTGAGAGCTAAAGTCTTATTTGAGACTTTTTTGATTGAAACTATTTTCCCCTTTCAAAAATAAATGTCAAGATGAAACCAGATTATAAAAATTAATCTGGAAATACACAAATACACTCTCGCTAAAGAGTTATTTCAATTTCTTATGAATTTTTTTTCCATAGGAACATAAAAATGGTTTTCTGAATCAACAAGTTGCTTTCGATGCAGAAGGTGAGTGCAAAACTAACATTTTCAAATCATTATTTACTAACAGAGTATTCGCAGTAACAATAACATATCTAACATCACAAAGTGATTTCTAAAATTAGCTGTTTAGCATATTTTATTTAAAGCAGCTATCGTTTTTTTTATTGATTTCTATTATTGATATTGTCCATTTTGTAATATTTCAGGAAACATTTCTCCTCTCAGAAGCCATCATTCGAGTGAACGAAATGAAAACTGCAACAGTTTTCACAGTTTTGAGTCAGAATCATCCAGTTTGACAAGCTCAGATACTGGAGGAGAATGGTTAGTTTTTCCTATATGGTATGAAAGTAAAATTCTGCATTGAAATCTCGATACAACGATACTCTGCAAAGAGGGTATGAAAAAATCATGATTTTTAAAAACAAATCAAAATATCGGTTTTTTTCATTTAATTGGTTTTTTATTAAAATTAACTGAATGCTTATTACTTAAACAAATCTTGTTAATCATTAAGAATGCACATTTTCATATCATCTAATTGATTTTTTTTTCTCCCAATTGCTCAAATTTAATTAAGTATTAATGAATAAACTACAAACTAACTTCAAGCAAAAAATACTAGCTCCAAAGATCTGTGTTTATGTAACATGAAAGGTCATTGAGTCCAAATTAACTTCATGGATTAAATTTTTTTTTTTGTAGAGAAAAGTGCTTTTATTCATGAGTCCCCCTTTCCCACATCAAAGTGAATGAGAGGTGTCAACTCAGTATCACACATATGGTGCAGACATCTCAATTGACTCATTCAGCATCAACTAAATAAAACAAATTCTATTGACAAGATTGTGTTTCTTTCACAATTAATGGATGTGTTTTTGACTTGCATGATGTTGCTTAATAATTTACACATTTTTATTCTTTCTCACATTCAATGAGTTTTGATTAAAAAATGAGTGCAAATTCAAAATTTTTTTACAAAAAGTAAAGTTGAAAGCCGATTGATATTTATGTTGGTACAACATCTGTTATTACTTTGAATAAGTAATCAGGGCATAGAATTAAAGGCTTTATACAGAAAATAATTCCTCTGTTTTTTAACCAGGGAAACCCTAGTGCCATAGTGTAATGCATTAGAAATAGTTAGGGCAGTTTAGCCAACTTCAAGATCATCCAAGTTATATAAATAAAAAACAAAATTTAAATTTTTTGTGATTTTAATCATGATTTAAATCGGTGTACCCTGTCTGCGAACCAAGAAAAAATTTTGTTGTCGAGCGATTATTGTTATATTGGGAGGCAGCAGAATTTAAACATTAGACTATAGACATTTCCAAACAAGACTTGAAAAAATATCATTGTAGAGAGATTTATCGTTGTAGTGAAATTTCACTTTATGTTACTATGAACTCTGTCTGTAGAATTTTATTACAGCAGTAGTCCCCACCTGTAGGTGCTGTAGTGTCTACCATGTTTTTCCTTGATACCAGGGTGCAATGGTTGTAGTAACTTGTTACAGTTAATGAAACAGCTGCTTGTCATATTGAATTGGGTTATTTGTGTCCGTCGGCTTTGTTAAAATTTGTACAGCAGCACTCAAACCTCTATTGACAATAAAAAAAATAGACTATAGAAAGACATCTCGACAATAAATGCTCACTCACCCTAAACAATAACTCACTAATCCTCTCTAAATTTGAGTTACAGATATCACTAAATATCTTCCTTCCGCTTTACATATGTCAGTCAGGGCAGTGCATGCAAATTAGCTGGCACTACTACCATTATTGCATTTATCAAAAGATATTTGAGTGCTACTGTACATGCTTTCCTTAGGCATATAAAGATTGGCAATCTCTACACATGAGAGACATCCAATGGTGTGTTTTTTTTAATGTAAAAAATCACATTTGAAACTAATTTCTTGGAGACAAATCCTTTTTGCACTTTTAGCAACTTTTCATTGTCAGATCTTTATTCCAACTGAATATTAGCTTTTACTAATTACTGCTGCTTCAATATAGTAGTACCTTTAATTTATTGATAAGTAATATGATATAAAATTCCTATTTATTATGCTGTATTTCAATGTTTGGGCACTGTCATAGAGCATTAAAATTGTATATTTTGTTTGATTTAAATTTTTTGTCTTTTGATTCCATTAGAAGATAAATCAGTTGCATGTAGCATTACTGAACAACTCTCAAAGATTTCTTTTTTCAGTATTTTTGATGAGAAAAACCTTTTTGTTGGAAAATACATGTCAAAGGTCCTGGTGAGCACTGAGATGCTGAAATTTTTTTCAATATGAAATGTGCCCTCTCTTTTTTTTCCCAGATGGGGGCACATTTTTTTTTTTCTTTCACCTGCGCTGGCCTGTTTCTCTGCTCAGAAGTTTGATATCTGTGAAAATTGACAAAATAACATTCTACCTTATACGATATAGAATTTTTTTTGCACAGCAAAAAACTGAGAATGCTTCCTTATATACAGAGTGGTAACTATCAACTGCCCAGTAATTATACACATGATTTCTTGTGAAAAACTAATATGGAAAAGTGTTCAGTTCTTTTATCTGACCCATAAATAATGAGTTATAACACTCTAGTATTACATTACATGTGAGAAACATCATTGAATTGGAATCCCTGCTTCCACATATCAAATAAAAAAACCACTATTATAATTCTTTTATTGAAATTGGTGACCAGTTTTTAAATAATGTGTTGCATAAAAAAACAACATGGTATGATGTAATAAATATTTTATGAGCAATAATATTAGTTAAATAACAAAGTGTGCTTTGGAATTTGAACAGTTGTTTACGTGCTGTAAAATAACAAAAGTAAAACTCACAAAGATTAATATGAGCGGGTCTGCCCTGCTCATAATTATTCATAATTATTTTAATATAAAGGTAAATTAGTTAAAATTTTAATTTATTTAAATGGTTGATTGTTTAAGGATTATTTTGTATTTAAAAGATTATTTGAAAGGTGACTAGGTAACAGGTGTGGTATTAATTAAGGCTTAGCTTTTGGTATTCGTAAAAGAGATACAGGAGGGTCACAAGTTATAAAAGATTATGTAGGAAAAGAAGATGGTGCTTTAGGCCAACTGCCGATGAAGCACAATTCAACTGGCAAGGTATGAAGCTACGAAATAGGAATGTAAGAGGGAAAATACATGAATAGTGGATGTCAATAGATTCGGGACCTTCACTGAAAATAAAACTCAATTTGAACGCAACTTGTGAAAAGAAAGTAAGAGTATTGAAGGGAGCGAGAATATTAGAAAGATTAAATTGTCATGTGTAGGTTACCCTTAAGCAAACTGCCGGTGCGACTTTCATATGGGTGTGTAATTGTCACCTGGCAATGCATGAGGAAGGCCCAGGGCTTGGTGACAGGAGAAAGGTGTTTTTCTAAAATACATGAATAGGAGCTGTCATGGAATGAGATTTGATTCTTGAGGCATAGGTGTGGAAAAGTTATGGAGAGCGAGCATAATGAATGTTCAGAATTAATGAATAGTAAGGATATTGCTCGTGTAGAAATGGGTGTAAGAAAGGAAATCTAAATATAAAGCGGCATTGCTCATTAGAGCACTTGTGCTCTGCAAGTAACATGGGGTGGCCTTAAGGTATTAATATGAAGGTGACTGGTACACATCGGCGTTCTAATTATTTAGGAAGGTGCAAAATTTATTAGGGCAGATGAATACCACAGATTTTCTCAGGAATGGTCACGCAAAAGTCCAATGAAATTGCCCTTGCTTGAGGCCTCAAATTAAAATGTAGTACGGAAAGAAAAATTACAAGGAGGAGCCAAAGAGGAGGCAAAATGAAGAAACCTGATGGAAGTTGAAAATTTGTTTTGAAGGGACAGAGTTTTGAGTTTTCCCGGAGATAGGGAGAAAAAGCCAGAGGAGTGGGCTTGAATTTTGTGGAGTAGAGAGTCGCGGGATATGAAATGGACATAGTGCTGTGTGGAGGAAGTACAGACCTAGGATGGCAAGGAGATCACAGACGAGGACCGGGGTGAATGCACTTATACTTTTCCTGTGACCTGAATGCCCAGTTAAGTAAGGATGTTACATGTTCTCAGATGCATAAGTTAATAACTTGAATCACCCGTGGCAGGTATTGTAATATATATTCTCTCAAATAGATATAGGAAACATCTTTCATAATGTTAATGACTGTAATTGCCATTTATAAATTAAATATTTTTATACTTTAAACTTGCCTCCATGCTTTTAATCACTGGGTTTCTTTAATTATGTTTTTGTCAGATAAAATGCAATTTACGACCACTATACGATCAAATTATTGATATTTACTAATTGGTTAATTATATATGTTAGTTAGTAGAAGTCACCCGATAGAAGAACGGGTTGACATTAGCCCTCCTTAGCTTTTTGAAATAGTGATCAAAGATGATCCCAGGAGATTCCCAACTCCTAACTGAGAAAGAAAATATTTCTTCTTTGTTTCTGCTACTGATGAAGGAACTTCATATAGTTCCGAAACGCGTATAGCCGTGTTCTTTTTGGAATTTTGGGTAAATCTAACGTCGGTTATTCAATTGTATTAAATTTTTGAGTATTTATTTTAAAAAATGTGTCTACTGCCAGCTCTACAGCCTCATAGCCCCAGGGTAAAATGAAAAAGGGCTCTCTTAAACTGAAGAGCCAAAAAAACTGGTACAGGCATGCGTATGCAAATAAAGAGATATGGAACCAATCAGAGTACGCGCTGCGGTCGGCAACGCCTATATAACACAACAAGTGTCTGGCATAGTTGTTAGATCGGTTACTGCTGCTACAATGGCAGGTTATCGAGGTTTAAGTGAGTTTGAACGTGGTGTTATAGTCGGCGCACGAGAGATGGGATGGCATCTCCTTGGTACCGATGAAATTTGGATTTTCATGTACAACCATTTCACGAGTGGACCGTGAATATCGGGAATCCGGTAAAAAATTAAATCTACGACATCGCTGTGGCCGGAAAAAGATCATGCAAGAACGGGACCAACGACGACTGACGAGAATCATTAAACGTGACAGACGTGAAACCCTTCCGCAAATTGCTGCAGATTTCAATGCTGGGCCATCAACAAGTGTCAGCGTGCGAAACATTCAACGAAACATCATCGACATGGGCTTTCGGAGCCGAAGTGTACCCTTGATGACTGCACGACACAAAGTTTTACGCCTCGCCTGGGCAACACCGACATTGGACTGTTGAGGACTGGAAACACGTTGCCTAGTCTGACGAGTCTCGGTTCCAATTGCTTCGAGCTGATGGACATGTACGGGTACGGAGACAACCTCATGAATCCATGTCAACTACATGTCAACAGGGGACTGTTCAAGCTGGTGGAGGCTCTGTGATGGTATGGGGCATGTGCAGTTGGCGTGATATGGGACCCCTGATACGTCTAGATACGACTCTAACAGGTGACAGGTACGTAAGCATCCTGTCTGATCACCTGCACCCATTCATGTCCATTGTGCATTCCGACGGACTTGCGACACCCCACACTTCCAGAATTGCTACAAAGTGGCTCCAGGAACACTCTTCTGACTTTAGACACTTCCGCTGGCCACCAAAATCCCCAGACATGAACATTATTGAACATATCTGGGATGCCTTGCAACGTGCTGTTCAGAAGAGATCTCCATCCCCTCTTACTCCTACGGATTTATGGACAGCCCTGCATGATTCATGGTGTCAATTACCTCCAGCACTACTTCAGACATTAGTGGAGTCCATGCCACGTCATGTTGCGGCACTTCTGCGTGCGCGGGGCCCTACACGATATCAGGCAGGTGAACCAGTTTTTTTGGCTCTTCAGTGTAATTCACATATTTTTTGTCATAAATCATTGTGCCTGATCTTATTGTGGAAGCCTCCTCGACAAATAAGGTCCCCGTGTGGGACTTATGTGCTAAGATGGCCCTGGGTTTCCTGTAAAGTACTCGTACATTCTGCTTTTCAGGAATCCTCATTTCTAATAAATAAAAAATTTCCAAAAACATCATTTTTCCAACTTATAGTTTCTTGATGAAACTGAAAATGACATTCATAAACCTTCTGGTCAAAAATTCGATGGGAGAAATGTAAAATTGCTGTTTCTAAGTTGTTTAGTCGTTCAAGTGGTTTGATTTTTTATTAAACAACACAAACTCATTAAAATTCAAAATGAAGAACAACTTTGCGAATGTCAGTAACAAGAAAGTTTTCTTCATTGAAAGCTCTCTGGTTTCCAGCATTTTTGAGTGTTCTGTTGCGTTTGATCATGCACAACCCCCACAAAAAACAGTCACAGATCCCCAGAGTTCCATGGAACTTCAGTTGTAAACCTATGTTCTAAGAGTATTGGAAATATTAATTTTGCTATCAAAACTTGGAATTATGTGTCTTGAAAGCAGTAAATAAAAAAAAAATGGGGGTTTTTTTTTCGGAGTGCTGTAAGTATAGTCAAACTCGGTTGTAACAGCATTGAAGATTCTTCAATGTTTTGTCATTACAACTGAGGTTGACATTTTCAAGACCATTTTCAACCAAAAATATAATCAGATGTAGTGCAAATACCGTGTATGAAGTTGTTGTTTCTCATTATGATTAGTATGATCAATTTTGATTGATAAAAATATAGGAAACTGGGATCATAAAAATAAAGCATCGCAAATTCTCATCAGTGTTGCCAACTGTCAGCAAAATTTTCAAATATTTCTTCTAAGTAATCCTTGCTGTAGCACTTCATTTCTCTCACCAAGCCTGCAGTGTGATTTAAGATATAGTTCATATAGAGGAAAAAAATAGAATCATGACAAATATATGAGATGAATATTTATAACCATATTCATTACAACACAGTTTATAAATTATAGAAATTATTTCATTCTCGAATCTAATAAACATGAAATAAAGCAAGCTTCATTGAATTTAAGACATTTTTATTTTAAAAAAAATCAGGAAGCCCAAAATTACCGGGACATACCAGAATCTCTCATATATGGGTCATATCAATAAGCAAGTCAGAGCATCAAACATGTAAAAAATCTTTTTTTTTCAACATTAGGCATCAATAGGGCAACACATATTTTTTCAATACTAATTCTGAAAAGGGGTAATATTAAGTGCACAAAATTGCACGTAAGCTGCTTTCTGTGATCTCAAGTGCTGAGCTGGGCCAGAATTAGAGGGAGGCTAATGGGGAGCGCAATTGCTCGGAATGCAAAATTCAGGAGGTGGGAAATTTTATGTGTGAAAATCATCTATCACTATTGCACTACTAGTGGGAGGGGTTAAGAGGGTCATCCCCCTAACGTGAACAGGGCAAGACGGGAGTATGGGGGGCAGACCTGCGACTAGAGTGGATCCACAGCTCTCACTATAACAGTGGTTCTTAAAGTGTGCGTGGCAGTGAGCTGTCTGTATCGGTTTGTGCCGGTTCAGTGCTTTGAAGATTACTGTTCTCTTTCTTTGTTAGACTGCAGTGGGGAACCTTGGCTAGACGTTGACCAGACCAAGGGAGCTGCGAATGACAAAAGTTAGAGAACCACTGCACTAATAGTGATTATCTTTGTACTGATTCACACGAAATCTCCAGCCGACATCGTTAATTAATCAACGATTTGTAATAAGGATAATTAATCATTGCAAAAATCCGTTGGATTTAGCATAATTGTTTAATGATTAATTAACGATTTCGCTTTTATTATTAACGAATTTACTAATCGTAACAAAAAAATCTCCGTTCGATTTAGTGTAATCGTTAACTATCATTATATCGTTAATTAATTAACGATTTAACTTTCATTACGTCATGATTAATTAAAACGATGTAACTAATTGTTACAAAAACTCCGTTGGATTTAGCATTCCACTATAAAACGGATACTTGGTGGAAAGTATCCGTTTTATAGTGGAGATCATCCACAAACTAAAGTGCAGTTAATTCCATCCCTTCTAAAAAAATGTCTAGGGAAAACGCCATAAACGACGAATGTGTTGTTATATCCGAGATGATTGCGATTTCATCGACGTTATAAGTGAGGTTCATTAGCATTATTCTCTGGGAATCGGCTCAGACCACCGGTTATTGATGTTATAACCGAGTTTGATTGCATATAAATTTGGACCACAACAGTTTCTGGTAAATGCCAGACTTTTTTTTTTCTATATCCTTTGCATTTTGCTAGCTGTAAAGAAAGAAAGCTCTCAATTTTCTTGATGGGGCGAGAGTAAAAACTAACTCACGAATGAACGTGACTTGTTTATCCAGCAGTGCTCATGTAGTGTAATTACGATAGGCTCGAATTATAATGAAAGTTCTAGTTGGTTTGCACCTGCTCATTTCAATAATTTTTCTTACTCTTTTGAACTCGTTGGTTATTACTTTTAATGTTATGAAAAAACGAGGATTATCCATTTTCACTAGACAATTGGGGCCGTGATCCGTCTCAGAATCCTCCTTCATCTGCTGTTTACTGTTCAGTCTTATGAGGTACGTTGCTATCCCTTACTATGCTGTTGTTTTTCGCTGAAAGTTTGCTAAGCGTATTCATTAGAATATTTTCTCTCCAGTGTTTATTAAATTTTCTAAAATAGCAGTAGTAAAATAAATTCCCGTGTGGTGGAGAAAAAACAAAGTCGAAGCGTTAAGTACACAGGCATAAGATTAACAAGTGTTATACAGTATTATATCTATGGTTAAGTACATAAGCGTACGCAGAATTTTCTGGAGTGGGGGGGGGGGGTTCAAATCTTTTTTCTTTTGAAAAGGGAGGGTTTACCTTTTGTCCTGAAAAATAACACTTCAATCTCGGCTTGAAGGGAGTAGAGTTAGAACGCCTTGCGTACGCCAATGGTTAAGAGTGTGCACATAAATTTTTATTTTATCTGACGCGTAAAATGCCGTATCAACTTCAAAATGACCAGTCTGGTTGGTTGCTGTTTTTTTTTTTTTCTTAATACAGTTGAACCTCTATTTAACGAATAAGGTTAAACAGACTTTTTTATTCGTTTAATCGAAGAAAGTAGTTTTTTCGGGGTTGGGATTGACATGAATGTACAGGCACTTCTAAAAATTTTATTAAATCGAAAAATTCATTACATCAACGTTCGTTATATTCGGGGTCCGACTGTACATGAATCTTTTATTAAGGATGATTATATTTACAAAATAATCTATGAGTTAAAAAAAATTCAGAAATTCAATCAACAATATGTAAATGTTATATGCTGTGTTTGTGTAGTCAGCTGAAGGTTTTTTTTTTAACATACTTTTCATCTGATGAAAATCCTTATGTAGAATTACGTGTGAGTAGTCTTCTATTTAATCGAGAATTCCACAGACGAAATTAATTTATGAAACCAATCAAAAAGATGATTACAGTCGGGCTCGCTTATAATTATCACGGATATTATGAATTTTCACATAAAAATGAAGCTTTTCCACTTCCCATCAATTTTGTATTGCTCATCCATTCTTATCAAGAGAGTATAACGAAGTTCGCGTATATATAACGAATATTTTCGCTGTTTTTTCTTCGTTATAAGTAGGTCCGACTGTATTTCAAACCCCTTTTGGCCTATTTTATGTACTGTACCGTCATTTCCTATGCTACTAATTCGTAACATTTTAATCTTTTTTGATAAAAAAATCTTGTTGGCTTTTACTTTTGCTATCAAGAAATCTTTTTGCTGTCAATAAGCTCATAGCTAATACGCAGGTGCGAGAGGTGCGGCCGCACCGGGCAGCTAAATTTGAGGGGCCCACAACCGAAAAAATACTTTGATTACATTTTGACCTTAGCGTTCTTAACGTTTGACTAAACATTAAAACAAAGCAAATACGAGCTTAAAATTCTGCCCAAACCTCTAAATCCAGACACCAAACCCTCTGGCCTACGGTTTTTCACAGAACCAACCTTCACCTCAAGCCAAGAGAAGGATGCTGGTATACACCTAGTGCCACAGGCGTTGGACCAGTTGGGGCACTAAATTCTTTTAAAATTATTCAAAATTGCATGGGGGAGGCATAAAATATGCTTGTGCAGCTAAAAGAGTATCTAGGGGCGACCCTGGGTAGATCATCGGTTCTCTATATCCCAGACAGCTTCCCAACCTGTAAGTATCTGCGGCATGGCAGATACAAGGGTGGGGCTGACAGTGCCTTGGACAATTCTCATAATTTTTTTTCACGCTCTAAATTCACTAAAAAAAAAACCCCCGTGAAAAGTCTGGCCAGTGTGTCCGCAAAAGATCTCAGCAACGGTCATGCTCCAGGATGTGGGAGCACACTTTCGATTTTTTCGCTGGGCAGCGGGCACTATTTTTTTTTTTTTTTCCATGACTATGAAATTTAGTTCGATATTCATTCTCGGGTGCCAATGTAAACAATTCGTGTGTCTGGGTGTCCATGCACACTGAGGGATTGGAGAAACCCCGTTGTATAGGGCTGTTTTTGCACCAGGCTGCAAAATACTTAAGCCCGTCCCTGCTAATACTCGCATATAAACTGTATCAAAGTCTCCTAGATACTATCTAGAAGGCTTTGACTATATGCATACCCCTCTCCACCCCCAAGCAGGAGGTTGGCCTGGCTCTAGCTTTGGGGTCCCGTCAAATATGTCTTGACTTAGGGGGTCTCTTTCGAATTTCTAAGGGGTTGGGCATGAGTGCATGTTTCATTACTAATAGCCCACATTGCTATCCTTAATCTTTCCGTGGTCATCAGATGAAATATTCACGTTTTTTAACCTATCAGCAACGACGTTTCATCTTTAGGTCATAAAAATCCGAGCCCTAATAATGACCAACATTAGATGTTTTGGAAAAAAAAAAAAAACTCATCTGGAGATAAGACTGGAGCATATGAATTTGTCACCGTTAAGAACTCTTAAATACCAAGACTAATGAGAGAAACGGATGTAGTTAGTTTTTTGTTCGTGTTTTGTGTATTTTTTATATTCTTCAAGTCTAAAATCTTCTATTCTGTATGTTACTTTTTTCTCCTGTGAGCACTTGATTGCACTTGACTGAAGTGAGAATGAAAGGGTGATGAAGTCATCCACTTCTTTTGTTCACTTCACCAGAGCCTTTACCATTGTATTTTTTGCTTCCTCCCTCTTTCACGCGTGCGCCATAGCATGTAGGATATTGTGCTAATCTAAAGGGGCTCTTTGTTTTGTTTACAATCCATTGGTTGACCTCGTGCACGGAGGGTGTATGCTGTGCCTGACATTAAAAACTCTTCCCTATCGTATGGTGTGAATTATGCGTACTGTATATGCACATTAGCCTTTCTGTTTTCTTCCCCCTACTACAAAAAATAATTTTAGAGGGGAAAAATTTCTTACTGTGTATTTTCTCTCACCACGTCACAAAGCTGCAAAAGTTTTCAGCCAGAAAAACCAAAAAAAAAAAGTTTCACAAGCAAGACTGACACCCTCAAAATCCCTCTCTTCTGGGGGTGGTGGTCTCTCTTTTTCTTCCCCCTCCCCATGGATGTTTTGTGGGTAATCCCGAAGTTGTAGCGTCTGGTTGTGATCAAATCTACGTTGCCCCGCTTTATTTACTTGTTTGGACGTTACAGCAGACGCAGCAACTTGTGAAAGGATGCTTTGCTGATTAGTTGTTTTGGATGATTTCCGGACTTCAGTCATGTCTGACCTTCTCCTGCTTTTCTGTTGCAGTCTCAGAAGAGCTGAAGATCAAGTGAAACCTTCGGATGGGCTGGACCCTAACAAGGTGAGCAAAACTTGCTTAGACTAGTTTCATTGCCTATATTTATTTATGAAATTGCTTGTTCTTTATTGATATTTTTTTTAAAAATGATTTTTTTTTCTTTTGTGGGGAAACAATATATGAATCATTTTGTATTCGTTCGTATGTCTGGAGACTTAACTAGTATTTCGACAAGTGCAGTGATACCTTCGCTAACGAATGCCTTGGCTTATGAATTTTTCGGCTAACAAAGATTATTTTGGACGTTGTTCTGCCCCGGCTAACGAACATTTTAGTTGATATGGATGCATGCGTTAGCATAAAACAGCCGCGTTGTGAGCTAAATTTTCTTACCAATCAAAATGAATCCAATGCGTATCGAGCCAAGTTAATTTACTTCCATCTTGGAATCGCTTCCAGATATCTCTTTTTTTAGAAGTATTTCGAGCTATTTCATGTAAAATGAATGATTAAGAAAATATGCATGAAAAATAAAAGAAAAAAAAACCCCTTAGACTTTTTAGAATGGTATCACTATTCCACAAGCTAATTAAGATTTTTCACTTGTAATGCTGAATGAAATGTCTCGATCGCTTTGATATACAAAAAAAAAAATGCGTGTAGTGGAAGTGTTACCCCCTTTTTATGTTTTTTTTCTAATGAATTTCTCTCGGGATGTCCGTTGAAAAATCATAGTAAAAGAATATATGGGAAACATACAGCGCTGAACATTGAACAAAAAAAAGTTCAACCTTTATGCCGGGATTACACTATAGAAGTTTGGTAAAAGATCTTTTTACAAAACTTGAAAAAAACAATCAATAAGCCTATTGCTTGCATTCGCTCAAATGTAACCCTTACTGGTTGCATTTTTCAAGTTTTGCAAAAAGATGAAAAGAAATAAATCTTTTGTCAAACTTTTATAGTGTAATCCCGCCCTAACTAACAGTATTTCGAGTATCATGTTCATTGTACAGTAATTATAGACATAAAGAGCAAAAGAATGATGATGAGTCATTCAATTTCATCAATGATGAAAGACACGTGATTATGAAAATATTTTTCTAATCCAAGGCAAGTATATGTATGCTCTATAACCGTGTACGCACTTGTGTAATACTCTACTCAGTGCCGTCTTAATGCATGGGCCTTGCCCGGTTGGGGGGGGGGGGTTTCGGTTGCATACTGGCCTCACAAAAATGAGATCTTGTTAAAATTTTTGAGATTAAGCATGTTAACTGGTGGGCAGACATTTTTAGCCAGGTAGGGGCCTCAGAAAAATGACTTTGCCCGAGGCCCATTATCCTCTCCCTGACTGTACTGTATCTATTTTTTATTTTATTTATTTTTTTTTTTTTGTTGACAGAATGCTTTGTCGGGTGGGGGGGGGGGGTCATTCCCCGATTAAACGCATTGGAAAGGTCCGAGATTTTTTTTTTTTGAATAAGAGGTCGAGTATATGTATGTGTATAAAGACTTGTTCTCATTTATCAAATTTTTAAGCTGTTCTTAGCTTTCGGTCAGTTTTCGTCTTTTTTATAGCGCTCGTTGGTGTTTTTAAAAACTTATCCAAATTTTGAGCAGTACTTTGAACGAACTAAATGATTTGTGGTTCTGGAATGAATTACCTTCGGTAGCCGAGGTATCACTGTATTAGCTACCTCAGTAGAAAAAGAAAATACAGTCTATTCGCGCGCGATAAGTCGAACTCCGATAACTCAAATATCTGTTTAAGTTGAAGTTTTCACGCAGCCCCAAAACGTTTTCCGTATTTTAGCGTTAAAATTTTCCGTTAACTTGGAGTTTTCTTCCTTTAAGTCGAAATTTTCGGGAATGACAGAAATTTTAAAAATACTAGCATTTAGCAATAGAATTTAGCAGATTCTTTTGTCTGCTAGCAAAAAGTAAATGACTTTCTCACGAAAGAAAGACAAAACACTTCATTTATACGGTATACGGGTGTCGTGCATGCGTCCGATTCTATAATGTAGTATGCGGGCCTTGTTTATTTCTTGATATTCTCATTCAATAATTAAATACGAGTAAATTAGAATAACTAGTTTTACATGTTTTAATAATACGATAATCCTGAGTGGCGCTGTTATGTTAATAAAAAAAATTTCCGATAAGTCGAACTAACGATAACTTGGTGTTTTGTCGGCCGCTGTACATTCGACTTATCGGGATTTGACTGTACGTAAACACACACAGCAGTTATTCTTTCCGTAATTTTTTATTGCCGCCATAAGAGTATTTTATTCACTTTCATCGTGAAATCTTCTACGTTACGGATACAGAGAATTCTTAACGTCTGCTGTTGTCCTGAGAATTTGCCCTATAAATCATAGTTAATTTATGAATCAGCCCTTGGTTGTATCGTTCCTTTTAGAAAAGCGGGGGAGGAAGGAAAAAGAGCATTAATTATGTCAGCGTCTAAATTAAAATCCATTTCTTCCTGTTTTTCGTGATCATATGAAAGATCCATGCAAACGATTTCGCCGACAAGTGGCGCGGTTTTTTTTTTTGTATATAATTAGAGTGTTGCATCACTGGTGTTTATGTGTGGTCACTAATGAGGAAATCCTAAAAAAAAAATTAGTAGGAGGGCAGGGAACTTGAAGTTAATTACGCCACTGCATTTCGCCCTCTATTCACTTATGATTAAAATAAAACTAAGTGAATATCTTCGCGTACTTCCCTTAAATTTGCGGTAATTTGCTTCTTTAGACTGCGTGATGAAAATATTCAAAATATGCATATAAACAGTACTGTATGTGCATTATTTTTAATATTTTAATCTAAAAGCAAGTTTTATTTAAGCACCGAAGGGGGGGAATTTTTTTTTTTTTTTTTCGCCCATTAATTTTATTTATTTTTTTTCAGATTTGGTTTTTTTATGCGCTCCTTTTGTATTTGGGACCATTCCATTTTTATTGCTTCATTCAAAAGTTATCAAAAGGGGAGTTATGCCCCTTTATAACACATAGAGAGTCGAGATGGGGAAAATAAATTCATTTCAGGGGTCGAAAATATTCAACTTGCTGTTGGTATGAATATCGTAGAATTTAAATTGGATTTAACGGTCGGAAAAATTTTAATTTGATTTCCTTTCTTCCTGGAATGTTTTTTGGCGTTTCAAATGTTAATTGGGTAGATAAGAGTCTAGATCCCATTAATAATTCGCGTGTCTAATAGAAGAATTGCTTTCAAGGGAGTTGAAGCTGCTTTTTTTTTTCTTATTTAAAACATTGCTGGATCATCTGAGGCTAGATGTGGGGGTTTTGGGGGTTATAGAACCGTAATAATAAGTTGTGGTCTTTGCTTGTAGGGTAACATCTGGAAATAACAGTAAAGCCATACAATTCGACAACCAAGGATATCTCCAAGAGACGTCAGGAACACTTGGACGATTTTGTTATAATCTGTTTTTGTCAGTTTGTTCAGTCCCTTCCTGATCGCCCAGTTATTATTCATATGCTACCTTGAGGGTGATGGTGTGGGGAGAAATGGTTGTTCCTACTCCCTTGTCAGTTTTGGGATTGTGTCCCATTACTTTTTCCACACTAGGGGGAGAAGGAATGGATGTTTTCATTCTCTGCCTGGTAAACCCATGAGTCAGCGTGACTCCATCTGGGAATGATATGCCCTTGGAATATTATGGTTTTCAATAAAAACAAGTTCAGCGGGGGTTTAGAATAGCTCTAGGGGTGGATTTAATGTTGATGTGTATCCTTTGTGTATCATTACCACCAATAAGTATGCAATATAAATTTACCAAGATCACTCAATAGTTTCGCAGTCGTGGTAAAAGTTTATTGAAAAATCTCAGGAAGGTATTCATAGATTTTTAATAAATAATACTTGATTAGGTATGGTATTTTTTTCTCTTTCTTTTTCTCGTAACGGTGGATTCTTATTGAACAAATTCTTTTTTTTTTCTATCCCATGCGTTCACAATAATTCTGACGTGTACTTTTTCCTTGCGCTTACTTTTAATGCGTACTTTGCGCGTACTTTTTAATTTCTTGCCATGATGGAAATTTTTGGCGCATTTTCAGGATACTTCTGTACGTATATTTTATAGAAGATAAATTTAGAGCAAGGGTGTTCAACTTTTTGGAGAACGCAGCTCACTCAGGGAATTGGGTAACCAGTTTCGGACCCTACGAAATAAAATGCTTCATAATTTCGAATTTTTTATGATGAGGATAGCGTAATGAAAATTTTAAATATAATATCATCGCTTTTTCGTGTTAGCAGTCTTCGTTGGAATTTGATGTAACTTTCACCAAAGCTGCGATGTCATGCGTAGTAGAAACTATCTGTAATGGATGGTTCCAATCGGGGTACCCTCTGACTATGAAAATCTATAAATAAAATCTATGTTTTGGAATTCTGGCCACTTGAAAATACAGGGTGTCTAGACCTATATCTATAAAGTTGGTGTGTTCTGGGCTGTCTATGAAAACGTGAGCTTCGCCTTAACTATTAATCAGAAAGCGACGAAACTAAGAACGTCTTAATGAAGGAACGGGAAAGAAAATTGGAGTAAAAAAAATCAGTTATGACTGGAGGCCGAATTATTTATTGGTTTTTTTTTAGCATTAATGCATATAAATCAAAGAATTTTTAGTATAAGTGCATATTTTTGAAGGTTTATTTGAGCTCACTCAATTTTTTTTTATAATTTTTCAAACAAATATTGTTCATAATATTTTTATAACATCGGTTTTTTTCCCGCAGGTGAAATTTAGTGAATTAATACATATTTATAAAGTATTTTACAAATATTAACCGTTTTATTGTAAGGCTTTCTAAAGATACGTCAAAGTGTTAAATGTTTTTTAGAAACGGTGTCGAAATTCTTTTGTTACTGTTATTTTCTTTATTGAGCATCTACGACAAACTGAAAATGAAAAAAATGTCGGAATAAAAATATGTAGAAGATATTTGCATATGCGGTATATATATATGAAGGGATATGGGGATATTTTTTTTTAAATGAATTCATATGCACTAAGAAATAGAAAAGATGCATTTTAAAAACATCTGCTTTTTTTTTGCATGGTGATTTTTTTAATGCATATTTTCTTAATTTTTATGCATATTTCGGAATCTTTGACTTTTTCAAGATTTCTAATGCATTTTGGGATTTTCAGTGCATATTTTGGCCTTTTAACCCATTAACGCCGGTTGGTAAGAAAATTTGCCATTCTAAATCTTAAGTTTTTCTTTGCCAATAAATGGTGGAAGCGGTTCCACTTATTATTTTTTGTTTTTAAAAAAATCAAAGTCGTCTTTGATGGGTTAAGTGCACATTTTGGTATTTCAAGTGCATATTTGCATATTTGTAGAGCATATTTTGAATGAACGCCAGAACTTTGCCACTGGACTTACTCGTTGGAAGAGATCTCGGCAACGGGATAAGTCCAGTGGCAAAGTTCTGGCGTTCATTCATTCATGCCACTTTTTTAGTGTATATAATCCGGGCTCTAGTTATGACATTTTCTCTGTTTTTCAACAATATGGTTTTTACTATGCAAATTGTAGTGCATGTGGGAATTTCGCAAACGTGATCAAACTGGCGGGATACATAAAAATCTCTAGTATAACCATTTCAATTCTCATTTCTTTACTTAAGTGTATGACGTTTGAATTTACAAGAACTTGCTTTGCTGGTGAAACACTTTTACGGACATGGAGATTCCGCTCCAAAAAACACGAAGTTTTTCTGTCTTTAAAGGGGTTTCAAAAAATTCCCATATCTTTTTATTAGGACGTTCCTATAGTTTCATTATTTTCTGATACGGTAGTTAGAGCTGCTGACAGCTCAAAGCACTTAAATTATATAGGCACCCTATTTATCCAACTAAATGGGATAAATAATTTTCCATTATCATCTCATTTCGTCCATTCACGTGATATGCTGTGAATAAAAAGCTCAATACCCTTCAAATTTTATTATCTCATATCGTCAAGGTCTTTTTGAATTTTATTTATTGTAGGGGAAAAAATTCTTCCCACTTGTTAATTGATATTTTTTTTCCGTTCTGCTGATTGCATAATTTCGATATAATGATCTGACCAGTTTTATAATCTCTTTGATGTGTCACGCTGATTTTCTTGGTTAAAAATATAGTTTTCTTTAGTTAGTTTTCGATCTATACAGTACATTGAACGTTTATATCAGCTGAAATCCATTAGACCGAGTAATTCTCAGATCTTTTTGATTGCTTTCCCCCCCCCCCCCTTTCGAACCGCGGTGTTCACTTTCCTTGCGATTTTTTTTATCGCATTTTTTTCAAGGTCGTTTACTGATGGCTGGGGAAAAAAAGTTATTTGAAATTACCACGAAATGAAGAAGCAGTTAATTCTTGGCGCTGGAAAACAAGAAATTATCCTGGCTAGAAGGTGATAACAGAGGCGCTCGCGTCCGTGACGTAAGGGCCCTTTCCTACAGCATACAAACTGTATATATAGCAGTAAAGAAGAAGTTTTGTTTATTCGTTTAAAGAGAGAAGATACCGTTACTGCTCTTGAGTATGTTTGGGCTCGTTTATGCTATTGCATGTGTGCTGATAGCCTGATAGGATGTGATAAGAGCCTCTTTGAAATTGATAACTGAAGTTGTGATTATCACTTCTCAACGTTTTTCTTACTCTGTTTGAAATACACATTGCTTCTGTTTATAATGTTCGGAGATCCCGCTGTACTGTACTACAAACCCTTCGTAAGTTTACATTATTTCTGATATCAATTTGTACTTTCACCCATTAATTACCGTCATCATCCCTTCAACGACTCACTTGTGTGATTTCTGAAACGCGTCGACCAGTCGGAAACGGGTGGACCAATTAAAATTTTATTTGTCTTAAAAGCATGTCAATTTTTTGAATAAATGTAATTGTTTTGTTTATCTTTTCTTGTAATGACTGAGATTTAGAGATTTTCTTTGATGTTTGAATGAATGGAATTTGATTGTAGCGGGGTTTGTTTTTTTTTATAACTTTCAAGAGTATAACAATTGTGCCTTTGTTGAGGTGGTAGAAAGAGAAGAATAACCTCTTCTTTCCTGCAAAGAGATGAAATAACATCTCTTTAATTATTATTGTTTTCCAGAACTTGGTAGGTTTAACTCAAAAAAGTAGGTCTTGGGTTGTGATTGAGTTTTGTTTGAACATTTTACTAACCTATGCATATGAAATTTGATATGGTTTATCCCATGTGCTTCTAATAGAAGGATCTCCTAGTTTCTGGTGATTGAATGATCTCTTTGTTCATATTTCAATGACTATTGATCACTTTATTTTTTTCTGTATTTTTTATTTATTTTAAATCCGAAAAATGCCAAAGTACACTAAGGACTCAGTACATCATTAGGACTCGCCACATTATATTTCTATAATTATATATAATTGCAATTTCACTGATGACAACATTAAACTTTTTTTCTTCATATTATTTTTTGAATCTCAAGTGAAAAAATATGTCATGAGAAGGATAATTTTTGAAAATGCAGTCAAACGTAGTTAATTTGAAGTCCAAAGTCACTGAAAAAAAAATTCAAATTATCCAAATAATAAATCCCGAAACTGTAAAATGACTACAAATTATAACTGAATCATCAAAATTCACATAAGATAATAATTATTAATTCTTTAAATTGTATCAGTTATGAAACTGTTTCCCAAATTTTGCTTATTTTTATGCTATCAAGGAAATATACTTTCATCAATGTATTAAAATTTGTAATTTTTGATATTTTCCTTACTCTTATTTATGACAACAAAAATATTCAGATTTTAAACATTACACCTTGATCTATACTCCAGTAGCACAATCATATCATTGTGCTACTGGGGAGGTTGAAAAGCATAATCAGTAATTACACACAGTCTCAATGACCTCTATCTGAATAATATTAAAATGTACATCAAATTATCAAAAAAAAAGGAGTAGAGAAAAATAGAATTTTCAAACTTTTATTACTATTTTTTATTTAACAACTTGATCGAGAAAATCAAACTCTGGCTTCTTATGGAATTTTTCCAAACTAAATTTGTCATACAAAAATCATAACAAATCTTCTAATTTTGAATTAAACAAGAAATTTTAATATTAAATTATATAGAAAAAAACTCAAGGGAAGTTCGTAAAAGTTCAAATTATCCAAAATTGTTCTACTGGATTAATATTGTTATTACTATTTTATTGTTTTAGGTTATTCAACGAGAGCAAGCATTGCAAAGTGCTTTGCAAGATCAAAAGCCTCTAGTTAGTCAAGGCAATGGCAATTACGTGAAACGTCGTGACAAACCAAAGGCTCAGGTGAGTAAGAAAAGTACCTGGTCAAGTGGAGGGAAAAAACATATATACAGTGGAATCTCTCTAAGATGTCCACTAAGCATAATCATCTTGTAGGGGAAATTGGCAAATGGAGGTAGTGGGATGTGATAGACAGGTGAAAATTAAAAATTTTTTGAATGCCATATAAAATGACCATTTTCAAAACAAGTGATAAAGGACATTCTTTCTTAACCTCTCAGTGAACAGGGGCAAGATATCTCGTCCGTGAGTAGATAGAAGAAATACATTTGAGCTCTCTTCCTTCATTGGTAACTCTGTAAAAGGGAAATTCCCCCCCCCCCCATACCTCAGCATTATCTTTTTGTTTTCTCCCCTCTATTAGTAAAAAATAGAGTATTGCATACACAGGGAAAAGATCACTGAGAGGAGTGAAGAATGGAGAAAACTCTTTCCCCTTTCATCTTTTTTTCCTTTCATTTCTCTATATGTTGACAATAATAACAGTTTTGGCTATTTATTTCTGATAATTTAAGTGTACATCATCAGTTTGCTGCCAAAAGCCTGAACAGGTTAGAATTTAACTGAAATTTGTTGGTTAGTTATTCCAGTCATTTTATGAGCTTTGAAATGCAGTAATTAGATCAATGCAATTTATAGAGCTAATTTTGAAAAAAAATAATGTTCTATCTAAAATTTGAACCGAGACCTATGCGGCAAGCATTGATGTGGCAATAATTTTTTCACCCTCTCTATTGGAAACTGTTTTAACCTTATTTTTGACATGACCCATACTGATGCTATCTCATCCTTTAATAGGTATAAGATCACAGTTATAACGCAGAGCTTTTTTTTTTTACTTTTTCCCAAATTTGTGTGCCTTTATTCCTTATTCTATTGCAACTCAAATTGTGTAAGGATTGCAAGTTTCAACAAAACCAATCTTTCATTCCTTTTATCTATTAAGCAAGAATAGATTTTACATCGCAGGGTTATTTAACCAGTTTTTCCTGGTACCCAGAGTATCGTGCCCCCTCCCCTATTTTTATTTCATGGGAATGTTTGCCAACTCTGCAGCTACACTATTGTATTTTTTGAAGAGAAAAAAATTATGTTATTGATTAATAACTTCATTTAAAGTATTATTCCTTTCATGTACTAGAAATGTAGTTTTTATGTTAGGACGCGGTAGCCCAGGTCGATAAGATACTTGCCTAAAGTGCCAAAGGATGTTTAGAGGTGTTGCGAGTTCGATACCCGGTTCATCCTTGTTGGAAAACTTCCCTGACACAAGGGTACTACAAAAACGGCGACATGACCTTAGATAAAATTGCTACCGCAGGGAGTCCCCCATCGAGGAGTTGGCGCACCAACCTCTCGATGAGTATAAAAAACAAGCCTGTCATTCCGAATTGACAATAAACTGTAGGTCCCGGTCTAATTAGCCTTAGGTGCAGAAAATAACCGTGGTGCGACAAAAATGATCAAATTAATTTTTATGTTAAGTTCAGTGTATTTTGTCTTTAAAATATAGCCTAAAATATTTAAATTGAAAAAAAAAATTTTTTTCTTTCTAATTCAGAGACCGTTGACACGTTATCTACCAGTTCGTAATGCTGAATTCGATTTGCGCCAACACATTGAATCTGCTGGTCATCAGATAGAGCTTTGCCCACACATACAATTGACTTCATCATCTTGTCATGGATATTTGCACAAACTTGGTGGAAAATGGCGAACATGGAAGAAGAGGTGGTTTGTTTTCGACAGGATACAAAGAGCTTTTTTCTATTACAGTGATAAAACTGAAGCCAAGCTCAGGGGTGGTATATACTTCCAGGTATTGTTATTCTCATGATTCAAACATGATAAAAAAAAAACATGACTACCCCCCCCCCCCCCCCAGAGTTTTGTCCATCCAAAATTTGGGTCAGTTTTCCGGATCCTTCACAAAATTTCTGATCTGAAAAATTAACCCTTCACAAAAATCTGAATTTTAAAAACGGACCCTCTACAAAATATAAATTAATGAAACCATAAATTTGGCATTCCATTTTTTTGTGATAAATTAACCAGATTATTTCGCTTCAAACAAAATTTCTTATTTTTAACAAAATTAATGACCCTTTTCACCAAAATAAGGAAAATTTCCACAAAACCAGAACCCTGCAAAAAAAAGACCGGACAGACCCCTGCTAATACAATGTTAATAACAAATCATATGTTATCACAAAAAATGAGTAACTTTGCCTGGTTTTAATTTATACAAAAATTGCCACGTTTTTAAGACAAATAAATTCAACTGGTCGAATGGTCGACGCGTTTCGGCTCTTCAATGGAGAGCCGTCATCAAGACCTCGTGGTCAGAACTCACGCGAATGAAGAGTGATGTTTACGTCTGGTCGTCCGAAGAGTTCGCCTTTGTATTTGCTGCGTCCGAGTGGTCTTTGGATGCGAATTGGGGAGCCATCTGTTGTAAAGTGTTGAAAGTTTTTTCACGACTGAGGTTAATAAAGCCTGTCCAAGCTGACGAAATAGGTGGTGTGTTTCTTCCATCATTAACGAGGAAATTCTGGCATGTTCTGATGAAGTATCCCTCGAGAAAATTCAATTCCGAATTGTGTGTTGCTTTTTTAAAAACAAATGCTTTGTCAAAATCAAAATGATGTGAATGTTGCCAACAGTGTTGGGCAATAGCCGAATTATCCGTCCGTCCCTTCTCAACATGCTTTCGGTGTTCGAGAACTCGAATATTTAGATTTCTTCTAGTTTGGCCAATATATCCATTTTCACAATTCTTGCATGGGATGAAGTAGATACCAGATTCTTTGGAGGGTGAGATAGGATCTTTCAGATGGGAAAAGGTGAGTATATTTGTTGGCTGGAATATTGTATGGAAGTCAAATTTCTTGAAGATAGAAGAGATCATGAAACTTGAAGAAACGAATGGAAGAACAACGGTATTAGAAAACTGTTTTGAGTCAGCTGGGAGCAGGTTCGTGGTGCATGTCTGGGTCATTTTTCTGAGGACCTTGTCGATGATAAAAGGTGAAAAACCCCGATTAGAAGCGATGTCACGAAGGATATTGAGTTCATTCTGGAGGGAGGCTGAATCACTGCAAAGTTTTAGTGCTCGATGAACAAAAGAAGAAAATGCCGAAAGTTTCTGATTGGGAGGATGATCGAAGAAATATGTCAACTCACCCAACTTTGTGTATCGCACAATTATTTTTCAGTGTTTGGAAAGTTTTACCGCCAAACAGAAGGTCTTGCCATGGGCAACCCACTCTCGCCTATCCTCTGTGACATATATATGGATTTTTTCGAAACAAAACTTTGGATCAGGTATGTTGATGACACATTCACTTTAGTTGATGAGACTGATGTCAATGTCACTGAGTTATTCAATTTTATGAATTCTATTGACCCACATATTGAGTTCACCTATGAAATGGAAAAAAATAATATACTGCCTTTTCTCGACGTGCTCATTAAAAAGACAGACACTGAATTTCATACATCTGTGTACCGTAAGCCATTCGCTATCTCCATGCCACCTCATGCAAAATCCTTTCATCCTCCCAATCAGAAACTTTCGGCATTTTCTTCTTTTGTTCATCGAGCACTAAAACTTTGCAGTGATTCAGCCTCCCTCCAGAATGAACTCAATATCCTTCGTGACATCGCTTCTAATCGGGGTTTTTCACCTTTTATCATCGACAAGGTCCTCAGAAAAATGACCCAGACATGCACCACGAACCTGCTCCCAGCTGACTCAAAACAGTTTTCTAATACCGTTGTTCTTCCATTCGTTTCTTCAAGTTTCATGATCTCTTCTATCTTCAAGAAATTTGACTTCCATACAATATTCCAGCCAACAAATATACTCACCTTTTCCCATCTGAAAGATCCTATCTCACCCTCCAAAGAATCTGGTATCTACTTCATCCCATGCAAGAATTGTGAAAATGGATATATTGGCCAAACTAGAAGAAATCTAAATATTCGAGTTCTCGAACACCGAAAGCATGTTGAGAAGGGACGGACGGATAATTCGGCTATTGCCCAACACTGTTGGCAACATTCACATCATTTTGATTTTGACAAAGCATTTGTTTTTAAAAAAGCAACACACAATTCGGAATTGAATTTTCTCGAGGGATACTTCATCAGAACATGCCAGAATTTCCTCGTTAATGATGGAAGAAACACACCACCTATTTCGTCAGCTTGGACAGGCTTTATTAACCTCAGTCGTGAAAAAACTTTCAACACTTTACAACAGATGGCTCCCCAATTCGCATCCAAAGACCACTCGGACGCAGCAAATACAAAGGCGAACTCTTCGGACGACCAGACGTAAACATCACTCTTCATTCGTGTGAGTTCTGACCACGAGGTCCTGATGACGGCTCTCCATTGAAGAGCCGAAACGCGTCGACCATTCGACCAGTTGAATTTATTTGTTTTAAAAACGTGGCAATTTTTGTAAAAATCATATATATGTTTTAATTGAAAAGATTTTGCTGATAAGTTTTCATTCAAAATTGTTTCTTGAGAATGTGTAAGAGTAATATGAAAAATTTTGAATTTGCAGGTGATGAAGATGCATGTCATATCCATTTATATAAATTTTGTGGGGTGAAATTTTATATACTATTTTTGAAAATAAGTAATTTTTTTTATGGTGAAGCTTCACACACACATATCTTTTCATAAAATCAACTTGTCAGTATCTCAATGTCAGTAAAACTTCCCGTTTTACAGAGCAACCAAAATAATTTTTTGCATATGCATATTCAAAGATACTTGCAAGATGAAATGGCATGCAAGAGTGCTGTGACTAGTGCAGATATTAAAAATATTTTCTGGGTAGTGGATATCATGCCAAAGTGAACTCGAGAAGAGATGTTTACTAATCTGTACTACTACTTAACCGTACATGGCATCTTGTACACATTCCTTTGCACAATTTCTAATGAATCTGTACATGCCCAATGTGTGATATGAGTGTATGTTTGTCCCTAGCACATATGTTGTTAGAGTTGTACTTGTTTCCTGTTCTAGCTGGTCCTGCCATTGATCTTCCATGTTTAGAAGTGAATATGGTAAATGCTCTTCTAGTCTCTGCAGGAAATGAACAACATGATTAACCGAGGATGATGTCACTCTTCGCTATGCATATGGAGGTTTTTAACTGCTAGCTGATGTGAAGACGAATTTAGGGAGAAAGAAAAAATTCAACTGCCCCTTCAGGGAATCGAACCCAGTCTTTTCACTTGTGAGAGGACTGGGTTGATTTACTCGATTGCTAGTGATTTACTCAATTCCCCGAAGGGGCAGTTGAATTTTCTCTTTTCTAAATTCATCTTTGCACATCGGCCAGTTGTTGAAAACCTTTGCAACATGGTTAAGTCTATTGTTCTGTCACTTTTGTCCTTCCCCCTCCCTACGAAAGAAATTTCTGGTTACAGCCCTGCCTCTTGCCTTGCAATCAACAACCTTGCTTTCTTTATGGCAGGCACAGTAGTATGTTATTCTGAAATAAAGACTCAGAGCCTCCCTTAACTTCAGAAAATGACTTCCAAGTGGTGATAGTAGAGAGGAGGTAATTTTCCTCAGCCCAAAATACATCAAGGAAAGCGTAAATATATAATTTGTGAGATAATGTTTAGTTAGATTTATAATGTATCACTATATGAATGAAATTAGTAAATTTCTATTAATAAATGTCTACGCAGTGTTTATCTCTTCATTAGATTAATTAGGGTGAGCATATACAGTTGTACCCAGACTTACGTCTCATCTCGTTCTGAAAATGGTTTTTCTATTAGATGCATTTTGAACAAAGCTTGAGGGCTGTTCACGTCATGTTCTTTGAGAGAAATATTTCCCAGAGAAAGTCACATCGAAAAAAGACAGATAGGAAATAAAAAAAGAATATGTAAATTTACCTCCCAGCTCCTTCTGAGAAGGGAGGGGCATTGCAATTGGAAATGTTACCTTGACTTTCAGTCTTTGAATGAATGACTATCTTTAAGGGAAAATACGGGAAATTGTACCTTAAATATGTCTCAGTACATTGCCAAAATTGCAGATTGCTAAAATTACTGAAAAATATAATGAGTGGGCTGCAAACTGCAGTGAGTTAAGATATATTTTATTAAAAAAAACATTAAACATATGATTATTTGTATGTGAAGTCTTTTTTTTTTTTTTGTAATGTAATTTATGATTTAGGAAAATTATGTGCATCTCAATGTGTGTGATTTCAGTAAATGACAAATCAAAGTAAGTTTCATTGAAAAAAAACATGGTATTTCTGTAAAAGGGTTGGGATAACAGAAAATGAGGGAAAATATAGGAATGAGACATGTCATATGGTCACTTTATCTCTAATGCTCTTTATTTTGTCCTTTTTATGGCGCTTGACAAGGATATTTACTCCTATCCAGAACTTTTCCTGTCTGAAATGGGTTCAGCCTTCCTTTCCCCCCCCCCCCACTTTGAAAAAACAGAGGTTCTTCTGCATTTTGAATCATTCATATTTGTTTCATTCTACATGTAAATTAAATTCTAATTTGAGTGAAAACAACGTAATCATATACATATACTATAATACTTTTCAGGTGATAGAGGAAGTATACGTGGACCATCTGCATTCTGTTAAGAGTCCTAGCCCTCAGTCAACATTCTGCGTCAAGACATATGACAGAGTTTACTATCTTATGGCCCCGACGCCAGAAGCGATGAGGATATGGGTCGACGTTATCTTCACAGGTGCTGAAGGATATTTAGATTTCATTGCTGAAGCAGAATGAAAGTTCCTCCGAAACTTATTATCGTCAGCATGAAAAGTAAGGCTGAAAGAGATTTTTCTACAGAATGTTTAAAATTTCTTATCAATTTTTGTCCTGATTCATTTATTTTCTGAGGAACAATTTATAGATATTCATTTTTTCTGTGGCCAAATTTTTAGAAATAAAATGGTTTCGCCCTTTTTTTAAAACAGGCTTTCGCTCATGCATTGAAGCCAGTTTTTTCATCTTTAAAAAAAGAAATGTTATTATAAAGAATTGTGAATGGGTGACCCTGTTATGAAGATTTATATCAATTTCAATTGGGCAAGTGATTCAAAAATTACATAAATCTCAACGTTTCATATTTGTGTTACATATCCAGGGAAAACAAACATTTGCCTACAATACCAAAAAATATATATATTCAGATGCTTTGCAAATACAATACCCATTCAATACTTAGTCTTTCCACACATGGAGAGGTACAACTCTCACTCTTGTGTGAGAGATATGATGTCGACATATTTTCTACCAAGTAATTACGAACTGGGAACCAGGCATATAATCTTATGACCACCTACACCTCAGTGATGTCGCTTATATGAAAAAGCACAGAACTGTTTTGTAAGTGAGGTAGGTCAAGGCAGAAATATTAGTCACCTGCCAACCATTCATTGTGCACTCAGATCTGTCCAACCAGTCTGTGGTTCTTTCATATATAACACAAAAAATCAGACACAACACTAGATACACACTCAGACTGTTAGGTACACATGCTTACTCTTCCAACACAACTCACTAGATAGTAAATTGCACATAGATGGCAATAGACCTGAGGTGTGCTCGGTTTGAGAAGAAAAAAAAGTTGTGAGTAGCCTCTGTAGTTCTGGCACCTTGTAAATCTCCCACCCTCAGAGAGACAGGCTTTTTAGAATTTTTTTCATAGAATAGAATCCCAAATTGGGATTTTGGGAATTCTCTAGAAATGATTTCTCATTCCGAAATGTCAAGAATTTGGAAACCCTAGTAATATGTGTGAACTTTGTGAATGTTGTCACTTGTTAGCCTGATTGCTGTCTGTGGAGAGACTTTTTTAAATGTGAGATCTGCTTGCATTTTCTCCTTAAAGTTGAAAACCCATAGAAAGCCAACTTAGGCTGATCACCACTATACTGTCAGTGATGTTCTACCACGATATCTGTGCCACTGCTGTGTGTGTATTGCTTCTACAGAAAGTCCCCACACCAAAGCAATTAGTGTATAAACATCTGGGTGAGGGACATGGAAGAAAAGCTACTTGGCTATAAATGGCAGATCCTAGTCTAATTACCTTTTGTTGCATAAAATTCAAATATGTGACTGAATGGGGTCTTTCAGTTTTTCTACCAATTTTCTAGAACTTCTTTTAGAGGTTAGCCAAAGCTAATTAAACAGGATTTTCTCTCTTTTGACAGGACTTCAAGTGCAACACTTGGCGGTAGAACTAAGAACATATGGTCAGAAGACGAAGATATTTTGCGAAGTAACCAACACTCAATTTATGTGTGTGGGAAACATGCCATATACTTGGGCATTTTGTATTGTATACTCAGTATATCAAATATGTGTATACTCATTCTATACCCTTGTTTTGTTGAAGTTTAAAAAATATGCATGGTTATTATGCACACAGCTTGTTTGTTTAGTTCTATTCTGTCTTGAATGGTGCTGTTCTGTTTTTGTCCCTCCCCCACCACATTTCTATGTCAGAGAAAAAATTAATGGTCACATGAAGTTGTTTTAAGAAAAAGATAAAATATGTATTTTTCAGAAAATATGTAAAACGAGGCATAGAAAAGGACATTTATTTAGTTAAATTCCAATTTTCTTGTTGATTATTTTTAAAGTTATTACATTAAATCTATTCCTGAGAACTTTAAAAAAAAATTACATGGTTTCATTCAGTATGAATTAGTTTTATTCAAATGCATATGTTTGTGCAATGCTTCTAATGACATTCAAGCACAAGTCCATGAAATACTACAATAGTATTTAACTTTGCATGCACCTTGTATAAATTTTTCCATGGAATTTCTAAAATGCCGGAATGTGTGTTCTGGGTGTATGGTGGTGTGTCCCTAATACATTTACGTTGTCAGAGTTGTGCTTGTTTAGTATATTCTTGCTGGCACTGCCATCTGTCTTCTATATTTTGTGTGAAGATAGCAAATTCTTGAATTTACAAATGGAAAACCAGCTCGCATTTGCACCTTAAAGTTTCAAAATCCCAGAAAACCAACTTGAGCCAACCACCACAGTGCCATCACTCAGGGTTTGAACACATGAAAGACTGTCTCCCCTCTTTTTTGTGTGTTGATGCAAGCAGAGATTTCAAAGTGAAGCCCTGCTGTTTTGTGTCATTCCAAAAATACTCTAGTTCTCAATAGAAAATAAATATACAATAAATCAACCTACACTTCTTTGCAAAGAATCATGGCTAATGAGGTCATAAAACGAATCATTTGAGTTTTTATTATTTCGTATAGGAAAGTTTTATTTAATGCATGAGTGTTTCTTTCACATTATGAACACACTTAAGGAACGAATTATGATGCTTGCAAACAAAGGTTCCACTGCAGTGTGAGAATTGGCTGTAAAACCAATTCTTGGAGAAAACTATTTTTTTTTTTACTGGGAGTCATTCATGGCTTTCATTTGTTTTATCATCAGTAAGCATTAAAGCATCGCAACAACAGCTTTTTCCTAACAGATATATCTGAAGAAACTGTAATTCAGTTTCCTTGTGCTCTAAGATTTCATTATTTAATGATGGATTAATTTGTTTTCACTTGTGTGAAAGACTGTGACCTAGTGGCATTTCAGGGCTTGAAATGTGGAAAAAAATACCTGAATTTACTTTCATTTTGGTTCATTCGGAATAAGAGTTCTTAGAAAAACTTTGGGGTGTGGCATGTAGATGCATTTTTTCACTGGTTATTATTTACTCTTTTTTTTATTCTTTGATTAGAAAAAGACAATTTTGTCTGGCTCTTCCGCCCCCCCCCCTCAATGTTTTTATGCATAAAGTACAGATGCAATTATACAATCTTTGAAAATATTGTTTATATGTTAATATTAAAATATATTATGGCTGAGATATCTAAAGTCTGGATACTCCGCGCATTGGCCAATTTGAAAAGTGTGCAGAGATTGGGCATCCAATTTATGAGATGCCCAGACTTTGAACCATTTGCCATAATACATTTATTATTGTTTTCTGTTATTACATCGAATTGTCACCAGTGCCAGTATTTAACCCTCTCACCAGCATTAGCAAGATAATCTCACCCCTTCATAAAAGTTTTATTTCAGCAATGAGAAGCACAGATATTTTGTAAAGCAAATTTTTTCAATGGAAAACATTCCCCGTTTTTTTCTACTTTGAGCCTACTGAAAAAGAAGAGCCTACTTTAGAAAAAATATATGGAGTCAATAATGTGGTTTTAGTGATTTCTGCTACACCAGTTGAACGAAGCAATGCCACAACTGAAGCTGCTCGGTGCACCAATTTCCAAGGGCATTCAAATTTCTCTACCTGATGATTAAATATGTGTATGGGCGTGCTCAGTTGGCACAGAGGGGGGGGGGGCTAATACAAAGACTGGTCCAGATTTTTTATCTAGTTAATAAGACACATATATGTATTCAGTTTACTTCCACATGTTAAAACTACATAATCCCCCTTTCCCCCTGAAAAAATTGAGTGCCTTTGATATATTTTAGTTCTATCTCTGTGTCAAACACTGAATTGTAATTTGTCATTCACACATCTGCATTATTACGCATATTTTTTCTCATGATAATTTTGTGTGATTGAATTTATAATTTTCTTATCTACTATTTCAAATTGCTTTTTAATCTTATTGTGCAGAATAAAACAGCTGCATAAAACGTGCCATAAGACTTGATACACCCCCCCCCCCCCTCCCCAAGTTCAAAAACGGTCTCATCAGTATTGCTATTCATGAATGTGTTGGTCTGTTCAGATTATTGAAATAACAAAATGGAAAATAATGTGTTAACACATCTTCATTTCATATTCAATCCTTCCAGAAATATAATTGTAAAGGTAGAAAATATGCCAAGATGCTTTGCCATTAGCAGAGAAAACAAATAGAAAAAAATTATGCACCAGAAAATTTTGTGTTATTCTCCCAATTTAGTAATTGCATATAGGAAATTTTAATCAATCACCAATACTGATTAACTAGATGGTGATCTGGGATTTGTCAAGCCCTGGCTAGCTGAATCTCAGATTCGCATCCCTGGTAGGTTTCACCTTTATGAGATTGAAAATGCACGCTAATTCCATGTATACAGTAAGACCTCAATTATTTAACATATTCTAGGCCGGTTTTTAAAGGTTAAGCTCACTCATCACACCACTACGTACGAGTATAAAAACACCAGTATCCGTGACCGGTGAACAATGTGTTAGCATAACTGGGACGAAACCAACATTGGTAAATCAGCATTTTCAGGTAATCAAATATGCATCAATTTTCAGTCCACTGTCCATCTAGTAACTTAATACCAGGGGTCTCTTAACCATTTTTTTTTTTAACCGTAACCCAAAATCAATGACATGGTCAATGCAACCTATGAAACTATTCGTTTTTTGAAATTATCAAAACCAGTGGCAAAATAACGGCATTTATAATTGTCCTGAAAATGGATTTGCACAACTCATCTCGGAAGCCTCTGTGATCCTTTGGGTGGTGATCCATAGGTTAAAAAGCTGATTTATATCACCAAATGTTATGCTATTAGGCATAATTTATCGATCTATTACAGATTTTGTAACAAATTTGGAAAAAAAATTGTCCAACATAAAAATTAATAAACATCTCAAAGAAAAAATGTTTACATTTACAAATTCTATCTCAAATTTCAAAACACTCATTGAAAATATAAAATGAGTGCTCAAGAGACAAGTTTTGAATTTTAAATGTTTAGTATAATAATATAATAATTTAATAATATGGATATTATGAAATGTTTTGCAATAAAAAAAAAGTTTTTCAACAATGTTAGTTCTAGTTTATCATATAATTTAGTCACTCCAGCTTAGCAAGTCCTTTAGAAGCGTTTATCTTGAGACAAACACTCTTATGAGACAAGCTTGTCTTGAATGGAAGAAAAAGATATTCCTGTCGGGGTGATTAGCTTTATGAAATGGAAAATTATTTAGGTCATTTGACATTCACAAAGATTTCGCTGTATCTCTTACGAAAATGGACATCAGGTTAGACAGAATTTGGGATAAATGAAAATCAAATAATTGAGGTTTTGCTGTATAACCTTTCAGTATAAAATTATTAACACTGTTGAATCTCTAACAGTACTAATTTTATAATCATGATTTCTATATTGCCTCAGACATTTTATACTCTGTCATGTATGTGTAATGAGTGAAAGCTAAACATTTTCAACAGTAGAAAATACCTGAATTGAATTTCGAAATTTAAAAAAGTAGACGATTGGGTGTATTTTAAATGCTAGCTAGCATAATTTAGTGTGCTGAATGGTTGGTTATCAGATATACAGCCCTTTACTGTACCAAGATTTTTATTTTAGACATGAATATCCAAGTACGATTTCAATATAAAGAAAATTTCCCGTAGAATGTTTTTATATTGGTGATTTACTACTCAAGAACTTTCCCTGTGTTCCAATGGGATTTTTATTTTTAAAAAAATGTTAAACGAGAAATGCTTTTGGAAGTAGAAAAAATGCTATTCAGAGAAATAGATGCGTTTGAGATTTTTATTACAGGGGCTATTCATTACTGGATTTAGGATAACCGAAAATGTATCCTTTTTACTTGCTCAAATACTTTACCCTAGACAACCTTGACAATCTGTGGTGTGACGTGTAGAATGATATAGTGTGTAAGACTTGTTAAACTAGATCAGGTTGGAGATGAATTGGTGCAATTTTTTTCCCATTTTTATTTCAACACATATCAATAGTTTTTTTTCTTCCTTGATGAGATGATTTGGAAATATGTTAGTCAAGCTAACGTTTTGTACTATACAAATTTTTGATAAGTTTCTATACCTATAGCGGAGAAGGAAAAAAAATTGTTCTGAGCTGCCAGTATTGACTTTAATATTCTGCTATAATTTTTTGTGTAACTGTTTTAATTATATGTATAAAACAATAAAACAAGCTGTTGTAAAATTATTTGTGGAAAATTCTATTTGAAGTGATAAACAGTGCCAGAATCATGTATGGTACACTGGCTTACAAAGAGTGGGTCAAATGTAAACAAAACAGTAGCCACAGAATGAAATGACAGTTTATTGCAAATGTAATCTCAAAAGCTACACAAGCCCTTGTCCTACCATTTCACCAAGCAGTGATAACCCTGCTCATAGTTCTTTGGCTGAGATTCAGAACCAGTTTTGAATATTTTCCTTGACTTTGCTGACTGAAAAAATGGAAACCTTCAATGTTTTTTTTTCAGCGGAGCTAACAATATTAGTCACATGGCCATAGATCCAGGCTATACAATGGGTGTTCCAACACTGTCTGCCAACGCTTTCTGCGTAACCATAATACGTGATATACCCTGCACCGTTTGCGTGTAACAAGAAAGGCCAAATGGTCTAACCTGTTGTCTTGTCTCTTGTGGAATTGTTTTGCTGCATGACAAGGCATTGCCACATAATGGCTGCACTTAAAACGTTGGCAAAGTTTTGGTGGAAAGTGTTTTGAACACCAACCATACACCCTGGATCTATCGCCATGTGACTTCTACTGGAAAAGGCATCAAAGGGTGGCCGTTTTTACTCGGACAGCAAAGTCATGGACGATGTTCAAAATTGGTTCCAATCTCAGCCAAAGCACTTATTGAAACAGTAGGACAAGTGTTTCTGTAGCTTTGGAGATAACATTTGAAATAAACTGTCATTTCAATCTGTTAAACAGCAATGTTTAAAACAAGTAAAAATGTTACATAACCATTGACAATTATTTGTGTCGAAAGAAGCTATTAAAAATGCTTTTCTAACTCATTATGTCAAAACTTTGCATTTTAGACAGGTAAAGTGACAATACATATTTAAATGGAGTGTTTTTGGACACAGTTTATTGGAAGTGAATTATTTGTACACATGGAATTATATATACGGAACTATCTCGCTTCTCTCATTTATTCATCTTTATCCCAATCTTTGAGCGTTGCTCCCATCATAAAGTCATCTTTTAAGACATTCCAACTTTTAGATTCTTCTGTTTGCTTGACTTCCTACAAAACACAAAAAAGGGTGTCATCAGATCAAATAGCATTACTTTGAAGAAAAAAAAAGTCATTCGATTTTTATTTAATTATTTTCAGTACATGCTGTGACTAATTAGTCATGTATTACTTCAATATTAGCTACTAAAAATTAAATTCATTATTTAACAACAATCACAGTAAGTAAATGCCACTTTTCTGAGAATCTGGATATTTTCTAATATATTATTTCTCACAAATGACTTCATTGAAAACAAATCTATCGCATGATTATTAAAGAATTTTCTGAAATTAAAAAGACTTTAAAATCTCTCGGAGAATTAACGTTCATCCTATAGTGATATTTTTAAGAGGCTGGACTTTCAAGCATTCCAGAAGTACAGCTGACTAGAGAAAATAAAAACCTGGCACTAGTTTGTGCTTGTTCTTTCAGGACTTTGTGCAACCTAAATGAACCATTATAGCAGGGGCCACTCAAGACAAAATTTCCCGCGAGATCGCTTTTCAATGCCCTCTCAAGTGTATAAACCACCCCACAGTAAAATGAGTCTGAAAACTGATTTGTAAACGTTATGCGTATGCAGAAAAAAATATTTTTCCTCTGAAAATTATTCTACCTAATCTTCTATTCAGTTTGAGTTGCACAGATCAAAACATTTTTTCCACATTTTTCTGCAATTATTAAAATTAACAGTAGAGGGAGCAGCGAAATCATATTTGTTCCCACACACACAAATCATAGTTACATCGCTGGAGCTGTCTTTCTCACAGGCCAGGATGAAAATACTTAATTGAGAAACTAGTAGTTTGAATCTGCATCTTTAGGTTGGCAAAATAATAAATGCCAATTGGTGCCATTAGTCATAAACATGAAACCATGGCTCTTCAGCTTGCAAAGCTAACCCGATAACATTTTGGCCACACACCATCACTAATTTTTAATTTTGAACCTCAACAAAATTGTTGTAACTGGCAATATAGATTGGGCTACATTTAAACGATACTCAATATCAACCCCTCGTATAAGCAAACATCGATTGCAGTTTAATTACTTAAGCTTGTCTTTAGTTCCTCAATGTTGGTTTACAGGTAAGCCGTAAACTTTCTTTGACATACAGTCGATGTTCGTTATAACGAGACCTCCTTGTTCCATGGAAAATGGACGCTATGTTGGGAGGTCGTTATATCGAAAATTGAAAAAAAAAAAATCAGCTTTTCAACGGAATTAATATTTAGCCAGAATAAAATATACTATTTATTTTGTTACATTATAAGCAGTTGCAGGAAAAATGCACCAGATTAGAAAATAAAATCGTGATAATGACATGCATGCACCTATGTGGCGAATATCTCCAACATCAAGAGATTGCTCATTTAAAGGAGAGATGATTTTAAAAAAAAAAATTAGGAATTACTTAAATTCTGGAAATTTTTCTTTCCAATATTTTCTGAGGTGCAGCTTATTTTGCAGTAGTTACTGAGTATAACAAAAAAAAACCTATTAAATTGAAAAATTACTTCTTTTTCCACTTCCTGATTGATGTTCCGCCTGAGCTTGTCTATAAAAGATCCTTTGACCATTGATATGGATTTTTTGGTTGTAGACTTTGCTTTTTTCGTGCTTCCTTTAGACTTTTGCTGTTGCTCAACTGCATTGAAAAGCTGCACGACACCTCTGAAATGAAATTTAAAAATTACCCTGATGGATCAATTCACACAAAAATGTGAGAAACAAATCCCTTATGAATGATTTAATTACAATCAACAATTTTAGGGATGAGAAAAGTGATATGCATGCTTACTTAGTGGCTATTCGTGTGAGAGTCCTTTCCCTTTCTCTGTCCCAATTCTCAGGCTTGACTCTACATAAATTATCTTTCAGGTATTTCTAAAAAAAATTTATAGGCCTAGATGTCACTAAAAATCCAAAAACATAATTTTATGGTACATCAAGATGGAATAAACGAAAGAATTTCTAAGGAAAAGCTGATGCATTAAATGTGGATCAGGAAAAGGAAGCGATGTGAGACAGCAGGACCTTATCTATACCGAGGCCGTCAAAGAGACAAATCGAATAGCTTGCTGCTTCTGGTTCAAGGATGCTATTCACTGGGAAAATTAATATTCACCAACCAGAACAACATCACCTGACAGGAAGAAAACATGTGAGCACACGCTGGGAACATTGGTCAGTCAGCAGTTGGAAAGTCTTGGATTTTGAAAAGAAAAAAAATCAGATTTAGTACCGGGCTACAGCAACTGATGATGCCCACAGCTCTGGTGTTGGGGAAACATCTTCATTTACGTGTGTAAGATCGGGGTCGAATGGGAGATGGTTTGGCAAATATAAATCTGCTTGGCAACTTTCTCTCTCGTAAGAGAGAAAAGAAATTTAGTCTTCTTTAATGGATTTTTGTGGTTTCATGCCTCTTTTCTGTAATCCTTTGCAATTTTTCTCTATTGCAAAGTGAAAGGTACTAGCTTTTTTATTCCTTCATGTAATAAACGGGACTATTGAGAGAAGGAACTCGTACCAACAATGGCTTTTTGCACCAAGAACTCCTCTTCAAATTAAATATTAGTATTTGGTATTTTTTAAATGAAGAGTAACCAAATTTCAGTGAGACGAAAAACATACTTTCACCAAATATATCCCCAAATTTTGGTTAAATATTGCCAATTTTTGCTCACTTTCAAATTCACAACCAAATACAATAAAAATTGCAATGTGATTACAATATTACATGCATTCTAGATTTTGGACCAACATCATTGTTTTGGTTTTATAAAAAAAAGTTTACTCTCCTTCATTTATCAGTCGATTATTGGACAGAGGTAATCCATCGGCAATGACAAAACACTATCCAAGTCTTATGTGGGAGTGTTTTTATGGTCAAAGCTGTTTAGATATTAACAAACATTAGGGGTCATTCAAGTATTATGTCAGCATCTAGGGGGGGGGGGTGTTTCGGATTTGCTGACTTTTGATGACAAGGGGGCGGGGGGTTGAAGGTTGCTTACATCATCAACCACCCCTTTTTGAAGCTATGAAATATTCTAGGCTGCTGACGAAATTTTGCTGAGAGGGGGGGGGGGTCAAAAATGGCTGAAAATCTGCTTACGTAATACTTGAATGGTCCCTTACTGCTAGCGTGTACAGTTTACAACCGACTGATATAATTGACAATCTCTGTTCAATTTCATCATTCAGTAAAACTGTTTTTAACAATATGAAACAACAAAATCTTAACTCAAGAGAAAAAAAAATAGCAAAAACAAATTTTATCTCAAATAACAAAAAGGAATAGGAACGCCAAGCTATCAGTTATAACAAAAGCATTTTGAATCATGCCAATTTTAAGAAGCGTACCAATAGCCAACCAGACTCAAAGCAGGTAGTTTTCCATTGTTCTGCAACAAGCTCTCAGCTGACTGAAAATGTTCTGTGGCAAAAATTACCATAATGTATTTTCTTCACAGAAGAGTTATTTTCTTAACATTCTTCCCAAGATTGTTCTGCAACATACGTCACAGTTTTGGACATATTCTGCTTTGGGACCAACCTAGTACCTTTTATCTCTGATCACGCAAATCAGCATCAGGGACCACATTTTAAATTATCTTTGGGAAACATCAGATACTGTGTTTACCAAGGAAAGCTCAAAAATCAGTCAGGACATTGTATGGATTCGCAAAAAAAGAAAAGAAAAGGCTTCCTCTGAAGAGCACAATAATGTGGGGGAAAAATGGTCTGTCTCATAAAATACAGGAAGATACATCATCTTTGGTGTCCCATGTAGGAAAAGCTTAGGCAATTTTGCCCATTACTCTAGCACTAAGAAGTGTAACATGAATTGTGGGTCATTTAGGTTTGTGAAGAAATATCATTGTGAATTTCCAAAAGTTTTGCAACCAGCATAGGGAATGTGAGGTATGGTGTCCATTACCACATTGTTGAGCCCATTAAGTGGGATTATGGTATAACTACAAACCGATATGGGCCCTATTAAAATAATTGAAGAGGTTGCTCCTATCTGCGGTACTCTTTTAAAAGAAAAAGGAGTAGAGGAGATCTCCTAAGGATATGGCCAAAACTCAACATGGGGGTTATTGAAAATAACTCATGAGAGTATGAATCAGAGCAGAAAATTGATACTCCTCATGAGTTCAAGTGTTTGGTATAATTGAGAAAATTTACAAAGTTGTGAATGCTGGTTGCATTTACTACATAATTTAGTGTCCCTGATGATCACTAAAGTAGTTCCTTCTCAAAATTCAGAAGGCCGGGCATCATCCCACATAATGAAGTGGAGTTTCATCTTTCTTCTCCACACACAGGACAAAGAGGCGAATCTGCATAGCCACAGTTATGTAGGTGTTTAGCATGGTTAACTAGGTTAGCATGACCAGTGTGATAATCTGTATAACCTGTAGAATCTGTTTTCTATTCAGTGCAATAAGTTTATTGGCAATGTTCAGTTGGGTTCCCAAGGCCAGCTTGGCTTGTCTTGCCTTAAGTTCCATTGCCGAAAATGTTTATTTTCTAACCATTGTTTAACATCTCCTTTTATGGTTGACATGGAGACAGGATAGAAAGATTCAGGTCCAGATAGCTTCAGGTTCGCTGCCTCTTTGGCTATCTGGTCTGCGGCTAATATTCCTGTAAATTTTCATGTCCAGGAACCCAGTAAAGGTTGGTGTTGTCGCTAAATACTACCAATTTATTCAGCATATCAGTGCAGTATTTGACACACAGTTGGAAGTTGTCAAGAGCCTTTAATGCTGCTTGGTTATCCGAGAAGATAACAATTTGTTTGCCATGATACCCTTTAGAAATCAGGCTTTCAGCCAGTGTGGCTATTGAAAGTACTTCAGCTTGGAAGACTGTAGTTGCGTTTTGCCAAGATACAAATGTATCTTATCGTAGTCATGATCCACTCCAGAGATGTGGAAGATTGCTCCAGCCCCAGTTTCGGTTACCCTGAATCCATCAGTGTATGTTCAATAACTCTCGTTGAGACGTTATCAACTATGTTAGTAATTTTATTTCTCCCAGGCATGTGGATAACAGGAAGATACAACAAACCTACACAATAAGTTGCCCTTCCCGGCACATAGTCCTGAATAATCGCATGTCGTGAAAATCTGATTTCCAGGTCTTTTAGTTGAAAAAAAAACTTTATAGAAGCTATAGCAAGGCTTGACAAACCCCAAGTGCTAGGTTGCCATTGCCATGGCGACAAAAAATATTGGTATTAGTACCTACGCTTTCCCATGTGTTATTACCAGCTGTGGAAAAAAAATACACTTGGCACCTAAAAATATTAGGTTGGCAATTAGATTCTTTTCAAATTTTTCAAGCCCTGGTTATAGCATGGTATTATGTCACCAAAGAGTCTGAAAAAATGACTTGAGGAAAAAGATGACTTGATAATGATTACGCTTGATTTGCTTATAAAGCTTTAGGAGTTTTGAAAATTTACATTATAAGTGAGGTGACATTATAAATGATAAAATTTATAAAAGTCTGACTTTACGAGATAATACTCATTTCAGAAGAGAATAAAAGTAACAACACTTTGTTTACAGTGATAATAAATAAACAAACCGTCTGTTTTCTTTCTGAAAATTTCAATTTCGGTTTTTCGTCATCATCTTTCTTGATCTGATCATTACCAGGAACAGTTTTACCATGGATATCAACTATTTCCAGTTCAGCTTTCCGTTTTTTTGAACCTGAAATTCTAATATTCTTCCTATCTCTCGAGGAATCTTTCGTTTTTTTATCCGATGTTGCAAGGATTCTTTGCACTACCGAAACAAACTTTTGATGGCATTCGAGTGACTCTCCGTCGATGCCTGCATTCGAATCATCGCTTTGCCCATTTTCTGAGAGAGATTCTCCACCAAACACGTCAAATTCCACGTCACTCATCTGCAATAAAAATTAAAAATTACACAAATTTAAAGATGTACAAAAATAAATATTTTCAGTTGTTTTACACAGGAAAAAAGCTTGACAAAGATGTAAGAAATTGTGATCTTATTTCCTGTTGTGTTAAACAGATCCCACTTTACTAAGAAATTGAATTCTCAGGATGTTATGCCGAAACGAACATTTGGAAATAAAAGTGATTTGTATACTGGGCAAACTTGCCCAGTATGCAAGGGAACCTGGGCTCGATTCCTAGAGAAGACAAATCACTTTTCTTTACAAATATTCGTTTTGGCAAAACATCCAGAAAATTCAATTTCTCATTATATTTTGGGATGAAAAATCCAATGATCTTTAGATCTCATTTTCATTTATGAATGGGAATAATAAATACTACAGACAAAAATTAACAAACCATTTAGACACAGACGTACCCAGGGAAGGGGGAAACATAAGGCGTTTGTGCCCCCTCTGAAGCCGACCAAAAGAAATTTTTTTTAATACAGTAAAACTTGTCTTCAACGGAATCACACAAGAGACTAAGACTTTTGTTTTTCTGTTGAACACAGGCTTCCTCTTAATAAAGGTTCAATTGACATAATGTGTAAAATTGGGTTTTCACAGCATCCGTATAAAACTTTGACCCACACTGTTCCTTTTCTGAATTGATAAAATTCAAGTTTTTTTTTTACTTTCTCTAAAATTTCCAGTGAGGGTGTCAATATCTGCCACGTCAGATACAGTTTGAGCATTGTCGTTTATGTAATCTTCAGCACCAGGGCCGTAACTAAGATTTTTGTGAGGGGGGATAAAACATGATTTAACTGTAAAATTTAAAACCTGAACTAACATTTCCCCCCTCCCCCATTGATAAGTCCTCAAAAGACTTCCTTTCTCTAGTAGACCACTCAGATCTCAAGAGATGCCCCCCCCCCATATCCTGTCTCACTTATAGGTGGCAGTTAAATGGTGTCATGTCCACTCAATGCATTACGTATGTTGTCCTTGATTTGCTAACTCCCGTATATAAGCGGCTACATGCTCTTCAAATGGAGGGGTGTGTGGTTCACAGAGGGTGTGCATGGCGATTGATATTTCTACTTTCGCCTACCTTTCCGCTCTTTGTACATTCTCGAAGAGCAATCCCAATCTGCCAAAATAAATTTTTTATCATCTGGGAAGGGGCATAAGGGGGTCCCCCCACACGTCTCTGATCCCAGTATGCATTAGGAGATAGGCGGCAGAACTAACATAATTTTGCTGACAAGGGAGGGGGGTCAGTGATTTTTTTTCTTCAGCAAGAAATACGTCTGAAAGCATAACTTTGTTTCACTCTTTACGACTTCTCATCATGCTTTCAGACTGTTTTCTTGCCACAGAAAAAATCCCTAACACATTGTCAACAGTGATTATACTTTTTGCTGTTCCTGCATATTTTGATTGAATCACTTTTACCACATATTAGATTGATTAAAGCAATAAGTTATATTTTTTGTGTAGTTGCACGTGTTTGTCAGCTATCAAAAAATTTGCTTGACACAAAAAAAAAGTTGCCATGTTGGTGTTGAACACACCTCGTGGAAAAATTAACCAAACAAAATATGCATCACTGAAAAGAGCAAGAAGAAATTTTTCTTGTTGAAGAAATGTTTTAACATTCGACAGGTTAATTAACTAATCATACAGGTAATTCAAAACTCAACTTACAAACCTTTGAAGAGTTAAAAACAACGAAACAGAATTGCATAGGAATGTATGAGCAGAAACCCTAACCTGATCAGCTGGAAGATAAATTATGATGCAGAAATGGCAAAACAATAATTCATGAAAAAATTCTTTATTTAGCGATACTTTACATGAGGACAGTATGTGCACAAGTTACATTTCACAACAAGTGCTCAAAGTTCTTACCCCCACAGTTATGCATGCTTCACAACAACGATACACTGATTGTCAAAGCCTATCAAAAATACCCTGCATTTCGGCCCGTTTGTAGCTGCTTGGAGGTCGGTGTCAGGGTCAACAGCCTGCTCTCAAAACTTAACATTTACATGTGCTGTCCTCATGTAAAGTATTTCCAAATAAAGTTTTTCCACCCGTTATTGACTTGTCATTTCTACATTTTCATTTAACCTCCAGCTGATCAGGTTGGGATTTCCAATCATACATTCCAATGTGCTTCTGTTTTGTTTTCATGTTTTCAACCTCCCCTAAAAGTTTGTACGTTGAGTTTTGAATCACTATATATTTATATATGTACAGCTGCAACCAGATGCTTGGTCAGCCAGGGCAAGCACGCATGTTGTCACCCCCTAGCAATGTTGAAGAGGTTAAAGTGTGAAATTTGCATACTTTCTGATGCAGCGCCCGGGACACCAGACTCGAGACTGCTGTTTTTTGTTTTTTTTTGTTTGGTGGCAATCAAATCCAAAAAAGTGCAGTTTGAGGTGCTAGCAACGCCAATTTGGCAGAGATGTGACAACAACGGCAAGAATTTGGCACGTCATAATGATAAAATGTTGCCTCTCGATATATAAAACTTTCTTTTTTGGTCCTCAGAATATCGCTGTATTGAGATTTGACAACATAAATTCGAATTTGAAATCTGGTCGGACCTAAGAACTTCTTCGAAACTGAATACTTACATTACAAAATGTCCACTCGTGCACGTGCTCTAAATTAAACTATATGAAGTGATGCCACAGATCTCTCTCAACAAATAAAGATTATAATCAAAATTTTTGAATGTTTTATGAACTAATCTTTTTCGTTTTTTATTTTACCTACTTTTTTTTTTGCTTCACATCCACATTGTTCAGTTATCGCTCGAAGCATACAGCCTTTTGAAATAGACGACTTTTGCTTTAATAACATGGACGGCCGAAACTGATGTGAGCAGTGTTGCCAAAATTACAATTAATCAAAGTAGAATTTCTAAAAAAATTTTACAACTAACAACCACTGTATTAAAAAAAAAAGAGCCTCAAATCTTGGCTGTCACATATTTTGCATTGAATTTGATTGACTGTTTTTATTCACGTGAATAATGACGTTGCTGCTGCTACTCTACGCAAAATGCATATCACGAATCTACTGACCATATTGCTTTGAGGAACATGTGAAGTTACAAATACGGGACATTGCTATAATTGTCTTCAGAAATGATGCCAACGTGAACAAAATTGTCACCTACTGCTGAAATCACTGAAATAAGCACCAAAAAGAAAAGAAATCAAAGATTATCAGAAAGAGGTGATGGGGGAAAGCAGAACTCACTAGGGAGTCAGAGTAGCCAGCATGGGCGGAGATACGGGGGGCATGGGGGAACCACAGGCGGCGTTAGACTTGGAAGTCTGGGGGGGGGTACCGTCATTATTGCTGGGAAGGGGGCACGATGATGATGATGTCAATTCATATACACAAAAAACATCAGATCTGTCAACTCCACCGTTGACGCTGGGGGAGGCAATAGTAATTCGTATAATCGTAGCACGGTTCGGAGCACCCACAGAATTGATTTGAGAAATAAAAATCTCATATATAGATATCTCATTTTTTTCGCAAATATCGAACATAAAAAAAAAAAAATTGGAAAGAAAAACTGCCTATTTCCCTCATAATGCGTCTTGAATCTTGCTGAAGCCTCTGGTTTCAAAACAAATTGATATATCCTTTAGGAAAGAAAGGAGGGCTCACCTTTCTTTCTCACAAGACTCTCTCTCACTTGTGTCAAAGATTCCAGGTTTTTGCCTAAGGGATGGAGGGTGTCCAGACACCAAATGTTTTAGCGGGGGTATTGGAACCCGGGGGTGCTGTGGCTGCTTGAGTACCCACAGTTAAACGGAAACCTTTTACTGATTGCTTTCCTTGTTTTATCTATACAACGTGACCAGTAATTATTTGCAATGTCAAGCACCTAGGAAGAGTATTTTTGTAGAGAAAGAAGGAGCACACATCCTCTTTTATTTTCTCGTTTGTATCTGGGCAAGTGTCCCTCCTTTGCCTCAGGGTAAAAGCGTGTTTTACAATAAATGAAACTTCGCATTGATGGGGCGATCCAGACACATGTGGACCATTTAAATGCCCCAAGAGAATGCAGGATTTTTGTATAAAAATTTGTCTCGTTGTTTGTGATTGATACCAACAAATATATGGGGTAATTTGCTTATATGATCTTGACAGAGCAGCTTGGCCATTATGGCGTTCATTTTCTTTAAACTGTTCATCAAAATAAAACTTTTTCTGCGTGCTTGGACCTTCTTTTTGAAGCATCTAGGTAAGCAATATTAAGTATAATTCTATTTATACAGTATCAAGTGGTTCTCGAAGATTTGTCAACCCTCTTTGTTCCAGCCATAGTTTCTTCACTGCCTTCTAGAACAGTTCAGAAAAAGAAATTTAGAGCACGGAACTGACACAGATTAATGTTGCAAACTCACAGCGACAGCCCTAGGAGCTGCGACGCACACTTTGAGAACCACTGATATCTAAAATTCTTTATGTAAAAAACGTCATTATATTAATAGTTAGCGAAAGGTTCTATGCTGGGCGGGGGCAGCTTGGGTGCTCAATCAAGAAAAAAGAGAATTATAGCAGAAAAACTTTGAAAAATGTTTTGTCTGTTAGAGGCACCAACATGAAGAAAACATTGAGGGGATTGAAAGTAGTCAATCGTCCCGTATATATAGGACTCGAGCCTGTACTCTGTGGGTGGGGCAGGCGAACGTTGCGTTACATTTTATATTCATTAATTATCGGGGCACTCCCACAGAAGTTATTGGTGGATGGGGCTGAATAGTCTCAGCTACATTATTTTGCCGCATCACAACTTTAAAATTCGATAATTTCGTAACGGTGTTCTTTGTCCCGACAGAAAACTGCCACCTCCTAAAGTTTTCCGCCCGGGGCAGTTGTTCCCCATGCTTCCCTATAGTTCCATAGTTTAATCCATTTTTTTACTGTATTGTATAACGTTTATTTTGCTTTTCCCATATTTTCATAAATTAAAAATTAATTTAATTAAATTCAAAAATATTTATACTGCAAACAATATTTAAATAACTATCTTCTAACGGGAAAACGGAAGGGGAAGACATTAATCATGGTCGCAAGGGGGGCCACAGAAATGAGAAATCATTGAAAGGGGGTCATGGGCAAAAAAAAGGTTGAGAACAACTGATATAAAACGCCTATTAAACAAGAACTTTCCGTAGTAGAATGTGTGGTGGAATCGCAATAGCGAAGGTGGAATGTTTGTGAATGTTTTTGAAGAGTGCACAACAGCACTTCACCAAAAACAAATTTTTCAGACGGATTTGATGCGATATGTGCTATCATTCATTCGTGGGTGCACCATGAGAAGACCTACCACATTACAATACCCTGCGCCCTGGTCACAAGAACACGAGGCGTACGCAAGGTCATCCTTTAGATGGGCACATTGAGTTTGGGGAACACTAGGAATTTCTCCCAGAGAAATTTTGAGCTACTACCGTTTGAGCTACACAAACGTATGAACTCAGGACTGTTACTTCGCTAGAACGTTTCGTTGCAACGTAGAAATAAAAAGGTAGGAAAAACTTATCTTTTTTATGCTATGCAACCTAACAACATGTAAGCAACATAACGCGGAGAATCAAGATTTTAGAAACTAGGAAATGAGGTGAGCGATTCTGATTTTCAATAAATAAATTTTGTCTTTCGATTCAGAATAAATATTAATTTATTAAATTATTGTATTCCCCCCCCCCCCCATAGAGAGACGTGCGCAAAAGCACATTTGTGATGCTTGATTGAATAATATTTTTCTCATGAATCCATGGGCCCTACATGACAACAGGGGACTGTTCAAGCTGGTGGAGGCTCTGTGATGGTATGGGGCGTGTGCAGTTGGCGTGATATGGGACCCCTGATATGTCTAGGTACGACTCTGACAGGTGACAGGTACGTAAGCATCCTGTCTGATCACCTGCACCCATTCATGTCCATTGTGCATTCCGACGGACTTGGACAATTTCAGCAGGACAATGCGACACCCCACGCGTCCAGAATTGCTACAAAGTGGCTCCAGGAACACTTTTCTGACTTTAGACACTTCCGCTGGCCACCTAAATCCCCAGACATGAACATTATTGAACATATCTGGGATGCCTTGCAACGCGCTGTTCAGAAGAGATCTCCATCCCCTCTTACTCCTACGGATTTATGGACAGCCCTGCAGGATTCATGGTGTCAATTACCTCCAGCACTACTTCAGACATTAGTCGAGTCCATGCCACGTCGTGTTGCGACACTTCTGCGGGCTCGCGGGGGCCCTACACGATATTAGGCAGGTGAACCAGTTTTTTTAGCTCTTCAGTGTAGATGGCACTACTAACCCAACCAATAAAACCCGTAGAGGAGAAATGGAAATAAAAAATAGAAATGGAAAAAAAAATGCAATTTCTTTCAATTAATAAAACCGGCCGCAACACTAATTTTTTCCAACTCTAAAACAGAACTGCTAAAAAAAAGCAGAAACAGAAAAAACTCTGAATTTCGACGGCTAATGGTGAATACATTGTGGGGAAAAAAAACCCACAAAATTACTCATATATCATTGATATATGAGTAATTTTGATATAATATCAATGAAGAAACATAAGTTTCAAAGTGGGAAAAAAAAAATTTCCCATAAAAAAAAATAATAATTCCGGAAACCAGAAAAGGAAGACAAAAAGGCAAATTTTCCGGAACGTAGGAGAATGCCTGAAATCACATCAACAAAGGAGGACCATTAGTAACCCGATGTATGTGGTGGTATATGTGTAAAGTTACCAACCGTCCTCCTTTAGCGGGACAGGTCGTCCTTTTCGATGCCGTTTCAAGCGTCCTCCTACGTTTCTGCAAATTTGCCGTTTTGTCCTCCTTTCACGTTTCCGGAATTATTTTTCTTTTTTTTCTACGTAAATCCCCCCCCCCCCCACTTCAAAACATATATTTCTTCATTGATATGAGTGTTTTTGTGTTTTTTTCCCCACACGTATTCACCAAAAGCCGTCCAAATTCCCAGAATTTTTTCTGCTTCTGCTTTTTTTAGTGGTTCTATTTTAGAGGTAAGAAAAATTATTGCTTATTTTGGTCGGAATAGTGATGCCATCCATTGTCAAAATCGGAACAAGGGGCGTAACTGAGGGTGCTCGTGCAGGCGTCCCCCTTTCCCAGTTTTCGAACCTGGTAACCCTAGCCATGCGTGAATTTTCAGTACTGCGGTCTATATTGCAAATTGTTAGTGGAAAATTATGTTTAAATGTTTGTACACTGCTTCTAGCGAAACAGTCCTCCTCTATGGCGAGACTTTCTAACGGGGAGATCTGTTCGCATTCACACCTCGAAGTTGGGAACCACAGAAAATCAACTTCAGTCAACACACCACTGTGGCAGCGGTAGGGTCCCCTCCAAAGCTCTATAAAGATTGAGCCGCTTTGGTCCCCTCCCCCAAGGGGGTCGTGACCAACACTTTGGGAACCATTACATCAAGGTAATAGAGGTCAAGAATGTAAACTCTTTTCATGCCCAGGGTGCTGGACCCGAGGGAGCGCAAATTTCATTCTGAAACCTCTCTTTCAATATCAGAGTGGGCGTCAAAATGAGCGCTTGCCCCGGGTGGCCAAGCATCTAATTGCGGCCGTCTTGGGCTAGATTGCATTCCGACGTTATAGTTCATATGTTGTTTCTTAGATGGCAGCACAAGGTCAATATTTTCGGCTACTTTTTGGTTGGGCTGACGAGAAAGATCTTTCTCGTTAGCCCCATCGAGAAGAAATATAAGAGAAATATATAGAGAATTTATATAATATTTATATAAATTATAATATATAATATATTTATATAAATTATAATATATAATATATTTATATAAATTATAATATATAATATATTTATATATATTATAATTTATATAAATATAAATAACTATATGCCTCCTCTAAGGTTAGCCCCGTTTTTGGAGAATGGCGTTAGCTAGAAATTTTTTAAGGATCTGGCAACGCTGCGCTTCAGTCAGAGCCGTCCCTACAATAGTTTCGAATGTAATACAGTTAAGCTTTTGAAGGGAAGGTATTAATTCACGTGAAATTCGGTCTTCGGTGATTTTTCGAAGCTTGATTGACTTTTTAAAGAAGAAAAAGTGTCTGTGCTTTTCTGTATTTGGTTCTTTCTAATTCTATTTCTATATGTCTATATTAGGAAGGTTTTTATTGTTTAAAAGATAACAAAAGAAGTGAAATTCCGAGAAATGCTTCCCCCAATATGATTTTTTTTTTATGTTTCCTATCAAATATGGTTTATACAAGTTTGTTGTAGAAACATTTTCTTTACTTGAGTCTCAAACATAAAGCCTCGGGCCACTTGAGCCTACTAACTAATGCCTCCACATCCTGCAGCAGGGCCCCCTTTAGGCTGGGATCTTTGTTGGGCCCTGGGCCACAGATTTTTTGTTGTCCCCCCTGAAAATTGAATTTTTTTAGTATGAAAAAAGTTTTTTTAGTGTTTCCTCCAATGCCACCAATAATAAACTATGAGGGGGGGGGGGGGGGGGTAAAGCCATGACCCCCCCCCCCCCCCACACGTCCTGCATCTGGCCCCTTTGAAGTTAATTTTATAACAAAAAAAATGATAGTTTTTAGGAGGCCCCCAAAAAAAACTCGGTAGAGGCCCAGGGTGCAGAAAAAAAATATTTAAAAATAATTTAAATATAAAATTTGAAAAAAAAAGTGTAGTTTGGGGGTTTTGCTGGCCTTTCGTGCCAAGTCGGTGCATGCTCGGTGTTAAATCCGCCTCTGCCCAACTAGAGCCCTATCAGCCATTCCCTTGAAGGCTTTTACCATTGTGGACCTTTCAGACATTGTGGGCCGAATTGAATTATCCATGAAGCCTGCGGCCCATCAGGTCATGACTTGGTATTCTCAGTTAATATAAACCGGGTTCTCCAAATTTATTGAACACTTATTTACTCGTTAATTAATTAACGAAAAGAAGTTATTTCAAAGTAAATAAAAATTCGAATTTAATGAAAGAAATAAATCCAGAAATCTCTGAAACTTGTCCTGATAATTCTGAAATTATTTTTTCATTCATTTTAAATTTTCATTAATTATGAAAATATTTCTTCCAGAAATTCTTAATTTTTTTCATGAATCATGCACTTTTAGCAATTCTGAAATCCTTGACAATTCCAAAATTGTTCTCAATAATTCTGATTTTTCTGATCCTGATTTTTATTAGTGATTCTGTAACTATGTTTTCTCAGTCACCTCTTTGGGCATTTTGCCTGTTGTGGCGTTGTATTTGAATTAATTATAAATTTTCATAAAAATTCTAAAATTTTTTTCAATAATTCTAAAATTTCATTAAGGTGTTTTTAGCATTTCTGTAAATTCTAGAATTATGCTTAGCTTTTGGATACTGAATTTGGCATCTCGAAATATGTAGCCTGTATGAAATCAGAACTGTGGGTCTCAAGAACTGTTTTGGATCAGGGTCTCCCAAAACATTATGAAGGGCTTTTTAATGTATCAAATGCACAGTATTGCTATTGAGTCTCGAAAGTACCTTACAGTTCTAAATACAGCAATACAGATTCCAGTAGTCAGAGCTCTATCTTCAACGATTTATTTTGCCACAGGTTGAAGACCCCTTTAAGCTCCTCTTTCTGTGTTAACCCTTTAAGACCAAGCTCGATCGATTATGCGGGTGAAAAACTTAACAAACATTCGTGTTTTAAAATTTTTCCTGTCTTAAAGGGTTTAGAAATGCACAAAATCTCAATTTTTTTGTAATATTTAATATTTTACTTGGCTTGCATCTAATTTTTTTTGTTTTTTTTTCATTTTTCAAGTTCTGATTTATGTAAGAATAATATAGTTGTGTTAATAAATGTTTGATATTCCAGGTTTTGAAGCGAATAAACTTGTGAGCTGTGGTTATGACAAAAGCCACAATGGTTGATTGTGGAAAACATGTGCAGAGTGCACCCAAAGGGATAGGGATTATTGTTTGGCTTTATGTGTTCCCATGTATCATGGTTGGTAGTAAGTACACTGAGCACAACTTATCCATGTTTAGTATGTACATATTGAGTGTTCCTGATATCAATTATTTTTAACGAGGCTGCATTTGGTGATGAATCTGATTCTTTTGCATTTGTTTCTTTTCCTGAATTATTGTTTGTGTTGGAGAAAAGGAAAAATTGTCGTAAATTAAAACAAATCAAATTGAATCTTTGAGATGAAGAACAGTACGCAAGTTCAAATCCTGCCCCCTTTTTTTTATGAATCTGTTTGATAAATGTAGATCTATTCATTGAGTGTAACATAGAGAGTACATTGAGAATAACCCTTCTCTTTCATTGGTTTCAAGAATGTCTTAAATTTAAATTGGTAAAAGGAAAGTATACCAGTTTCGCGAAACAAAACGATCTTGAATTAAGAATTTCCAATGAGTACTGTGTGTTTCTTCTTCTTGCTGATTCAATTGTAAAATAAGTTTTCATAAAAATTTTTTTGGGGGTTTTAAACATAACCTACGTTTCATACATAAACCAATGAAGCTAGAGAGGTGTGGTTTGGTGCACGTATGTGTGCTGTGTCACATTTTATTTTTGACGAAATGGCCCAAAAAACTGAACAATGCTACTGCATTAATTCAGATGGAGCTGTCAATCATGATGCAGAACCTTGTGTTAGTAATCCTTTGTGATGGTTGTGCTGTGTAGTGCATACTTTAGCATGTCCTGTGCGATCTCCAAATGGAGTTGCTTCTGCTCGATTGTTAGCAGCTTTGGCACAAACTTTGCTGAGATTCTTTGGAAGCCCAAATCATTAATCAAAATTGAATGAATGGATTCAATGCGATGCTGGCCTTGTCTGTAAATTTTCTGATCATGATTTGATGATCTTGCATCATCAGAATCCTCACTTAGTCAATGATGATCTCATTTCTGTATGTTGAAGACTTACGAGAACATGCTTCACTTTTCATCATCTTTGAAGCTGTTTTACCACTCCTTTAACTGGTTGATATCCGTTTTTCTGTCTCCAGAGGCCTGTTGAATCTTGTGGATTATTTCTACTCAGGAATCACCAAGTTTCAAACAAAATGTAACGTTTCGCTTACAAGCAATTGGCAAGAAATTTGATGATCTCTTTGTGATGAATCAGGGTTTAAGCAACAGTCATATTTTTTGCAAAATGCGAAAGAAATAGTAGCCACTTTAGCAAAAATGCATACAGGAGGTACGAAACCAGAAGACATCCAACTATAAATCATTAGCATTGCAGCATTTTGCTAAAGTTTCCCCCCCCCCTCCATTTTGTATATGTTGGAATATAACATATGTTCTATTCCAACACATTTTGAGAAATGCTAGCGAGATCTCCAATTTATTGTTAAATCAAAAAAAAATTTTTACCGAAAAAATCTTATTTCAATTAGTGAATTTCCAAAATCTGACTGGATCACTAGTTACATCTTTGCAGATCACAGGTTAAGAAATGCTGTTTTAGAACATTTTTGCCTTGAATCTATACTTGTTTGTTTACACGATGAAGATTAAATTGTTTTGCCCCCCCCCCCCCTTCAGTTTTAGGCAAATCCATTGCAAAAAGAATTCCTCTGCCATATAATATTGTGGTGTTTTGTGCTGGAATGCTATTTAGGTTATTCAAACATGCTTTAATGGAGCATAGTGCGTTTGGTGATTTGGATAAATTGGATTTGGTAGGAGTTATGCATTTTCTTGCTGTCGCCCTTATCTTCCAGACTGCATTTACCATGGATTCTCATATATTCTTGAATTCATACTGGCAGTGCTTGGTTCTTGCTATACCCGGCTTAGGTAAGTGAAAACCTTTTTGTTTGTACATATTAAGATCATTGTGAATTTATGTTGCAATTGAATAAAGTGTATATTCCCCAGAGGATAATGAAAACAAACATTTGTGATGGAAGTTTCACTTGCTGATTGGAGATACGTTCAGGCTGAATGCTGACAATTCCCATCAAGTTGAAAAAATGTCATCTTTCATGTTGGAACGTAATTTATTTATGGAAAACACAAATTACATCAGAGAGATAACAGTGCCTACAATACAACAGAACGGCAGGGACGCCATGACAACAGCTTCCTTATTTGAACAACTCTTGTAAACTACTGCCACCAGAGCGAATCTTGGTTCTGCCACCTATATTTACAGATATAGCTGGTCTTGACCATCACAAGTTTAAATTAATCACGTTCTGCTGTATTATATTTTAATATTACTTAAAGAAATCATCTTTTTCAACATTTGTCACAATTTTACATCTTATCAAGAAATTCATACCATTATTTACTCCCAATTAGTAATGCATTGTAAAATTTACGACTTATCTTATTTTTCCTCTTTAAATGTTCTTTGTCTCTTTCAGTAGCTTAATTACGTTTCTTGTCTAGGTACATCCTGCAGTTGATGAACTTGTGTAATTCATGCCCACTTCCACCTTATTGCAGTAGGATTTATCCTACAAATTCATCCTGACATGGCCCCTCTTACAGAAAGGGATATACACCACACAATAAAATATAATCAGAAAATTTGAATTAATATAATTTTTTAAAATTAGTTCGTTGTGCATGGATTTACAGATATTCGACCAAATAGCTAAGCATTATTCATCCAAACCAAATATTCAGCAAAATGACTGAATGGGTTGAATACCAGATAGCAGCTGAATATTCGTCCCATCTCTAATGCACACATAATGTATACATCCTATATTTACTTGTGTCTAGGAAAATCTCACATGTAGGACAAGGTGTGATTTTAGAGATCAAAATTTAAGAAAAATAGATTCATTAATGCAACTTATTTAGTCTATTCACACATAATAGCATAAAATATGCATATTAAAGCAAACAACCATGTTTTCTTAGCGCTATCATCTTTCATCTACCTCAACTACAACCTACTTAATTGCACTCCTAAGATTTGTTTCAATGTTTCTCTTTTTCACTCTCACTCCATAAAGCATCCTCCTCCGATCTGTCGAGTTGAATTTGAAATTCTGTGATAACTACATGAGCCATGTACTTTACCACAAACCAACTCCGGTCATATATCACCGTACAGCAATTTCCAACCAGAGAAGTTGGGTGGGAAATGAACGCTCCATCCATCTATCAGTGGTGGCCCAATACTTGGTGGGTAAAGAACTTGTTTCTAATGTTCTTTTACCATATTCGAACCGTGGATCTTGACATTAACTTTCGTAGTAGAAGATAATCATCTTACCACTTCCCCACTCGGGCCCTCATGGCTAGGGTGCCATGGGTCATCTGTAAAGATTAGCTCAGCAGTAAGTTGTAATCGCAGGTTCAGAAAAAAAAAAGAGAACGAATCCTTCACTCGTACACAGAATACGGCCTAGGTTTTAAAAGCAGTGAAATTTTAATAAAAATCTTGTCGCACATGCAAATGAATATGGTACGTATATGCCACTGCTTGTCTCTTCATATGCATCTTCCCCAAGGGCCTAGTCTGGAAGCCGTCTGATTTTGTCTGGGTGTACTACTTTTGATTTTGGCCACATAAAACTTTCTTGAAAATGTTTGTTTCTCTCCCCCTCTTCTGGGAGTGAGACATTGAAAGATAAAACCTTTCTATCACGCGTTGGCCTAAAACATCCTAAACACTATGAATTTTGCATCACATAATGGTTATGAAAGCCTTTTAATGTTTTAATTATTTTCATGTTTATTTTTAGCTATAACAACTTCTCTAACAGCGGTGTATGTACGTTGGGCATATGAGGAAGAGGATTGGTTCATAGTATTTATTTATTCATATATTATGAGTGCAACTGACCCAATATCAACTCATTATTTTCTTAGAACCACAAGTGAGTTTAGTTATTGTTTATCATTTCAAGATACAGTCAAACCTTGTTAGTGCATCACCTGGTTAACACGTCACTCCGCTTACCGGGTCACTTTTTGAAGTCCCAATTGTCCTCAGACAGGAATTGACACAGCTATGGCTTACTCCGTTTAACAAGTCACTCCTCTTACTAAGTCATATTTTTGCTCTCCCAAGAGTGACTCATTAACGAGGTTTGACTGTATTATCTACTTTATAATATAAAATCACAAACTCAAAAAGGGCCTGTTTCCTAAGCAACCGAAATTAATGACGATTTTATGTTACGTTTTTGAGTGACGGAAATCTGTTACGTTTTTGAGTGACGGAAATCTGTTACGTTTTTGTGTTACGAAAGTCTGTTACGATTTCGGGTCGAGTATTCATATAACTCTAGCATATATTGGGACCCATTTGACCCATCGAGACCATGTTATGTGCATGTACCGAGAGACTCCCACATCCTACAGCAGAGCCCCTAGGCTGGAATTTAGATGGAAAGCCCCCAAACCAGCTTCTCAGGGGCCCTTCTGTGGTTAATTTATAGTGTGAAAAATCAGTGATAAAATAATCGTTCCGGCCCCTGTCAGCCCTGCCCTTGTGGGGAGTCATGCCGAGAGGTATGTATATGTATAATATACATATAGCACCACTGCTTCCAACACACAGGGTCGGGGTACCCGGGGGGGATTGCACGTATACCTTCATGGGGAAGTTAAAAGTTTTCATTTCCAAGGGGCCCTTGATGGATCTCATTGTTTTCTTGCTGCTTTAACTTTGAAAAATTTGCGATAGCGGAAGCCCAAGATATATCCAGTCTGGGGCCCCCATAAAATTTGCGAATTCGGTCACTGGTAATTGGTTGGGGGCCCTGGATTTTATTCGTTGGTAAAACGGATACAAATGAAAAATTTTCATCGCACTCGCAGCGGGGGATGACCGACAAGCTTCCAAGTCGGGGGCCCCAAGTTTACACGTTTCATTGTGGGGGCCCTGGATGAATCTCATTCTTTTCTGTTGTAGAATTTGCAACAGCGGAAGCCCGAGATAAAGCGAGCCTGGGGCCCCACTAAAAGTATGCGAATTAATGACCTGGTTGTCCAGGATTCCTTAATTGTCCAGGTTGGGACCCTGGAATTTATTCGTTGGTAAAACGAATACAAATGAAAATTTTTCATGCCACTCACAGCAAGGGGAGGGCCGACAAGCTTCCAAGTCGGGGGCCCCAAGTTTACGGGTTTCATTGTAGGGGCCCTGGATGAATCTCATTCTTTTCTGATGTAGAATTTGCAACAGCGGAAATCCGAGATAAAGTCAGTCTGGGGTCCCACTAAAAGTATACGAATTAATGTCCCGGGTAATTGGTTGGGGGCCCTTGATTTTATTCGTTGGTAAAACGAATACAAATGAAAATTTTTCATGGCATTCGCAGCGGGGGATGACCGACAAGCTTCCAAGTTGGGGGCCCCATGCTTACACGTTTCTTTGGGGGGGGGGCCTGGATGAATCTCATTCTTTTCTGTTGTAGAATTTGCAACAGCGGAAGTCCGAGATAAAGCCAGTCTGGGGCCCCCACTAAAAGTATGCAAATTGTGGCCCGGGTAATTGGTTGGGGCCCTGCATTTTATTCATTGGTAAAACTAATACAAATGAAAATTTTTCATTTCACTCGCAGCTGGGGATGACCGACAACCTTCCAAGTCAAGGGCCCTATGTTTACAGGTTTCATTTTGGGGGTCCTGGACGAATCTCATTCTTTTCTGTTGTTCAACATTTTAGAATTTGCAACAGCGGAAACCCGAGATAAATCCAGTCTGGGTTCCCCACTAAAAATCTGGGTCCCCGCTACTGGATGTGGGGCCCTCAATTTTATTCGTTGTAAAATTTATAAAAACAAAACATTTCCGTGGCCTCTCACAGGAGGGATGCTCGACAAGACTCCAGGTCGGGACCCATGGGAAAGTTGACTGGTTCCATTTTCAGGGGCCCCTGGATGAATCTCATTGATATTTTTGTTTAACACTGTAAAATTTGCAATATCGGTAGCCAGAGATAAAGCAAGTCTGAGGCCCCACTAAAACTATACGAATTGGTGTCCAGGGTAATTGGTTGGGGGCGCTGGATTTTATGTCATTCCCTCGCAGCAGGGGATGACTGATTTAAGAAGGCGGCAGGGGCATGTATATAATATGTATTTTGAATAATTTCAATTCATAATATGGGTTAAAAACTACAAGACATTGTTCAGTCACAAGGAAGTTATTTCAAAGAAAAACTATTTATCTTGTTTGTGTTTGGGTAGATATGTTTCGTTTCAGACGATATTGTTCATTATTTCTCTTGATGTTTTGTCGTCGTCTGCTTGTGTATATATGCTAGAGGCTTTGACGTCTGTTGTTCCTCAGTGTATCAGAGTGAGTGTGGGTGCACGCGTCGAAATGGTCATGACTTGAAGAGCTGCGAGTTTTTCGTTTTTTTTGTACTTTTTGAAATGAGTTCGACTCGCTATGATAATTTTCTCATCGCGAATTAAACTTCAAGTATGACTTCCAGAAGAAATACAGACAAGAAACGTTATCATAGTAGTGATGAAGAGGACAGTTCATCTTCGTCTAAATCTCCTGTAAAGAAATTTACTGAACGTTCCGTTGAACACAGGAAAAGACTGCGACCGTTGCAAGGAGAGCAGATATCTTCGGCAGAGAAACCTCTAGTAAAATCTTCTGTTCAACGTATGAGAGAATGCAGGAAAAGACAGCGGCAGTTGCAAAAAGGACAAGGGTCTCCAATGTCCAAACCACCAGTAAAGACTGTGGAACGTATGAGCAAGGCCGTCTTAAGAGCATCGTGGGCCCCCGGGCCAAATTATTTTTCGGAGGCCCTACCAGGCAAATTCTCGAAACTCTCAACCAGATCTCATTTTTGTGGGGCCCCTTTTCTCTTGAGGCCCCCGGGCCGTGCCCAGGTAGGCCCATGCCTTAAGACGGAACTGCGTATGAGGGAATACAGGAAAAAACTGTGGATTTGCAAAAAGGACAAGGATCTTTGACGTCCAGAACTCCAGCAAAGACATCTACTGTACCTATGAGGGAATACAGGGAAAAAAAGCGCCATTTGCAGAAAGGGTCCAAACCACCAGCAAAGACAAAGACTGCAGAACTTATGAGGGAATACAGGAAAAAACTGCGGCATTTGCAAAAAGGACAAGGATCTTCTTCATCCAAACACGTTTCAAAGACTTCCACTGAGCGTATGAGTGAATACAGGAAAAGACAACAACAGTTGCAAAGAGGACAAAGATCTTCGACATCCAAACCACCAGCAAAGATAACTACTGAACGTTCCATAGAACACAGGAAAAAACAGCGACAGTTTCAAAAACACATTCTCTTGACGCCGAAATCCCAGATGAAGACATCTATTGGCCGCACGAAAAAACACAAGAAAAGACAGCAACATTCTCTACGTAACCAAGAAACCTGGACACCAAAACTAACAGCGAAGACATCTACTGAACATTTTAAAAAACTTAGAAAAATACAGCGACAACTGTCGGCAAAGACATACGTCGAACATGAGAGAGAACAGAATTCAATTACTAACCTTGATTCAGTAAAAGTTCATGATGCTGGAGAAATGACTGAAAACTGTCAACATTGTGATGCTGTATTTTGGAAAAACGAATTCTGTAAAAAAAGCTGCTGTCATAATGGTAAGGTAAGACTTTCACAATTATCGCCATTTCCCATTGAGTTGCAACAATTTTTATGCGATAGACCGTTTAGAAATGATATCCGTATATATATAATACGATGTTTGCTTTCGCTACATTTCAAGCTGATATAACATCAGATAAACAACTCCCAGTCCTAAAAGTGCAGGGGCAGGTGCATCACATTGCTCCAACATCTCTTTATGGGTCGCGCACAACTAATAAATGCTATGGTGGCCAAATATACATGTATGAACCTGATATAGCTTTGCGATACAGAGAACATTTCGGATCAGCTGCTAAATCACTGAGTTATATCGGAGAGATTGCCAAAATCGTAGAAAAATATAGTCCATACGTTAAAAAATACAGAGCTCTAAAGAATGTAGTGGATCAAATGTGCAGCGCTAATCGTTTCAAAGGAGGGGATGGTTCCGGATTTTGATTTATACGTTTATCCTAAATCAAGTGGTGAAGGTGTGCTATTGCCAAAACTATCCGCATATATAGATCCCATGATTTTTCCAATATTATTTTCAAGTGGTGATTTAGGTTGGACACCATATTTAATGCAGTCAGCTGAAAGTACGAAACAAATTTCAGTGCTGCAGTACTATGCTCATCGTCTGGTGTATAGAAGATTAGATCAGTTTAATCCTATTTATTATGGAGGCAGGTTACATCAACAATACGTTATTCACGCATATATTAGAATAGAAAACCAGCGTCTGAATTACTTCTTGCATAATCAAAACAAACTAAGAATTGAGTGTTATCAAGGATTAATGGATCATGTATCGCGGAGTGCTTTGAATAATCCAGATAATTTTCAGAATCAAGCAAAATTAGGCAACATATTTGTATTACCATCTTCATTTATAGGAAGCCCACGTCACATGCAACAGCTTTATCAAGATGCAATGGCTATTGTAAGAAAATATGGAAGACCTGATCTTTTTATAACCATGACCTGTAATCCTGGTTGGGTTGAAATACAAAGAGAGTTAAAAAAATTTAAATACCTCAAACTGGAAATTTTTGATACTCCTTTACTCATTATGAGGCTATTTCACTTAAAAGTAAAAGCTTTACTAAAAGAAATACTGAGTGGAAAATTATTTGGCACTATAATTGTATATGTATATACCATAGAATTTCAGAAACGTGGGTTGCCTCATGCACATATGCTTTTTACAATAAAACATGATGAAAAACTGAAAACTCCAGAGCAGATTGATAAGTGCATGTCGGCTGAAATACCGGAAGAAGGTGCCCTTAAAGCTAAAGTTATCAGACACATGTTGCATGGACCAAACACTAGCAATTCCCCATGTTTAAGTGAAAAAAGAGAATGTTCCAAGAAGTTTCCAAAAATGTTTATAGAGCAAACAGAAATGAATGAAAATGGATATCCATACTATAGCTGCCGAGATAATAGAGCGGCATTAAATAAATACAATGCGAAAGTCAGTGGACAATTAGTAGCAGTTGACAATTCCATGGTAGTTCCTTATAATCCATACCATACCTTCTAATGAAATATCATTGTCATATTAATGTCGAGTATTGTACGTCGATTGCAGCCACTAAATACATTCACAAATATGTTCATAAAGGACACGACAAAGCTCACATCATAGTCAAAAAAGTTTGTAATAATACCGAAGAAATTGAAGAAATTCATGATGAAATTAAATCATTTGTTGACAGCAGGTATGTGGGACCTACCGAAGCAGCTTGGAGGATTTTAGAACTTCTGCTGTCTGGTCGCTCACATGCTATTTATAGACGATTACCAGTTCATTTGGAGCAACAACACAATATAACTTACAAAGAAGGAAATGAAGAAGCAGCATTAGAAAAAAATCAAACAGCGCTGACAGAATATTTCAAATTAAATGCAACCGACCCTGCTGCAAAAAATATACTGTACAGAAATATACCCGAGCATTACCGTTTTGATTTAAAAAAAAACGGATCAAACGTAAGAAACAGGCTCAATTAGCCCAACAGATTCCGAAAGATTTCATCTGAAATTATTATTGAACTTCGTTCTGGGGGCCTCGTGCTACAGTGATTTGAAAATTTATAAGGAAAAGCGATACGAATCTTTCAGAGAAGCCGCGATAGCGAGAAATTTGTTACACACCGAAAATATTATTTATCAATTATTTGACGAGGCTGTTAAAATAATGATGCCCAGTCAATTACGTTTGTTTTACAGCACATACCTTATAGGTGAACAACCAGCAACAGCTTTTGATGTTTGGGAAAAATATAAGAAACACTTCTGTGAAGGATTTCAGAACAGCAATGAATACCGAGCCTTGCAGCATATATCATCAATTTTAGAAGCTGAGAATTTCTCATGCACAGATTTCAATCTACCTGAACCAGATGTAGATTTGCAATTCGTTGAGACAGATGATCAACGTAAGGGAAGATTGGAGAATGAATTGAAACAAGGTGTTGAAATGAAAGAGCATTGTAATACAGATCAATTACGCATACTGGATCATCTCTTATCTTCAATTCTGACAAACGATGATGACAAAATTTTCTTTATTGATGGACCCAGAGGAACCGGCAAAACGTATCTGTACAACTGTTTAATACATTTTTTGTGAGCGAATAACAAAAAAATTATTACTGTTTCGTGGACGGGCATTGCTTCAATATTGCTTCCTGGTGGAACAACGTCGCACCGTGCATTTAAACTACCGATAGAAATAGATACATACTCAATTTGCTGTCTTAAAAATGCTAGAGACAAAGCTAACTTATATGAAACTGATGTAATTATTTGGGACGAAGCATCAATGATTCCAGGCAGAGCAGTTGAAATGGTCGATGAATTTCTTAAAGATCTATGTGATAATAATAGCCTTTTTGGTGGTAAATTTGTCATTTTCATTGGTGACTTTCGTCAGGTTTTACCTGTTATAAAATATGCTTCACCTGCGAAAATAGTCAATTCTACTATAAAATCCACTTCAATATGGCCGAAATGTTACAAGTTCGAATTAACAAAGAATATGAGATCGTGTGATGTGTTGAATATGCTAATTGGTTACTAGACGTTGTCAACGGTGTTATTGATACTTTGGAAATTTTAGACAGCTGGAAATCATCGGATATCATCAAAGATATTTACAACGAGAAAATTTCGTCAAATGCAGATTTATCTGACAGAATAATATTATTTACACAAAAATTGCCACGTTTTTAAGACAAATAAATCACACTGGTCGAATGGTCGACGCGTTTCGGCTCTTCAATGGAGAGCCGTCATCAGGACCTCGTGGTCAGAACTCACACGAATGAAGAGTGATGTTTACGTCTGGTCGTCCGAAGAGTTCGCCTTTGTATTTGCTGCGTCCGAGTGGTCTTTGGATGCGAATTGGGGAGCCATCTGTTGTAAAGTGTTGAAAGTTTTGTCACGACTGAGGTTAATAAAGCCTGTCCAAGCTGACGAAATAGGTGGTGTGTTTCTTCCATCATTAACGAGGAAATTCTGGCATGTTCTGATGAAGTATCCCTCGAGAAAATTCAATTCCGAATTGTGTGTTGCTTTTTTAAAAACAAATGCTTTGTCAAAATCAAAATGATGTGAATGTTGCCAGCAGTGTTGGGCAATAGCCGTATTATCCGTCCGTCCCTTCTCAACATGCTTTCGGTGTTCGAGAACTCGAATATTTAGATTTCTTCTAGTTTGGCCAATATATCCATTTTCACAATTCTTGCATGGGATGAAGTAGATACCAGATTCTTTGGAGGGTGAGATAGGATCTTTCAGATGGGAAAAGGTGAGTATATTTGTTGGCTGGAATATTGTATGGAAGTCAAATTTCTTGAAGATAGAAGAGATCATGAAACTTGAAGAAACGAATGGAAGAACAACGGTATTAGAAAACTGTTTTGAGTCAGCTAGGAGCAGGTTCGTGGCAATTTTTGTGTAAATTAAAACACTTTACAACAGATGGCTCCCCAATTCGCATCCAAAGACCACTCGGACGCAGCAAATACAAAGGTGAACTCTTCAGACGACCAGACGTAAACATCACTCTTCATTCGTGTGAGTTCTGACCACGAGGTCCTGATGACGGCTCTCCATTGAAGAGCCGAAACGCGTCGACCATTCGACCAGTGTGATTTATTTGTGTTAAAAATGTGGCAATTTTTGTGTAAATTAAAACCAGGCAAAGTTACTCATTTTTTTGTGATAAGAATAATATTAGCCTGCCATAATACTGACGTACATCAACTGAACATGAAAATATTGAATTTGGTAGACGGAAAAGTTCATACCTATTTGAGTATAGACACCGCTATACATCGAGGCGTTGATCAGACAGATGAAGATGTGCAATTAGAGTATCAAGTTGAATATCTGAATTCACTTAACTTTCCTGGGTTTCCGGTGCACAAATTACAGTTGAAACTTGGTTCAGTCGTTATGCTGATTCGAAACTTAAGTATAAAGAATGGCCTATGCAATGGCACAAGGTTTACAAATCGTTCAATTGCATAGGCATATGATTGCAGGGAAAATTATGACTGGTGATTACGCTGGAGAAGTTGTATTTCTTCCACATATTAAACTTGACACTGGCGATACTTCTGCCAGTAGATTACCCTTTATTCTTCACCGAAGACAATTTCCGATAGTATTAGCATTTGCCATAACCATTAATAAATCTCAAGGACAGAGTTTTGATCGTGTCGGTTTATATGTCTATAGACCCTTATTCAGCCATGGCCAGTTATATGTTGCACTGTCAAGATGCCGAATAAAAAGTGGGATAAAAATTCATAGTTCGGGAACGATAAATAACATTGTATGGAAAGATGTTTTATAACTGAATTTTTCTTCGTATTGAAGTTAAATTTTTCTTTTTTTTTTACTATTTTTTTAAGTAAATTATTGGTTAAGGAGTAAATTGTTTTCTTTGTTTCAATTTTTGTCATTCATATGCAGTGTTGTCAGTAATCGGAATCAGAATTCACAGTTCTAAAACGGAAGTAATGTTATGTGGAAAAAATTGTGTAACTAAGTTTTCCCTTTGTGTCATGACTAAATTGTCTTAATTTTCACTCATTTTTAAGTAAATGTTTTATAAGTATATATATATTGCTGTTTATACTTTGTAAATTTTTGTCAGTAAGCTGGTTCTTTCACATGCCACTTTCCATATCACATATGATATGAAGAAGGGGGTGGAAGCGGTTGGCCGCCGGAGGGGGCAGGGGGGGTTATTTGATTTTTCCAAGCTATTTCAATTTGTAATAAAGTTTCTCCTCATTCTTAAGAACAAAATTTTTTGACCCAAATTCATAGATTAAAATACTATTAATCTTGGCTAAAAATTATTTTGGGAGAATAAAGTATAATACAGTGCAACCTCCTGCAGCAGACGCTCCCTATCAGTATCGTCTTAATGCGTGGGCCAACAAATGCGATCTGGTTAAACTTTTCACAAACAAGCATGTAAATAGTTAGGCAGGTGGGGACCTCAGAGAAATCACTTTTCTCGAAGTCACATGATGCTCGTGAATTAATATGCAAAATTGTGTGTTTTTTTGAGGAATCAAACAAAAGACTGACACATTGAAACATATTTTTGTCATAGTGTTAATATTGTAATAAGTGCATTGTGCATGCTGTGTAAAGTCTATTACAGACTCTTGTAGAATGTTACTGACTGGTAATAGGGTTTGCTAATAATGGGCACTTTGGAAATAGTATGATGTGATTTAGGGAAAATTCTTTGATTTCCCAAAATTTCCTGCAGAGAAATGTGCATTTCTTAATTTTTTCATTGAATCACACCAGGGTACTCTGATTTAAATCACAAAACTTAAATTTTGTTTTTCTTTATATAAATGCAATGATATTGAAGTAAATGTAACCTGGTATGCTTAGCATGTTACTGATATGTGACAAAGTTTGTGATCAAAAGAAGTATGGAAGATCTCTTTGCGGTAAATATAGACTTGAACTTAATCCCTAGATACAGTGCAGAAAGAAAGCTGCCCTATTTCTAGATTTTGTGCGAGGAAAACATTGCAGAAAAATATAGGTAGCTAAACTGCACTATTTTCAATGCATTGCAATGTGACACTAGGATTCCCATGATTGAAAAACCGAGGAATAATTTTCTGTATAAAGCCTTGCCTTAATTGCTGATTCAAAATAATAATAGATGCTGTGTTGTGGTGCTAAATTGTTGAGTACTATTTAAGTTGACAGTACTCGAAGAAAGAAAACTTTTGGCCTGGTGATCATATTAGTGGGGTACCATTTTTGAGTTGTTACCGTGTCCGCAATAACCCTTTGTGTGTCGGTGAGTAATTCTCCTGAATAAATATGTACTACAGCATTTTAACCGAAACAATTAAGTCACAAAGAAAAAGGAATATGTCAACACACAGAGGTCTAAATGCACCTTAGGTTCTTTAATTCATATAACCAAAAACAATATATATAAATAAAAAAAAAAACAACGATGCTGAAATACCTTACTTTACTTATCGAAAAATTAAAAAATTTAAATATCGCTGCAGTTTGGTTTTTCCTGACCACTCAACAAAATTTGAAAGAGAAAATTTACTCACTATCTCCCATATTAAGGTCACTTCATTCTTGACAACCGGATTTCGATGAACAGTTCTCTTTAACTTGAACACTCAGTACGGACAGTTCGTTTTCTCATAAGTCATCCTTTGACTGGCGAATCTGCTTGGCGAATTGAACGATTAATGTCCTCTGTATCTGTTGAAGCGACGGTCCGTGCTCATACTTTACGATGTCGGAGCATCAAAGTTCTCCATCTGTACTACCACTCGGGGTAGTGTGGTCGAAGTACCAACCTTGGACTGGACTGCAAGAGACAGCTGCTGGGCTTCATCTTTCTGGCATGACAGTAAGCCTTCCTTCACGGATCAGTTGGGAGCAACTGATATGACGAGACGATGCTTCATACTGTTTTTCTTGAGCTTACATCTTCAAGTAAAATGTTACGACTTTTGGCAGTTCAGACCTACATAGGGGTTTTGAGTGACTTGACTTGGGATTTGAGTTTCAGGGGCTCTTCAAGTTACGTGGGGGGGGGGGGATTCTTCAACGGCGGGACCACGCTTTCTCGTGCAACTGGTCCCGATGAACTGCACGCCTCCAAAGTTTTTCAGTGATAATATGTAAATTGAGTGATGGGCGGGGCTTGAGAAAGCGCACCCTCTAATTCGTCGCGCAAACTGCGTCATCCAAAAATTTACCCAATTGTATCCCGAGGCGCGAACACAAACATGAAACCAAAAGAAAAACATCTTCTCTCAATACGGGGTCGATTTAAGAAAATGAACGGCTTTCAGCAAAGTTTATAATTACAACAATAATTTTCAATATAAGATTTCCCAATAAATGCATAAATATTCATCAAAATGAAAAAACATTAACATCATTGTGTGGGGAAAAAAATTAGCTTTCCAACGATATGCGACATCATATATAAATATTCTTGTTTCGCGACATGCCGAAAAATTTAAATCCAAACAAAGGAAATTCTTAAAAAAAATCCAAATTCAACACTTTCTCGATGACAGAGAATAATTTCAAGCATATAACATTATTTTAAAGTTTCTCTCCCTCATAATATTTTACAACACAAGTTTTTTTTTTTCTTCAAAGCATCGGAAACAGTGGAGAGAAAAAAGGGGAAAAAAAATATAAATTTTTAAAATTGAAATACTCACACGGTCTCAACTCTTGATTAACAAAAATGTTTGTTTCCCTTATTTAAACATCGACTCAGAATATGCAAAAGGCGAAAAATCGGCTTTTCAAGTATAAAAAAAAATATACAACAGATTACGAACAAGTGAGAGAGAAAGAAAAAAAAAGAAAAGGAATCTTATCTTCCTTTTACACGTATGGAACGAACGCGTTCGTGTGGGAACAAGAAAACTGACTCATCAAGATGGCGATAATATCTTTGATTATCAGTGGATCATTAGGTGTGTCTCTCTCACAAAAGAAAGAATATATTATTCAAAAGAACACACATTTTCTCGTTCAATTTAACTCGGAATTTCTCAAAATTTCACAGGAAGAATCAGAAAAATTCAAGGAATTTGTTGTTGAGCTCAAATGATTGAGATGTCAAAGCAAAGCATTTAATATTTAGAATTTTCCGACAAACACATACAGTGTGATGCATAAAGAGTGTGTGTCCACTCTATACGAACGATCTGTGGTTCAGATCTTGGGCATTTTATGAATATCGGACGGAATGATAACACAAGAAGAAAGGAACTAGACAACCACGAAATTCGGTTCAGCTTTCCACAATAATATAAAGACAGAAGCTCAAATATTTTCTACGCGACAAACACAATTATATTTACATTTAGCAAATTTCACTTATTTGACATGACAATTCTAGGTTAAAATTATGTCAGGCTTATTTGTCAAAGGGGGGAAAGTGTCCTACTTTTCCCACCGTGACAGCTGTACCAACATAGGCTTTCGAAGTACAGGTGACTGGATACCAAGCGAAGACAATTGGAAAGAAAAGACACATTCTTCTGTTTTCACTTGGTATCCAGTTATTTGTACTTGGTACAATTGACAGAGAGGTTCATCGTTTTGTTCTATGTTGCCATCTGGAGGCTAATTTCGTTACCAGGTGCTGCTGAGTTATGAGGCTGTCTATTGCGCAGTCCTGTTCAACCCAAAAGAAAAGTGCAAAATTGGTGGTTTGATTCCCCACAGAGGAATGTGACTTTTCTTTCCAATTATCTTTGCTTGATATCCAGTCATCTGTTCTTCGTACAATCAGCGGAGAGGTTCATCATTTGATTATAGACTTTCAACTTTACTTTTCATATTAAAATTTTGAGTTTGCTCATTTCTTTTTGACCAAAACTCATTGAATGTGTGAAAGAATAAAAATGTATAAAATATATTCAGCAACATCATGCAAGTCGGAAACACATCCACCAATTGTGCAAGAAACAATCTTGCCAATAGAATTTGTTTTATTTAGTTGATGCTGAATGGCCCTTTGGCTGTAAATCGTGTGAATTGAGATGTCTGCACCAGATGTACACTCGTGTGCAAAATTAAGAGACTTAGTTGAAGTTCACATTATGTTGAATTTCTGAAAAACTAGTGGACAGATTTTAATGAAATTTAGTGCGAATACTCAGTTATAATAGAGAAAGCGATGCACCATACAAAAGTCATAGTACGCACGCATGATTGTCAGTAAAGCTCATCATTGCAGTAATGTCCAAAATCCATGGTGTGAGATCTAACCGAAAATGAGTCTAATGTGGGGTATTGTCCTCTCTCACAGTCAGATAGGTCGCACAGCGTGACGGCATACTGGACTCGAGGCAGTTGAAGAGTGCCTGTGGCAATCAGTCTCACTCCTGAAGCAATACAGTTTTCAGTTCTTGGCCCCCAAAGCAGAATGTTTAGCAGTGTTTTGTGACGAGCCCTTGGCTGACTGGAAATGTTCTGCTGTAAAAATCCTCATACATGTAATAGTGTTTTTTGCACTTTTTCTTAAAATTCTTCCAAATTGTTTTGCAACATACATCGCAGATTTCGGCACATTCTGCTTTGGGGGTTCCGGGATGGTTCTTGGAGGGAGATGGCGAGATGCAATTGTCCTCCCAAAAGCATCCCAGACATGTTCTATAGGGTTTAGGTCAGGAGATCTGGTTGGTGAATCCATAAGCTGAATATCCTCACTTTCCAGATAATCGTTGATCAGGTGAGCCCGATGTGGATGAGCATTGCCTTCCACGAACAGGAACCGAGAGCCAATTGTGCCCCTGAAAAGTCTCATAGGGCTCTAAAATATCATCCCTATACCTTCTAGCAGTCACGGACCCTCTGCCAAACACACGGAGGGGTGCGCGGCCGTCCAACATGATGCCTGCCCTGACCATGACACCTCCACCATCATAGTGGTACATTTCCCTGATGTGGGAAGGATGGTATTGGATACCAGCTCTCTCCAGATGAATGTACGTCAAGAATCAGTGTCCAGGCTGAATCTCGACTCATGTGTGAAGAGCACGATGCTCCACCGAATTCTGGTCCAAGGCTGATGTTGTCTGCACCATGCTAAATGCACTCTCTTGTGTGTTGCAGCGAATGTTGCCAAGGAGTACGAATACACAAATCATGGAAAATGCCTTGTGCCATTATCATTCACTCTGTGGTCACAGCTCCGCCCACATGCACGCTTACGTATTTGACACTGAATATTTGCATATTTCTTTGCATTATTAATACCTTTAGTCCAGTACTTTTTGTGAAAATAGACACAAATGTGCAAATTTTGGACACGAGATTATGATACTGAGTTGCCACCACTCATTCACTTTAATGGAAGAGGGGGTTCATTTCAAGTACCTTTCTCTGCAAAAAAAATTTTAATCCATGAAGTTAATTTGGGCTCAATGACCTTTCATGTTACATAAACACAGATTTTTGGTGTTCGTTTTTTTTGCTTACAGTTCATCTGTTTTGCTACAAAGTTCATTTGTAGTTTATTCATTAATGCTTAATTAAATTTGAGCAATTAGGGGAAGAAAGCAGTTAGGTGATATGAAAATATGCATTTTTAATGAGTAACAAGATTTTTTTTAATTAATAAGCAGTCAGTTAATTTTAATAAAAATCCAATTTAAATCAAATTATTTTTTTATTTTTTTTTAAAAATCACAATTTTTTCACACCCTGAATCATGCAATCATTCTGAAATAAATTGTCTTTCTTTGTTATTTTAGCAATCAAAATCCATATCTTGATAAAATGTAGTCTAAAATTCTATTCTTATGCATAAAAAGAATTTTGAATATGAATATTTTCATGTACATACCAGCCCAGAGCGAATGTTTACTTGTTAAAACAGATCTACTCATTATTGAGTCCTGTCGATTATAAAGCCATTCATATTCAATATCTAGAGGTGACATTATACTGAGGTTTGACTGTAATTGAAAGTGTATAAAAAAATCTATTTTCTTTTTAAATCCAAAAACTCTTTCTTTCTCACTGGAAAGTGTCTGATTTTTTTTATTTCAATCAGATTTTCTAATCAAAATTAATTGACTGTGTGTTTAGTGAAAAACATCTTGTTAATCATTAGGAATGCACATATTTCCATATCACCTACTATTTTTTCACCTTATCTCTTAAATTTAATTCAGCATTAATGAATAAACTACAAACAAATAATAAACAAATGAACTGCAAGCAAAAAATATGAACACCAAAATTTTGTGTTTATGTAACACAAAATGTTGAGTCCAAATTAACTTCACATGGATTAACATTTCTCTTGTAGGAAAAAGTGCTTTTATTCGTGAGGTCTCTTAACCCCCCCCCCCCCCCCCCCCACTGTTAAAGTGAATGCCTGGTGGTGACTCGGTATCAAATATGGTGCAGGTTTCTAAATTCACTTTCAGGTTTCAAAGTGCAACTAAAGTGTCATTTCATTAACTAAATGAAAAACATTCTATTGACAAGCACAAGCAAGTTAAATAAAGGAGAAAGTGAAATTTTCCTTTAATTAAATTAAATTTCAATAAAATTTAAATTACATTAAATTTTTTTAAAACTATAATTCCTTTAATTAGCCCTTTCCGACTCAGTGTGCCCACACCTAAAAATTCCCTTTTCACACACTGAAAAGAAACGATAAATAAAATGAAAATTAGCTTTGGAATTACTTTGAACCTTCTTTATCAACACTAGATAACAGCACCACACAAACCGATTCATACTTTTGGCCTGTGTTTATTTTCTGAAGACCTTTATTTTAAAAGAAATGGATTCAAATTTCAAAGATTTTTTTTTTTTGGATATAAAAAGGATTTCTGTAAAAAAAACTATTCTATGTTATTTTGCTGGCTGTACACTAATCTATTTATTCTGTAAGCTTAAACTTTTTACATTCAAAGTTTGCCTAAAATCGAGTCCTGAATTCAAGGTTGGGCACACCCACAAAATTAAAATGGTAAGTGCAAGCTATACAAAATTATACCTGCGTACATCTCTAGGCCTTTGAATTTTCTTTGTGAAATTCCAACTTTAAAGGGTAACTTGCCAGAAAAGGTTAAAAAGGAAAATTGGAATTAAAATCAATCTGATTTAATCAAGCGTATGCCGATTTAAATCAATCTGATTTAAATTGCCATACCCTGACTATAATAATTAAAATATTTTGTCAAAGTTTTAATCATTTACAGCTTCTTATGGTAAAAAATAGTTTTCTCATTTAATTTCATGTTGGTTCCTAAATGCATTCGGCACTGAATCCTCACTGGAAAGTGTGAGTTCAATCACTTTGTTTACATGCCAGAAACTACTGTAGATTCTTCAAACTTCAAGATTCTGGATCATCCGAAAGGTTCAGGAATTTTTCAAAATTCCTTTTTAAAACCTCCCGGTCTTTTACCAACAACAATTTTTTTTCATTTTGTCCAATTTTTTCCCTCTAATTTCAGTTTGGAAGGTTCTCTATCTGCAGACTGGAGTCTCTGGTTGATCCTAGGCCAGAATTTTTTTCAGGATTCTCTATAGGGAATTTACAATATAAGAAAATATTCATGTTGGGTCTTCTGTGCTGGAGCCCCGGCCAGTCTTCTTTATGCAGAGTCCATGAGTTTTGGCAGTTGTGATTAAGGGCAGGCCAGCGAATTCAAGGCAGAACAGGAGTGGCACCCCCACCCCTCTTTGCGTTTTTAATGTGTGTACAAAAATTGATGTAAGCCAATATTATTTTATTACTGTGTTTCTAGTTATTTTTGAAGAAAGTTGAATGTTGTCTCACCTGAATGCAAATTGTTATGATACTGCAATTATTTAATTTTAGTCATAATTTACATCAAACAGGCATCGCATCAACATTAATCACGCTGCTTGAAGGTGAAGCTCTTTTGAATCAGAGTGTATCGTTGGAAGTAGTTCATGTACTTATTGGAATATCGAAAGGGGAAAAAAAAACAGGTAAGATGTTTTGCAAATTTAATATAAATTTTTGAATCCCTAAAAAGCAAACTTGGTTAGTCATTGACATTTAAATGTGATAGGGTAGTTTTTTTTTTTCTTATTATTTTGGGTGTCAAATACAACAATACTTCAAAGTTGCATGATTGGTGGGGCAGATGATATCTGCATAAGTTGGGGTATGATTTTGCAGACAAAAGCTTAGGATCAAAATTTGGGGAAAACACTTGTCTTTTAGTAAAAATTGTAATGAGAAAAACACAAAACACGCATGTCTTTGACAACATAGATACATTAGGGCTCCACACACACACACCAGTTCATCAGAAATTCCCTGGAGGAATGTTTACTAGTTGCATATATGGTTACGTAGTAATAATTATACCTGCCCAACATACTTAAATGAAAGAAAAAAAATTCCCAGTTTCTTATAAAAACAAATATCTTTCTTTTTACAAAACTTCCCCTAAAATTTTGAAGAGGAGTGAGTGAAATTACTCTTCAAAATTATTTTTTTGGATTACACTGCAGGTAATCATCTTGCATTTGTACAGTTTACGTATCTCCCCAGTAGCACAACGGTATCGGCATGCGTCGGATCGACGTCGATGCGACGCCGGTTCGTCGAGTGGATACCGAGCGTCGAAAGAGGTCGGAAATTTCTACGTGTCCGATACCGAACGGTATAGTAAAAATGTATTCAGTCGGTAAACGCCAAAATACCTTCATTTTTTTCTCTAAAATAGTTTTACTCTCACTTTTACAGCATTTCGTTTCGAAGGAGAATGTCTTAAACGATAATTTGTTTCTTTTGAAATAATCTAAATTTTTCGCCCATCATAACGTCGCACTTGCCATTTATAACGACCGACAACGACAAAGAACGGTATAGGACACTACGCGTTTCTCCCCTCTCTCCCCTCCCGTCTTCCCTGTCAGTAAGCATCAACAAAGCCGGCCATTTTAAAAGCACGGCGTTACAAGCTGCGAAGGCCGGCGCTTTTATTGTTTAGGAACAGCTTGACGCCGAAGACAGCGTTTAGAGAAAAGGTAAGCATTATTTCACTATTGCTATCGAACTGTATGATAAATTTTCCAAGTATTAGATATTGTCAATGTTTATTTATTTTTTTTTTTACCGTCGTTTTTGATAAATCCGTTCCCTCCTGCTGGGCTGTGATCTTTGGCGAGCCCTTAGATCATGTTAACATGGGCCCCCTGTAGTGAATTTACAATGTAAAAAAATAAATAAGGGTTGTCACGGCACTCTCTCTTGAGCCGTACGTGCCGTAACCTTGGAGCTGAGGCTATTTGAGCTCCTATGGCCCACATCTGGGGCGTAGCCATAAATTTCGTTCGGGGGGGGGGGGAGGGAGCCAAAGTGATAGAATAATAGATTTGGCCATCTTTTTCCCTTATATTCGATTATTTTCTCACATTTCGGGGGGGGGGGAAACCAGACCCCCAAGTTCCCCCCCCGCTACGCCCTTGGCCCATATCCAGGGGTAGGGCGCTTAGACTAAGATCTGGGGCCCTTCTGTATTCATAGCATGGAAAAATCAAAAATGATGGTATTTTCCCCGGGGGGGGGGGGGCCTGTCAGCCCCATCCTTGTGATGAGCCATGTTGAGCGCTCCCTATAAATTTTGCGCTGAGCCCCCAACCCATATTCACGAATATACACAATACCACAAACCATTCCTCCTGCCTACGGAACGATTAGGGATTTTCAGCCCCCTCAATATTTTTTTCTTGTCAATAATTTTCATGTCAAACTGAATGATCATGGGCAAGGCAAGGTCGTAGCGTTCCGTCTTGGGGTCCCTGTTAAAAGGTTGCAAAATAAGTAAACATATTTTTTGTGAGGCTCCATTTGGCTCTATGCCCCAGCCTATTTACAGGCCCGATTTTTTGCCATTTTGTATCCTAAGCCTCACCCGTGGGCTATCAGGGCCAGTGCCGTCTTAAGGCATGGGCCCACCCGGGCACGGCCCGGGGGCCTCAAGCGAAGAGGGGCCTCACAAAAATTAGATCTGATTGAAATTTTTGAGAAGTTGTTTGATAGGGCCTCAAAAAAATCAATTGGCCCGGGGGCCCATGGCACTCTTAAGACGGCCCTGATCAGGGCAGGGGTTTTTATGTTCTCTGAAGTAAACTTTTGTATAATATTATGTATATTTTATATGAATTATATTTTTATGTAGAAATTAAAGTTATTGAATTTTGTCATGACAGAATTCAATCATCATGCCCCCCTTTTCCCTGAATGCAAGGGAGCATGCTTAAAATTGTTTAAAGTACGTACGTAATAAATCAAATATGAACATGGAAATTTATTTGAAATCTATAGTATATACTTATTTGAAATTTTACATGCTATGAGTTAAACTTGACTGAAACTTCAACACAATGTGATAATTGGCTATATAAAAATATCGCTCTTTGGTCTTGGCACACTATTCTATACAGTGTTAAAATATTTCATCAATAACAATGTAACTCCTTTTGTCTCTGGCCACATTCCTTACTCTCTAGGTCACTCTCATGCTTGCACACTCTATGTTGTTCTTTTTTTTTGCCTCACAGCCTAGTTCATTGCTCTTTAAGCCAATCCCATGCTTATACACACTAACAAACCTGACCCCCAGCCAATGATTTGGCTGTAGTTAGCATGTTTACAAATCACATATCGCTCTCTGTAATTGTATCTTTACCCAAAACATTATAAAAACTATTCCATCACTCAAAATCAGACATTGTATCAACAACCTTGGGGTTAAAAAATCTTTTTTATCATGAAATGGTTCCAACTTTCCCAAAAACTAATGTAATTGCAAAGAAGCCAGAGCCACATTTTTGTTCGATAAATTCAAGATCCTTATTTCTCTCTTCTTTTGTGACATTAATTCCCTATTAGAAGTTAACACTGACGAGCTTATAATAAATGCATAAAAGTGTGCATCTGTTAATTATTTTTCATATATATTTTTATATTCTGATGACAAAACCGTTGTATTGTTTGATGTTGATGCTTCTTTTATCTTCAATTGCAGCTTTTTCCATGCCAATACACATTCAGCTATGGAGCAGTTGTGTGTGTGTTCCTTTGTACAAAATAGTTAATTAATTGGCTATTGGTTTCAGAATTGCAATTATGTCCTTGACATTTCTTTTTTAATAAATATTTAAGATTTCACTAGAGATGTTACTATCTGAGATCTGTGGTCTTCACAAACTTTGGTAACAACTGACGAATTTTTAACATAAGATTCAAGAGAATCACAATAAGTATTGTATTCCATCATACCTCTGCAGGAAGACCAATGCACTTCCACCTTACACATGATACCATGCTTTTGAGAGATGATTGCGGAAGTATCTAAATATACTTTTAACATGCTTTGTTACATCAGTTTTAACCAAATCTTCGACTAACAAGTTTAAAATGTGGGCACTGTAGCAATATGTAAGTCCCGAAAAGCCAAGCTTTTCATCCAGGGTCTTTCTGGATGAAACCATATTTGCAGTAACAAAATTTGATATGTTACATATGAAGTTTTCTTCTGTTGACTTCACTGAACTAAAAACCACATTTGCTAAATAATTTCCAGCATGTGATAAGTCAGATGTGTCAATAGTATCAACATAGATGGCTTTACCACACTATTTGATAACACACAGAATTTATTCATTATCCATCCATTCATCGCCGTGCAATTTTTGATTTTCTAAGTCAACTTATAATATACATTATAATATAAAAATATTTGAAAATGCATTTAAATTAATTGATATTTAAAATAATCTAATAACAATTTAAATCACTTTAGAGCTGCATAAATAATTTTATTCAATTACAACAGATAATTTTTCACATCTGAAAAAAATTGATTTAAATCACTACAACCCTGATCATTTTGTCACACACTCACCCGATTTCTTGCTCTCTCCAGGTCACTCCCATATTCACACCCTCTAAATCACTTTTTGTTACTCCTATGCTTGCACACACTGTTACTCATGTACTTGCACATTCTTTTTGCTGCATAGTGACTTAGTTCCATGATCTCTTGGTAGAGTGGGAAGGTTGAATGACATGACCAGTTGACTACTTGACCAGTCATTCCTTAAATTTGCAGCCCCTTTGAAATTTTCGCCTTGAGCTATAGCCCACTTAGCCTCTTTGTGAATACGCCATTTGGGGGTACCTTACCAGATTCCTGTCTGGGGGCCATCTTCAAGATGTAAAGAGGGGGGGGCATGCCTACTTGGTGATTTGAAAATATTTATTAGCCCATTAACTTATATATAGATCATGGGGCCTCTGATATACTAATCTGGACCCATAATCGCTCAGAGCAGGATTTTTTATGTGGTTCTGTGTAGTATATTTCTAATGTAAGTGAACAGTGATTACATTCTTTTTCAGCTCCCCTTTCCATTCTATATGCAAGGGGCTATGATTAAAATTGTTCAAAGTATGTTCGTGAAATATTAATAAGCAAATGTATACTTTGAAATTTTTATACCACATGTACCTATTTGGAATTTTTCTAGGAGTTAAACATGACACAATGAAACTGCGATACAATGATAATTCCCTATATAATGATACCATGCTGTCGTCTCGCACTATTCCACCAATAAATCATGTGCAACGGTAAGTATTTTTCTTTTTCTTTAAATACCATTCAATTGGAATTTTACCTTTTATGATATTTTATTATTTTAAATAAAAGTTGTATCAGAAAAAAAGGAATCAACATGCGTTCTAATCTGTTGGAAACTGATGTTCAATCTGCAGGGGCGTAGCCAGAAATTTCGTTCGGGGGGGGGGGGACCAAAGTGACAGAACAATGGATTTGGCCATCTTTTTCCCTTTTTTCGGTCATTTTCTCACATTTCGGGGGGGGGACCAGACCCCCCCCCCCCTCGCTACGCCCTTGTTCAACTGCCATGGGGGCAAATGTGGTTAAAATGGTAAACTTGTATAATACAACCTTGAAAAAGTTAGTGAAAATTAATTATCAAATATTTTAGTATAGACAATTCCTACAATAATGATGGTGATTTTGTATAATTTGTAATATAATTTAAGATGTGCAGTATATATGAAGTTAATGCATTGAACGATTATTCTCGGAGTGTGATTGTGCAGCTGATTGCTATACAGGGTTGTCATGAAGGAAATATTGCTGAGTTGGAATATCCCTCATATCATATATATGGCCTTGCTACGTTGAAATAATCTGTTTTTACAGTTAATAAAACCTTGACATGGAAAGTCCAAGCATAGGTCTCCATACACAACTAAAAGAAATAAAAATAATTTGAATTGTACACAAAATGGTTTCAAAGTGGTGCATTTGTTTGTAGTTTATGTGTACAATTGCAGACTATTTATGTAACTTGCAATAAAATAAGGAGTAAAATCAAATTTCAGGATACAATGTAAAGAATATTCATAAGTACAGTATAAATGTGGTTTTTTTTTTTTTTAAATTACAGTTTCTCCTGTGCAACTGTGCTTAGGTTTTTGAAAATGTGATTGTGGAGACTTGAGCAAAAATTAGTGGAGCTTCTGCATTAATTTTCATTTCAAAAACCATGTTTTGAACAATTTAGAGTGAAAATTAATTATCAATATTTTTAGTATAGACAATTCATACAACCTGAAAATTAGTTTATCAAATGAACAAAACATTGCTTTAAATCTTGACCTCTACAAAAGATCAAGATTTAAAGCAAGATCTGAGTATATTCTTGTATATGCACACACACATAGTTTGTAATTTTTTTACTACATTTTGTCTTATTTTCATTCTATAAAACTGAATTTGTTCGGCTAAGAGTCATCCAGTAAATTTCAGTCACTGTTTAGGAAGTCCAAATCAATCCAGAAATCAGATTTTTTTAACGTGAAGCTCAAGATGAACACCCGCTGATGCAAAACATTTCCAACATCCAGTGCAAATGTATCAGTAGCTATTATTTTTTGTGGTATTCGTGTGATTGGTCTGAGAGATTATTTTGATGTTAGAGAATATGATTTTTTCACACCATAAAGTTATCAAAGATATTGGTGGGACACCAGCTCAACATTTCAATATATACCTATTTAAAATTATCATGATTTCATGAAATATTGTTGGGGGGGGGGGGGGGCGGCTTGAGCCAGTGAAAAGTTGCACCTGCAAATTATACTCATAAAATATATTTCTCTAATGTAGGCTACTATCAAAATATTCTCAATATTCAATAAATTAAAAGAAATGTATTTTCAATGTTTTACAGGTTTTGTCTGAAACATAAGATTGCTGAAATTTTTTGCTGGCATGAAGCACCCTGTTCCATGTGTAATAAAAAGTTCGCAGCTGTGTTAAAAAAATTTATCAATATTTGAAAATATCTCTTTAAGAACTTGTATATGGAGCAATATTAAATCATGTCTAATAATTCTATTTGTGCTCGCTTTATCTTTGCTCTCTTCATTTAAACCCCAGAAAACTGGAACTAGTTTTATTTAAACAGGTCATATAAAATGCATTTAAAATTATTGGTGGTGTGTTCAAATAGCCTGAATTTCTAGAATCCTGTACGTATATAGTGTGAGGTAAGTATGCCAGTAATAGGCTTCCTTTTTCAAGTTTTAAAAAATATATATCAAAAGTTATGAGAAAACTCTGTAGCTTTTTTTACCATATACCAAGCTATATTCTTTCAGTTGCCGTTCGGTGTCCAAGCTGGTTTTGAAAAAAAAAATTAGGTGGGAAAAGGATGCCAATAATCAGTCAAAGCAAGACATTTCATTTTGCACTAAGAGTAATAATTTCATATTCTAAATACAAAATTGATTGTGCTTTAAAGACGTTAAACAAATTGCACTTGAAGTTGAAAGGGTGGCGGCCTACTCTAGGGTCAATCATTTTCACATTATTCAAATTGTATGACGTGACATTGTAATCAGGCCTACCAATCTTGCTGAAGTGATACCCTCCTCTGTGAACAATCTTAAATACATTTTGCTTTCAAACATACTATATCTTTTAAGAGAATTCTTTTCTATCTACATACAGATATTAAGACAAAAAAAAAAAATAATGAGACTAAATTCCTGCAGAAGCAACTTCTCGAATGCTTAAATATAAAAAAAATGAAGCTTAGAGAAAACAGAAAAAGCAAGAATTGGAAAAGAAAAGAATAAATAAAAAAATAAAACTCAAAATAAAAATAAAATAAATAATAAAAATTAAAAAAATAAAAGCTCTCTCAAAAATACATATAACTATATGCCTGTTTCAAGAAATAAAAGAAAAATAATTGCTCAAGGTTTTTGAGTTTGACAGGAAATAATAGGCGTTTTGTTCATGTACAAAATTATGTGTCTACATAATACGTCCAGATATTATTGCATTATTTCCCACAGTTGAAATCGAAAGAGCAGCACCTTGTTTTTCTGTGGATAAAAAATATCACCTGTGAAAGAATACAAGAAAGTCAAATTTTCATTTTAAATTATACCAGAGACCTATTCCACTTATAATATTTTTCAGTGATGTTTCTTTTTACAATTTTGTCAAGCCTATTGCATATATTTCATTGTTTTCATTCAATATCTGGGTGGCCATTTACTGTTATATGGACTGTAAATATTTTATTTATATAATTCTTAGCAGTCAAAATTTTATCTAATAACAATAACAGATGAGTTTGAATTATAATAAATTATTATACAAATAATTATTTCAAATATTAAAAATAACATTAAATATTTTGAACTGGCACACTTACTTTTTGTAGCAGTACGTTCTATTTTTTACGTTCAGAACACATAAGTGTTTCGTATAGTAGTATAGAAACTGAATTCTGAATGTAACTAGAACTTATGCATCAGAGTTTTTCAACTAGTGTGCTACGTGAGAATTGTAGTTATGCCATAAACATTTTTTAAGGAAATTATCAGATTAATTTTTAAAAGAAGTCTGAAGCCGCAGATATTGATTATACAATATCTGAGTACTATACACCCATCCTCCGGGAACACTTCGATATATCTATGAGATGGGAAGCGGGGTGTGTCCGGTCTTCAAAGGTCAAAGTATCTGAGTACTTAAGTGCGAGGAATTTAATTCTTTTTTTCAAATTAGATGTATGTGTAAGAGGGGAAACTGAGCAATTTTGAGAGAAAAAAAGCAATAGTTTTTTTTTTAAATATTGGCCATGGTTCATTTCTGTTATTACTTAATGGAAGAATTTTCAAGAATTGCACAAAAAAAAAGGCATATAGAAATACCTCTGTTCTTGTTATCATACGTTATCATATTTATGGAAAGCAACCTTTTTTGCATTTCATTTGATACTATGGAACGCAGAAATCTATTACAAATAATAAGTCTTACAAGAAGATATTTAAACCTATCCCTGCTCAAAATTCAACCTAGAAAAAGCAGACATTGTAAACTGTATTAACTTGGATTTAACATTAAATTAACGGCAGATTGAGTTTTTGAATTTGAATTTATTTTTTGTGACCGATTATAGTAAATAGTTATTTAAAACATATTTTGTGACAATCATAACAAAAAATTATTTTTCTATTTTATTTGAATTTAAGTGTGCCACAGGATGAAGAAAGGGCCGACTTCTCGAAATAGAAATGTGGCGACATGTTTTATAGTAATAACAAATCATAGCTAACGTAATCGTAAACGTCAAACTACGTCGACAAATGCATGACATTTTTATATCGACGTCGGATTCGCTACATCGAACTGTACAGACAAATATATGCCATTTTTACGTAGAACGACATCGGTAAACGACGTCGAACGTTCTCGGGAGAGATGTAGCTCGACGTCGGAATCGCTACGTCGAACTATACAGACAAATATATGCCATTTTTACGTAGAACGACATCGGTAAACGACGTCGAACGGTCTCGGGAGAGATATAGTTCGACGTCGGATTCGCTACATCGAACTATACAGACAAATATATGCCATTTTTACGTAGAACGACATCGGTAAACGACGTCGAACTGTGTCGGGGTCAGATATAGTTCGACGTCGGATTTCGGCAGGTCGAACTATACAGACAAATATATGCCATTTTTACGTAGAACGACATCGGTAAACGACGTCGAACGGTATCGAAATCTCTACGTCGTTCTATATTGATGTGCTACTGGGGCTTTATACTCTTCGTATTCATTTTGTGCTCTTTTGAAATTAATTATTACTTCGGTGATATGTCCATCAGTTAGAAAATTATATATATAGTCATACTCTGTTGTAATAAACTGATTTAATGAATTCCTTAATTCAACCAATTTTTTTTAAAAGTTTCTGTATATGTATTTGTGTTAATCTCAACCCTTAGATATAACAATTTTCCTTGATTTAACCATTAAAAATTTCTGTTTTGGGTTATTCATTAAATGTGGGTTTGATTTAGTGTCGACCAATTTTTTTGTCATTGCTAAATTTATTTTGACTTCTCTTCTTGCTCATCCCCAATATTTTCATGAATTTAATGCAAACATTTATTTTATTTAGTAGTCATGATGATTCTGATAAGATTTGAATAAGCTGCATTATATATAATTGTGTTCACACATTTGCTTTATGCATTCTGCTATTTCTTGTAATTTTACTTTAATTTCTGTTTATATTTCAGCTGTTGATCTTGTACTTCATTTTGTGAAAATTACCATAGGCTCTCCTGTGTTTGGATACTTGACTGGACGTTTGGCTGTGGAATTTCTTAACATAGTGTATAATGATCCAGTGGTGGAGATAACAATCACCATAAGTGTTGCATTTCTCACATACTTCATTGCACAAATGATGCTTGATATGTCTGGTGTCATAGCTCTTTTAGTTACAGCTCTTGTTATGAATTATTATAAAAGCAACATTAGCCGAGAGGTCATTGATAATGTGCTCAGGTAACACTGTAAATAATCATATTGATTTTTCCCCCTTTTGTTATTTCACTTTTTATTGAAATGAAAAATGAATGGAAAGCTATGCTCAAGTATTTAAAAAATCTATATACAGTGAAAATCCTATATAAAAGGATACTGTCATTAGTTGCCTGTATATCGATATTTCATAGTGTTAATGTAGTTATGAATTATAAAATTATAATTCACAAATTTGTTTTTTATCCTTTGTAATGAAGTTCACTGTAATCTTTTGAAACTTTACTGTAATTTTTTTACTGTAATTATTTTTGAACTTCTAACCCCTTTTATACTACCCTGTTGCAGAATTATTGATGCAAAGAAAATCGAAAATTCGTCACTGCCTTTAATTTTTTTATGGGGATTTTTAACATCACTTCCGGGGGGGGGGGAATGAGAAATTTTGTCTTCGAAAAGGGGGCGATGGGCTGAGTAAGTTTGGGAAACACTGCTCTGGAGCATCTTGTTCTGTATTTTCATTACCCGATTCATCCTTACATTCAGCAATAATTTCTTTATCAGTCAAGGTGCTAAAGTTTGCAGTAAACACTGTTTATTTCCACAAAATCTGAAAATAAAGCCTATGAGTTTCCTATTATAGAGCCACAGTTTATATAGCTTCAAAAGTTAATTTTTAGATCTTGTTTCTCTTATTCAGTCATTAAATTTAAAATCGAAGATTATGAGTCAAGTTGGGTCAGGTTAAAAAAACTATAGGCATCAAAGCCGATTTTATTCACTTCAAGCATTACATCTAAACAAAGACAGCACAAAACACTAAACATCGATCAATCTATATATACAGTCAGTAATCTGCCCACCTGGTGCTGTGAACAATACAACCAATGAAAACAGGCTCACTGGGCACCCATATTCAAAAATTAAAGTAACAATATTAGAGGGTAGAAAGAAAAAAAAACGTTATCACTTGACATGAGTAGATAAACATAAGATGCGTGATCATCAAAGAAAATCAGAATTTCTGCCTAACAATTGCTCTCCCTCACATGATCACGAAAATTAAAATTCATAATCATAATACAAGAACATCTTCTTTTTTTTCAATACTAAATTCAACAACATTCAAAATTGTATCAAAAGAACAAAAAAACTGATATATAAAAAACCCTTATGAAAATTTGAATGATTGTTCTCCTAAACATAATATTCAAACCTTCATAAAAATTTCATCAACAAATTTTTTCAGTCCATATTTACACAAAAGGTTTGTAAAAATATCAGCTAGATTATTTTTACTATTAATGTGATATAAATCTAATTTTCGTTCATACACAATATTTCTTAAAAAATGATAATTTATATCTATGTGCTTGGTTCTATTATTTTCAATAGGAGATTTAAAAAATCAATTGCTGCTTGATTGTCGCGCAAGAGTTCATTTTTACAATTCAAAGTTGAAATAAATTCAGATTGTTACATTCATTTATTATTCAAACAATCCACATCAGTTTCTTTGAAGCTTCAGTCAAGGTGACATATTCAGCTTTCATTGTTGAAAGACTTCCACACTTTTGTTTAAATGTCCTCCACATGATAGGTACACGATCGAATAACAAAATAACACTGCCAATGGAAACACGATTGTCTCTGTTAGCTGCAAAATTAAAATCATTGTAACATGTGACATTAAAATTTTAAATTTTAGACAAGTAAAGTATTTTGTATTTTCCACATAGCCTAATAATTTCATTAGACAGGTCCAGTGCACCAATCCGAGATTTTCTTGAAGTTGTGAGAAGATATTAAAGGCAAAACTGATATCTGGCGTTGTACGACCAGCAATATACGATAAACATCCTATCACATTTCTATATGGCAATTTTGCCATTTCCCTGGTCTCCCTTAGGAGTTGGGACAGCTTAATTTAGACAACAAAGTTCCCTTAGCGATTGGCGAAGATGATATAAGAAATTTGTTTTCTAAAATTTTAAAAACATGGACAGATAAACTATCCAGAGCCATGCCAAACATGTGAAATCAGAGGAGTTTTGCAAAAATTCCTGATTTTTTTTCCAACTCCAACCTGTTGGTTCTAATGCTAAGGCGAATGCAGAGTGTAAAAATCAACTGCTAAGAAAAAAAAATTGCTTTCATAAAACTTTTATTGTGGGGCTTAACAAAAAATTTCACTTTTCATAATATTTTCCCCATATCAGAACAAATGTGTTCGCCATCTATTGATGAAAATACTTACTGAACAATTTAAATAATGGGAAATATGTATATACAGTGAAACTTGCATATAACCATAACACTGCCTATAATGATATTTTCTTTTGTCCCAGTGGAATTCCTATTTAATAGGAAATAGGGCAAATGCTCAAACTGTCCACAACGATAATCTGTCTATAATGATATTTTTTCTAGGTCCCTACGGGTATCGTCACAGGCAGGTTTTACTGTATATATTTATTTTTGCATTCTGATTTGTTTAAACTCTAACTTTCCCATAAATCCTAAAAAAAATTCACTATTTTTGATTTTTTACATGCCCTTGTCTGGCATGTTGTCGAAAATAATATAATACATGCCCTGGGCATGTCGGGCAATAGGTTTGTCCAGCCCAGCTATGACCCATGCAGGGCCATCATTTCAACTTTTTCCAGGGAGGGGGGGGGGTGGCAAAGCACATGTACTCAATGTATGTATATATATATTTGTGTATATATATATATATAGATATATAGTATATATATATATATAGATATATAGTATATATATATATATAGATATATATATATCATTTTTAGTGTATTTTCAAAAGCCAGGCCCCCCCCCCTTAATGATGGGCCTGGACCCATGTCTGTAACTTAACAGTATCATAGGCTCCCCAGGCCAAGTGATGTTCTGAGGCCCCTCTCCCTGATTGCAACTGCCAGAAGGATGAATCCTTCCAATTGGCATATATATTTTCGGAAATCTAGATCATTTTTCAATTTCATATTTTTATACCGTTGCTTTGAATCATTATTCCAACTCCTCCCCACGCTTTGCCGTAAAAAGTTAGCAAATGCAAAGTGCCCCTTTCCCCATTGGTGCTTATGTAATACTTGAATGCCCCCGCATGAATAAAAATTAAACGTTTAGATAAAACGTTTCAGGTACTGGCACCGGTCTGCCAGTTAACCCTTGAATAGCTTCCATCGTCTATAGATTATCCTATAGACAGTAGAACAACGATATAGTACAATATTTGGACCATATCGTTATATATCGAAATGTCAGAGGAATATCAGATGTCATAACTATGATATAGAACGATCTCGTCTTATATGGTGCAAATTATTTATGATGTTATATGCACCTGACAAAGATCTATATCAGATTCTCGATATAGACCTGATATAGATCTATCAAAGAAGACATAGCTCTATATCCTGAACATGACATACATCTATATCCTGAACATGACATACATCTATATCGTGAACCTGACAAAGATATATATCGGATACACAATATGCTGATATATCAACATATTGTGTGCCTTTAAATAAAAATTTGGAGAAAATTTAAAGTCGAGCGTACAATTTTTTGTTTGAATTGAAATTAAAAACGTTTGAATGAATAATTTTTATATGAAATTTTGATTTTAATAGGATTAATTATGTTGATATATCAAAATCATTTTGTCAGTTATAATTGAATCCTTACTGTGTATGTTTTACATCGTAGATGTTGGTATTTCAGGAGGAGCGAGAACTTATCCACCGTAACTTTAATTGCCACTTTATAATTGCACATATTTTTTAATTAAAAAAAAATTGCTCTTGTTTTTGTTGTGTGTTTTTCTTAAAATTATTTATTTTTTTCCTTTGATGTTTTCATTTTTTACCATACTTTGAGAATTTTAACTCTTTTGTGATGCATATTTTTTATTCTGTATTTTTTGTTTTATTAGCTTATAAATTAATAATTTTAAATAAATAATATACTACACAATACATTAATTTGTTTCTTGTGTTTCTTGTATTATATATAATTTCCTTAATTATAATATAATTTTTCAATTATCTGCCTCAAAATGATAAATATGTCTCACAATTTCTATTTTGTAATTTTTGTGCATACATGAAAATGAATAAATTTGATTGAAAATACAAGTAAAAAAAATTAATGTTACTTGTAAATTAATTTGTAAATTAATGTTATAATAACAACCAATAACCAGTGCTGTAGTGGTGGGTTGGTAAGATACGGGGTTAGAGATGGGAAGAGTTCAGGGTACATGGATTCAAACCCACCCACCTCCAAATAATTACACTTTTTTTTTTAATTATTTCTTCCGAAAGGGCGCCATCTATCGTACAAAATTTGAATTATTTGAATATATCACATTCACGGTAAAGATCTATTTATCTCTGACTATGCCTTTATTAGCCAGAACGATATCGTGGCCCGATATAGATCTATATTGGAAGCTGAAATTTTACGATATAGATCTATATCTTTGTGCTACTTGGCTATTAACCAACTAATCAACCTCTGATGATTTGAAGTGTTTTTTGAATGAAATTTTTAAAACAAAGTATAAATATTATAAAAATCTACACACGTCAGGTTTCTAGTTCGTTTTTTTTCTTTCACTATTTCCCTATTCTCTGACAGGTTTGTTTGTACCTTATTTCTCCCCTTTTTCATTTCTATTCATGTATGTAACATTTGAGTTCAATTGCAATTAAAAAAGGGTGAATTTTTTTAGCTTGTGTGGAGATAAAAGCATATCTCTGACTATTTGCGCAGCAAAAGGGTTAAAGAACACTGGCTTAGAGTGATTTCCAAATGACCAAACAAATCAAAGTGGAATAATCATGCTAAGAAAACTTTGAAATGAGCAGAATATATGTTTTGACAAGTTCATAAAGTTAAATGCAGCATTGAAATCACAATTGAAATTTTTAATTGTTTGGATGGTTAGCTAAATTATTTTTATTAATAATGGAAAATAAAATTTGTAGTATTTCATAATGCAGGACTGGACAAATGTATTGCCCAAAATTCCCGGAGGACACACATTTTTTCAACTAAATGCCTGATGTTAGTACGGGGTGATTATAAAAAAACTATCCCGACATATGGGCCCCTAACTATCATACCATTCACAGAAACTGAATGAAATTTTGGCATAAGGTATTTTGAGGTATGCGCTCAAGAATGATATGGAAAACAACAGTGTCACTAACAGTTACGGTTATAGTGAGAAAATTTCGAAAATATCAAATGGCAACACCAAGTTTTTTGTATTGGAATGCGATCTCCATACTGAAAAACACTAAATAGCATTAGAATGGCACCTGTAGCACAAAAAACCCCGGAGCTAGGCAAGGAAAAATTAAAAAGGACTTTGGCGTGCACCAGAGCATTAATGTTCGTTTCATTCGTCACACCGTTTCTTCGGCTGAGATCCCAGCCTGATTAGTCCTCCACAAGGTCATGTGGAAAATTTGTGAAACACAATAAAATGCTTTATTTTATGTTGCTTCTCTGTCCTTATTGGTTGTCCTCACTTTTAGCCTATCTACCGCCGGTGATTTTCATGCTACAGTTGCCGTTCGAACGCTATTTAGGGTTTTTCACAATGGAGATCACATTCCAATACAAAAAACTTGGTGTTGCCATTTGATATTTTCGAAATTTTCTCACTGTAACCGTAACTGTTAGAGTGACAATGTTGTTTTCCATATCATTCTTGAGCACATACATCAAAATACCTTATGCCAAAATTTCATTCAGTTTCTGTGAATGGTATGATAGTTAGGGGCCCATATGTCGGGATAGTTTTTTTATAATCACCCTGTATATTAAATATTCATTCAGGCATGTTTTATTTTAAGTTAGGCATATAAATTTTTGGCGATTTGTCCGGTCCTAGGGGTGGCATAGTGAACAGGGAGATGATGTCCCAACTTTGCCCTTTTGGCTATGCCACTGAGTAAACCCCTCTCCATATCTGTTTATGCTAGGCGCCTTGAATCATTGAGGCACCGCAGTCCCCATTTGACATTTTACTGATGCCTGTCGGCTACACAGCCTACTACATATAAGTTACTAAACACTCTGGGGCTATGGATTGAAGACCCCCTTGCCTATGTTATCTTGTTCAATTGCTAATTTTCAAATAATAATAATGTTCGTAATTCAGATGAAGCAGAAATGTTCTATTTATTACCTAACTGAGAACAAAATACATCTTTCCTGTGAATGCAAGTCTGTTATGACAACAGTTCTTTTCCATGGTTATGAGCTCTTGTTTCAATGTACTTTTACTGTATAGGTAATTTAACCGTAGAATACTTAACTAAAATAAAAACTGCATGTTACCTATATTATCGACTAAGTTTTTGAGATGCAGAGCTAGTAGTCTAAGGTTAAATATGTATCTTTAATTTGTTTTTGAAACATTTCTTTCAAATACTAACATTTTTTTGTCTATTTCTCTTTCTTTTTTTTTTTTACTTTTGCATTCCACAGTTTCTGGAATATGTTGAGCGATTTTGCAAACACTATCATACACATTTTGATTGGAATGACTGCAGAAGATTTGCAACATAAAGAGGATGATAAACGTTTTGCATCAACTGCATTTTTTACTTATGTGTTTATGTCTATAATAAGGCAAGTATTCTATATTTGTTAAAAATATGAAGTGTTTCTTTTTCTGTTGACTTCCCCCCCCCCTTTTTTGCGAAGTTATCAAAAATGCCTGCCTTGCAATTTTATTCATCAACTCCAATCCCAGAGCTGAGGCCAGGCATGAAGCGACGAGGTGGCCGCCTAAGGGGGCATAATTACTGGGGTGAAAATTTTTTATGACATTTATTATGATGGTGTTTTCACTCTCATACAAATTTTTACACATCAAAACAATTTCGAAGAGAAACCGCGAGTGGATAAATAAGCTCAGGTAAATACGATACAATACTTTTCAGTATTGAAATGCTCTATTAAACTCTTTGCTCCCTTCATCTCAACGCACCTCCTTTCTTGAACTTTCAAAAAGTGCCACCTATCTTTAAAGAAACTGGTTTCTGAAACTAATTAGGTTCCATCTCTTTTTTGTTAAGGATGTTTTCACTCTTTCTTTAGTCGAATCCCCCAGAACAAGTTTGGATTCCTTGTTCATCTTCTGACAAATGCCTCTTTTAGTCAACACTATACTAGAAAAGTGTGGTGCTGTTTGACTCCAGAATGTTCTGACTGATATTTTCTGTACAGGGCCGCAACTAGATGCCTGGTCAGCCGAGGCAAGCAGGCACTTTGGCTTTCCCTTGTAATGTTGAAGGAGGTATTGAAGGGTGAAATTGACTCCCCCCTCTGATCTAGTGCTCCAGGCAGCAGATTCACCTGCTCCTCCCTAGTTGTGACCCTGTTTCTATTTACCTATATTAGATAATTCATGTAATTTAATTACAGAAAAAACCTGAATTTGGTAACAGGTAAAAACATATTAGCCAAGGGGGTTGCTGGAAGGAAAGTCGCATTGCTCTTGGGGTGCAGGAAGGAAAAAAGGTTGGGAACCACTGCTGTGTATGTAAATGGTCAACTCACTTGAATCATTTCATTCGCTTTCCGATAATAACAAACATGTGCTCCAGCGGGTCCAAGAGTTCCACTTACTGTATGAACATTAGCTAAATGGAAATATAAGGTAATTACTTTCGCAGTAATAATAGCAAAAAGTACAGACTTCTTTGAATTCACAGCAAAAAATATGTTTTTCACAGTAATGACATTTAAAACCACAAAATTAAAAAGTCCACAGTCTTGGCTGACCTTTCAACTGCTTGTGTATGACATGGCAGGCGTAGTAAAGGCATTTCTTTTTCTGCTTTTTGAGCAACAAACATGCCAACAAACTGGTATGGATTTCAATATTGGTGGATCAAATTCTTCTGCCAGTCAGTGAGACCGATGTAAGATGATGCATATCAAATTTTACAATAATAAGCCGAAACAATCAGTATACTTTTCTGAATGCTGCAGGCTTTCAAAATGCAACGAGCTGCCAATTCACAGATGTGCAGTTCAGAATCGGTCTGCATTGCTATCAGTGAATTTTCAGGGTGTGCGAAATAACTGTTTTTTTTAAATTATGGGTTACATTTTGCCTTTCAGTTTGGCAGGCAAATACCTAGTTGCAGTGATGAGTTTGAACAGGTATGTGCTCTGTTTACAGGAAGGGTCAATTTTGGTAGCAAACCAGGTTGGAGCGTAAACCTTGATGACATACATTGCAAGAATTACTAAGTTTGTAAGTGAAGAGATTCCATCAAAACGTATAAATGCAGAATTCAATTGGTACAAATTAGCCATCGGGCATGAGACATTTTGCCTGGCGATTTGTTTGCTAAATCCTTAGGAAATATGACTGTTGAAACTGCAGAGACTATTCTGTACAATCAAATATGTTTGGTCTGTGCTAATACCTTAAATGGAAAACTTGGGTAACTCTGTTGAAATATGTTGAAACAAAACACAATGAGCCCTTTTTCCACACATTTCTAGATCTTTGCAGATTTTCCCTAAAAATATTTTGGCTCCCGATGCGTTGCCCTCAATGTGTAGAAACAAGTGTTGGAAAGATAATTCGTTCACATGCAGTGGGCAGATAATCCACTGCGATTTATGACACCTCCAGATTTACCAACATTCACATTAGTTCCATCACACCCAACTGCAACTAAAGACTCCATAGATTTTTCTTATTCCAGGAAGAAATCGAAGATTGCTTGTTCTATGCATTTAGATGTGCCTAAGGCCAGTGCAATATAGCCCCAGAACTTCAACTCTGGTTCTGTTAGCATTCTTGAAGACCATATTTCATTGATATGTCTATACATTTTTTCCGTCTTTTTCTGATATGATTAAAATTTTATCTTTCAGTTCACCGAAATATAAAGCAGGTATTTGTAAGACTGTCTTCTTCTGTGGCTAATTTTCATGATATATGCCGTTTCTGGCAAAGCTTATATTTATCAATAATTTCTGAAGTGGAAGTGTGAAAAACTGCAGAAGCAATAGTTTCCCCCAGCCCTATCTGATACTTCATATCTATTTTACATTCTTGGAAGTAAACATTGTCTACTGCACTGTTGTAGCGATAGGCATATCGACAGCAGCCGCTGACTTTGAGGCTTGTGAATGTGGCTGGAATACATCGTCACTGTCTGATTGACAAGTTTCAGATGAAAGTTAACACATTAAATGTGCTTCCTTTTCAAGGCTCAAACTGGGATTTTTGCCTTAGCATTTTCTTTTTCAAAGTGTCCGTTATTTTATTTGTAACAATATCTACAGTTTTTATCACCATTCTTCCAGTGGTTTGTTGGTCGTCTAGTAACCTTTTCTCTCTGACAGGTAATTTTTTGTGTCTGGGAGAAATGCACTCATCGATGTTCTTACACTTACAGGATAAAATGTAGAACAATAATTTACCGGTACGATGAAACTCTTCTAATTTCTTCTTCGGTATTTTAGGGTGTGATTTTGAAAGATTTTTGCATTTCAGATGAGAGAGATATGCCTGCAACATCGCTTTCAGTCATTTATGTTGGACAGTAGGAATGAAAGATCTTGACCATATTTCTTCAATTTTTGCCACAACAAAGTCCTCTCTTTCTGTATATGCTTTATTAGTTTCATTATTACCCACATGCGTAAGGTCTTCCTAGACTCCCCACCCCACTCTACCCACACCTACAACGTGACACGTTGTCTGTGTGTGAAGAAAGTAACGTTAATTGGTTGGGAACCAAACTGAATTTCGCCTCAAAAAAATCAAAATATTGAAAAACAAAAAAATCTCTATCAATGCAGAGGCAGTTGAATATTAAAAACAAAAATCATACGTGTTATTTTGAGACCATTTAACACCTTTTTATCGCATGTACCTCTTTAAAAAAGTTCATTTTTGACCCACCCTAGTGCTCATCTGAGTTGTCTGTGAATATCTCCAGAGTATGAAATCAAGCACATCTATCCTCAATGGCTTAAATGAGCACTATGACTCCTTAAATGCAGGGTTCTAGCGGGGGGGGGGGGGGGGGTGGCCTGGGACAAACCTCATTGGTTTTTAACACTATAAATTTCACTAGAGGACACCCCATCAAAGATCTCGGTCTTCGAGGGTCCTAACTCCAATAATGCACAACAGCACTTCATCAACAACAAACATCACATATTTCTGACGGATTTGCTGCAATATGTGCTATCAGCCATTCAATGGTGCATATGCACCTTTGAATTGAAGTTTGTTTTTTATTGGTGCAAGGACCGTGAAGGTTATGCTGCGCCAAACAGTGATCAACTGGTATAATGACTTGTGGGGAATTAGCATTACCCAAGTTGCACCATGAGAAGGCCAACCACATTAGAATTCTCTGCATTCTAGTCATGAGCGTTGGCGTATGCAAGATTGACCTTCAGAGGGGCACATTGGGTTGGGGGGGGGTGTAATAATAATTAGACATTTTTTTATACTAATATGCTGCTTAATGTGATTGGATCAAAATTCTTGGTTTCTAATAACAATAACTGATTGGTAATTATTTCTGAATTTACTTCAAATGTAATCATAATAACTATATATATACTACTTTCCTTTTCATGTGGAAAAGGAAAGTTTGAAGCAAAACAATAACCTATTTTTGGATAACCTGGTTTAAATGACACTTTTATGTGTAGAAATTTCTCATTGACTAAACAAGTATATGGGGAAACATTAATGACAGTAATGGGCAGCAGGCATATCCTCGGATTTTATTTTTCAGTGAGTTAGTCGATGATGGGAAAAAATCAAGTGACAAGCTTGAATCAACATTTTCCCTACCTTCTTCCATATAATATGCAATTTTTCCTGAAACTGGTTTAAGAGTGAAAATGTTCAATAATAGGAAATGGTGATAACATGACCGCAGAGTACTTTGTTGCTATTACTGCTGCTACTATTAGACCACATGCGCATGAACATTCCTTGGATTAATTTCTTTTGAATTGGTACCCATGCTGGAGAGTGTGTGAAATATGCTCTGAAAAGAGTCAGATATGAACTGCAGGCCTTCATCTAATTTGTCCTTGTCTACAGAAAAAGATTAAATGCCGGAATTCTGCCATCACACTTAACTTGTTACTGAGATCTCTTCTAGTTGGGCTAAAAAAATTACTGGTACAACAGAAATTTAATAATAAAATTCGAAGAGAGAGAGAGAGAGAGAGACACCGCACACTTGTTTTTTCGGGACACAAACATCAAACATATGAAATTAAATTGCCACACACACCATACAAAAGTGAAAGTTAGTACACTAACCCCTTAGTGTGATATATGGAAAAAAATAATGTAGAACACTGCTGTTTGGATTCGACAGTAAACTGTATGCCCCAGTCTAATCAGCCCTCTTGTGCAGAAAATAACTGTGGTGCGATAAAAATGATCGAATGATAAAAAAAAACTTGATCACTAATGACTTCATCCCTCCTTTTTTTCCAGGAATTAGGTCAAACAACATTAATTACAAACTACATTTTGATTACCTGAGGTACCTGTCTCTTTTCTGCTTGAAAATCATGAATACCCCCCCAAAAAAAAAAAAAAAACTAACCTGACATGTGACAGTCATAAAGTAGAGCGATTCGAACTTTCTCTGATTTTACTTCTGTTTAAAAAAAATCAATTCTCATAGGCCAGAGATCCATGAGAATGTTTATGGGATTTGCATCTATGTGTATGGCCGGGATTACACTATAAAAGTTTGATAAAAGTAATTTTATAAAACTTGTAAAATGCCACCAATAAGATTATCAGTTTCATTTGCTCGAATGTAACCTATGAACTTTATTGGTCGAATTTTTTGAGTTTTATACAAGGGATTTTATCAAACTTTTATAGTGTAATACCGGCCTATGTCTTGGTGCCTTCTAGCATAAACCAAGTTGATGTGGCACAGCAGTTTTAGTCATGTGTATGTATAAAAAAATGATAAGCAAAGATGTGATTGGGATGTGGTACATTGTGTGAAAAAATTCTCTATTCTTAGATTAAATTTACAATTAAAGTCTGTCTATGCAATTTCTAAGGATTAAATATTTTGAGGCACAAAAATGTCATAACATACACTGTGTATTACACAGTGAAAAAGTCCAGTATCAGATTGGTATCGGTTGAAGATCAAATTTATTTTTTCATCTAATTGATGAAAAGTATGTTTTTAGGTCTATGATAATGTTTTTTACTGATATCATATTGATAATACTAGTGAATTGCTGAGTGTGACTGGAAAGATAAGTTAGAATATTATTGGAATATTTTTATTTGAAAAATGAATATATTTTTTCAAATAAAAATATTTTATTCAAGGTTTTTGTGTGTTCAGTGTTTTCTACAGAATTTATTCCCAGTCAGTTGTAGGAAGCTTGAACCCATAACTATAAGAATTTCAGGAAGCCTATATTTCCAACATAATTTGTCCTTTTCTTTTTGCTGTATTCATTCCTACAGAGCTTTTATGGTGTTCTTTCTCCAACCTATTTTGTCAAGACTCGGATATGGTTTGCCTACTTCTCATGCCATTCTTTTGGTATGGGCTGGATTCCGCGGAGCTATTGCTCTTGTGCTTTCTTTGTATATGCAACACACTTTGGAACTTAAGGAGGTATCAAAATTACTATTTTTTATTTATTCTTTCACATTTTAAAATCTAATTTTTATATTGAGATTTATATTTTAGCACTTTCTTTCTGAAGAAGAAATTTTTTTTTATTTGAATTTCATAAAGTAAGAGAACTGTAGTTCTCCAAATGTCTGCTTGTCTATACAGTTTTCATAAAGAATAAGTTATTTATTCTTTTATAAAACTTTTTCTTTTTCTACTTTTATAAAATAAGCGAAAAAGTTTTTTTTCTCCCCTTTGAATATTGTATATGGAGATCTGAAAGTTGCAGTAACACATACAAACCACAAGATGGAACATATGACATGACCAAGTTGACTCTGTCTCGCATCTCTTCCAAGATACCAAAGCATTAGATCTGGATGAATCTAGGTTTCTTTATTGTGAAACTCAAATTCTAACAATTCTCTAAAACGATCACCAACATCAGCAAAGTTATAACATCATTAAAAAAATAATAATCATGAATTTAATGTTAATTCTGTCAAATAAAATGTTCCAACTATGCAACCAAATGTGCAATCATCCACTGCAGTTTGTTCTCAATCCTGTGCGGTTGTAATTATGAAATTTGCTTCACTTCAGGCACTTACAAAATAAATTAGTCAAACTTGAAGTATAGGATGAGAGAGAATTTGCGAGATAAATACAACAAATTGATACATTATTTTAGATGAACCTCCAATGATATTCATTAATTGCTGTCACAATTTTGAAAGATGCTGGACATAAGTGACATTATTGTTATTATGATTGTTGCTGTAGAAATTCCCTACTGTTCATACAAATAGGATGGTGTTTCTTACTAGAAAATGTTATACAAATACAAAAGCTGCAACAGACAAATTGCCCAACGAGATGGCTGAAAAAAAGACTCCCATAAGAAATATGAATGTCAAATATATATCTAAACTATATTAAAAATAGAGCAACACAGTAAGAGCAATAAAAAACCAATAATTATGATGAAATATAAATATACTGCCCCCTAAGCAAAAGTGGTTGATTGACTGTGTATTAATCATCATCTTCAAAACCTAACAGCCTACTCTAATCTAGAAGTAACTAAGCACCAGAAAAGTGGAAGAATCACTTAAGAAGAACACGAAGAGATCTTTTTGAGAGTGAAACTGAGCACCCTATTAGCTGTTTTTTACCACTGCTTCACAGTATCCAGAAAATTCCATTCCCTCTATGGTTATTTAAAGTTATAAAATACTAGCTGATACCCAGCGATATTACCCACCCCGTAAAAAATTTATATATGTATATAAAATATGTAACAGCATATACCGGGTGAAATGGCTTTTCTGCATTTAATGGTATTCTTTCCCAAATTTCCTCTTTTTTTCAAATTTGAATATCTCTGTGAATATTGCACTTAGAAACGTGGATTTTTTTTTTTGTTGGCATCAAGAGAGACAGGGCAACAACTTCTTAATTGGGAGTTAGAGCACAGGTGGGCCGTGTAAAAATTTATTTTTTTAATTTTGGTACACACTGTATTTTTTGAGGATGACATCACTTTCTGCTATCCATACAAAGGATTTTAAACAGCTGGTTGATGCGAAGGTATATTTTTTGGAAAGAGAAAAAAATTCAGCTGACCCTGTGGAGAATCAAACCCATATCCTTTCATTTTCCGGGTGAATGCACTAGACCACTATCCCGCAGGGGCAGTTGAATTTTCAATCTTTCCAAAAAAAATATCTTCGCATCAGCCAGCTGTTAAAAAACCTTTGTATGGATATCGAAGAGTGACATCCTCGGATAAGTTGCCATCTGGTGGCATCATCAGCAATTGTGAGCTTTGGCCTGAATTGTGTCCAATCGCCCATGTACTGTCCCGTTCAGTGCACACAAGATCCAAGGAAAGATTGAGATATTTTTTGCCTCTGTAGTCTAGTCTAGTGGTCTAGGGTGTTCACCAGGAAAGTGAAAAGAGGTGGGTTCAAGCCCCTGCAAGACAGTTGAATTTTCTCTCTCTCCAAAAAAAAATATCTTCACATCAGCCAGCTGTTAAAAACCTTTGTACACTGTATTTTCACTCTCAAAACCGGTACAGGGAAATTCATGAACGCCTGTTGAACATTTTTTAAATTGGAATCATATACCTCTATGACAGATGGTTGATGAGATAAAAGCAGAGCTAGCATTTACAGGACAGTACATATACATACATATACATACTGTACATATACATACATTGAGTATATGTTCTGTCCCCCCAGAAAAAGTTGAAATTACTGGCTTGGCCTATTTCCAAGCCTATATGAAGTTTTGTGATTCGACTTGCCTCACAAGCATGACAGGTCACCATTAAAAGACCAAGCATTATATTTCTATAACCATGGCGCGGATGCAAGAGCTGGTCCAAACTTTGCCGAAACAGTTCTTTTGTTACAAGGTGTGCCGAATCCTTGCGGCAATTTTGGTTTGTGGTGCGAGTCGTTTTGAAATTGCAGGCAGATTTTTTGATTCCGACAGCAGGCACAGATACAAAGGGGGGGGGGGTGCGATTGCCCCTCCAAAGGGCCGAATAGTATGGGAAAAGATGCTCTGGCCCATAAAATAGTAGACAATCGAGCGAACCTACACAAAATAGATTGCCCCTCCTGACACATTTTCCGGAATCTGCCCCTTTCTGACAGTAGGTGGTGATTGGAGTGTGAAAATGAGTTCTTCCGAAAATCTTGCATTGTACAAACCATCTAGTGGGTTCTCCTTCCGCGGTTAAACGGTGTGTGCTGGCTGTAGGAATTGGAAAATCTCTTCTTTGCATTATGTTTGTACTTTCACACGATGGTTTTGGCTTTTGTATAAGTAACGTTCCCTCTAAATTTTTTTTTTAATTTTACCAGTTCAATCTATTTTGTCTGTTCGTGGTATAAAAATAATGCAGTTTGTAAAAAAAGTGTGTCATTCATACACATTCTATTCGGACTGTGTTTTTTCTAATGTGGATCACTGTTTGGTGGGATGATTGGTTGGGTACTAACATGCTGTCCACGTGAAACAAAGTGCTCAATCACTCGCACTTCACTTCCTTTAACATTGTTCTAGGCTCTTCTGATTTGAGCCCAATATTGCTACGTGTCATAGTGCTTCACAGTGCAACAGGAGCGGTGTGGAACTGGATTAATACAGATCAGTAGTGTGTTTAGTAGTTTTTCATGTGCAGCGGGTGCTCCCACAGAGTTTGTTTAGGAAAGTTTTGTTGTAGATGCCAAAAAAGCTCTGATATGGCAAAAACATTGGTTAGAGTCTAGGCAGGCCTGTAACTAGGCTGGAGCAACTGGGGGCCCCAGAGTTGCATGGGTGGACCACAGAAAATGTACACTCATTTCGCATTTCAATCTTTCATAAACCTTTCAAGGAGGGCCCCAAGGAAAAGTCTGCCCTAGGGCCCTGAGAAGGCATGTTATGGCCCTGGGTCTAGGGTTTTCAGATGACCAAAAATATGACTCAAAAGGGCATATGCAGAGGAGGATTGTATTGAATGTTCATGAATTATTTGAGAGCCTCTGCTTTCTCTCAAAGCTCCTTAGAGGTGGGGGACTTATGTGGCCTAAGCGCCTAGGTTCCAATGTGTATGGAGGTGGGTGCTGTATTTAAATGAACTTTGAAATATTTTGAAAATTGAAAAAAGAAAGTTGTATCATGGAAGTGGGTACTGTTTTAACTCTGTGGTAGAAATTAACTGTGAGCTTGAAATCGCCGCAAAATCGTGCAGTGCCTTAGTTTTAAGAATTGGAACCACAGGCATAGCCCATTCAGAAATTTTAATAGGCTCTCCTTGCGTGTAACAGTCTATCTAATTCATCAACTTTAGCATGGATCGCTATCGGCACCACACAAAGCTTGAAAAACTTAAGAACTCTATGAGGTTTCAAAATCAAATTCATTTTCACATTACGCATAGCAACGACACTGGGAGAAAACATAATCAAATTTTCGCAATATTGATTGCAAAGTAAGAGGTAGATGATTAGAAAGTTCATTTACCTCTTGTTGTTGTACGAATATGTCCATCTAATTTGAAGCATGAATCCAATTTTGACCAGCTAAACTGACATTTTCATTCTTCAAAACCAAGAGTGCTTTGCCGACTTATTTCCAAACATAACATTCACATCTATTTTCCCAAAATTGAAATTTCATGGGTGTATATGATCTCAAAACCATGTTTGTGTTTTGCAAATGATGGAGCGTTGTTTTAAAACGCCCAAAGGTAGATTGCAAAATGAGAGCATAAGGTGCTCCCGTCTCAACTTACATTTCAAGGTCGCATTCTTCAACCTGATGAATCACACCCACTGGGGGCGGAGCGTACAGTAATTGTAAATCATCAGCATCAAAGTTTGAGAGTTTGAATAAACTGAATGTGTGTGTGTGTGTTTGATTTGAAACTTGCAATACTGAAGCATTTTTATTTTTTGGATCAGACTTTGTAACTCTCAATAAAGCATTTGATTTTTGTGACGATTGACAATTTCGGCAAGATGTCCAAGTTTTGAACATGCATAACTAATAGTTTTAGTATGTGGATACAAAGATGGAAAATGTTTATTTAAAAAAGAAAAATGAATGAAATTTTGATGATGTGTGTGTGTGTGTGTGTGTGCATATTTATGTTTGTAACCTCAGGTGGCACAACTGGAATATGTCTATATATATCCTATGCAACTGTGACGCGGGGCTTTGCCTTCCAGTATGCATGCCTTTCATTGTGATGCTTATTGGATCCGCATAACGTACAGCAATTTTTCTGACTGTTAATTTTAGCTGTATTGAATTAATAGGCTGTCCCTTCCATAATTTTCTATCTCTTGATCGCACTAAATTAATGCCTGGAGAAGTAGTATTTTTAATGCCACCAACACTACGTGTAGCTGAATTCATCACGGCAGCTATTTCAATGGCACATTGTGAAGTTAGATTTGGTTCAGTGCAGGGTTGGGTTTTTGCCATGACAAGCATCAAAAACTGGTTTAAACTGTCGCAAAAACTGAAAACCGTCAAAACCTAAGTGAATACTTTTTGATTAATGTTTTGAACACAACAGGTATATAACATGATGAAAAACTTTTTTATGTATTACGTTTTATTTTTAAACACTGATTTATTACAATAATTAAAACAAAACATAAATTATAATTTGTAAGTTTGAATTTTTCAACATAAGAGTCTAGAACATATAAAATATAGTTTTGTGGTTCATTTTATCTAAGCTACTGATTACCCGTGTTCAATTTACTAAGCGGAATAGAGCTGCTTATTCAAAATATGTATGACAGGGCATCACAGAGTTAGGTTTTAGACTTCAAAAACTATAAAACGGTAAAAAAAACTTATTGGTCAATGTTGTCAAATAGTTTTTTAACCTGATAGATATGCTAAATTAAAAAACACTTTTATGTAGATTAAAGGGTTTTATATTTGGAATTATAAGTACTGAGAATTTATTTTGATATTTTAAATTTTCTTATCTGCCCAAAATTTTATTCCATATAAAAATTCTCATGCAGCATCTGTTAACACTAATTAAACTCATTTATTTTCATCTAAAAATTTCTTAGAGCTTAGGGTGTATAAATTCTCAGTTTTAAAGATTATTTTCAACTAAAGCAGAGCCGACAGGACTTGATACCCAAAGCATTTGTTTTGCACATTTAAAATCAAATGCAGCTCCAATTGGAAAACCATTGCATTATAAATGCTAGTAAACATACCAAGTGCAGAAGTAAGAATAACTGAGTTTGACTAAGGATAAGTTACAGGAATTTCTTAAGCTTCATGTACTTCATGTGACCGTTCCGCGGTCCCCCTGACAAATATTGAAGGTGCACCAGTGCGCCGCAGTGCACAGTTTGAGAACCCCTGATTTAGGAAGTTCTTTTTTTACTCAGTATGTGTCTATAACATATTGCACACTAGTGACAGTAGATAGACATTCTTGTAACTATATTCCTTTATATTTTCATTAGTATGTCGATTTCCCTTTCGTTATTACATTTTTCTGCTGCTTTTGATAGATAAGTTGTTTTGTGATCTACTCGTTTTTACCCAAACTTGGACATTTATACTGCATTATTTGTTTATCTATTTTCTCTTTTTTAGCACACTGTAGAGCAGTGGTTCCCAACCTTTTTTCGGTCATACCCCACCTAAGGATCTTATAAAATCCTGATGCCTCCCCCCCCCCAATCAGACAGGGGGGGGGGAGAGACAAACAAAAATTGTAAAAAAAAGTTAAAATATTGAATTTTTTAATACTGTTTTAATCAATTTCTGTGAATTTGAAATGCTATTTGCAGGTTAAAAGCTCAAAATTTCTTTGGGGAGATTCTCTTTGCTCTCCACAAACATCAAATTTAGCCTGTGTGCTCCCCCCCCGAAAGTTGGTCCTACTTACACCCATTCCTGTTTCCGTGACATATAAAGTAGAATCCCTTGATAACTGATTTTTGATAACTGATCTCTTGATAACTAAAATTTTGTCCACTACCGAGGAGTGTTCATTTATAGATAGAAAAATACACCAAGGCCTGTTGATGTAATTTTAAAGAACTGTATTACTGAGATGTTTCCACTAAAGGAGAGTGTTTGTTGAGAAAGGTTTTATTGTAGTTTTTATTATTTGAAAGGGGATCTCCTTTCCTCACATGGAGGAAGGCAAAAAATCTATCAACCTGGTCCAAAGCAGAGGTTTGAACCTTTGAGACAGTATAGTGCGGGTCAAAGAAAAAAAAATTCAGTTAAGCTCAATGACCAATAAGTCATACTGTGGCATCTATATTCACACAATGGCGTCTTAACAGGTGGATTGAACGGGGCCCAAGAACTTTTAGTCAGATATAGGGAGCCTTACATTATTGAAGAATTTTATTTATTCTGAGATAATTTTTTTCATTAATTCTTAAATTATTTCCTTAACAAATATGAATTCTTTCTTAATTCTGAGAAATTATTTTTTCATTAAATATGACTTCATAAATCTGGATCGCTCCCACTAAAAATCAAATCCCCCCCCTTAAAATCATATTGACTCCCTGTGGGGCATGTGCCCCACATTGGGAGTCAGGGCTGTAGAGTATTTATTTGTGAAAAATGCAAAAAAAAAAAAAAATTTCAAATAAGAGCTTTTGAGTTTTTTTTTAAATTTCAAAAAGGTAGTAAGTGAATCAAAATGTTAAGATTTTTGAATTTGTATTTTCTGTAATTATCTGTTATTTCTAGTCAGACATGAATGGAATGAAAAAATAAAAAACCTGACTTTTCTGTGCAGAAAAAAATTTAAATCCCATCAGGCAAGTGGTTAATGAAAGACCAAATTGAGAAATATATATTTGCAGATGCGTATTAGTGAAACCCTTTAATACATAGTTTACCCCCCAAACTATTAAAGGGTTTTGGTAATGCACATGTGCAAATATATTTTTTTAGTTTGTTGATTGAACTCCTGTTTGTGTCCTTGTTTGATTTGGCCGTATTCATTAAGATGTCGCTGACTACAGTGTCTGTAAAACACTGTCTCAGGCTCTTGTTGGGTGTTAATGCAAGTGGGAATTCCAAAGTGATACTCCTGACTCTATCATTCCCTATATACAGGGCACCCATTTTTGTCTTACCATTTACTATACTACTTTTCTTAATTTTTTGTTAAATGTCCTACTTTACAAGCTTTTTCCTACTTTTCTTAACAAATCCTGTTAAAATAATTCTTGTAAGTTTTTATGAATGAAGAGGGGAATCATCTAAATTATCGCCTAATAATACAAATACAGTAGATTGCAATTAATGATTCTGCCAAAGCAGAAATTGTAGGTTTTAGGTTATTTAGTCTTTATGTAAATCATTTGGTTCATCAATTTTTTTCTTTTGCTCATTTTGAGGATTTGAAAACTTGTATTTTATCAATGTTTTGGAGTAGTCATTAAAACTTTTGTCTGAGTGGAACAAACATTCTGTATCTACTACTTAGTGGTCTTAGACTACTTATGGTTCAGTAACTACTTTACCGCACAGCAACTCGGGTCATATATTGCCATAAGACAATTTCCAACCAGTGAAGTCGGGTGGGAAATGAAGGCTCCATCCATCGGTGGTTGCCTCAGGCGAGGCAGGTAAAAAACTTGTTTCTGACATTCTGTGCCTGGATTCGAACCCGTGGACCTTGACGGTAACCTTCATGGTGGAAGGTGAACATCTTATCACTGCACTACTCTGGTGCCTGGTACAGTAACTGATATTCATGATTCAAGATTATGGTTCATAGTTTGCGCATAGGTGAAACAACAGTTTGCATAACAAAGCAGTTGGATATATAGATACCATGGGACCATAGGCGTAAGCTGTATTTTCCGCGGGCGGGGGAAATCATTTTTTTCCAATTGGGGGTTTTGTATATTTTTTTCTGCAAAATAACCCTATAATCCTTGAAAGAACTCCCCCCCCCACCCCCAAGTATGCTAGTGGTAGGTAACTTTTCTTGGCTTAGGGATTCGTATGTTGCCCAATTGCACTCTACTTTCTTCTCTATTCTGCTCTAAGATATGCAGAGGCATAGACAATGTTTATAAAGCTCTGCAAAATGCTAGAAATTAAAATGCTTCATTTGTCAAAATGATCATGTTAGCAATGAATAATCCGAATGTAAACAAATCCCTTTAAAAAAAGGACGAACAGTGCAGTAAAACCATATGTTTCCTCTTGACTTATTTACATTAGACTTTGTAAATTACATATTTTGTACAGTGCTTTCGGAAGTGATCTTAAAGAAGCACCATTCTTAGAAAAACTTGTATATTTTCTTTGATTTTGTGCACAAAGAAAGAGACACATATCTTGCTTGTATATCCATAACTTATCAGATGTTCTGTTTGCTGTTAGTGTGAAAATGACAAAGGCAATATTTTAAATAAGAAGCGATTGTACCAGAGCAATCCGGCTTCTTAACGTTTTCTGCGTCGTGGAACCTTTATGACAATGACATGAAAGACACAACCCCCCCCCCCCTCCCAGTGCCAATAAAATGAATGTCATGGATTCCTTAACAGAATAATATTCTGTGTATAGTAATGCATTATTGTTTCTTATTCAAGCTTACAGACCCAGTGAAATCTCTCCAAGAACCCTCAAGGGGGTCCACGGACCCCTGGCTAAGAATCCCTGAGATAGATGATGACATAGAACATCCAAGAGAAAAATGAGTCAAATATCACAGAATTTTTATTTGGGGGAAACATTCGATATCAAATCTCTAGAGCAGTGTTTCGTAACCGGTGTGCTCTGGCATCCAAGAGTGGCGTGATATGGGCTAAGGAGTGCAGCGAGATATGGACATAAATCAAAAAATATTATGGCCCACTTAGGGTCTTAAAATAAACTAAGTCTAATTAATTACTCTCATGCATGGCAGACTAATTGGATAAGTTGCAATCTGGTGCTATCCATGTACTGCCCCACTCAGTGCACACAAGCTCTAAGAAAAGAGGATTCGCTGGCTTTCTAGTTTAATGGTCTAGGGTGCTCATCCGGCAAGTGAGAGGAGGTGGATTCTATTCCCTGCAAGGCCAGTTTTCTTTCTTGGATTTATCTTCACATCAGCCTGCTGTCAAAACCTTTGTAGTAATAGCAGAGAGTAACATCACACACACACACCCCTTCGAATAAGCTGAAAGACCTCATTTGTCAACACATCAAAATTGCAAGATGCAATACATATGCACTTCCATCTCTTTCCACTGAGAATTTCTACTGGGTTGTCTCACTATTTGATTTAGCAGACAGTGAGGAAGAAATAGATTTCACTGCTTGTGAATGATATGTATTTAATGATTTTTGCACTGATTCCACGTTCAAAGGAGTTCACCAAAAGTGAGGCATCAGTGGCTGCTTTTTGTCTTGGACTGAGAGAGAAGTATCCTAATTTAATGAAGGAAGCAATTAACATATTTTTGCCCTTTTCAACATCATATCTATGCGAGCAAACCTCTGCTATGGCGACAATAAAATACAAAGCAAGAGATTGCTCCTATAAAACCATACATGCATCTCGTACAAATTCCTCTAACGAGTCTGCACATGCCGGAATGTGCATGTATGTATTGTGAAACTAACGTGAAGTTTGTTTCTGTGTAGTGCTGCCATCGATCAGGAAATAGACTACTACTACTTAACCGTATTTGCACCTCGTCCACATTCCTCTACGAAATTTCTAACGAATTGGCTCATGCCAGAATGAGTGTTCTGAGTGGTCCTAGCGAATTTATGTTGCGCTTATTTTGTTTTTGTGCTGCCATCTGTCTTCCATTTGCTGAAGTAAAGATGGGAAATGCTTGAATTTTCATGTTATGCGAGTATCGTGTTGTTGGTATGCCTGCTGTCTGTGGAGAGACTTTTTCAAATAGGAGGCCGGCTTGCATTCACATCTCGAAGCAGGAAAACTGCAGTAAACCAACTTCAACTACCACCACTGTGCCGTCAACGAGGTTCGAACCTGGATCCTCATGACGAGAGTCCAGTACGATGACCACACAGCAGATGGGAAATAGACTGCAAGACCTTGAGGACAATTTGTGTTTCGTAGCCAACTGTAAGGCCTGATTTCAAGTATTTGTGCTCTAAGCATCAATCACAAGTTTCACATTAATGATTCAATTGAGCAAATCTCTACTGATATATTTTCACTCAGTGATTTTTGTTGTAGTTAACACTATTCTGTATTCAAGGAGGGTGTGGCGAGCTTCAAAAGGTTGGGAAACACTGCTCTAGAGAGTAAAGGGATGACTTATTCCCAAGTTCAACTGTGTAATGAAATTTTTATCCATCACATCAGATATTTTGCAGTTCTATTTTTTTTTACCAGCTTTATTTACTAATATATATATTTTTTCATTTGAAGGTAGTGGTACAGACATCCTTTGTGCTGCTTTATACATTGCTGATAAATGGCTCGTCTATGAAACTAATGTTGAAGTGGTTAGGTATGTAATATGTAATTTGTTTATAAACAATTAGTCGAATAAATGAAATGAGATAGAAGAAATACATATAATGCCTTTTACAAATTCTAATTTTGAGAAGACTAGTAACGCTGATAAGAAGCAGCTTTTTTTTTTTGCTTTTTTTGACAGGAAATATATTTGAACAAAAGTGCTTTCTAAAATAGCAAGCACTATTTGAAAATAATTAGGAACTGTTTTGATTTCTATACGTCCCATTTTTCTTAATTAAAACATCTGCAAAACAAAAGTGATATGTGCAGCTATTCCCTTTACTCATGGTTACATTTTATTTTGAATATGAACTGAAGTCAAACCTGAACATGCCACCTGCACATAAATTTAATTGCTCGTAAATTTGAACTGTTATATGAATCGCAATCGTAACTGCTATTTCCTTACTTCTGAAGCTGCATCCACACTGCAGGTTATGCACTCGGTAGGGTCATTGCTCTTGAATCTTGCATTGCGGAAAGCTGTGGCCATGTGGGTGCAATCTGTTTGTTCATGCATGGATTGTAAGAATTTATTGAGTGGCAGTTAAAACTAAAAATGTGTATGATATCTTTCTCCTTTTTAATTGGACTTTTTTTAATTCAAGAGTAAAAAGTATGTAAAGAGCCAGGAAAGGCTCATACTGGATACTTAATACATACACAAATCAATGAACATAAAGTATAAATGATACAAAAACAATAAAATAATTATAGGAAAGAAAAAAAAGGGGGGGAGGGTAAAAAATCTCATTAAACTGTGACAGTCATGGCAGTCTTTGAGTAGTTAACATGAGGAGGAAAATTGGAAGGTATAAAAAGTGCCGAAGACATGTAAGCATTTATTCTTCAACACTATTGATTCAATTCAGTTTGAATCTATGGTTAAAAGCATGGTCATATAGGGACGTTAACAGAATATATAAGGTGAATTCACATCATTTTTGTCAAGTATCACTAAGGTCAATCTGAGATTTGAATAAATTTAATGAATTTTGAATAAAAAGGTACATTCTGATACTCAGTCTGTATAAATATTTCAGGATTAACCAGAATAAGTGAAACTAGGTTGATTAGCATGTCGTATGCAGTCCGCTATGTAAGAGATGTTGTTAAAAAATCAATTAATATTTTGAAAAGAGATGAACTGTTCAGTGGAGTAGATGGGAAGTGGATTGAGAAAGTAACATTCATTGTGAATCCTTATGAAAACCAAAACAAAGTAAGGATTTTTCGGATATAATTATTAAAATTCTGTTGGAATAATTTCGAATTTAGAATTCTGTCTATAAGGATATTTTGAAAATAATAAGGATATTTTGTATATCATTCTTGGCAGAAATATATGTACCAGAGATGGTTTTATGTATTAAACCTATTCTATTGATTTTTTTTCTCTGTAATGCTAAACTTAATTCAGGCATCTTCAACCTGTTGCTTGCAAGCACCACGGTGCTCCCTGCTCGTGTCCGATTTCGTGTTCATGAGTGCATTTTTATGTACTTGATCAACGTTCCAATTAATCACCTTGCACAAATTGCATTCAAAGATTGAAATCATCCTGATTTCATGAATTCATATGTGAAACTTCTTTTGATAATGAGTGCAGGCAGTGCTCACGACTGGGAAAAGGTTGAGGATCTCTGACTTAATTGTTAAAAAAAGATATAATGATACCCCCTTTGGTTAATGAAGATAATCCATTCCAGAACTACGTTTGTTAGCCGAATTCTTCAATAGCCGGAATGCAATTTCCCTTAGGTTTCTATATAAAATCATTTAAGTTGTTCCAGATATTGCCCAAAATTAAAAGGTAAATTTAAAAATACAAAAAGGCACTATAAAAAATAAAACTACTGAAAGCTGAGACCAACAGCTTCATAATCGAATGGAGGAGAACAGGAAGGAAGATAAACAACTGAAGATATTTTTATTTTATATTATATATACAACCCCATCATGGTTCATAATGTAAAATAAAGAGTGGTGTGCTATGTAATGTGGTTAGGCTAACTAGATCATGCGACTGAGAAACCAGGACATAACACAAATTCACTAATAAAAATCGGGATATCTTGATAGAAAACTTTCAGAGGATATTAAAGTGCCAAATTTCAAATCAACGGTTAAAATAACCTATTGGCAAAGCCTGGTACACACTTGTACAGTTTAGTTCACTGTTGAATCACAAATTTAAAATATGATGAATTTTATTGTTTCTGTATAATTGTTCATATGAAAAATATATAATTGTTTTTCATTTCAAAAAATAAATAAATAAAAAATCATGTCTCTATTAGGCAATTGTTTGTTTAAACTCAGAGGCTTTCTGTTGGATTATTGGCTCTGAAACTGGTAAACCATGTTCTCTTTCGGCATAAAACCAAACAAACACTTGTTCTAGTGTTTCAAGTTTAGCCCCTTTTAGCTTTACTCCGATTATTCAAACTGTCTGTAGAAATGAATTTGGAGTAAAAATCTACAATGCTTCCATTATTTTTTTGCATTGTCAAAACAACATTTTTTCATTTCATCACCACATCACCATTGCAAACAATGTATGCTTGTTTCTCAGAAAATAATACAAGACAAACGAACACAAGTAAACAAGGTACACAACTGAACTATATTGATCAACACTGAAGATTTTAGCTTTCAGGGTTGCACCGGGGGATGATAAAGACTACATACCATGGCTACATAAAGTGGCTACATACCATGACATCACCTTAAATTCCAACCAATCAAAGAGAAAAAGAAGCAATGTCACAAATGAGCAGCGGGAGCAGAAGAGGAAACTTACATATTACTGACATATATGTACTAAGGCAAATTTAGTTTTTCAGGTATTTTCTAGGGGTTCTAACATGCGCATATGCTGATTTTTGTAGTGGTGTGGGGTCCAGCTGTTTTAGATAATAAAGACCTTGCAATGGTTCCAAACCCTTTTTCCTTCCCTCACCCCCCTGGAAAATATTGATAAGTTTTTATCTGTTAGAAAATTCAGGTTTTTTTCTCTAATTTGATTACATTAACTATCCAATAATTAATTTCTATTAATTCTTTTACTAAGTGTTTAATGTCTTTTCGGCTATGGCTAATATATAATTTTGGCTTTACTTTTTTTTGAAAATTATTCAAAAATGAAACTAAAAAACTTAACTATTTTCTAGCATTTTTTTTAAATATTAAGAAAGAAAAATTCATTGAATAATTCTTCACCTATTGATTCGAGCCACAACTGTAAATTAATATTTTTTTTGCACTTAACTGAATTTTTTGACGTTTTTCCCGAGTTGTGTGTTCACAACTGTATCAAATCTAAGCACAATATGATAATAACATGAGGTACCAATGTAAACAAACCACTAAGTAAATAATGGTATTTTTTTCTACTTAAATGGAAAACAAGTATGATATTGCTAATTGTGTGAAAAAGAAACTTTTGCAACGCAAAATTCATATGACACATTTTTATGATGCAGAAGTCATGAAGCTTCAAAATGTTGGTAAAATTCATATTTTATTAGAAATCAAAAATTTTTTTTCTCATTTTGCAACCCCCAAAACTTCTTTCCTGCACCCCTGGTTGGGAACCACTGTTGTAGTGGGTAGCCACAAGAAGCATTTATCGCTCTTTTAGCTTTAAGAAATCAGGGAACTTCACATCTCCCTCCCTTATACTTTTGGCCTTACTTGTCACTATGCTAGCATGATAATAATAATAAAAATGTATCATTGGAATTTGAAGATTGCTTCTCAGATTTAAAAAAAATTGAAATTTGAAACTACAGTAGAAGATCGATTATCCGAACAACCAAACACCTTTTCAACCTAACTCATTTTCAGTTTTCTATAGTCAATGATGCTGAACACAGTTGGTATTTTCTTGAAACTTGAATTCTCTCATCTCCCAACTTGATAGCCTCGTTCTATTGTACAATAACCCACTTCCAAACAATTGTACATAACGTACCTGTGAGCTATAGATGTAAACAATGGTGAACCTGGGTACGGTGTATGTAGTTATAAATGATTGACAAGCAAACAAATGCGTGAATAGGAGCAGATTTAGCTGTCATCTTTTTTTCTCGTCTGACGAATTCGTCTTAATCCTGTGGGTGTGCCTTTATGAAGGGAGGAAAGGGTCGTCTTGACAACAAAACAGTTGTTATCATGGTTTTGTTGGGGGGGGGGGGAAGTATCTTTCCTAGCTTGCTTAAAAACAGATATTTTCAATCTTTCTTTAGCTTTAGTAGTGTCAACATTTTTCATCGTAAGTGCAGAATGGCAGAAAACGAAAATGTGTTGTTTTAAACATCGAAAAAAAAGTGGAAATTGTGAAAAGACTGAAAGCGGGTGATGGCGGAAACTTGTAGCTGAATACGGACTAGGTGTGGCAATCATTTTATGAATGATAGTGATTTGATTGTGTCTAAAATGGGAACCAGTGCACGCATTCAAATGCAATTTTCTACTCCCATATTTTTGGTATATTTTAGTTCAAATGTCCCTGCTGATATCGCATTAAGAAACAACAGAACATCAAAATTTTTTGGGTATTACAGTGGTAGTTTTTCTTGAATTGAAATGGAAAACAAAATATGATTGCTAACCAAAAAAGAACGAAAATACTTTTACAATGCAAATTTCACATGACACATTCCTGTAAACAAAAGCAAAAAAGCAAGAGGGGGTATCGAAATGTGTGTCTGATTCATAGTTTCAAAAAATTGAAAAAAATTCAATTTTTCTCATTTAAATTTTAATGAATAATTAGACATTTTATAATTTATTTCCATCTGGCACCTCCAAAAAATGCTTTGCCAAAAATTCTTAACCAGCAAATCCGATTGATCTGAAAAAGTATTTATGCTATGTATAAAGATTATGAGGTAAATTATATCATATCTTCATGCATTAAAAAAATACACAAAAGCTTTTTTTTTTATTGATTCTTATTCGCAAAGAAGTGGTGCAGAATGGGGGTGGTTTTTGTATTATATCTGTGGAGTCTGTTGTCTCTTCAGAGTAAAACTAACTGCAGAATAGAGGTGGCCGTCTAGGGAAGTTTCACTGAATTTTTGAAAAAGTGAAAACAAATTGATCATTGAAAATCGACATGATTGTAATTTTTTTGCATTGATATAAAATACCTGTGTTCATTTGTTTTAAATAAATTCATTTTTTTATTTATCTTCTAATTTTAGAATTTTTACAACATTTGGATAATTGATGTAATTAATTACAAAAAACAAAATTCTATAACGAATAGGTAACTCATTAGCCTTGGGATTGCAGAGAACTGAACTGAATTGTACTGGGGGGTGTGGGATAGCTCCCCAGCGCGACCAAACTCGCAAGGGTAAAAAGCTTATATCCTGGGAAGGACAGAGCTGGGGTCGTGTCTGGTCTGTCGGGGGTGCGGGATGAAAAAAAAAAAAGGTTGAGAACCGTTGGTCTAAACTTTTGTATACAAAAAAACTAAGGATTAGATTTTTTTTCGATAGAAATGTTCTTCATGTGTAGAATGAGTTTCACATGTGTGTATTTGAAATATTTTGAAAATAATTGTTTTGACATCTCAATTTTCACGCCCTTTATGAGGTATAAAAAACTGATTCTGAACTAGAATATTAGTCTTTGTTTTATCAGCTTAGAAAAATTTGGATTACTACAATGAGTGTTTATTTTTTAGTTTGAGTCAACATGTTTATATGTACCAGACAAATCAACCAAATGTCCCATGTGTAGAGAAGAACAAGGGAGTGAACATAAGCTTACGAAGGAAGATGAGAAGGAGATGTCTGAGGTTGCTCGCTTGCGCATGTTAAATGCAGTTAAGGTAACTAAGAGGAATCTCCCAATCAGGTGCTCATAGCTGCTCTTTTCTGTGTGTCATGCTTATTTGCATATCGTTGAGAAACTAATGACTAAAAAAATTGTGTTAATTTAGCTGAATACAGGGTGTCCCTAAAAAAAAGAAACTAGTGAATTTTAGAAAAAATTGTAAATAAATTCAAAAAATGTATGTATTTGGTTCAGAACTACAATGAATGTTAAAATCTTGCTTGGGAAAAACTCTTTAAAAAACTAGTCAGGAGGAATGGGTCTCTTCGACTTAATACAGAAGAAATGAAAGAAACTAATTTATGAAAAATCATTTCATTATATATATATATATATATATATATATATATGTAGCCATAATTTACTGCTGTTACTAAATGGGTTTGTTAACTATGTGAAAAAAGTATCAATTTTTGAAAGTTTTATCAGCTGTGAATTTAAATAAGTCTTTCATCTATGTATAAATTTTTAATTATTTTTATTGACAAGAAATATAACTGGTTCTGTAACAAGAAAGATAGCTGACTTCATTCGTTGAATGAAAAAACAAATTCTTCCCTTTTATCATTAGTTAAACAGTATCAGCTCGGTGCAACTTAGTGTAACAAAACAAAACTGTTTTTTTTTGTTATGGCAGACTAAACATTAATCTGTTCCAAAGCTGAGTGGAAAATCAAAAAAATCAAAATAAAAAATAAATTTGTTTTAAACCTGCTGAACGTGCCTTATAACTTGGAAGTATTACAATACTGTCACCGCTTTTTGAAAATTTTAGATATTTAACACATTCTTTCCCTTTATACTACACTGCATTAAAAGTACTTTGAACAGTATTACTAAGGTATTTTCTCCGCAGAGGGCAGGTAGATTTTCAACACCATACTTACATGATATGAAAATCCATAGATTTGCCACTTTTACTTCTAATATTGAAAACAGATGGCAGCATTACTACACCATAAAACATGCATAATTCTGACAATATACATGTTAAGGCCACACGCATGCACGTTCACACTTTCCTTTGTGCACCAAATCGTTCAAAGTTCCTCAGAGGAATGTGTATGGAGTGCATGTATGGCACAGTTAAGTAGTAGTACTATCAATTACCAATTAAGTTTTTGGAAATGGATCATGCGTAGTTAAAAAACAACAAATTACTATATTTTGGACCAGTTCCTTGCCATCTGTTGGCTTTCAGAATTTAATCTTTTACCCAATATTCAGGATAGATTAGACTTGTATACAAATGATACGGAAGAAGGAGACAAAGGGTGTTAAAAATATAACTTTTTTCCCACTTTCCTTGGGGGGGGGGGGAGTAGTATAAGAACATGTACATTATAAATAATAGAAAAAGATGGAATATTTTTTTGGTATTGCTATATTATTCTTAGTTGGAGTGGGGGGTGGGAGAGGGTAAACTATCACCTGCACAATATTGGAAGAAAGTTTTCTGGAAAAAAGATGTGACATTTTACAGAGGATTTATTTCCACTGTGACACTGATAATGCGGATCAGTGAAATTCACAAAATCACTTAAAGGGTTGAACAGTTTTTTGTTTGAAAAATAAACTGTGATACAGCACTGTACCAGGGAAAACATGTTGACGTAATCTTTCTCTCGTTGATTTTTTGACACTACTACTATTGAACTCGGTTTGGTACACAGATTAAGTCACTCACATTGCACACTTTAGCATATAACATTTTTACAAAGTTTCTTGCATTTTGTGTTATTGCTATGTGCAGAAATTTTTACTAGCAGTTTTTCGTGGCACCCTGTTGAATCATGATTATAAATACCTTGTAATATATTTAGATTAATGAAATTAAGAATGATTTAAAAGTAATGGAAAATTGGAATTTATAATCTCTGTGATGAGAATGTGAGTTTACTGGAATAGTAGTTTCTAAAATATACAGGGTGGGAGTAAAATAATTCTGTAGATATATACGAGTCTCTAGTGACTGCAAAAATGTGAGCTACTATTAAAAATGTGTACAATCCGAATTTACTTACTAGATAATGCCACTATACAGTTATGTGTACCTTTTCTGTGTGTTCCCTTAATGAAGTACATTCAGGCTCCTTCTACCAAAAAGGTATTGTGCGGTTTTTAGCTCTCTCCTCTTTTAATGAGTTTTCCTTCAGTTATGGTTACAGCAACAAAATTTCTGAAAAATGCAAATGGCAACACTTGCTTTTATGCATTTCAAAGTGATCAGCACAGTAAAAACCATAAATGGCATTTAAACCGTATCAGTAGCATGATAAAAGACGCAGACAAAGAAGCATGGGAAAGAAACCAATGCAGATCACGTTACTATGAGAGGAAGTTATTCAACAAGGGATTAGTGCACTGGCCTCCTGGTAAGATCTTTTTTTGACTGCGCGAGCATTTATGGTTTTGTTTTTTCTTCATTAATTGAGCACATACTTTGAAACTCTTATATCTCAAATTCGCGTAAGTTGATTTATGTGGCTACTAAGGACTTGTATATTGGCAAAGCTATTTTATGACCACCATGCAACTAGTTTTTTTTTAAACATCTAATTCATCTCACATGCAGAAAATCTTTGGATTTTTTCCATCTCCCAATTAAGCAGATTTATAAAAATAGAATTGACAATTCTATTGGCCGCCTGGCAGTCCAGTGGTTAGGGAGATAGCTTCTGACTGTGCAGGCTTGGGTTCGAATCCCGTGTCGGGCATGGATGTCTACTAACACTAACAAAATCCCTGGACAGATCGTAACAATCTCTTGAGAATACATGCTGATCACGTTATTTAAAAAAATTAATTATACATTTTGATGAATTTCATAAGTTTTTTCAATTACGATGAATTAATGATGCTTCATGGTGATACTTGATAATGACCTCATTCCTTATTGACAATATAATATATTAAAATTTTTTTTTTCTTAATTTTTATTTTTCTTCAAAGCTAATAATAATCAACTTCAATTTTTTTTTTTTGTCTTTAACAATAGCAGTTGTGATGCAAAATAGCTAACAGTTCTGTTTCCAGCAAGAGCAGTTATGTGTAACTATTATAATTCATTATATAACAATTTGATGCATTATTCAACCTTCAAAACAGGCTATTCGCTCAGGCAGTTGTCTGTTGTGACCAACACTATACTTTGTGACATTATGCTTCTCATTGTCTCTTTCCCAATGATAGTAAGCTAGCAACAAATTGGCAAAAGATTCAAGTGGTTTAAATTTCCTGAAGTTTTAAAAATGGATCTGATGCAGGAAGATAGAAAACAATGTCACTGACCACTGATAAGACTTCTACGTTCCGGCAGTTCTGCGAGCTGGACAAAGAAAAGTTTGAGTTTGTCCTCACCATATTCAGATTATCTCCTGAGTCACCAGTGAAGGTGACAACATCTAGGTGATGATGATGATTGATGATTCTAGATACATTAATTTACAAATCACAATTATAACAAAACATAAAGCAACATTTCAAACAACTGCATCTGTTCCCTACGCATACCAGAGGCGTACGCAGGGGGGGGGGGTGACCTTCCCAAGCTATTCAAAAATTTGAAAAAAATTTTCATAATTTGGTGAAAAATTACAATATTGATAGGAAATACCCCCTTTATATGCTGTATTAACCAATTTCTATTATTTTAAATGTTTTGAAGAGTGGTAACTGAAAATTTCTTGGGAAGAAAATTTTTGTGTCCCCTCCAAAGGTCTATCCTGCATACGCCCCTAACGCACACCACAAGAACAACTCCAGGAAAACAAAAACTTCTGAATCCTGAGAATCTGTTGCTAGGTTACCATCATTGACAGAGAGAAAAAAATCCTCCTCAGCATGATGTCATAGTCTATGATAAGTCACTACAGGCTGTAGGCCTACCATTTCAACTTTTTCCGGGGTGGGGGGTGGGGGGGTTTGGCAAAGATCATATACTCAATATATGTAAAACTTTAGAGAATTTAAATTTTCTGGTATTCTCAATCTCCCCCCCTTCTATGTCTGAAAATTATCCCCTTCAATTGTCTTACATAGCGATGTGGGGTGAGAGTATTCTCCGGAGAACAAGAATATTCTGAGAATATTCTCCTGGATGTAAAAATTGGAGAATAATCGAGAATATACGTTTTTCTTTTAAATAATTTAATTTTTTTTACTAATTTTGTTTATATTGTGAAATATAAATCAGTTTTCATTGCCTGAAACATTTACAACAAAACAGTTTTTGGTATAATCACACCCCCAATGACAACTTCAGTTTGAGAATATTCTCCAGGTCATGACGAGAGGTTTTAAAAAATCGGTTATAAAGATTTTAGAAACCATTAAATTAAAACATTAAAAAATTATTTTAAAATTAGATAAATTTTCAGAAATAAGTTCACAACAAAAGAAATTAAATCAAAGTTGATTGATAAAGGAAGCTCTTCTTATATAATCACCTTCATTCTAAGATACAGAACTGTTGTTTTTTCAATGCACATACACTTAAATTCTGTATCACTCGCATTTCTTTAAAAGTTGTGCAATTCAGCTGTTGGTTTAATTTTCTTGCTTTCAAACTTTAATATTGTGGTCTACAAACTTCATTATACCCATCTTCTTGATGGAAGAGAGACAGGGACATTCTCCGGAGAATATTCTCTCAAAGGACTATTATAAATTACTAGAGAATATTCTTATCAAAAATAATTATTATACAAAAATAATTATTATACAAAAATAATAATTATTCTCAAGTTCTTTATCAAGATTATTTATTATAATACATGTTATTACATATATTCTTGATAATACTCTCTGGAAAGATTTCGGTAACTGAAGAATATTTTCATCGAGGAGAATATTCTCTGGATGGACTATTATTAATAACTTCAGAATAATTCTTATAATTTTCTATAAGAATATTCTCCAGTAATTTATGAAACTAGTCCTTCCAGAGAATATTCTCAAGGATATTATATGTAACCATATTATAAATAAGAGAATATTCTCATCAAGAACTTATAAAAATATAATGAAGTTATTTATAATAGTAGTCCTAGCAGAGAATATTCGAGAATATTCTCTGCTAGGACTACTATTACAAATAACTTCATTATATTTTTGATATCCTAAATTTATATCGATATATTTATATCGATCTCCTCGATGAGAATATTCTCCAAAAGATTATTCTCGAGAATTTTACATCTCTAGTCTTACATGTGGTTATCATACTTTGCTCTGAAATATAGTAATTGAGTGGCATTCAATCGCATCAGATGGCAAGTGATTCCTATCATTGACATCTAACCAATCATCTCTGTTTGAGAAAAACTTTCTACAACACTTAGCCATATCTTAACCGATATACCCCTCTTGCATAGGCAATAGGCATACACAGAATTTTCTGGAGGGGGTTCAATTTCTTTTTCTTCTGAAGGAGAGTATTTACACTGAAGGGGAGTTTTTACATTTTTTCCTGGAAAATAACACTATAATACCGGCTTGGGGGGACATCCTTTTTTGCCTATGCCAATTCCCTCATGTGATAGCAAAATATTTTATGGTCCATCCTATCTGTACCCTTTCAAAATTTGAACGTTTCCATCATGTCCCCTCGATGTTATCTTCCAAGAAAAAACATGTCAAATGTCCCCAGTCCATCCTATTGTTTTATCCTGCAGTGACCGTGTCATACGTCTTTTTACACCTGCTATTAAATTAATATCACATCATTTCAGCTTATGTGATTATTACGAGATATATGGAAGATTGGATATTGTGAAGATATTTATTATTTGTTAATTTTTTTTTTTTTAAGGAAGGAAAAACTCATCTCTGCATCTACCGGGAGTCAAACCTCAAACCTGGATCCCTCGATTGCCGGACGAGTGCTCTGACCACTAAGCTACAGAGGAGATAGAGACCCCGCAATTGAGGGACCTGGGTTCAACTCCTGGTAGAGGCAGAGATGAGTTTTTCCTTCCTTAAAAAAAAAAATTAACATCTAAAATAATAAATATCTTCACAACATCCAGTCTTCCGTATATCTTGTATTAACAAGTGAAGAGTGACATTCATGTCATATGTGATTATTGTTTATGTATTTTCATCAGGTTATCTAAGATTTAGTTTTCTACTTGTATTTTTATGATAGGTTGTGTATTGGAAGTTATTCCTGGAAGGTACTATTCCAACTCAGGTCTTGTTGATACTCACTGCTGAAGTAGAAAGATCAATCGACCACCCTGGACTGTCAGTGTGCTCTCAATACTCTGTTTTAACTATAGTGAAGCCTCACTACAATGACACTTAATTTAATGATCCCTCTACAATGATATTTTTTAAAATCTGCTTTGGAATTGCCTATAGTCTAATGTTGAACTCCTCGATACAACAATATCATCTATTATGATAAATCCCTCTATAGCAATATTTTTTGGAAGATTTCGAACCCCTGCAATGATATTTTTTATATTTTGCTAAAAATCACCTTATCAAATATACAGTAGAACCTTGTTTATCAGAACATCAATTTTCCGAACAACTCGGTCAACAGAACACCCATTCAACCCAACTCATTTTCAGTTTTTTATAGTCAATGATGCACAACAGTTGGTATTTTCTTGGAACTTGAATCCTCTTATCTCCCAACTCTATAACTTCTTTCTATTGTATGCAATAATCCACTTCCAAACAATTGTACGTACTGTACCTTTGAGCTGTAGATGTAAGCAGGGACAAATCCTGGTACAGTTTATGTAGTTATAAATGATTGACAAGCAAACAGACGCATGAATAGGAGCAGATTTAGCTGCCACTTTTTTTTTTGTCTGACGAATTCATCTTAATCCTATGGGTGTGCCTTAATCAGAGGGAAGAGTGCGTCTTCTTGACAACAAAAAAGTTCTTATCACGGTTCCGCCAGAGAAGGGGCATCATTTGTTGCTGAATTGCAATTTATTCTTTTGCATTATCAATTTTATATTATTTTGAATTCAATTTTCTGAACTTTTCATTTTTTCGAATACCCATCTGTCTCGATGTGTTTGGATAATTGAGGTTCTACTGTATTTTAAAATCCCTCACCAGTTTTTGTTTTTTCAGGATGTTTAATAACACACATCTGTGTTTTGTACTATTTACCCTCTTAAAGTGTTAACTCTTTTACAGCCGTTTTTTTTCCTCAGCAGACTCGTCCGAGTTTTGACTACTCTTTTTTTTTTTTCCTCTCACTCTTCTATACGACTTGTTTTTCAGATTTCTGCCTCTGACGAGATCTATTTTTTTCCTCACCTTTCACAAATCCAAAACATACCCATACTTCCTATCTGGACCGTCTTTGGCTTTAAAGAGTTAATGAAGTTGCAATGAAGTACACAAAAGTGTTGTGTGGTAATCAGGGCTCCCACTCGTCTTACTTTTCCTACTTTTCCTACTTTTATACCAAAGCCTATGAACGGAATTCATATAATTGATTTTAATTGAGGAGGAAATCATTGATATAATGCCAAATAATACAAATGTAGTAGATTGCAATTAATGATTCTGTCAAAGCAGAAATTGTATTGTTTTGTAAGTTATTTGTGGGGGGGGGGGTGTATGTGACCATTTGCTGGTTTATTAATTTTTTATTTGCTTAGGTTGAGGGTTCTTCACAAATAGAGTAGTGATTAAAAACTTATACTTTATTGAAAAAAAAATTGTACTTCATGGTCGTGGGCATTCATCATTCAAAATTATGGTGCACATTTTGTGTATAGGTGACACAACAGTTTACACAACAAAGCAGTTGGGTACATAAGCTTATTCTAGGTTTTGTGACTCTGTTGATACCCAATAATGTTCAGTTGACATATGCATTTTTAGGGCATGCAGAGGCATAAACAATATTTACAATAACAATACAATATTTACATTAAAATATAATAATTTTTTTTTTACTTGGTTCACAGAGTATTGTTATGTCTAGGTTTTACTGTATTTGGTTTTTGCTTTAAGGACATGTTTTGTGCAGTGATCAATTTATGTGACAAGTACATTTTATTTTTTTAAATTTGATCTTTTCCCTGTTAGGTACACTGATATAAAGAGCTTCATAAATAGCTACTTGAAATTTCCTGCATATGTTCACCGTTTGGTGAGTAGCAAGAAATCTTCAGCTAGAATTATATAAAAGATATGAGATTTTTTTTTTTAGATTCTGTTTGCAATTTTTAATCAATATAGGCATATCCATCTAAGTGGACATAGTTAAACCAGTCTTGTCGATGATTAGTGCTTTGATATAAAAAAAACATCTAAAATGACAATTTTTTTTCGTCTCTTGACATTTCGTTTTATATAGGCTACACTGTATCTTGAAATTTGTTGGAAGATCCAGGCAGAATCTTAAAAATGCTAAATGTTAAAAATGTAATTTGCAGACGATGGCTCTTTTTTTACTTACATAAAAATCAATCATTTTAATCAAACCTAGAAATCTATTGACAAAACATAATGTTGGATATTGAGTTATATTTAGGACTTTGTTGGAAATATCTATAATGTTATAGTGGTTGGGAAATAACTTGGAATGTGAATAAGGAAGCATTTTGGACTTATCCCACCAGTCATTACAATGAAACAGTTGCAATGAGGCCTGGTCATTATTTCAGTGAGCATCCACAGCATAACTTTATTATTCATGTTAATTTATTTTTTCTTTATTTTATACATTTTTGTTTTGTTCATATTTTTATTCTTTCTTAATATTTCCCTTCTTTTATAGAGTGATACACTTACTGATTTTCAAAGAACACTAGAACAAGAGGATGCTATTAAGGCTTATCTCCTAAAATTCCATTGTGATGCACCAACATTTCGACACTTTTGCATGCGACTGTGTCTCAAAAAATGGTTTGATATGCTGATATATCTGATACTAAGCGTGAATGTCGCTTTGATAATAATGCATGTGGTGGCTCCCCATGTAGGATATTCTGTGTACTTGGGGCCAGCTAGTTTTTTCCTTTTGTTTTATATCTTTGAAGCTGTAATAAAGGTAAGATGTTGAAAATTTTCTTTTCAAATTTTTAATTTCTGGTCATTTATTTATTATAACTATGATGTCATTTTGTTTCCCTCTGAAGAAATACAAAGAAATTCTAAAAATGTGCATGTGTAATATGGATTTTTTCCGTATTATACAGTGAAACCTCCATATAACAATTTTGTGCAGACCAAGAAAAAATATTGTAGAGGAGTTATTGTTATATTGAGAGGCAAAATTATTACCACATACTATCAAATTTATACTGCTGTTAGCATCTTTTTTTAAATCATCGTTGTTAGCAGTGGCATATTTAAAGGAGGGCTTAACAAAGCTACATAGCCCAGAACGGCAATTTAAAGAATGAGTGGCTGAGAAAATCAGTAGAATGTGCGAAGAGTGGCAAAATCATAAATCAACCTCAGCCTAGAAAGGGGGGGATCAAGTCAATGAGTGACCTAGAGCAGGGTTTGACAAATAAAAAAAAAAACTTTAGGTGCCAACCAAATTTCTTAGGAGCCAGGACTCGGCAACCATTTTCGGTTTAGTAGACACACTGCCATAATATACAAAATTTCCTGTTGTCCTAACACTTCAGTTTTGTAATCAACCATTTATGCGCCAATGCCAATTTTCTAGTCACCATGGTGACCTGGCACCTGGGATTTGTCAAATTTTGACCTAGAGCGTGTGCGAGCATGTGAATTACCAAAAGAGGAAACTAGAGAGCTTGAGACTCCAGGTCAATGAGCGATCAAAAACGTGACCCAGATCGGGTGCAAGCATGTGAATGACTGCAAGAGACTACAGCATGTGCATCATGTTAATGACCAAAAGAATACCTATAGAGTGAGGGAAAGTGAATGACCAAAAAAGTGACGTAAAGATTGTGTGAGCATGTGAGTGACCCAAAAAATGACGTACAGACACAGGCGTTTTCTGTAAGTCAGTCCAAGTCAGATATTGCTCAGGGTGGTAAATTTGAGGAATAAGTGGTCGAGATTATTATAATAGAATGGGTGAAGGGTGGTAAAATTTGTTTAGCCCACAGGTGGCAAAACAGTAAATATGCCTCTAGTTGTTAGTTGATAAAATTCAGTTAGATGCAACTCTTTAAGTGAGATATCAACTCTTTTGTCCCTGTAGAGAGCTGTATCACGATACTTTTTAATGTATCTCACAAAAAAACAGTGATGCCAAAAGCATCACATTCAATGATTAGGTGCTACCAAATACAGTGATACCTCAGCTTTATTAGCTGATAATTCATTGTGTAATAACATTCCTTAGCCAAAACATAATTTCTCATAGGTTTCTATGGAAAATCATTTAGTTCATTCTAGATTTTGCCCAAAATTTAAAGATACGTGAAATTATCAAATAATTCATAGCAAATCCAAGATTTTTCCTTATATAATAAATTATTATTATTTGGTAAATGTTTTTTTTATGAAACCAATTAATGGATGGTGATGACAAATTCCTGCATCATAAACTCCCATTTAACATTGAAATGCATTTTTAAATGAGCAATAAAATATATAGTCAACATCAAATGAATTTGTAATTCTGATTCTCGTTATAAATTTCTCCTGTTATGTTTATTTTATGCTGATATGTGAATCATTTACAATAATTATTTATTTTTTCCGGTATGCGAATTATTTCTCATATTCATTTTTTACCAGTCTGCAAATTATTTCTACTACCTATTTATTTTATGCTGGTAGGCAAATTCTCCTGTTTATTTTTTGTTTAGCCACTAAATATTTTTACCTTTTTTTTTGCTTGTCTGCTAATTATTTTTCAACATTTCCGCCTGAAAATTTTCAACTACTTTCCAGTCTACAGCTGTAGAAAGGTTGAAGAACACTGCATGTATCATGTGTACAGTCGAATCTCATTATAACGAATGCCAAGAGACCAGAGAAATCACTTCATTAAAACAAAATTTCGTTATAAAGGAATTCCAGTTCCCTAGCATTGTTCCTATGTAAACTTATTTGGGGGATTAGAAAAGTGTTCGTTAAAACGAGATTTTTGCTATAATGGCATTCGTTATAATGGGATTTGACTGTATATTGATAATGCAGGGCAATAAATGTCCTCAATTCCTATTATATTATAGCGTCAATTTTTTTTTCTTTTTCAGATAACAGCTATGAAACCATTTGCTTATTTCCTGAGCTATTGGAATATATATGCATTATTCCTAGTTTTTGCCGGAATAGTCAGCCTTTGTCTTCAATTTAGTTGTGGGTTTTTAAAGTGGACATATTTTGAATATGTTGTATATCCAGACCTTTTACGATGCATTAGACTGCTGGAGATTTACAAAATGGGAAAGGTAAAATATAAATACATTTATCCTACAATAAAAGTATTATTATTCGATTCGAAAAATGTAAAGTTTAATAGATTCTCAATCTAATGATTACGCAGTATTTATTTTTATTTACTATTGTCAGTATGTTATCAGATACTTTTATCAAACATGTTATCAGATGTTTGATGTGCTGATGAATAAATGTAAACATGGATCATAATGCATAAAAAACTAAAAAAAAGAGCTAGAAATTTTTTTCTTCTGAAGGGGTTTTTTATATGTTTTTTCCTGCAAAATAACACTATAATCTCGGCTTAAGGGGGGGGGGGAAGGTTAGAACCCCAACCCACCCCCTTTCGTAGGCCAATCTGAAAGCATTTCACAGAAAAAAAATCACCCCAAAGCAGAATATGTCGAAATGCGCACGTATATCACAGAACAATTAGTGCTGTTGCAGAACAATCTGAAAGAATTTTGAGATAAGTGTAGGAAAACGCTATTATACATGGGAATTTTTAACAAAGAACATTTTCAATCAGCTGAGGGCTCATTGCAGAACAGTGCAAAACTATCTGCTTTGAGGGAAATACACAGTTAATCCTAGGTTTACAAACTTACTTTGTTCCTGAAGTCTATTCATAAAATGAATTGTTTGCAAACCGTAATAATTTTTCCCATAGGAATCAATGTAAAATAAATTAACTCATTTCTGAGACCCTGAAGATTTTTGGTGTCAATTTTTACAACATTGCTTTGCATTCAAGTGCGCAATGTGAAACCAATTGAAATAATCATACTGACACAGAACAGTTTCCCCTAGAGAGAAACAATTTTATTCTTACGGAGATAACGAGCTTATATACTATACCAGAGCAGAGCAAGACCCAACTCTAGTATCACTAATTTCATCTATTAATCTCTGTGTCAAAGCCCTCAAAATTTCTGCTTATGTGTTTTCAGAAATTTGAACGTAAATGATAGTGTAATAATTATCCTGAATTCTGACACTAATCTTTATATCTTCCACAGTTGTTGTTAATCAAAATCATCAAATCATTTAAACACATGATGTATGGGAAAATATATTCAGGCTTTGACATAGGTTATGGGTATATACATGCTCATGAAGATGTACTCGAGGCATTTAATTTCATTGAGGAGTATGGAGTTTTCGGGGAAAAAGTTGTTGCAGAAGTACAAGATGCCGTTCAACAGGTAAGTTAAAACATATTAGTCTTTAAACGTTATAATGCACAGAGGTATCTGTATATGAGAAAATATTTCGGCATATTAATCTCTGCTATATCTCTATTGCTTTCCAAGAGATATCAAGGTTTTTTTTACCAGGCATATATTAAATTGAATAGATAAATTCAAAATTTCCAATTTAAATTATGCATGCATTTATATCTAGTACTTATTTTGTAGTGACTCTCATAGATACAGATGTAGCCTGGATACATTTTGTTCAGATTGGAACCTTTGCTTTTTGATAGTTCTGGCTTCTTTCTAAATTCAACTTTGCATATGTAAGGTCTATTCTTACGTACCAGTGATGATCTGTCTCATCTCAGTTTGAAAAAAATATTCTTCCTTCTATAGCATATTCATTCACACTCAGGAGGCACAGTTCAGAATCAGATTCTTATGTGAATCTGATATGTTTCAGAGAGAAGGGATAGATCTCTTAAAATGGAGGTGGGCAATGACTGTTGTGTGTGAATATGCCTTTATACAGAACGACTTTTTTCACCTCATTAAGAATGAAATGCGCTTTTCTAACAATAGCCATGCACTAGAATTTTTGTTAGTGAAAAATCTATGACAATTGCGAGTGTCTGCTGAAGAAAATGAAGGAGGCGGGGGAGGCAGTCTAGTGTTGGAAATCTAGGGGAACCCTCTAACTCAAATTAAGATGCTGCAACAATATTATCTGAGTTCATACCTGTCCTGTTTTTACAGCCGAAATTCATTGTTGAATCATTTTTTAGGCTGAAGTCTTTCATTGCAAGTTTTGAGAATTTGCTTAACATTTTGTTACTTTATGCCATCATCAAAAAAAGCTTCATGCCGTTCTGAGGAATTTCGCAGTTCACACTTGTAGTTTTTCAGCTGCATTGTTAGGCCCTCCTCACATAGGGAAACTAAAATCGAGCTCAAATTGCTTCAACGTGAACAAGTCGAGTTGCACGTTCTCCCTCACATGGCGCTACTAAAAAAAATATTCAAAGCCCAGGAAACTGAGTAAAAACAGCACAGACTATAGTTTTCTTTCTTATCTTCCAGTATTATCTTGTTAACCGGGATAGGAAAAATCAAAATTTATCAAAAATAAATAAAAATCGTAAAGAAATAAGTAAAATAGTTTCTATTATATGTGAAATTGCTACAGAATTTCAGCTCACAAGTAAATACACAATTTCTTTATTCAGATTGATGTCATTTTGAAATGCAATAAAATAGTAAAATTATATAATTTTTTTAGCATAATTTCATTTGTTTTGAGTGATTTCAATGGAAAAAACAATTCTCAATAAAATGTTTGTTTTTCCTCTATAAATGTGCCTTTCAGTGCGTATATATGTTGGATTTATTATTATATTTTTACTGTTTGTTAGTTAAAATATTGTCACGTAGAATTTAAAATTGTTTCATGAGATGAAACGACGAAAGCTATGGTTCCGAGAGGCAAAAAATAAACTGTAGGCAAAACTAGAGACAAACAACATGAATTGTTGTTTATGTTTCAGGAAATGATTTTCCCCGAATACTCCCACACACAGATGTGTGTGTACGTGACCTAGATTACAGACATTCCAAGCAAGGGAGAAAATCAGGGACCATCCCTATACAACATGTGCTTGTTTTGGTCCATGTTGCGAAAGTAGGGGGTATTTTGAAAATTTCTGGATGTGCTTACACAGGGCCTTCTTAAGAGCATCATGGGGCCCCAGCCATGTGTTTTTTTTTTTTTCTGAGGCCCTACTTGGCAAATTCATTTGGTTATTCCTGAGATTTTTTACCAGATCTAATTTTCATGATGCCCCATCTTCTTTTGAAATCCCCCTGGGGGGACCCATGTGTTTATCACAGACCCGTCATCTGGGGGAGTCAGGAGGCTATTGCCCCCCCCCCCCAGCTTTCAAAAATACACTAGAAGTGGTATATATACATACAGTGAGTATATGTGCTCTCCCCCCCCCCCTGGAAAAAGTTGAAATGACAGTCCTGGTTTACTACTTCATTCAGTGGCGTCAGAGCCAGGGGTGCTCAAAGCACCCATGGTAATTTGTGGCATGGATCCGAGAAGCCCCAGAATTGATTCAGAAATTAAATTTTCCGATATAAAACTAAAAACGAGCACCCACAGTTTCGAAACAATTCCGATGCCCCTGATTTCATTATAATTTTAAAATAGTATCATTTAAATAAAGAAATTGTGTATTTACCTGTGAGCTGGAATTCTGTCCAGATTTTATATATCCTTTCAACTGATAATTTATTGTATATATACTCTGGATTGCTTTTCAATTTGGGTCCAAGCTCGTATGACGAAAATATGAAGGAATGCTAGAGGCAGTTTCTTCAACAAAAGTTGGTGGTGACTAGCGCGCCAGTCGCCAAGTGACTTTGTGGCTGAGTGGCATTCGATATTTCGTCGTCAATATGCCAGTTTGCTTGTGTGAGGGCTTCTATAGTATTACATGTGTTGGTCTTCAGAAAACGGTTTCTCTTATCTGTTGCCAGACTTTAGTTTCCCCGTGTTAGGAGGGCCTTAGGGTATCGTGCCAGACTCTAATCACAAGTATCCAGGTTCAAACCCCATTGGCATCACAGTGGTGGTTGACTGAAGTTAGTTTTTTGTGGCTTTCCAACTTTGAGGCGTGAATACAAGACTGTTTCCCATTTGCAAAGTGTCTCCCCAGAGAGCAAGCAGACCTTGTACACGATACTTACATAACATGAAAATTTAAGCATATTTACTATCTCTACTTCAAGATATGGAAGACAGAAGGCAGCACCAGCAAGAACATGAAACAAGCACAACTCTGACTACATAAATATGGTAGGGCCATGATATACATACACTCACGCACAACATGTTCTAAGATGTATCGATTCGTTAGAAATTCAGCAGAGGAATGTGCATGAGATACATTTAAGTAGTAGTTTGTTGACACAGTTATTTTAATGTATTCTCTTTCATCATTTTGATTATCTTGAACAAATAAAATCTTTATTTGTTATGTTTATTTGCTGAATATAAGGTGAGCATGGTTTTAATACAGGGTTTTCCACTGACTCTGCTCTTCATCAACTGATTTGGAGAATTGAAAACACAATTATCAATGGACAATTTGCTGTTGGTATTTTTCTGGACATCGTTGGAGCCTTTGACAACGTTACTTTTGACTCTGTATGTAAAGCACTAATAGATTTTAACATTCCACCTATGTTAACTAGATGGATTGATCATATGCTCAGGAACCGAACAATCACTGCTCATGTTCTTGATGCTCAAGCTGAAAGAGCTATCAGAAGAGGATGTCCGCAAGGAGGAATCCTTTCTCCCTTTCTATGGAACATGGTCTTCAGCTCCCTGATCTCTGATCTAATGAAAGGACCAGGGTATACACAGGCATATGCAGACGACTTAGTCGTGCTCATTCAAGGGCATGATTTATCCACAATGAGGATTCTTGCTCAACAAATTTTAAACTCTGTCAGCAGATGGGGTGACAAACACCAACTAACATTTTCCACGGAAAAAACCAGAATTGTGATTTTCACATGGAACAGAAAATGGGAAATTGGAAACTTAACCCTCAAGGGACAAGAATTAACCATATGTGACAGAGTGAAATACCTTGGATGTCACTTGGATTCTAAGCTCTCCTGGAAATCCCATATTCATGAACGAGCTAAACGGGCCACTAATATACTTATGCTGTGCAAAAGAATTATTGGTAAAGCCTGGGGTTTAAACCCTAAAACCACTCAGTGGATTTATACTGCCATTGCACGCCCAATGCTGAGCTATGGTTGTGTGGTATGGCACCAGGTGTTATCAAAGACCTCTTATGAAACTGTCTTGCAAAAAGTGCAAAGACTAGCTTGCATTCTTATCACGGGAGCCTTACCCAGCTCTCCCTCCATCGCCCTTGAAACTACTCTTAAGATACCACCTCTGAGATGGTACCTACAAGGAGAAGCGTTTAAAACTATGTATAGGATGGAAAGAAATGGTACATGGTGCAATCGACCATATATGGGATACAAACCTTCTTTCAAGAATCATCTTGACAGCTGTCTACTGGGAAAAGCGGAGATACCCTCTCTACTAATGCCAAAAGACTCCTGTTCCAAAACAAAAAATTTTACTAAATGCTTCACTATCCACATACTCAGGAGAAATGAAGTTGCCCACATAATTGATAGCATCTCAACAGGAGTTATTGAATGTTACACCGATGGCTCTAGGATTACTGATACTGGGGCTGGAGCAATTTTCCGCATCTTTGGAGTGGATCACGACTACCATAAGATACATTTGTATCTAGGCAAAACGTCGACGGTCTTTCAAGCTGAAGTATTAGCAATAGCCATACTGGCTGAAAGTCTGATTACCAAAGGGTATCATGGAAAACAAATTGTTATCTTCTCTGACAGCCAAGCAGCACTATTGGCTCTTGACAACTTCCTCAAGTTTCAACTGTGTGTAAAATACTGCACTGACATGCTGAATAACTTGGCCGCATTGAGCAACAACATCAACCTTTACTGGGTTCCTGGTCACGTAAATTTCCAGGGAAATGAACTCGCAGACCAGATAGCCAAAGAGGCAGCGAACATGAAGCTATCTGGTCCTGAACCTTTCTATCCTGTTTCGATGTCAACCATCAAAGGAGATGTCAAACAATGGATAGAAGACAAACACATGCAGCAATGGAACTCAAGGCAGGACTGCAGACAGGCCAAGCTGGCCTTGGGAACCCATCCGAATATTGCTAAAAAACTTATCTCATTGAACAGGAAACAAATTCGACAGGTTATACAGATCATCACTGGTCATGCTAACCTAGCGAAACACCTACACAACTGTAGTTATACAGATTCACCTATTTGTCCTGCGTGTGGAGAAGAAGACGAAACTCCACTCCACTATGTGGGACGATGTCCCGCCTTCTCCATCCCGAGAAGGAACTACTTCGGTGATCATCAGGTGACTCTAAGTGAAGTTGTGAATGCTCCCAGCATTTACAACTTGGTAAATTTTCTAAATTACACTAAACACCTAAATTCATGGTGAGTTTCAATTCTGCTTTAACTTGAACTTTCATGCATTACTATTTAATAACCTCATGTTGAGTTCTCAGCCATATCCCTGAGACCTTCTCTGCTCCTTTTCTAAAAGGGCACCGCAGACAGGAGCAGCCTCAAATTCTCTGACATGGCTTTACTGGTTGCGGTTCTCCTTAATGTCCCATACAGAGACCCAATACAATGTGGTAATAGACACCATAACTCTCGTCCCCGGAGCAGTCACCAAACTCTGGGTATTTCCACAGAATAATATCTTTCTTCATTCTTACATGACCTACAACTCATGTTGAACCACTTGGTGCTAGAGCAATGGGCAAAATTTGCCTAAGCTCTTCCCCTATGGGACGCCAAATGATGATGATGATGATGATGAATATAAGGTGAACATATTCTATCTTTGCCTAATTTAAAAGTATCTGAAAAATTAGATTATGTCTCTAATGGGTTTCTTTTACTTCAGTTCATATCATTAGAATTCAGCAACACTATGAAAGCCTATTAATGAAATACAAATTTACATTATGTTCCTTTCATCTCAAAGTTATGAAAAATAGAACACATTTATGGATTTTGATAAATTGATTTTCTGTCAGATTTGCAAGCAGTCAATGGCATGTGTGGGGGGGGGGGGAAACACCCCTTCTGAAGAAAGAAAAATATTTTCAAATCGCTATAGTGTGGAAAAGTTGCCTCCTGTAATAATAAGGAAAACGAGGTAAAAAATGTTTGAGTTGGTTGATATTTTCCAGTCACGCATCATACTTGAAGTTTATGGAAATCGACAGAATTGAACATTTTTCTTAAATTTTTTAATATTACTTAAAGTTTTACTATCAGCACGCAAAAGTTTGTTCTGATTATTTTATGGTTCAATAGAGTAAAATAAACTAAAACATCATTAAAAACCGGAATTTACCAAATTTGTGCAAGTTTCATTGTGCAGCTCTTTGCCCATTTTGTCACTACAAAACGACCCAGAATTCATCATAGGAGGTAGCTGCACCTTGAGTTCCACCCACACCCTACCCAATCAACCATCCAAAATAGGCGTGTGTGTGTAATTTACATTATACATATTTCAAAACTAGTCATCAAAATTGATTAGGATTCTGTGATTCACTGTTACACACTTCTACTGTATCTTTTCCAAGTATAAACGTTTGAAGTCTGACTTTTGGAAGAAATCAGGCATGACTGATTTTGATAGCATCATAGATCTAATGTAGCTATTTCTAGCTTCATGTCCACATACTTTAGTTGAGGCCTCAGTAACAAGTTAAGCACATCTCTCGATTGCCTGAGTGTGACTGAAGCATGTGGAAAGACCACTACAGTGAATCGTGTGTCTACTCCATTTCAATGAACACTCCCTCTCCTTCATATTTTTCAGCTCATAGATGGTGTGCAATGAATCAATGAATGCCAGGACTCTACTACAGCACTTATCCCATTACCAAGATCTCTTCCAGCCCAGCTTCGTTACAGAGTCTGGAACAAAGTGTGTGTACCTAACAGTCTGAGTGCATATGTAGTGTTGTGTGGGAATTTTTAGTGCTGCTATCTATATTTGAAATTACGAGTTAAGTAAAATGATTGAATATTTGTACCGTTGTAGACCTGTTGCTCTCTGAGGCGAGACTTTTTAACTGGGATGTGCTCGCATTCATGCCTCAAAGGTGGGAACCACAGATATAAATGGTACAACCACAGGACCAAACTCTTATTCTGGGCTCATTGGATAACAGCTTACTGGATGTGAAAGCTACCTGTAGTAGAGTATGAATTTGTAGATTGTTTAATTCTAAAAGTAGACAGAAAGATGCTGAGCAAAGACAAGCAGTACTGTATTTATTAGACATATCCAAAACAATAAAGTCAGGACATTGTCCAGAGCAGTATTTATTTCATTACTTAAAATTGCTAATCCAGTAATTGAACACAATTTGTTCTTCGCACACCCTGAAAATTTATTGTTGGCTATGATCGTTGATGACAGAGAACACATTCGAGAGAGCTTGGATATAGAAGAACTTTAAAAGCAAGGTAATCCACCTCTAAAGGAAAATCTATTAGACACTTCGTGTCACCTAAGATATACTTTGAAGTTACCGATTATACACTGAAATGCATGCTTGCCCGGTATGTAAGAGGGCCTGGGTTCGAGTCCCGGCAGAGACATGATGACTTTTCTTTCCGAGTTCACCTCAGCATAATATCCAATAATATCTGGAAAATAACTGTTTCTTTGATACACTGAAATTGTTTACTGGAATACTTGCCTGTTGTATCATCCCCCACAATGGTACGGGAAGTATGTGATGATGATATTATATCATTCACATCAACTCTGACACTAATCACATTAGAGGGCAAGACCATAACTATAACTTTTTGCCGCCCAGGGAGAAACATTATTTTGCTGCTCCCACAACTTTAAAATTTGTTAATTCAGCAATGGTGTTCTTTGTTCCCACCTAAATTTTGCCACCTGGGGCAACTGCCCCCGCATCCCTCTAGTTATGGCCCTGTCAGAGAGTACCAAAAAGTTTCCCCCAACACTCAGACAGTCGAGAGATGTATCAAATTAAATATTGAGGCCTCAGATAAAGTATGTAGACATGAAGCTAGAGATGCACCGTGATTCATATCTATGCTGTTATCAAGATCAGTTATGCCTGATTCCTCTCAAAAGTCAGATTTTGAACGTGTCAATTTTGGGGACTAGTTTTGAAATATAATGTAAATTATACACGTACCTACTTTAGATGGTTGATTGGGTAGAGTGTGGGTGGAATTTGACGTGCACCTACCTCCTGTGATGAATTATGGGTCGTTTTGTTGTGACAAAATGAGCAAATAGCTGCACAATGAAACTTGCAAAAATTTGGTAAATTCCTGTTTTTCGAACATGTTGCATGACTAATAAACATTGAAAAATAATAATGTTTCAAGTTATTTTACTTCATTGAACCATAAAATAAGCAGAACAAGCCTTTACCTGCCGATTGTCAAATTTTAAGTAATATTGAAAAATTCAATAAAAATGTTCAATTCATTCAATTTCCATAAACTTAAACTTCAAGTATGATGACTGGAAAATATCAACTGATTTAAAATTTTTCACCTCGTTTTTCTTATTATTAGAGGGGGCAACTTTTCCGCACTAAAGCGATTCCAAAATAAAAAATTATTATTATTTGACCCATCCTAATGGACACCTCCTTCCCTCCACAGAAAAATCTGGTGTACGCCTATACAAGCAGCTATATGCAATTATCGATATATTAACCCTTTAAGCTTTTTTTTTAAATTTTCCTGATCCACATTATAACTGCTACCTTTGACTTGACTTGAATGATTAGAGTCAAAATCTATTACAAGCTGACAGATATAATTCAAATTCATCAATTAATAATTTCGGCGAAATTTTCAAGATAGAAATCCAGTTATAATCTTGAATATTTGAGAAACCAATATTTTTAAATAATCACTTTCTCTGAATGTCTCACTTGCAGCATGCAAACAATAAATGATCATTTGTATCTCTTCAGAACTGCAAAAATCACAATTAGCCGAATGTTGCCACCTTTGAAGTTGTGAAACCTTCACAAATTGCCACCTATTTTCAAGAATTTTTTTTCCCTGATTGCGAGCTGATAACTACTTCCCCCCTCCCAACAAGAAAATTCATCCCTCCATCGCTTTTATTTCCCTCATGAGACAAAAACCACCCGCCATGACCTGTGCTGCTTTTTAGGAAGAAGTTTTTTTTTGCAAAAAAATCGTTTGTATTATTTTATACTGAGCATATATTTATATTTCTTGCTCCTCTTATCTAACCTTGAACAAGAGCTAACTGCGCCCAATGCCAATTGATTTATTGTTCTTTGAAGGCATTGATTCTATCGATTTTTTTCGAGGCTTGAATGTGAGCTGGTCTTTCATTTGAAAGTCTCTCCGCAGAGAGATGGCAGATCCCCAACGTGATAGACACAACATGAAAATTCAAGCATTTCCATTTTTACTTCAAAAATCGAAGACAGATGGCAGCATGGACATGAAACAAGTGCATAAATACATAAGAAACATAAATACAGTACATTAGGGCCACACACACACACAAACTCAGAACACACATCCCGACATGTGCCGATTCGTTAGAAATTCCACGGAGGAATGTGTATGAGGTGCATGTATGGCTAAGTAGTAGTTGATATTGATTGGAGGGGAGATAGAAAATATTTTTTACAGTAAAAACAACTTCAGCACATTTTTAGAAGACTAGATATTTTGGGGTGGTTGAAATAAAGCAGATCAAGTGTGACGAGATATCTCAGTATTGCCACTGAAAGGGTGAAGCAAATTTTCCTTTGAATTCTCTAAATTTTTAGTATGAAGGAAATTAAATTAGCAGGCGAGAAGCCCTCCTCGTCCTGTCTCTACCGAAAACAAACGCATTACAGAGAAATTTATTGTTGTAATGTTTCGGAATCTAATTGTATATCTATGAAATGAAACAGTTGTCTAATAATTCTGAATAGAAAAAAAAACCACATCAGTAAAATTTTGATGCTAATTTAAATTATTCATTCACATTTTTTCCTCCCATATTCAGTTGACATTACATGTTTCACAAATGGAAGCTGAGTATCCTCGGATTGCTACTGCAGAGAGAACACATGATGCATCACTTCGACTTCTTAATGCTGCTATAGGAAATCTCATTAAACTTCACGAAGATGGGCTAGTTGATGCAACACAGTTTGACAAACTCCGCTTTGTGAGTGAAATCTATGCTATAAACAATGAGCAAGAATTGAGATTTACATAAATTACCTAGTATGTAAATAAAATTTACATAAATAGCTCTATGTTCATCCAAAAAAGTTTGTTTATGCTTTAGAAAGAATCATAAAAATGACTTCATTTAGCATAGTTTTCCACTAGTAATACGTTGTTTTCAAATGTATTTATTTTTTTCTTTTATTGTATTTTTTAGGGTATGAAACATGATTAAATTTATAAGTGGCGGCAGTATACAATCAGCAAACCCCTCTTTTGCAGGCATCGGTGGGATTCATCATTCGTTCCGTTGGGCTTGAACCCCTTGTATGGACACAAACATTCTTTGTTTGAATATTACTCATCTTGTAATTCCACTTATGAATTTCCTGTGATAAAGCTGCAGCTTATGTAACCCCCTAAAATTAATTTTTAGGTTTTGTGTCTCATTCAAATCCACAGTGACAATAACATCAATGTTCAGCATTTTTTTTTTCTTCTGATTTCAACAGATTTTAAATGAATTTACATGCTCTAATTTTCATTTCAGTTAAAAAATATTTTCCTACTCCAGAGATTTATTTTGGATAGATTCACGTTTGTGTTTAATTGGTATTATTATGAAACACTCAAGCAAAACTTGAACGAAGAGTTAAAATGTACAAAATTAAGTTTTATTTTAATTTCCCTGTGAACTTTGAACGTAAATATTGCAGCTTATTCGAAGCATTGACGCTCCTCCGGAAAATATAATCCGGGGGGGGGGATGATGAAGGAACTTCATATAGTTCTGAAACGCGTTTAGCCGTGTTCGTTTTGGAATTTTGGGTAAACCCAAATGTCGATTATTTAATCGTATAGTAAGTCTTAGTCCGAATACGAACGTATCGAAATTTAGATGGCCGTGAGTAATTTTATGAAACATGGCTAGTTGAGAGGTAAGTCTGTGAGTAGCGAGTGGGTGGAGATTAATTTCACAAGTTTAAGATCAGAAACTGAACTAAAAAATTACCAGCAGTCTTAAATAAAGTGAGCAGAGATTTATTTTGGATAGATTCGCGTTTGTCAATATTACTAGAGGTGTGGGATTCCCACACCTCTGCTGCATATGAAAGAATGGGAGAAATATAAGTGCGGTGGTAAAGAAGCCAGACATCACGAATAGAGTGGTTGAGGTTGCGGTATATAGAAGAAAAGTGTTTTTGAGATATTTCTCTCTCTTGTAGATATAATTGATATGATTATTCCAATGCAGGTCAGCCAAGATTATGACACCCAGGTATTTAAATTGAGAAACTTGGGATATGGTTACATCGATCAAAGGGGAGAGAGATTTACAAGAAGCTTTCATGAAAACTGTTCTAGAGAAGTTGATAGGTATATGCCAAAATGAGCACTAGTCTGAGATGGAAACAAGATTACATTGCAGAATTTCTGATTGGACTTGTAATTAATTATAAGGTAAATTATGCAGTCATCATCAAAAAGTCTAATGGTGTAGTTGAGGGTTTCAGGGATATTGTTTATAGTATATATTGAAAACAATAAAGGTGAGGGGCTTTTCCCTGGGGAGTAACCAAATTTAACAGTGGCAAGTGGCGATTCATAATCTTTAAAATGAACAAACTGTTTGTGATTTTTTAGGAAAGCTTCTAACCATTTGAGCAGTTGTACATTCAGAACAAGATTTGAAAGTTTTAAGAGAAGTCTATTGTGAGAAACTCTTTGTCATAGGCTTTAGAAAAATCCAAGAGAATAATATCTGTTTGCAGCTTGCTATCAATTGCTTTGGAAAGTTCATGGATGAAAAGGGACAGTTGGGATATAGTAGAAAGGGATCGTCTAAAGCTGTGTTGGTTGGGGAAGAAGTTGTTAATGGAGTCCAAATTGGTGCAGATTTCCTTTGCTATAGTATATTCGAAAATCTTAAAACAGTATGAAATAATAGAGATAGGCCTGAAGTTGGGGGGGTCGGGGTCGGAGAGAACCAGCAGATTTGTGAATGGGAATAATTTTATTGATTTTCAAATTGGTGAGGAGGATAGCGGTATTTAGTGAGACTTTAAATAGGATTAGAAGATAGGCAGAGATTTCTTCAGCGCAATATTTGAGAATGGAGTTTGGAATGTCATCTCGCCTACAGAATAGGGTTTTGATTTTTTTTATTATGTTTAAAATACCTTCTTTAATGAAAAAGATCGGGTTTGAATTATGGACAGATTTGATGAATGAGTGTTGGGGCAGGGTGAGATCAACTGAAAAAATAGCAGAATGCCAAATTGAACTCAGTAGTAATATCTGATGGAGAAGATGTCTTTGAGATTTTGAGGGAAGTAAGGCCAACTGATTTAGGTCTGAGAAAGTTCCAAAATTTGGTAGAATTTGTTTTTAGATAATTAGGTAAAGAATGGAACAGGTACTTGGTCTATTAAGTGAGATGAGGTTCTTGAGACTCTTTAGTTGATGTAGAAATTAGGGATTTGATTGCAATGGATTTGTTGAGCTTATATTTTGAGGAAGCACGACAGATTTTTCCTCTTTAGGTGAATGATGTTGTAGTCATCCATTATGATTGATATCACTGGTATGAAGGTGATGTGCTGACACTTCAATTCAAATAGTGACCTATCCATTAGTATCTCAATTTTGACTCCATTAAATTGTTTGATTCCAGATAACGGCTAAATATACAGTTTATTAATTAGAAGAAACACACAGTACATTAACACACATATACGAAACAAGAAATACACGGACACATAAAAATGACATCTTGACTCTGCAAGAAACGAAAGCCTTCTCTCTCAAAACAACAAAAGAGAGGTAAAGAAAAGGCGCACTCAAGAAAACGATGTGTTGACAGATTTATAATATTGGAATGCCAACACCTACGCACTCTTGCCGACAGCACCACCACAATGTCTCTGTTTATCCAAGGATTGTGAATAGGGCCACAACTAGGGGGGGAGCAGGCGGGTCTTGTGCTCTGAGCGCCGGATCAGAGGGGGCGAAAATTTCACTGGAGCCCAGACTTTGAAGATACTTAGTTGAAACTATTTTTGTCGAGACTGTAGCTATGCATTTGCCAATAATAAATTTGAAAGTTGTCCAAAGGATATGAATATTGAGTTGTCCATGAATATCGGGGGGGGGGATACTGATAGAAAATCATTAAAATGGAAGTGAAAAACAGATTGCATTTAGGGGTAATTAGCTTTATTAAAATTTTGTTTCTGAGCAAGTTTGTAGGAAGGGATAGAATTTTGAAGTTTTTGAATTTTTATGTTCCATTTTAAATCAAATGGCTTATTTATACAAAAGTATGCATAGTACTAGTTTCACACACAATCTCTAACTTATGTTATTAGAACTGGGTATTTAAAAGTGAATCTTTTTAAAGGCTTTTATATAGGAATCCTGTTTTTACAATCACCTTTTATTTTATGACTGAATTTTTTTGTACAACTGGTGTCTGCAAAAGAGAGGTTTTACTGTAATTTGATAAGGTGGTCAGAAATGCTAGTTTGACAGAGGTGAAATATTTTTACAATGATATTTTTATTTAATGATTTTGTAAAAAAAAATTGGGAATAAGATGGATAATGGTTGTCCTTGGGCCAAAGGAGATTATGATTTGTTAGCCGGATTGACATTCTTATAAGATTGTGACTATTATACAATTATTCTTTAGTATATATTTAACTACACAGTGTCAGAGATTTATCTCTGCACTCTTTTTTTTTGGATGATTTTTTTGTTTTAAAACAAAAAAGTATTAAGTAAAATTCACATACTAGTTTATTTTTTGTGTGTGTGTGCCATGCAAGATTGTTGTTTGTGTAATCTTCTATTAAAAATCTCATTAACAATACTCTTGCCGCCCTTCAAGGTCATAGATCAACGGATACAGAAAATCATTGTATCTCCAGTTAGTCTCAGCCCTGGAAACACAATATTTGAAATATTGGATAGCATTGACTGGATTGCAGGAGAAAACCTAAAGAAATTTTTTTCAGTAAGTGATCACTTATAATTCATATGCAAGGCATATATTTACTAGTAGAAAATAATCGTACAACCCCCGCTCTCCAGTGAGCAAAAATGGTTTGTTGCAGTGGTCTTCAACCAATGGTTCCACTAAGGCAATGGTCTGCAAACCGCGGCTTGCGAGCCGCATGTGGCTCTTTGGCCCCTTGAGTGTGGCTCTTTCCCAAAATACCACGTTAGGGCGCACAAAAATTCCAGATTTGTGCAAAATCATGTTTAGACACGTATTTTGGCCATTTTGTTCTTGCTCCCTCCCCTCCCAAGTGAATCATATTTTTCACGGTTTTTTGCCGAAAAAACAGTGTGAAAGCCTGACATGATGTCTCATGACACTTCCGCAACCAATCAAAACTGGATTTTGGGTGGAAACTGGGAAGTTCAGGAAAAAGTTGTTGAAACTAGGCTTTTTTTCTTAAGGTACTCTGGGTAGATAGACGTAAAAGACGAGTCTCCTTTCAGAACATGAGGGGGGAACATGCAATGTTTTTCATATACTAAGGAACATCATCCTCTATACTGCTAGATCATAGAAGACAATGCCCCTGGGCTACCACCTCTCATGACGGCTCTCCCGAGGCCTCCTCTCTCCAAGCAACGTCGGTCAACACTGCTAGAAGTGATCCACCCAGGGCGACACATCTGAAGACGACGCTCCTGGACCACCACCTCTCATGACGACTCTCCCGTGGCTACCTCTCTCCATCTGCGTTAAACATCGATCATCACTGCGAAGCAATTCACCAGGGGCGACCATCTGAAGACGATGCTCCTGGGGCCTCTGCCCCACAAGACGGACCAGAACGCCTTGGGCTTTCATCGACGACGTCCTCCGGCTAACATCTCGTCAGGCGAGCTTACACTGAACACGTCTTCAGCAAATTTCCCAGAGAAGGGAGCCAGATATCCGGAAGACAACAAGTAAAATAATAACTTAATGAACTTTAAGTAAAGTTTATCAAGTTAATTTTAGGGAGCATTGTGGAGTGAAAGACAATGTAGTGTCGAGGATTGAAGAAGGTATGTTGGATATATATAGAGAGGATGAATGAAACAAGTATACAAGACGAGTGTGGATGGGAAAGTTGGAAGGGGTCTACCTCTCAGTGAACGTACCTCATTCAGATCGAGGACGTTTTTAGCAAAGGCCAGCTGAGGAGTTAATTAAGTTAATAGCAATGTACCTACCTATATAGTTTAAGTTTGAAAAATTTGCCCTCAAAACAAATTTCAATCATTGTACTGTTGATATTTGGCTCTGTTGACTAATGAGTTTGCCGACCACTGCCCTAAGGTGTTTCCTGTTGGTCTGCAAAAAAATTTGTCCAATTTATGTTAGTTGCTGCATAATTTTAAATTTAATAATTAAAATACCATCTCTATGTTCGTTTTTATTTTTTAGCTGTCACAGCAGGTCTGCAAACTACAGTGACACAGGGCTGTCTTGAGAGCATCATGGTCCCCCCCGGTAGTGGTTTTTCTGAGGCCCTACCTGGTGAATTCTAGAAAATTTCAACTGGATCTCATTTTTTTGAGACCCTGGGCCATGCTCGGGTGGGCCCATGCATTAAGACGGCACTGCAGTGACACCTCGGCTAATGATGCTAATTCATTCTGCAGGGGTGGAAAATTTTCTACAATTGCTACAAGCTGCTACAATTTCTGACGTCCGATACATTTTGCTTAAATTTTTGGCCGCTTGCTACATTTTGCTATAAAAACGCTGAAATTCTTCAATTCTGCACCATCTTGTGCCAAAAACAAAATTTCCCCCTTAAGAAACTTTGATGTTGCTTTACAATAAAAGTTGACTTTTCGATAACATCATTTGTCCTCCCTGTAATTTTATTCCTTGCGGCGACAAATGGAATTAGCTTGAGGCCCCCCTCCTCAGGATTCGTTGCCCAGTCTTCCAACAACATATAAAATAGGGTCAAACTATACCAATTCCTGCTGATCCACAGATAAACAAAAAATCCTTCAATCGCTGTTTCCAGCTATTTTTTTTTACGAAAAAAAGTTGACTCCTTTGATTTTTGTGTTCCTTATGTTAATTATTTTTTAAATTGCATCGATTTTCCCTGATGCTGTATTTGACAAAACATTCGTGTATCCTTCAACAGACTGGTAAAGTTCGCGAAAGAACGTATTATCGCACTGGAAAAACAGCAACGACAAATCTATCTTCATCAGGAGTTGTGATGCAAAAGCTGTAAGTAAATTCAGGGTGTCTATGATCATGGAAAAGTGACAAAATCCCAGAAAAGTAATGAAATGAGAAAAGGGGGTCACGATATAAGTGAAAAATAAGAAGTTAAAACAGATGTACTCAGATTAAATTTTTTGTGAAAATAGAATCATTCTATTAAATTTCTAATAGTTTAATCATTTTTTTCTATAGTTTTTATTTCTGTAAAAATTATATATATATAATTTCTATATAATTTTATATGTTTTAAACTACTATATATAGTTTAAGTTGAAAATAATTTAAGTCTATAGTTTTAATCACTCTATTAAATTTCTGAGAATTTCTAATAAATATTCTAAGAATGACCCAGCAAAAGAAGCCATCTCAAAGTATGTTGAATCAAACCGAGGTAATGATCAGGAGTGAAATTGAAAAGAAACACATGTAATTTTAAATATGAAATTAGTAAATTCTGGTAAAAGAAGTAAGATCAACAGCTCAATGCTTGAAACTGGAGAACAAAAGAACAATTTAGAATTGCATCAGCTGCAAAAAAAATAAAAATAATTACTTTTCTGATGAGTGTTTAAAGTCTCTCCTGTAGTGATTTTTTTTTAAATTAACAATTAACAAGTTTACAAGGTAAATCTAAAAACAATTATTTTCACATTATTTTTGAACTGAAATACCATGTGTTTTTTATACGGTGTTAGATAATTTTATACCAACTTTAAAATTAGATAATTTTGTAATGGTGTTCTTTGTTTCCACCTAAACCTGCCGCCCGGAGCAGGTGCCCTATGCCCTCCTCTAGTTATGGCCATGCTTAATATACACAATTTTAGTATGAAGAAGACAGGCCATAAACAGCTGTAGAAGAAGAAAATTTCAACAGCTGTCTCTCTCAAGAATACCAATATTTGCTAAATTGTATAGTATACCCCCTTTTTTATGAAGTTTGAAATATAGTAATTCATTAATAATTTGAATGTTCAGTTGTTATTTTTATGACTAATAAAGCAGTGTCTGGAAATTTGCTTAGACTCAAGATTGATCAGGTGGGCAAGATGAAAATAATTACTTTTTCAGGCATAAGAAATGAATGTATATCAATAATGCAGTGAGGATAAGTTTACCAGATTTGGAAATTCTGCAAAGAGAATGCACGCTTATTCCCTCTCGGCAGTGACTCATTTATCTATCTTCACAACAAATAGTGCTACTATACTGAAAACATTAGTTTTTCAACCGAAACAGAACCACCTCTTCTATTTTTTTCATTCTTTGATGACTAGGCTTACTGCATTCTAATTTCCGTATTTATATATATATATCTCTTATGCCTGGAAATGAAGAATCAATATTTATCTTTTCCACCTAATCAACCTTGAGTTTAAGCTAATGTAGGGGTATTATTAGTCATGAAAATAAAAATTTACATTTAAATTATTACTGATGCATACTGTATATCAGTATACACAGTATGTTTAGTAGCTATCCAAAAGTTAAGGCGAGTGAACAATGATATTCTGAAGACAGATCCTGTGGCTTTCTTCTTCCACATATGTTTTCAGACTGAACCAGAAGAACCAGATGCATCCAGGTTCCCATCACTTATGCAATTTCGAACTTTTCGAAAGATTTAAGCAAAACTGGAAATCACAATCTCAGAATAATGTGCAGAAGAAATCTTGAAAGCTTGTGATCCATTGCATGCAGTGCTGTCTTAGCGCATGGGCACACCTGGACACCTCAAGGGAAGAAGGGGGGGGGGGACTCCCAAAAACAAGATATGGATGAAATTTTAAAGAGAAGCATGCAAATTTGCCAGGGAAGCATGACGCTTTTAAGATGGCCCAGATTACATGTTTCTTCTTTTGCAGCTGTAGACGATCTTGATTGGTTATGGGGTGGAGTAACTATCATGCTATCTGTTGTGTTCTTAATTGCTTTGTTTGGGCGGTTAGTCGTGATCTCCCATGTGATGCTGCCATTTAACAACCCGAAGCATCAGGCATTCAAGCCTTTTTGTTGTCAAAGTTTATGAAAATTTTTTTATTCTATTTATTCTTCATTCTATTTAACTGACTTTGAAGCAATCTTTTCTTTCCATAGGTGAGTGTAACATATATTGATTCAAAGTATTGAGTGGTCCTAGATCAATAGGTATCAGCGTACCTTCCACACCATGCAAACATTGATCATTACGAGACTTTTTGAAGCGGTAAAAAATTAACTGGGGAATGGTCCAAGTTCTGCTAGAATTATAGTTTCTTCCCCCGATTCCAAACGATGATTCTGGTCTTCACTCTTTTCTAGAGCTTCTGTGAATCTCTGGCCATTGAGACTCCACCATTTTGCTTGGCAAGCATCCAACAATCTATTTGTTACAGTGGTTTTGAAATGGTTATAAGGCAAGGGAAGTGGCTTTTCATGTGGCAATGCTGTGGCAAACTTTGCCACTTTGTCTCTTCAGTGCCTATTACTCCTGTGTCAGCTTTTACCTATGTGAATGTTATGTACCAGTGTTTACATAATTACTCGTGTATTAGTTTTGCGCATTGGTGATACATATATGAATCCCTTGTTAGAAGCAAGATATGCATGCAAGTCTGTGTGCATACCACAAAGTTGCTGATTTTAGACTGTTTTCTATAAACTATAATAGAGTATAAATAAAGCCGTGGCTAGAATAAAATCTGTCATGTTTGGGGGGGGGGCAAGTTTTGTTTTATTTTTTTTTTGTTAATTTTGAGTGACTGGTCAATGTGTGTGGGGGAACATATAAAACATACTGATGAAGATAGATATATATGTTTTGCAGTGTTTGTAATGTCCCTCCCAGAAAGAAAAATGATTCAGAAAGTTGTGAAAATGGTGAAAAAAGAAATTGAAATAGCAGTTTGGTTTTAGTTGGGAAGACAATTGTGTGTCCTTTTTCGGTTATAACTATCTGTTTTTAACAGAGGTAAATGAGTTGTTGATGAGAGGGCGAGAGCGTGCATCCTCATTTCAGATTATTAAAATTTTTTGTCGCACCACTGTCATTTTCTGTACACAAGGGCTAATTAGATTGGGACCTACAATTTATTGCTGACTCCGAACGGCAGGCTTGCCTATACTCATCGAGAGGTTGGTGCTCTAACCTCTCAATGGGGACTCCCTGCGATAGCAATTTTTTCTGCGGTCACATCACTGTTTCTGTTGTACCCCTGCATCAGGAAAGTTTTCTGACAAAGACGAACCGGGTATCGAACTCGTGACCTCGCTTCTAAACATCCTTTTGGTACTTTAGGCAAGTATTTTATCGACCTGGGCTACCGTGCCCTCCTCATTTCAGTTTCCAAATCTGTTAAACCTAATTACAAGTTACTGTAATATTTTTTATTGTTGTTATGACACATAGTGTGTTGTACAAACACACAACATTTGTCACCTATCAGAATCATGAGTTCACTCATTACAAATGAAGAGTCAGTGGGGAGGGAAGAATGCTTTCAGTCTTTAAAACAGAACTTTTAGAAATCTGGTATTGCTTTCTGTGCATGTCATAAACTATTTTTCTGCTTAAAATGTGGTGGACGCTTAAGTGTTTTTCCATCTTCATGCCGTAACTAAGATCAATGTTCCCCCTTATGACGTATCTTTCTTCCTTTATTACAGTGGACTGAAAGCGCCCCCCTCAACCCTTCAAATAAAATTGAATTAATTAAAAGAAAAGTCTTATTTTAATATCCAGAAATGATTCTTTTCTATTGTTTGAATTTAGAATGAATATGTGCCTGAGGAATACGAGGCTGGAACAAGTATTCATTCACAGGGAAAATTTCCTTTGGATATATCTATTATTGTTTATGGCTCCGCTAAGGTAAGTGTTGACACAGAAAATTGGGATGCTAAAGTTATATGTAACAACAAAATATATTTCTCTTTAACCTTGTTTTTTGTTGTAGTTTTCTGTAATTGTTTGCGTATGTCTGACAGGGATGCCAGAACATATCTGCTCATGTTGCGCAAGCAATACCAATCACTTGAATGGTATTGTTGTGCTACACCATTCAAATTCAGCCAATACATAATTTCTAATTTAAAGTGCCCTTTTAAATATGACTGAAAAATTTTAAAATTCAAAAATGTGGATCCTAATTTATTTGGCATTAGTTTTTTACCCTGAAAAATATACCAACAAAAGTTAAAAAAACAAAAAAGCCAACTACATTTGGCTGGCGTACTGGCCCGCAAAAAGACAAGAGTTTCTCAGTGCAGATCTTACCCACCATTTCTATTCAAAAATGACCAGTATCTACTCATCTCCCTCTCTATCCCCAGTGGGGATGACACCCCACTGAGGGATTCTGAGCAGGGATGACACCCCACTTTGCATTTTTATGTTTTGTCTGGCTCTTGTTTTCACTAATAAGTGCTCTACTTCTAAAAAAATTTGAGCAACCCATCAGAGACATGTTGAAGTAGGGGGGGAGGCGGGGTTCAAAGAAATGGAAAGAAGATACATTGCCTTCCCAGTCATATCAAGTGGCAGCCCCATTTTTTTGGAATGGCTATGGTCCAACACTCTAACCTACAGACATGGCCCCCACATCCTGGAGCAGGGCCCCTAGGCTGGGATCTTTTGCGGGGGCCCCCCCCGACCAGATTTTCACGGGCCTCTTTATGATGAATTTATAGCATGAAAAAGCAAAAAAATTGTGAAAATCGTCCCAGGCCCCAGGGCTGGAGCCTTGTCAGCCCACCCCTTGTGGGGGCCATGCCTACAGAATTCAAAATACAGATTGGGCTGTACATGAAAAGACCAGATTGTGGGAAAGAGGTGTTACCTTTCTTTGTAAAAAAATATAATGGGAAAAAAAATAAAATTGTTGTACTCTGAACACACGCATATGCCCTCTCTTTTATTACCCATCCGTCATTGAGAACCCCAGAAATGTCGCCGCCAAAGATTGTTCTCCAAAACTAAACAATTAAAAAGTAAGGCGGATAGACCTTGCTCCAGGCCAGTCTTCCAAAAACCTTTTTATTCCATTAGCCTCCGAATTCGGTCGTGACCATATGGCGGGAAAAAAAACTACAGTTCAGAAACTGCTTGTTATTATAAACCCATGTTCCCACATGTTCGATAAATTTTAGACTTCCTGGTAGGTACTTAGTATATGACTTACCATTGTGTGGGATGAAAAAAAAGGGTAAGAGCCACTGCTCTTCAACGGTATATTTTCTTGGTCCGCAGAGAACAAAAGGCTTAGATTTGCTGTACCAGTGGTTTCCAAATTGTGTGCCGTGGTACCATGGTGTTCTATCCATTCAGTAATTCAATGGTATGATTTATTATAACATTTCTTATGATAAACTGTAGATCAGTATTCTTAAACCTTTGCACATCTGTGGACTGGTGAAAATGTGTGAAAAATTTCGCTGATCGAAAAAAAATAATAAAAGAGAGAAAGATAATGAATTCATAGACCTGGTGATGGCTAATGCAGAAATAATACCAATATTGACAAATCTAGAGTTCAAGGAACAAGAATTTTTACGTAGTTATAGCATCTGTTTTTCTTTGTTGAAACAAAAAAGCTTATATACACTGACTGGGTGGCCAAAAAAAGAAAAGGTTGCAGTGTATTGCAGACCTGGTGCAAGTATTATAGTTCCGTTTCTTCTGTTAAGCTTGACCGAGACCTTCATGATTTTTTTTCCTTCTTATGTAAGCGGGAAAAACGAACTTCACGAAGGCCCCGGCTGGACTGGGGCTTAAAAAAAGTTATTATAAAAAAAATTTTTAGCTGTAAAAAAATACAAACTGCACTGTAAATGTTTCAAAATCACACTGGGCTACGCTATATGTACAGTAGTACATAATGTTGTGTGTACAACCAGAGCCACCCTTAGAAATGTGTGACAGGTGCGGTCGCACTGGGACCCGTGATTTAGGTGATTCCGCACTTACTGTAATAGAAGTGAAAAATATTTACCTTCATCAAATATATATACAGTCTATCCTGCTTATAACATCTTTGAAAAACTGTCATGAAAAAACATAAGTGGGAAAATGTGGTAAACGGGAAATCCTATTAAGAATTAGTCAGGATTGGGACCACAAAAATAAATCGTACTAAGTGGAGAAACGTTCTAAGTGGGAACATTATAAGCACGGTTGACTGCATATTTTTTTTTGTAGTAAACAAGGTGACTGAGTTTAAACTGATTTGATTCTTGAATTTTCATCAATTCTGAAATCATTTCTCATATTAATACTGAATTTTCATGAATTCAGAGATTTTTTCATAAATTTTATAAATTTTCAGCAATTCTGAATTTCAGTCCATTCTGGGTTCTTCCCCCCGATTAATTCTAAATTTAAAATCCTGTGATTTGCTTTCCTTCATTAATTCGAAATTTTCATAGATTCAAAAGCAGCCTTGTGTATAGCAGAGCATTAACCTTTTAGGTCTCGCGACCCATTTTTTCCATTTCAAGGAGCATTAGTTCGCTTGCTCCCTCGCTACATAACAAGTTTTGTGAGCGTAGGACGGCATTTCTCAAACTTTTTCCACCCACGGTTCCCTTCTCTGTCATTGTTTATCCTTGACCCCTCCTAGAATAGTTTAAAAAGGACCACTTCAAATTCTTGAATAGGCACACATTAATAAACCAACTTGTCGTGACGCCCCAGAAAGCGATGGCACACATTTTGCATTTTGAGAACAACTAGCATAGTTGTTTCAAACGCCCCCACAGCTTTAAAATCCAATAATTTCATAATTGTGTTCTTTGTTCCCCCACCTAAAACTGACGCCTCTTAAATTTTGTCGCCCGGGGCAGTTGGCCCCTGCTCCCCTCTATTTCCAGCCTTGACTTCAGCGCCATCCTTACACATGGCCCACCCGGGCACAACTCGGGGAACTGAGGTGCATAAGAGGGTCTCATTATTATTAGACCTGTTGCAAAGATTTCCGAGATGTGTGTAAACTGTAAATAAGCCTCCTGTAAACTAAGTCCAGCCTCCTTGAAAATGAAATGTATAAGAAACCTCCTTGAAAATGTCTCATGATGCTCTTGAGAGGCCTTAGGTACCTTAAAATAATCATAACTTTTAATCCTGTTTTACAGTCAAGTGTGACTGCTACCCTGACCTCAGAAACTTGCGACTCGCAACTAAAAAACGGAATTTACACTGTACCTTGGGAACATCATTTTGGTGTCGCAGTCCTCAGAATTTTTTACAAAAAAGTAAATTCAGCACCCTTTCTGGTCGAATGCCCAGGGCACCAGACTCTCTGAACTGCCTTAGTTTCAAACATGGTGTGACCGCATCTTCTCAAGTTTACCATGTGTGTGTGTGTGCACATGTTACCAATAAAAATACAATCTATCTCTCCGCCAAACTTTGCATACACAGAATCCAATGCGAATCCACAATGCATGTGCAAAATAAATATAATATAAAATAGATTCTCAATTAGATACCTGGTCAACTTATTGCCCACAATATATTATATTCTGGCAGACTCTTGCAATGTTGATTGAGTGACTAGACTGAATTCATATCCAAACCTATCCAGCACATCTGCCTGGAGCATTACAGGACATTCTACTTGAAAGCAGGGTGTGTGGTCTCTGGTGAATTATTATATTCTATCTGAAAAAAATAATTATTTTGTTAAGCAAGCAAACATCAAGCAACACCAATCATTTGTGAGTTTCGGCATCCCTGATGCACAAGTAAAAATTGTGCAAAAGCTGTTAAATATTTCCCCCCTTTCTGCTAAAATACACTATGCTAAGAGAGGGATATATGAGAAGAGAGTTAATGGGAAAAGTTATTAAAAATAAATATATGAGCTAATAAGTTGTCAAACCATTTTGTGATTTCAAAATACAATAAAGTCCCAATATAATCAAAGTTTTGTAGAAACTGTTGCTATAATGAGTTTAGCATTATAGTCATGGACCCCACATCCTGGAGCAGGGTTCCTAGGCTGGGGTCTTTTGCTGGCCCCCCTGGTCAGACTTTTCTCAAGCCCTTGTTTAGTTAATTTATAGTGTGAAAATGCAAAAAACTATAAGAATCGTTCCGGGGCTGTGGCTGTAATGATTCACAGTTGAACTAGTTGTAAGGGGGGGAAGATACAATGATGATTTCTGGGGCATGATAATGATGTCAATTCATATATATGCATATACATTAGATCAAGATGCTCTGCCTTTGATGGGGGAAGACAATGCCTCCCCGCTTATCTCTGCCCATTGTTGTAATCCATATTCATGGAAGATTTGAAGATAAATAATGGGAAAAAAATTAATGACACCTGACGTGTTTCAGCACTCTCTGGTGCCATTACCAAAAATTATGAGACAAAACAGACAATCTCAAACCAACAATTAAACCTGACACCTTTCCTCATATTATCTCAAACTTTGCCATTGTCCCAGTCATTTAATTTGATAGTTTGAATTTGTTTATCTACTTGCCGATCCTGTAGGTGTACAGAAATTTCCTGTAAAATAAAGTCAGCCATGGTGATGGAACTGCTGGCTTTGATTTCATATCATTCACTAGCATAGCATGTCCTTGAGAATAATGACGTAAACCTCTTCTTAGAAATCCAATAGTCATTTGGATTTTATGCTCTGCACCACCCTATCGCTTAAGAAAATATTGAGTTGGTTTCAGCTGAAATTAACTCATCACAATCATTGTTTATAAAAAATACTTTCAATTAGAGGAATTGTTCAAACGAAGTGTTTATTCCAGATGTGTGATTTCTTTTACCAAGGGCCATGTATGTGCCAAAATACAAAATTTTTTTATTTAGCCCCCCTGTCCTCTACTTTCTAATATAAAAGTTGTTGCCTTAACTCTTCTTCGCCAAAAAAAGAAGAAAAAAGCACAGTATCCAAGTGCAATACTAGCCGAGATATTTAAAATCAAAGAATGCTTGAAAATGAGGAAAAAAACAGCATATATTAAGGCGTGAGCTTGTTCTATGCCAGGGGTGCCGCAAGTGGCACGCTGTAGTACCGAGTGGCATATGATGATTTTTCAAAAATGAAAGCAATTCGATTATATTTTTCCAATCAAAGAAATTTTCTCCCAATTTTTTAAACAATCCTTTACTTATGAATGATGGTCTTGTAGGCTGCCAAAGTTATATTTGGCAAAGTTATAGATAGGCAATCTTAATAACTACGTGATGACTTTTATTCAATGCATTTTTGTTGTTATATTCAGGCGTAGTTGCTGGATGTCCCATGTGTATGAGATTCAGGATCATCCACAAGGGGGAACATGCATCGTATAATGCAATTCCATTGTTTTTTCATGAATTCTTGGGGGCTTTGTTCTCCAGCAAAGTTTATTGGGGAGGGAGGCCCAACCATCTTGAGTCCTCAGGTTCTGGTGTCCTTGCCACAAACATGATATGGATAAGATGAATTCTACTGAGATATGCACACATACCCAATTTGCATTGTGATTATCAAATTTATGACTCAAAAATGAAAACAATTTACAACTCAAAAGAGTGTCAAACTGAAAATTTTTGTTAAAATAAGAGGACAGGCAAACAATATTTTACAAGAATGAAGATGTGCTCATATGATGTGTAAAAACTGGACATGTATATATATATGGTCTGCGTGTTAAAATTCGTAGAGTGGCGCTCATGTAGAAAATAATTTTGATTTTTGCCATGACTTAGATAAAGGTTTGCTACCCTTATACTATTCATGTACTTGATTGTTCCCAATGTAGTAAATTGTTTCTGACAAAAAGTCAAGTCATTTTTAGGACATTGGGTTGGAAAAATACCTATCTATGTACAAAAAAAAGTTACAAAAAATTTCTGGTGGTTTAAATTGCGATCCTAAATGTGTTTTGAATAAAAATTTCAAAAAGTCTAGTTTTGTTCAATTTTTTAACTGCAACACCTACTGTTCTTTCCCTCATTTTCAGTAATTTTTGAATTCAAATATGTCAATGAATATTGCACTTAAAAACAGTTTTTTTGGGCTGTGGGGAGATGGGAACTGTATAAAAAATTAATATAAATAAAAATATTGATTGTGTATCTTGGTACATGTCCAACCCCTATTAAAATGAATGATACATGTAAAATGGGCAGGCTTGAATGCTTTTTCCAATTAAAAACATATTTTTATAATCAACAGTTCATGAGTTATTTGAACTGAAACAGTTTTAATATACGTATATTAAAAGAATAACCTTGTATATTCTCCTTCATGAAAGATTTGTTTATTGAAAATTTTAGTGCTAAGCAGTGTTCCCGCTAAATTCTGTTGCATGCCATATTAATTATGCAAAAGTGTGAAGTATTCCAAACCAATCAAAAACAATTTTGAATGGAAATTCGCAAGTAGATATATTATTATCAAAATTTTGATTGTTCTCGCGAAATTATCACTGTATATATAGAGGGAGTATTGGATTGCAAATTTGCTCATATTAAATTTTGTTCTTGTCTTGATTATAATGAATTAAGAAAAAGATGACCAGGTTGGTAGAATATACAAGCCATATCTGATGTAACACAGTTATCAAGAAACCAATCAGCTAAACTGTGATATATTTTGTGATTTTTATGTTTGGTGCCAACTGCTATTATGAAGATTAACCCAAGCAGCATTGATGAGATACCTCCCCTCCTTAAAAGCCTCTTATTATAGCGTTGGCAAGTCCAGATATTTTCTATAGTAGAATTTGTCAATAAAATATTTTTCCCTATACCCACATAGTTTGCACCTGCTGAAAATCGGAAGAAAGCCTACTTTAATAAAAAAAAAGATTGGCATTTTGAAGGGAGTGTAGTGATTTGCGCTGTGAGGCTTAATGGGTTAATTTAGGGTTTAGGCATTAAAGATAGTTATAAATTTTAATAACATTGTGAACTTTATATTTTGATTAAATTATTATAATTTTTTTTCACTATTTCAAATTTCGTTCAATATATAGAAATTTGAAATGCGTTCAAAAATTATGTTTTTGCACTTTTCAAACACAGAAATTGTCTTCTCTGTTCTCCAGTCAATATTGTTTAAAAATAAATGGATTTATTTCTCTTTCCATTTTAGATTATTCGTTAATCATGTTTTTTCTCCCTTTCTTCTGCTCAGATCATAGGGACGCCAAAAGAAAAGTCAAACATACTTTCAAATTCTGACTCTCCCTTGGCCTTTTGTCCCGATACAAAAATGTTCGTCGAGATCGTAGGGCCTTATAGATCTTTAGGCATCCTGGGATACTTGACCAAAAATCAATATGAAACTTCTACCATATGCCTAACAGATGTCAGAGTAAGTAAATTCATTTTTGGAATATGTACTTGCATTTTATTTTTAGGATAACAGTATATTTGCAGAACATTGTTTTTTGTTTTGATAAATGTATCTCTTATTTTTTTTTACATTTTTCAGTACCTTTCACGTTGTCTTCTATCTGTGGTTTAATAACACTTAATGTACAGTATATCAAACATTTTCAGGGATATGACATTGTCATAGGTGGTAATTCTCTTCCCCTCCCCATGTCATTGATGGAGTTCATTGAACTAATATATTGTACAGTCGACTCTCACCTCATTAAAATTTCAATTTTAAAACAGATGTATGAGAAGTAGAAATGCCTAGAGCTTGCTCGTTTTTTACTGACTTTGAAGTCCAACGATATTGATGTTGCTACAATATCTAATGTTATTTTAAATCAGGAATTTGGGCATAGCATTCAATGCTTTGAAATTAAAATAAGAAAAAATAATAATTTCTTTCTTTTTTTAAAATCCGGGGAACCCTAATGCCCCCATTGCTAATACTTGGTGCAGTTATATCTAAGTTTAGCTCCCTATATTTTTTCCATACACAAAATCTTGAAAAAGAACAGCTATATCTTTCTGCACTGTATCTAAGGATTAGGTTCAAGTCTATATTTACCAGGTCTTTATTTCTTTTAATTGACAATCTTACCACATTTCAATAACATGCTTACCATACTTGGTTACTTTTACTTCAATATCATTGAAATTAACCCTAGATTCATAAACATTAATCTCAGACCGCCCAAAATACGTAAACACTTGTAACTTTTAAAGTGAAAGAGATAGAAAGATGAACTAAGTACCTTCCTAGATCGTTCAATAATTAGTATCGTGCCTGTCGCATGTCAGAGTGCACTTATGCTAATGGAGTTACAGTGAGTAGGTCGTCCCAGACGAATGTTTGTGAATCGTGTTGCAATTGTAGAACGGGTGCGATGATTTGAAATCGTAATTTCTTCGTGAAGTTGAGTGTTATTCAAGGTAAATATGAATTATTATATAGGCATCCGTGTAGGGTGCCTATCTGTAGGACCGGTTGTTGAGCTCCATTATTAAAGATAGTAACAATCAGAAGGTTTTAAATAAATAAATATGATTTATTTGGTACGGACACATAGAAATGAAGGACATCACATAACAATGGTTACTTGCCGACTGCGAAGAAAACATTCAATTTTTTTTGCAACTTGCATTACTAGGTAACAAACATTCCACCAGAAAAATGTGAAGCGTGACGTCTTCATTTTTCCGCAATCGGTAAAAGTTCAAGTAGAGGTCGCTACAATTGTATTCGTTTGTTAGACTTTTTTTTTGTATACGGTGTAACTTTTTTTGTAAAAAATTCATGTGTATGGATCACATTCATGTGTCGATTGCTCAGAATAACTATTGTCATTTTTATTTCAGAAAATTAATGATTAATAAGCAACTTTTCAGATTTAAAGTGTGTTTTATTGCTCCTTGTATTCTATAAAACAAAAATCATCAATATAATATGTTCGTCTGAGAGACGAATGTTTATGAATAGCGTATCTCCCATGCATGTTCATGAATCTAGGGTTAAATAAAGAAAAATTTAAATTTAAATTTTGTGATTTAAATCAAGGATTAAAAAAAAAAATCTGCATACCTTGATTTATAATGCTATCCATGTATAAGAAAGCCGTCCCATTTTTGCAAAAAGGGGTTCGTTATACAGTCAAACTTCGTTAATGAGTCACTCTTGGGAGAGAAAAAATATGACTTAGTAAGGGGAGTGACTCGTTAAACAGAGTAAGCCATCGCTGTGCCAATTCCTACCAGAGGACAATTGGGACTTCCAAAAAGTGACCCGGTAAGCGGAGTGACGTGTTAACCGGGTGACTCACTAACGAGGTTTGACTGTACACGTTAAAATACAATAATTCACATGTGGGAAACTAAGTGTATTGAAGATTACTCTGTAGCATTAAAATAACGAATTGAATGTTCCTTATTGAATTTGAAAGATAAAGGGTTTTTATAGAAATACAAATAAAATTGAGAAATTATTTGGGGAAAGAATAATCATTTCTAAATATAACTGTCCCATTATTAATAATGTTATTGACTTCTTCAATGATGGTCATTTCTTGTACAGACAGTCCGTTTCGATTTTTCGGTGCTGGGAGATGCTGAGAGACTCAATATGATGCCCCCGTTGCAGTATTTGCTGTGGAAAAGCATTGCACTTAGGATTGCGAGACAGCTTTTGCTCCGAAAACCTGAGTACAGGGTATGTTTATATATTACTTTTTCCCCCCTGGCTAATGTATTCACACTGATATAAAGCAGAGGTACACAATCTCCAGCTTCGGGGCCAGATGAAGCCCACAAAACAAAAAAAGTGTCAATCAGTATGTGGCCTGTGATTGGTTGCCATGTCATGTAACTCGCCCAAAGGACTAAGGAGGTTGTGCACCTCCTGATATAAAGTGTTTGTCTTCATTTGTGGAAATGCTACTTGCAATTTTTCTTCAAGAAATTGAGACTTGGGTTAACCATTTCCTGGCATGCAATTTTTCTTCGTAGACTTAATGTTACTTTTCTTTTCACTGGAGGAATTGTATTATCAGGGCTGCCTCAAGAGTATTATGAACTCATGAGCTCTATTTGATTGGAATTACTGGTCAGTTTAGATACTCACACTCAAAAATCATTCTAGCAGATCTTATCAAGGCTATCCTATGCATCACAGACCACCCTTACCAGACATAGGCCCTTGTGCAAAAATAATAGCAAAGCCAGAGGCATCTTAATAATCTCGGGAGGGGGGGGGGCAATTTTGTATATTCTGTGAGAGAAGGGAATCAAGAATCCAAAAATTCACATATTATTACAAAATATACAGGAGTACAAAAATATATCCTATACAAAAAATATAGACACAATTAAATGTAAACTAACAAAAAAAATTAATAAAAATTTCAAATTGAGGAAAATTTTAAATTCATGAAAGAAATTGTCTGAGAATTAATGAAAATTCGGAATCGCTAAATGGGAAATAAGAAAAATAATAGACAGATAATTCCAGCACTCATGATAATTCAGAACAATTGAAAGAGGCCATTCCAGAATTGGTGGAAATTCAGAATTTATGGAAATGCAGAATTCTCTCTCCAGAATTAAAATTATTCTCTCTCCACTGAGCAACGGTCTATGTATTTTTTTCAGGGCTGGACTTGGGTGGGTGCAACTGCACCAGGCCACTAAAATTTAGGGGTCCAAAACAGAATAAAAGTACTTTTATAAGTTACATTTTTACTTCTTAATAAAAGCAATAGCTTAAAATTCTTTCCAAGACAGGGAACTCACAGGTCTAGGGTTTTGACCTAAGTCAAAAGTGCTCTTGTGTTTGGTGCCCTGGACCAGAAGGAACCTTTCATTGTCGTGCTCTGCAGTTGTGTCGGAGCCGGGTGCAATGGGTGTTCGAGCAGCACTGAATTGAGTTTCTCAAGAATGAATTAATTCAGAAATCAAAATCACCTATATAAAGAATAAAGAGCAAGTCCAGCACTCACAAGTCTAAAATACTTCTGTAACCTCTGGTGCCCCCCTGTGTATATATATTATACAGAAACCATGTTGAAGAAAGGTTTTTCCAGCAATGGTTTCCCATGGCTCTCAATATGTACACACACATTCCAACATGTATCAATTTGATAAAAGTTTCACAGACGAATATGCATGAGTTGCATGGCTTCCCTTTAAATTCACTTTTGGGGGACCCATGAGAAATCTGTCCTAGAGTGAGAAACGGCGGGCACAGGCTTGCTCAAGGACACTTGAGGATTGAGGAGAAGCATTTTAGAGGTCCGTAAAGCTGTTTTTGTACCCGGAAGCAAAATATTTAAGCCTGTTCCTGCGTTTTTCAAACTGTAGAGGACACAAAGTCATCCCTCAATTACTAAAAACAGCTTTTTTGCTTGGATTGCAGCTGTGTAAAGTGGCATAGCAATGCCATCTGTTGGTTTCTGCAAGAACTGACTTGAGGAATGTGTAACAGAAGCTGTGTAGAATGCTACTATAAAACTCACAAAAAAAAAATATATATAACATAAATTGTTATTTCGCCAATTGTTTCGATTGATAAAAAAAATTGGAATTTACAAAGGAAATTATTGCTAACATAGGTGTGGGGCATGGCCCCCCACATCCTGAAGCAGGGCCCCTAGGCTGGGATCTTTTATGGGCCCCCCGACCAGACTTTCACGGGCCTCCTTTATGATGAATTTATAGCGTGAAAAAACAAAAAAGTGATTAAAATCCGTCCGTGCCCTAGGGTCGGAGCCTTGTCAGCCCACCCCTTGTGGGGGCCATGGTGTGGGGGCTTGGTGAAACTGCACCTCTCTCACTCCACTAGGAGCGGCTCTGTATGCACCTGAGGTCCTCAAGACATTGCATTAAGCATTGTGTAGTTTGCCTTTCTCCCCCCCCCCTGAAAGGCTATTCCTCAGTCAAAGGCGATTTGATTTTCTTCTTGATTTGACATTATTCACAAGGTTGATGATTGCTGTCATAGATATGGGTCATTCCCCCCAAAAAAAAATGTATAAACTGTTTCAGAGACTTTATAATTTTCTTTTACAAAATTTCAGAGCACTCTGGTAGCAATTTTAATTTTTTTTCTAGTTCTTCATTTAATTATCTGTCATATGACATTTCTTAATTTGTTTCAAATGGTATTCAATTATTTTTAAACAAATCATTGTTTGTAGCAAAACATCAAAATCTGGCTGTCCCAGCTTGAAAAAAGTGTTAGTGTAAATCTGGAATTTTTTTCAAAAAATTTGATATGACATTTTATATATGTACCGTAGATAAACAAAACTGAAAGTAAAATTTTGAAATTTTTTTTCTTATGAAAAACCATTTTTTTGTTCGTGTCCCGAAATTTTTCCCATTTTAAAATGTCCACTCTATTTCAGTCATTCGGGAAATATATATTTTTATACCAGATTAAATCTGATAACACTTTTGAGCTCATTGAAAGGTTCAATTTTAATGCTTGATCAACTTTTTTGGATTTGACTGTTGCAAAAAGACAATGTTCACATTATTTAGTCTCTAGCACCAGATTTTTCTCTGTTCACTCTGTGTTATGCCATTATCATAAATAATTAATTTTTTTTTTCATTTATATCTGCATCAAGTACATTAAGATATGCTTCCAAACATAATAAAAGTTTTCATCAATCATTTAAATTTATAATGAAAAAATAATAATTTAGGTTAATTTTTGTCCACTCTGTTACATTTTCCAAAAACTCAAGCAATGCAACAGAATGGAAACTATGATTTAAAGTAAAGTTTTCTTAGTTAAAAGGTTTTGAAAATTTAAGTTAAATTTAATGAGTTATCTATTATATTTAAACCCTTTACCACATTCTCCATCGTGTTACTTTTTTTCAGTTAAATTCAAAAGTTCAGTAGTACAGATCATTAAAATCACCGCCAGGCGAGTTATGTCATAATGGGCATTTTAATATGAGTAAAGATGATTATATGACAATACATTCTGTATTTAATGGGACAGAACCATTATTTTCTTTATTATTTTTTGTTTCCAGGCTCTACTCTCCCCCCCCCCTCATTCTACTCTGGATCCCTAATGTAAGAGGCATAAATGTGAGTTTTATATCAACACATCAAATTACCATTCAATTTTAACAAAAAAATTTTAAGTTAGAGGAAAATCATCCTGATGACATAATATATACAAGTCCAATGTCCACTTTGACCAGATTTTAAACATTTTACCAGACCAAAATTCTAACTACGAGGGATAGGGTGCATGTTTTTTTTATGTTCTCATGGGGTGAACATTTTTCAAAGGTTATAGAGGAGTCTCTGGGTCATCTATAACATTTTGTATATAATTTTTGAGAAGATAAAAGCTCTATCTTTTATATATAAATGTGAAAGTGTGTATGTATGTTCTTTATACAAATCCACAATTTTAGACTGATCGTCGCCAAATTTTGCATATATACCAAACAGGACTAGGATTAAACCATTAGTACTTTAAAAGTTTATCAGAGTTGGGCAAATGCTCGAAATGGGCAAAAAACAGTGGAGCAACAATGGTTCTTAGGGCCCAGCAATCACTTTCGGAATGTTCACTTTGGTTACTGTGATTTCCTAACAATGCGTTTCAGACATATACATGCCTTTACAATGGTTTGTCACTTCTTTGATGCTGCCAGTATTATGTGGCGTCGGAGCCGGGGGTGCTGTGGGTGCTTGAGAACTCACGGAAGTTTGTTGAACGGGTTCGAGCACCCACAGAATTGATTCAAAAATCGAAATTTTCTACGTGAACCTCAAGACGGGCACCCACAGGTTCGAAACACTTCCGACGCCCCTGTGTATAACAGTTTATTCCTTTATAATGGTTTGCCACTTTTTCAATCCTCCCAGTAATTGAAGAAAACCCGGGAAGCGCCAGGTATTTTTGCTAGTTCAGAATATTTGAGACATCTTTCTCAGTTAAAGATTTCTGTGCACTCGGTTGCAATAATGTCCACTCTGTTACAGGAAGCATTTTTGCAGTTCATGGGCAAAAAATTACCTGTCAGAAATAAGTTTTGATTTTGTGTAGCTAAATACAGTCAAACCTCGTTAGTGCGTCACCCAGTTAACACGTCACTCTGCTTACCGGGTCACTTTTTTGGGAGTCCCAATTGTCCTTGGGCAGGAATTGGCACAGCTATGTCTTACTCCGTTTAACGAGTCACTCCACTTACTAAGTCATATTTTTGCTCTCCCAAGAGTGACGCATTAAGGAGGTTCGACTGTATATGTAAAAAATAAACTTTTCTATGTGCTATTTCGAAAAAGTTATAAAAACCATCAAAACGACAGAAGAAAAAAGTGAAATTTTTTTCAGCATATGTGTAAGAATAAGCTAATTTCATTATTTTGAGAAATAAAAACAGCAGAAATAACAATATTTTTTCATGGCAATATTTGTTTTCGTAACAGAGTGGACAAAATCCATGACTTTCTGTCATAAAACCCAAAAAATAAAATACTATTGTAAAATAAAAGTGAAAAATATTTATAAAATATTAAACTTCAAGTCATTGGCTATAATTTGAGATCAATTTCATTTTGAAAATTCAACTTTGAATTTTTCATTAAAAAAAAAAGTGGAATGTACGCTTTTTTTGGGAATGGCCCATATACCATGTATATTTCTTTAAAACTTTATGGAATTTTCTCATGTTTGATAAAGAGTGGCTTTTGTTATCTTCATCGTTTCTTTAATGCTAGTGGTTGACATTATTAGGAAATTTTTTTCCCTAAAGTCCTTCTTTCTTTTAACTAAATTTCTTTCTAACGTAGTTATTAAAACATGCTGTAGAAAAAGTTTAACTCATTTACTGGCTTAGCCATTTCCCATGACAAAGAATGGAGGGAGTGAAATAGTTCGTGGAACTATCTGAGCTTTGCCGGGTTAGAAAGAAAGAAAAAAAAAGAAAAAGTCAAGTGGAACTTCACATAACTGTTCATGTTACCATAAAAAAATTTGCTCTAATAACATCTCCTGATGATGCCAACTACCAATGAGCATTGAAGGAGGGGGGGGGGGGCTGAGCTCACCTGCTGTAAAGCCTCATATCCCATAAAGATGACCCTGTTGGAAAGCTGAAAGAGCTTTAGCCGGAGACTCTGGATAATCCTAATATTTTATCGGTCCAAAGCCACACACCATTGTTTTCCTAACAAAATTCATTTGACCAGACATCGGTTGAGAGTTATTTCACTGCTCTCAATTATGCCAGATACTTTTAATGCATTACAACTGTCTTCAGGGCTGGACTTTGGTAGGTGAGAAAAGCGCGGCCGCACCAGGCTGCTAAATTTTAGGACTGAATGGAAATGATTTGATTATATTTCTATTTTAAAAAATAACTAATTTACATTTTGACTTAACACAGCAATAACTTAAAATATTGTCCAGGACTTAAAATTCAGACATTTAAGACCTGAATGTGAGACATATAAGACTTCAAATTCAGACATCTGAGATCTGAAATTGAGACATTGAACCCGATGCTGTTTTAACGCATGGGCCCACCCAGGGGCCTCAAGAGTGGAATTAATTAATTAGTGGAACTGATTAAAATTTACCAGGTAAAGTCTCAGAAAAACCACGTGGCCTGGGGGCCCATGATGCTCTTAAAATGGCCCCGATGAAACCCTCTAGCCTAGGGTTTTGACAAAACCTGTTTTAGAGGGCTGCAAAATACTTACGCCCGTCCCTGGCTGTCATTGATGAGACATGGTATTTTCCTTTCCTCCTCCCCTTTTTTTGGGGTTGAAGTTTTTGATTAATCTCAAATCTCCAACATAGAGTTGAACTATGTTGATGCCAGAATACCTACTCCAAGAGGTTTCCTAGGCAGAAACGAAGGCGAGTAAGAGAAAGTTCTGGTTCTCGAGAACTAATTCTTTACCTTTATTTGACTGCTCCTGGGGTGGGGGGGGGGGGAATGCACTATTTCCCCCCCCCCCTTGTGATAGAGTCCATTCTTGTTTCTGGTATTACTGCATGGTCCTTTCTGTTCCCTCAAGTTTTCTCAACATCTTTGTTGTCAAGGTGTGGCTCAAAAGAATGACAGCACTGGTGTCTTGTCAACCAAAACTCCAAGACCGAAGCTGATCCTCAGCTAAGGCTCTCTCCAGACAATCACCCATTTAAACCAAGCCCACATTGCTCACCCAAATAGGGTTAGGACGAGACGACTCGACCCGGCAGTTATATATATGTATATAAATGTGTGTATATGTGTATTTCTCTTTCCTCTATTCAAGTTCTTCATGCATTTCGTGTCCACAACACACGTGCATACTCATATTGTCGTATTCATGTTGCTCACCGAATGAGGTGGCAGGGGCTTAATTGCTTTTAAAAAACATACCTCCATCCTAATATGTGTACATTCATCTTAACTAAACCCTGAAACTTCTCCAACTCCTAATCCCATGTCGTCTGTAATCACCAAATTTGTTAATCACGACAGTACCCAATTGTCCGGGGAAAATATGTTGTAAGAGTCAGAGTATTTATTATGTAAGAGTGTTGTAAGAGTTATAAAAAGTTTGTATGTTTTGTTTTTTTTTTCTTTTTTTTTTGACACAAAATAAAGTGTTCCAGACTCTGCCACGAAGCTGGGCTGGAAGAGATCTCCGCAACGGGATAAGTCCAGTGGCAAAGTTCTGGCGTTCATTCATTCATGGTGTCTTGTGAATTTTCATTGTTCAAAATTTTTTGCCTGAACAAAAGCCTAGGCTGCAGTCCCCTTATAGCATGCCGCCTGGGTGCATTTCACCCCTTGTACTTTTGTTCAAGCTGCCTCCTGTTGGAGAAATATTGAGGATAAACTGAAACTAATGACAGCTTTTCCAACCCTGGAAAGCCACTCATCTGACGACAATAGCAAAAATGTTATTAGCTAAATATTTCTCTTGTTCACTTCTGTTAAGAATTCTTTTTTTTTTTACTGTAGCATATGAGTAAACTTTAATGCTCTCTAGTATGAGAGTATTGTATTTATATGTATTTTTGTTGACTTTTGACCAGAATGATCGCCAGAAATTAGTTATAGATCTCGAGAATGCGCTGATTCCAGACTTGTCACTAGCAGAGAGATTGGACATTGATCCGAGTGTGCGGGAAATTATTCTCATTCAAGGACAGGCAACAGATCCAGATGCTGGAGAGATGTATTTTGGTCCAGCCTGCCTTCCTCCTTCGACCACCACGCTAATATTCCCAGTGAGTTTATCCTGATATTGCTATCATATAGTAATTTTGTGAAAATTTAGTTTAGTGTGATGATTTATGTTGCTAAAATACTTCTGTATTTGCTTTCTGTGATCAGAACCAAAGCCTATCTTCTTGGGGCCAGAGAGCAGACTTATTCTTGGAACCCCCCCCCCCCCCGCCAAAAAAAAGTTATTATGTACAATAAGTGCACAGTTTTTTGCTCCCCCCCCTCACACTTGGCTTGGGTTTTGGGGCAGTGCCCCAGTTGCCCAAGCCTAGTTACAGGCTTGGATGTAATAATTTTTGTTGCGAATCCACACATTTACTAGTGACGGCTCGTGGTTTGATATTCTGCAATCTGCAGAGTCCAGAACAAAATTTCATTTCAAGATACCAATAGTCAGTTTTCACAAAGATGATTTTTGTCATTTATTTAAATTAATTACTATTTGTATCAATTTTCTTTTTCGATACATTTGTCCAAAGGGGTCATTCAAGTATAATGTCAGCATCGAGTGGGGGGATTTGCTGACTTTTGATAACGGGGGGCGGGGTTGAAGGTTGCTTACGTCATCAACCACCCCTTTTTGAAGATATGAAATATTCTAAGCTGCTGGGGGGGGGGGGGTCAGTGTTTTGCTGACAGGGGGTGGGGAGGGGGGGGGTCGAAAATGGTTGAAAATCTGCTTATGTAATACTTGAATGGCCCCAAAGGAAAAAAAAATTGTGCTCAATCAGGCAGTATAGAAGTAAGGAGTCGGTACAAAATTTTTGACCACAATTTTTTTCCTCAGATGCTGAATTCATGTACATGGCATTTCATTACCATGGTTTAAAAACTTACTAGCTATAATACCCGGCATTGCCCGGGTTTTTCTCAATGAGGCTTTTTTGGATCACCTGATATCTCCCTCTTCTCTTTCTTTGAGGGACATGCAAACCGTGTCCAAGTTCACCAATATGGCGACTTCCTACGTGACTCATGAAAGAAACAAATCTAGATTTAAAGAAACGTAAAAAAAAATTTTTTTTTTTCTTTTTTCAAAGGGTGCTAGGTATTTCGATTCCCCCCTCCCCTTTGAACTCCAAGTTATTTATCTCTGCCTGTTTTGGCTTCAAAAAATGCTTAATTAAAGCTGTGGAATTTTTTCGATGAACTTTTTACGGGCCCATAATTAATTTTAAAGCAACCTAAACTGCATGAATTTATGCAGTTGAATATTAAAAGACAATACGGAGACATTCATTTTCATGCTTGAGCAGATATAAATAAAAAGTTGAAATCAATGTTATTGCATGGATATCCAACTCAAAAGTATATATAAGTCCGGCTAATTACTGCATATTTAATCTCCTGGGCTTCGTATATCTCTAAGCGAACTCAATATTTCAAAAATAGAGTATTTAATACAATTTTTAAAATTATTGATGTGACAGAAAAAACCTCACCAAATTTCCGCATTTCTACATTAAAATCGGCAATTTTAACACTGATTTTTATGGGGGGGGGGGATCATCCTTTGCTTTACCCTCAAAGTGATGCTGATGATGGTGTCTATTCAAAAAGCTCTCATTACTGGGAGTGATTGAATAAAGTGGCAAACCATTATAAAGTCATAAACTATTATACATATACGTACAGCATTGAAGAAATGACAAACCATTGTAAAGGCATATACACGTCTTAAACGCATTGCTAGGGAACCACGGTAACCAAAGTAAACGTTCGGAAAGTGATTGTTGAGGTCCAAAAACCATTGTTGCCCGACAGTTTTTTGCCCATTTGGGGCACTTGCCCTGCTCTGACAAAATTTTAAAGTAGCCTATTGTTCAAGTTGGGTCCCATTTGGTATATATGCAAAATTTGGCGACGATCGATCTAAAATTGTAGATTTGTATAGAGAACACACACACACACAGAAAATCAATTTTATATATATAGATAAGTGGGGTAGGGGGCATCCAGACACCAGACCCTTAACCAAGAAACAAAATTTGGATCTTTGAGAGCTCTCCTGTAGCTACTACCTTCATTTATTGTGTTCATGCACCTTTCATCAATAGTTTAGAAGCATTTGCTCAGGTTTTCTACGTTTGTATACAAAGAACTTTTTAAACTACTAAAGTTATGTGATGTGACACTGCACATGAAAAAAAAAGTAGCTGTGGGTGAGGGGAAGCAGCGACAGTGATGGTAACTTCATGGAGAAAAAGTTTGCGTTTTGAGTAAATCAACCCCCTCCCCCACATGTGAAAATGTAATTAGGGGCCGTTCAAATATTACGTAAGCAAAGTTTTAGCCATTTTTGACCCCCCCCCTCCTTGTCAGCAAAATTTCATCTCTGAAATTCAGCTCTGCCCCTCTGAATCCTAACTCACATTTTCATAAAGGATGGTTGATAACCCCCCCCCCCCTGTCATCAAAAGTCAGCAAATCGGAAACCCCCTGACCCCATCGATGATGATGTAATACTTGAACGGCCCCTTAAGTATTTACCATTATTACCATTGTGTTTATATATATTTTTTCAACAAAATTGTCTGATGAACTTTTACAATTTTCCAAGCAAATGCCCATGTGGACCAATTTTCTCCCACTAGGGCGCAGTCTCTAACGTGCCAGGAAGACAATGAACTGTGCGGGGGACTTTTCTTTCACGCTACACTGCTACGTCCTTATTTCTTACTTGCCGAAGTCTCGGGACTGATGCGCTACTCCTCTAGTGGCAAAAAATATGAACATGTTTAGTTGGATCTATTGTTAAAAGTTCTAAATGATTCTCCTGTAAATTTAAACAATATATTGCTTCAGAATATTTTCAATTGAACAGTACTAAAATCCACAGGATGTATATCAGTTTTGAGATATTAAATTAGCATTTAGTCAATTTAGGGAGTTAAACCAATGCCTTGAAATTCTCTTGAGTGAGGGGGGGGGGCCAAGGAGAAAAAATACTTCTTCATAATGAGCTGCCCCTGGTATTCCATTGCCTCATTAGTCAATGACTGCTTAATGTAATTGATTTACTGTGGAAGAAAAATTGAGGTTTGATCAGTACAAATTGGAAGCTTTCTATTTTGTTGTTGCTGTTGCCAATAGTATGCCAGCAGCAAAAATTGTATTTTTTACCCAGTAAAGTGTGCTGATTTGCATATGTGTTTTAAAATGACCTGTTCCATCAATTTTTTTTCCCCTTGCATGCTTATCCTATGTCCAAAAACAATCTGAGCATATCGCCTTTGGGGTGATTCATGGCCTGCATCAACATTTATGCTGCTGCACTTATTTTGAACGCTCCAAGATTTAATGTTTTTATTCTGTGTGGCATATGTTTCTGTCTATAGACAAAAATAATCAGCTGATATAATATATAGCATTTATTAAAAATGTTCATCTTGCAGAATATATCAAGATACCGGCCTCGCATTGTCATCGTACTGATCGCTCGGCAGGAATACACTCTAGGTGATGTATATGATTGGTCTGGTTCCGATGGCAGGCTAAGATTAGACTATTTGTGTCTACAGCATGTAATACAGCATAGGAGGAAAACTTTTGGTAAATGCACACGTTTTAAAAAAAAAAAATTCATTTTTAGTCTATTCCTCAAGTAAAAAGAACTAAGACAAACAATTACTATTCATTCGATCGACACGATAACTCGATGTAATTGTTGAGATAACCTTTTTTCATATTTCATTGATCAAGCATTGTACAAATAGTCCGGGAGAGGCAGGAGAGTCTTTATATACATCACATGCATTTGTAAAGAATTCACACGTATAGCTTATCTCAGCTTTGTGAAGAATAAGTTATGATAATTAAAACGTCTCCATCAGGACCCTGGGGCAGACTTTTTTTCTTGTGCCCCCCCCCCCAAAAGGATTATGCTCAAGAAAAAGGATTTGTCACATCCTTCTTCCTCTCATTTTTTCAATGATTCATTTTTTGGAATTCAAATTATTTTTGGAAGCGAGTTCCTCTTGCAGATTATTTGTTACAAGAAACTCAAAACATTTAATAAATATGAAAATAGTGTACATTTTTTATGAGTCCCCCAACCATTCGGCTAGGGGTCCGAGGGCATTGCCCCAGCTGTGCTGAGATGCTTACAGTAGAGCTGGACAAATCTACTGCTGGGGAATGTGAAAATTTTGACTGGACAATAATTTTTTCTGATCATACTGATCTGGGAAGTGATCCAGATCACACTGATTCAGAACATACTGATCTGGGCACATAAGAAAAACCCATAAAATTTTAACACCTTAATTTTTCTTCATCAATGATGCAAGTGCGCTTACTTTCTCTTTTACACTAATTCTGATCATATTGCCATACAGCAATTTGCTACTGATTAAGTTGAGTCAGAAATTTTCCTCATCAGATAAAGTTAAGTTATACTTCTGTTCTTGTCTCACGGAGAAGAGGTGCCATCTATCAGGTTCGATAGGGAAAGAACATTACTTTGCTCTTGGCTGGGATCAAACTCGCTAACCCTGACAGCTGCCTTAATGGTGGTGGAAGCCATCTTAACATTGTGTCATTAATTATTCCTACTTACACATGTGAAATTCCACTGAGAGGCTTTGCCTGGTAGTCGGGATATAATGAATGGTCTATGTATTATGATCTATTTTGACAGCTCTTATATTTAGTTTCCAGATGCAGTCATAGCCCTCACACCTTGCAACCAAGATCTTTAACACTAGAATGATGGATAGTGGTAATTTTGACCGCAATAGAAAAAAAATCAACATAAATAATTTTTCTTCACCAGAAGTTCATAAAACTTTATCTATTCAGTTTGACTTATTTTTGCAATAAACCCTTGTTCATATACAAATTTTTTGGAATTTTGGACAAAAGGGTTTGTTAGGACTAATCCCATATTTTGTTACTTTAGTGGCTATATTCACTGTTTTTCATTCTGTACATGCAAACTTTTTCTCAAGTATATTTGTACTTCAAACCTTATCAGTGAACTGCTAATTGTGAAAATGAAGCCACAAATTATAAAAGCTCAAAAAACCAAAGTTTGCATGTGCAGGAGAAAAAACTGAATAGCCGCCAAATCCAGAGCAATGTAAGCTATATACGTGAGACAAAAATATACAGTGCACAATTTGGATGGCATTGTGCACTGAATGAATTCATTTTGTCAAAAATGATTATTAGTAGAACAATAAAATTTCATAATTCCCAGCAGAAATTTCCCTTGTCCGCAATTTCAATTTTGTCTGTGTAAGGTACTCAAGACCTAGATTTTCTCTGCTTACCAACTGTAGAATTTTTTTTTCTTGCTCAGACAAAAGCATGCATGTTAAAATAATTCGGGCCCTAGGCTAGGATCTGTGGGTAGAGCCCCCTCTCTAGTGAATATGTAATGTGAAGAAACAAAATTGATAAGAATTACCCCTTCTCAGGTTGGATCCCTGTCCACAAGCAAATCATGAAAAATGATTATTTTCATTATTCTACATTGTACTATTGAATGCAATGCAGTAAAAGTGCACAGATCCATAGAAATGCTATATAAATCAAATAACGTACAACGACAAGCTTCTTCAAAATGTACTGAGGTGCAAAGATAATATTGGTGATCTTGAGGCAGTGCATAATAATGCATGGAATATTTTTTCCAGAACTCTTGTAAAGTTTGTTACATATTACTCATACTATGTGTTTAGGCGAAAGCAAAACACAGTGAGCTCAGTTGTGTGTGATCATGTGAAACTACATTTAAAAGGAGGGCAGAAATTATTGCTCATAATCCAAGTCAGTGCTTGTTTATCGAATCAAAATTTGTTTGAAATGTTTTTTTGTCTCTACAGAATCACTTGTAAAACTAAGTTCCACTGTATGTAAGTTCACTAAATTGCAAAGTTTTTTACCAATTTACTAATCTTATTGGCATTTTCTTTCTTTCGACATGTGTAAAGAATCACTGCCTCCAGCTCGAAAAAGGGAAAAGTCTTTCATCAGGGATATGATGAGGCGTATTACTGCTACTAAGGAATCGGAATTGAAGGCGATATTAGTGCCAGATGAGAAAAAGGGTCAGTCTCGTAGAGAAGCTAAGAAATAATCATGCGTGTGCTGGTTACAAGCTTAAAGCTGTTGGGTTATGTCTTTCTAAAGGCATCAGTTACTTCTACCCATTTCTTGTTCATATTTTTTTGCAAGTTTATGCTTTGTCTGTTTTTATGCTAAAGTTTTATTTATAACATAATGCTGTACTGTTATGTAAAAAAAACTTGTTTTACTTTTGCAATTTTTACAGAAATAAATGTTTATATTTGAATCTAGTGCTTACAGACTTTTTGTTAGACCTGATACTAATGCAATTAGGAACCAATTATACAGGCAAAATAATGAATTTTCTTATGCGCATAAGAAAATGTGCGTGTATCTCATGTTGTCACACACACTAATCATTGTAGTCTTCACGTTGCCAAAGGTTCAGTCAGGATAAAAGCGGCTACACACTACTCTGACGTGACATGTTGAATTCTGATTCATGGGAATGACATTCCCACGTAACTGAATTTCCGCAAATCAGATGTCATGTCAAAGTAGTGTGTAGAGCTGTCTTAATAGTGACATGCTTATATCATAACATATAAGGATTTATGGTTGTCATTGGTTCTTTGAGGCCATTTAAGTATTACATAAGCACAGATGGGGGGGGGGGGAACTACCACTTTTGCTTACTTTTGATAAGGCAGTGGGAGGGCAACTGTCTGTGCCTGTGAACCGTATAAAAATTGAGATTTATTTTACAACTGTATTTTTATTCTTAAAACTGGTAGTGACTCCTGAACACTATTTTTAGTTAGAACCTCTACGACGAACGATTGATGAGATAAAGGCAAAATTAGCAATTACAGGACATCCTATAATTTCAGGGAGATTCAATTTATTTTTATTTTGCGTAACTTACCAGTTTGTTCATCATAAAAGACAATAAGAAATCAGAGGTAAAACAAAGAAACACACAAATTAAGAAAATTCAAATATTTGTTTACTATCCCATTATACATAATTTTTTTGAACCAGAAACACTTGAAATAACAATTCTTCAAAAGAAAATAAAAGGTAATCAACATATAAATAAATACTTCAAATAAATAAATAAAACGGAACATTTAAATACTGCATAAACATCAAAGGTGAGAAGAGGGGGGTCAAAACAATTTTTGATAAAACCAATGGGGAAAATCCCCTTCTGTTCCTTGCTTTACAGAAGCCAAACTTTCCCATAGCAAGTCAGAAAAGTTGACTGGTCTTGGAGTCTCATGCTATTCGTTGACTGGCCAGGCAGATGAAAGTGAATGTAACCATTGCATCATATCCTTCCACAAGAGAGAGTAACAGCTCTAGCCTTAAGGGGGAGGATTCAACATCATATTTACGTCAACGTCATTTACACTACTAATTTGTTACAAAATCAAAATAATGGATCTTCTGAAGGATACAAGGGGAAACTATGGGCACTTTGTTGATTCTACAGTAAGATGACAGACAGATTATTGTATATAAAAATGAGGGAAAAGGTTTCAGAGTTTTAATTTCTCAACAAGGACGAAGCAATTCAGAAATTTCAGAAAAAATTGTTTATGAATACTCGTATGGCGCTAACATCAAGAAAAATGCAATACAAGGAAAAATAAATAAATAAATGTTCAAACATGTAGGGATCTTCGAAAAGAAATAAGAAAAATACTACACACTCAATATCAATGAACATCTTGATCATGACATATTTAAAAAAATAATGACTAAAAAACCCTGCAAAGGGAAGGAGGGAAAAAGCTCCAAACAGGAAAATATATTGATGAAATTCTCCATTGTTCTGAATATCTGATTCAAATGCTGGAGGACTTGGGCACTGACTAAGGAGTATTTCCAAACAAACTCGACTCTCTGCTATTTCTTTTCTCAACCTCGTCTGCAAAAGTAAGAAACAATAATTATAGAAAGTGTTGCACAATCAATCAGTCTTATTCCTAAGATATCACAAGGTTTGTACAGGTCAAGGGAAAACCTGGAATTGTCTGGGAAAAAATCGCTCACAAAAAAAGTCAAGGGAAACAGTTCATTCTTGTTCTAAAACCTGGAAAATTTCTGACATCGGATCTCCTCCTTCTAACCAGGTCATGGCACACCACTCTGTCAAAATGAAGAGATTTTAGCAGGTGGCCGAAGACCTGGGCGATGCTGGAAAATATGTGCATATATGCGTTGTGAACATAAAGTTTGTTTCTGTGTAATGCTTGTTATAGTGCTGCCATCAATTTTTCAAACTACGAATGAAGTGTACTGATTGAATAATTGTACCATTGTAGGCCTGTTGCCCTCTCAAGATTTTTTAACAGGGAGATCGGAGACAACAGACCTGAAAAGTAATCGCGATTATCTTTCGATTGAAAGAAAAAAATAAAGAGAATTTTTTACCAGAAAAGAGAAATTTTAAAAAACAGTCTTAGTGAGTCTTTATATTACGAAATAGAAATACTGACCAGATTTAATATTCATAGCTTATGCAGTTTTCAGCTCAACATAATGATTTCTCTATATAACCTTTAACCCCCTTTAGGGGTGGAATTTTGAAAAACCCCTTCTTAGTGACTCTCTACATTATAAAATAAAACTACTGACCAAATTTCATATTTATAGTTTCAACGGTTTTGGCTCAGCGTTGATGAATTAGTCAGGACACGCTATTTTATATGTATAGATTCACTTATGAAAATGCAACTAATATTCATAAATTATATCAATCTTTTGCATTTTCTTTCAAACAATGCAAATTTCTGCTTTATCCAATCACTACTAGGTGTCCAAAGGTATCAGGAAAAGCTAACATTTGATGATTTGAAAAGCACTGACAATGCAGTTTTCACAGTAATAGAGGAAAGAGTTTTTTTTGATAACAAGAAATTTCCTACAAGATACAGATACGTACTAACAGGTAGCACTTTCTAGCCAGGCACCACAGGTGCATAATATGTTGAATGTATAGGCGCATTATGTTCCAGAGTAATATGTTGAGGAGAGTAAATTAGTGGGAGCAAAGGGCATTATGGTGAATATACATCCGTATTTTACGGAAAAAACTATTATTTTCAGTTTTATTTCTGGTTCCAAAGCTATGTATTCTGGATCCAAAGAAGTGGGACACCTCCAATTGATTAAAGAGCGATCTATCAGTAGCAAATGTAATTATTTCGAGTAAATTTTTCGTTATTAAAGAAATTCCAACAACTTACTGTGAAAGAATCCCATCAAGATATAACCCAAATACAATGAATGTTGCACAAATAAGTCACATTTTGGCATAATTTTTCTAGGTTTTTCTCCACGGTATGTTATATTCACAGTGTATATTTTAAGGGGGGTATATAAATAATGTAAAAAAACATGGAAGTGAATGGGCAAAAAAATCGAGGATTACAAAATCATATATGTTATATCCACTGTATATTATAAGTGTACTCGGCTGCAATTCAAGAATATGTGAGAAATGTTTAAGGTAATGTTTCCAGACAGTGATATTGCAAAAAAGAAAATCTTGCATTAATTGATGGTGGTGTATAAAAAATGTAAAATAATTCTACAATTACTATTCTACAAATAATTCTACAATTCTACAATCATCTACAATTACAATATTATGATAATTGCAATTGATTAAAATAATTATTGTAAATAATTTTATAATTAAATTCTACTAATTTAAAGGACATTCAAGTATTATGTCAGCATCGATGCGGGAGTTCTGGTTTGTTGACCGGGAAGGGGGTTGAATAATGCTTACGTCATCAACCACCCTTCATAAAAACTATTAAATATTCTTGATGACATTGTAGTGTGTTCTTATCTGTATAGATGGAACACTCTCCTCATGCTCCTGGTGATTGTAAAAAAAAGAAGAAAAAGTTGGAATTGTCCTACCAATTTGTATAAACATGTGTCTTCCTTCTCATTATATTTCTTTCGTATATATTAAATCGTTAAGTTTTGATTGTGTTTTATCTTGTCAATACAAGCATTGGATCAACATCTAACTTGGTGTGACAAAAACGAGAAAACCTTTCGCTATTTTGTGTGCACGTGAACCAACATTCTTTCTATTGATAAGTCCTCTACAGAGCCATGTTAATACTCTCTAAATGATTCACAGATCTTTCAAGTGATCTGGGTCACTCAAGCGCTCAAGAAATGCATTGCGGGCTGCTTGAATACAAATACAAATACAAATACAATGCCACAACAGGCAAAATGCCCAACGAGGTGGCTGATAAAAAGATGCCCATAAAAATATGGTTGTCATATGTTTCAAAAATACAGCAACCCCATTAAAAATGCAATTAACACAAATTACCAACAATATATACACATGATAAAATATTATACAATGCCCATAAAGAATACTTATGGTTGTCTTATTCTAAGAATGGATAGCTTCTCGATTTACCCCAACATGTTTATCGTATTTCTTTTTAAACGTGTCAATTGTGTTACAATTTACTACCTCCGGGGGTAAGCTATTCCATTTATTAACAACCCTATTGGAGAAAAATTCCCTGCGACACCATAACCTTGCATTGTCCCTCACCAATCGATACTGGTGTCCCCTTGTAAAAGCAGTCGATTGGCGGTGTACTAAAAGTTCATGGTCCATCCTATCCATCCCATTGAAAATTTTGAACACTTCGATCATATCTCCTCGACACCTGCGTTCATCCACTCTGCGTTCAATACTCTGGAACTGTGCTGTTAGCCACTCAAGTGATCTGTAATTATACAGCGGATCACTTAAGTAATCTGGGAATATGACATGGGTAACATGAGCGATGAAGAACTGCACTGGGGGGGGGGGGGGCGCTCAAGTGCTCTAAATCTGTGTCACATGTCACTCAAGGGATCTCTAAATGTGCCATGGACCGCTTAAACATTCTGGAAAAATCATTCTGTGTCGCGGATCATTTTAAGTGATCTGTGAATGTACCACAAGCGCCCTACTTGAATGATCTGAAAATGTGCCACAGACCACTTAAATGCTCTGGATGTGGCCCGTGATCTCAAACCTAATTTTGTAAGAATAAACTATGTGCATATTCTCAGATTAGTGCAGCACATTTAAAGATGACTTAAGTGGCCTGCGACACAACTAAAAAATCCTTAAATGGCTCTTTTCTCACTCAACTGCCTTCAATATATTCAATATACCATCTAGCATTTATACCCAGAAAAAGAAAACATACATAATGCCTGAACCAAATAGTTTGGTGGGTGGGGGGAACCTCGCTTGAAAATTATTTCTCTCATAGCGATATGAGATTAAGTTTTCTGACACCATGTCCAAATTGGCCATTGTTTGGAAATGATTGTTCGAACATCCTGTTTATCGGAGCCTCAATGAACCAACTGTGTTCACCCAAGATACTTTCATTAATCAATTTCACATTGGAGATAATAAAACTATGTGCTAAATGCTTTACATTGCACCAAACTAGTTAACAGAATGTCACAGCAGGTAATGAGAGTTCTATGAGTTATAAAAGTGGTGATTTAAACCTGTAGTTCTCAAAATGGGTGATTTACATTATTTTAGATGGGGGGGACGACAATGCAACAGATTGGTGGACAGTAAAAGCTACAGATAGAATATAGAATCTTATAGGTTGGCTTCGCCAAAGAAACGATACAATCTTTTTTTTGATAAAGCCCCCCAAAAGCATTTAGGGTTGCTCTATAACAAAAGACATACAATGAAAATAAAGTAACCTAATATCTTCGAAATGTTGTGAAGTATAAATATGCATTACACTGAAAAAGATTGATATATATGAAATAACATTCTTGAGTCTCTTTCTCTGTCACTTGGGTTATAACCCCTCTGAAATGCCAGTTGTGCCCCCCCCCAAAATAAATTTCTGGCTATGGCACTGCATTACAGTATTTCATATGGCTATATAGTCAACAATCATTATAACAACTGTGTGTTATAGTGACTGTTCAATTATAATGGATGGTACAAGAAATCTAAATCCAATGTTATTTTTCATCCAATATATAACGACCAACAAATACCATTCAATCAACATTCAGACTTGGTTCTACTTTGCTTCCCCCCTTTTTCTGCAAAGAAATTAATCAATAAATATTTCTTGCATTTTAACAAAAACCAACTTTTGCAATTTAATTATTTTTTGCTTAACTCAATGGATTACTGTGCATTTGACAATTCTTTTAATATTATTAATCATATAATATATAAAGGTTTTTTCTCCAGTTACTTTCAGTATACTTAATTAGGAAGCTATTTTGCAAAAACTAATAAAAATTAGGTGAATATAATGTATTTAATGATGCATAAATAATGCAGATTAATTAGCAATGATTTACGATATACCGGGTGATTATAACTAAGGTTCCGATTTGAAAACACTGTAAAAAAAGAACGATTGCCAGAATGACTTGAAAATTGACATGAATATTCCTGAAAAAATGCAATTTTATTTGGTAAAGGTGAAAAAATACTTAAAAATGTAAAATTAATGACATCATCCAACATGCAGGAAATATGCTCGCAGAATGGAAACGATAGCCAGTCATGGCAAAATGATAACTTAATTATAGTATTGCATGATTTCAAAATTCATGGAAACACAAAAAGTGAAGTAATTGAACAAATAACTACAACTTACTTAAGAAATGTTAAATATGATGTCCACTGTGTTCTGGCTATGAGGTTGAAAGCATAAAAATTCTTGTTCAACAACAGATCAGAATATGCCATGGTCATGATGTGGATGTGCTTGCAATTCAGCTTCATTAAACCAAACGCACCCCACGTTAATATTCCTGAAGAACTTCTAACATATAGGGATGCGCTGGAGATTGCAATTCACCAAAGTTTGCAATCTGACCACTATTCATAACATTTTGAGGTACCCCCCCCCCCCCCCCCCCCCACAGTCAGAAGTTGCAAGGGTTAAGTTGCATACTGTTATTGTGAAAATGGGTCTTTGCTGCTTTGCTGGTATTGCAATGTGCATCTTGATAGCAGTTGTTCTATCCACACACTGATGCTGTGGAAGTGCCAAAATGATGTGGTTGCACAAAATAGATTATACTGCTGGCCAAGTAAATCATCTACTTGCACTTTTTTTTCCTTTTGCGAAAGAAACTTCCATTGCTTCAGGAATATTCATGCAAATTTTCAAGTCATTCTGACCAGTACTTATTGAATAGTTTTGGAATCAAAACTTAAATTATAATCACCCTCTGTATATAGCTGATTATATTTTTCATAAATCTGTTACTACTATACAGTAGAACCTTGATTAGCTGGGCGTAACAGTGAAAGTATAAAAAAAACTATTGAATATTAAGACTGGGAGATTATACAGTAGATGTGCTACTTATGGGAAAGAAAATGAAAATGTATGTGAGGTAATGAGCTACTAGTACACTAGTCTTTGTCCTTTAAGGACAGCTGGTGTCTTTATTGGATTATAGGACCACCTGCCCCTAGCATGATGGTGTCACTACTGTTGCTGCTTCTTTGTGAAGGGAAAAAAAACCTGTGAGATAATACATCACTACATTTAAATGTGTGATGCAATCCTTATTCATGAATTTGCTAAAAATATAGAGCATCAGAATATAGCCAAAGGTTGAAAAATGTTGTAAGAATGAGAAATTTTGGCTTCTGTATATAACTTTAAATAACTAAGATACTTCATATGAAAAATATATATATACTAGCTATAATACCCGGCGCTGCCCGGGTTTTCTTCAATGTGGCTGTTAGAAACACGTGATATCTCCCTCTTTCTTTGAGGGACATGCAAACCGTGTCTAAGTTAACCAATATGGCGACGTCCTGCGCGACTCATGAAAGAAATAAATCTAAATTTAAAGAAACGTAGAAATGAATAGTCCCCCCCCTTTTTTTTGATGGGTGTTAGGTATTTCGATTCCCTCCCCCTGAACTTCAAGTTATCTATTTCTGCCTGTTTGAGCTTCCAAAAATGCTTAATTAAAGCTGTGGAATTTTTTCGATGCACTTTACGGGGCCCATAACTAATTTTAAAAACATCCTAAACTATATGAATTTATGCAAATAAATATCAAAAGACAATACGGAGAACTTAATTTTCATGCTTGAGAAGATATAAATAAAAAGTTGAAATCAATGTTATTACATGGATATCCAACTCAAAAGTAGATCCGGCTAATTATTCATATTTTTAATTTTCTGGGCTTCGTATCTCCAAGTGAATTCCATATTTCAAAAATCGAGAATTCAATTTAATTTTTAAAATTATTGATGTGGCAGGGACCCCCCCCCTCACTAAATTTCCGCATTTATGCAGTTAAATCGGCAATTTTAATAGTGATTTCTATGAGTATCACCCTTTTCCTGACCCTCAAAGCGATGATGGTGATGATTATGACGTCTATTCAAAAAGCCTCATTACTGAGAGTATATTGAAAATGTGGCAAACCATTATAAAGGCATAAACTATTATACATAACTGGCAGCATTAAAGAAGTGACAAACCATTGTAAAGACATAAACGCGTCTGAAACTCATCGCTAGGGAACCACGGTAACCAAAGTAAACGTTCGGAAAGTGATTGTTGAGGCCCAAAAACCATTGTTGCCGGACAGTTTTTTGCCCATTTGGGGCATTTGCCCTGGTCTGACGAAATTTTAAAGTAGCCTATCGTTCAAGTCGGGTCCCATTTGGTATATATGCAAAATTTGGCGACGATCGATCTAAAATTGTAGATTTGTATAGAGAACATACACACACACAGACACACAGAAAATCAATTTTATATATATAGATTCTGGCCACATTTATGAGACTTTTTGAAAAAAAAACCACTTATAAAATCTTATGTCATTTAAAGATATACCATCAGAATGTACCCCAAAGATATAAAATGTGGTAAAAATGAAACATTTTGGCTAATAATGAACCAATATGAGATATTTTTCAAGGAAAAAATTATATTTAGGCAACTTTTATTTGATTTTTTGAAAAAAAACAAAACTGGTTTTTTTAAAAAAACCACTTGGTTAAAACCATGGTTTAAACCAAACAACGCTGGCTCGAATAATAAGGGTTCTACAGCTCTCATTCAAAAAATTAAAATATAGTGAAAAATGGACGTTTGCTGTTTTGAAATGAATATCTGAAAAATAAACAGTGTAAAAATGATGAATGAAAAAAATGGTCATGCTCTGAAGACTTGGAAATATATTATTGACACCTTCACTCAAATTCAATATAGAATATTTAAAAAAATGTAACCATTCACAAAATTAGACTACTCTGTAGAGGCAAAAACCTCAAAATATTAGAATATTTGTGAATATTTTTTATTGGTTGTCACTGAGGGTAACATTAGCATAAAATTTTTTGATTGCGCATGTGCTGCTACTATAAATATCTGCTAGCAAGCTAGTTTTAGTTAGTTATACATTGAAAATTTCAGAAAGAAGGTCATTCTGATTTCCACAAAACTCCATAGTGAAGCTGCAGCAACACTACTCAACAGAAAATTGCCAGAAAAGCAAGATGTTCTTGTGCAAGTCAAATTTTAAGTGACAGTTTTCAGAATAATCATGGTAATAGAGGTCATAAGCCAGAGACTGCAAATCATCAAGATAGAATGTTGAAGAAAATCACGCAAAAAAACCACTTCAGAGGTTTGCTATTTATTCACAGAGAGTGGAAAGAAATAGAAGAGATTGCATCATCTTCCATTCAGATGAATGTATAAATTTAGATTTCAATTGCGTGTGCCTAAGAAAAAGCTACTTCTCACTCCCAAGCAAAAAACTACTAGAGTTTGATGATACAAAAAAAAGGTTTCCATGGAATTTGACTGGGAAAATGTACTTTAGTGATGAGTCCCACTCATCACTAATGTTTTGCATGTCCCATGGTCATCAAGGCGTTCACGCTTGGTGCTGCAAATCCGAAACATTCACTAAACTCTGTTTGATATGCTCAGTGAAATTTGTCACCTCCGTTATGGTATGGGGCTGTATGACCCGAGTGTTGCAGGCCCAGAAAAGCTTTCCATTTCGAATATGATGGTAACTTTTAGTTTATGCCAAGAAGTCTTAGACCATTTTATACTACCATCATCCAAAGACTTATTTGAAAACAATTTCATTTTCCTACAAGATTCTGCATCTAGTCGTACTTCAAAGGTGACAAAGAATTGACTTGAAGGAAATAAAATTGAAGTGCTTCTCTGGCCTGCAAATTCATCCGATTTGAGCCCAATAGAAAATATGTGGGCCAGCATGAAGAGATGCCTGCTGCAATTCGCCCCAAAGAACAAAAAATGAACCTTTGTCTACCTTGAAATCCATGTGGGCTAATATCTCTAGCAATGACTGTAAAAACTGGTCAATAATATGCCAAATCATTAATGAGATGTTATTAAGGCAAAGCAGGATGCCACCAAGTATTGAATGTTTTGAAAAACTTATTCTTTTTCTTTCTAGTTTATTATAACTTTTTGAATCATTCAAAAGTATTATAATTTTATGATTTTTTGGAAAAAATACATTAGGTTCTTATTTTTTAATGTATAATTTTTCTTTTGTGATATATTCATCTATAAACTGTAGAATCTGTTGCACTTGTCTGAAATTTGAAAATGATATTTTCACTGAAATATAATACAAATTTTAAATCAAATTTTGTATTTTTTACAATATTCTAATTTTTTGAATGGGAGTTTTACTGTATTTAGAAAACAAACTTAGTAATAGCAGCTAAATTATCCATAACATGAAAAGTGTGTGCAGGCCTCTGGATCTAGAGCAGAATAGCTTTATCATACCAAAATTTCAAGATCTATTCTGAATATCTCTCAAACTTTACAATTCTTTAACCCTTTGGGTGCTCTCATTATCCATAGAAGATAAGTGTAGTAGCCTGCTTAATCATCCTGTGATGATGAAAATCTTTTAATTTTTTTTTTTTTTATCATCATTTCTCTATACTCTGACAGGTTTGTTTGTACTGTATGGCACAAGTGTACTTTGGATTGAGAAGTGGTTGAATGCTTGCCCCCCTCCCAAATCACTATTTTGTTGGTTATTGGGGGGTTTGAACCCAGATTCTGTGTTTGTATCACATTTTTTACCCTGATTGTATTGTATTCGCAAAATCTGAGTTTGATTGCCATCTATCTTTCACAAAAGAGAACTGAAAAACACTTTTTTTTACACTCCTGCAGAGAAAGAAGCACTTTTCCAACTATCCAGCAGCCAAAGGGTCTAAAAAAAGCTCTTGCGTTTCTGCATCTATCTATAATTTTGAATCACTATTTCAATTGATTCAAATAATAACAAAACTATGAAACTTTTCAAAGACTCATGAAATAAAACATGGGAGCTCCCTGGGGAAAACGGGTCACTCTACGCAATCCCCCAAAAAAACTCTATTATTTGTATGACGTGCTTTCTTCAGTGTGAAATATTTTATCTGGTGATAAACTACAGATTTTTCAAGTCTGAGAATTGGCACCTACAGAAAATTAATAATTGGATATTATTTTATTAACATTTGTTATCAAATGTATCATGCATATATCAAAGATCTCAGGTCTGAATTATGTAGATGCCTTACCAATAGATGCCAACTTCTTCCTGGTACTATGGTAGAAGCAGAGTCTTTCATTTCTTGGAACAGAATCTACACCAGACCAATCAAGGTCTTCCCTCAGAACATAGGAATTATTCACTATAAGCAGAAGCACAACTCTGGGAATACCTTTGCCTCCTTGCACCTGAAATTTAGAAGAGAGATCTTATTGGAGGAGGAGAAGGATATATAACAGAGCTATAATTACTTGTGGGCAGTCATTTATTTAGATATTATTGCCAAAAAAATTTTAGCATGGAGAAACTATGAATTATTTTTAAAACTGTTTTTCTTTAATCTGGTGAATATAAGATGATACTTGATTTTCTGTCTGTGTGTGTATATATTTGTTCTATGTTACAAATCTACAATTTTAGGCTGAATGTCACCAAATTTTTCATATGTATACCAAACAGGACCCGACTTGAATGATAGTCTACGTTAAAAGTTCGTCAGAGCTGGGCAAATGCCCAAAATGGGACAAAAAAAAACAACTGTTGGACAACAATGGTTTCTTGGCCTCAACAATGACTTTTAGCACATTTACTGAGGTTCTCTAACAATGTGTTTTAAACATGTATATGCTTATACAATGGTTTGTTACTTTAATGCTGCCAGCATTGATGATTCTGATATATCATACTTGAAAATCCCATCAAAGAAAAGAAAAAACCAGCACAGTCATAAGATAGCTTATGTGGCATTTAAAAAAAAAAATGTGTACAAAACATGCCCAGCACTTTGCAATTTTTTCTTAAAATTGCAGAACATTCTGGTCATAGTTTCAAGTGTTTTCAAGGTCATTCAATTCTAGAGAGAGAGAGGCTGGGTGGGAAGGGTGCACGATGATTATGCAATGGCTGGAAATGGCGTAATAATGATGTGATGTTTGTTCTTTTTTTTTTTTGCACATATCAGTCTGCTTTGTCATTACTCTGAGGGGTATTGCAACCTGTGCCCCCCCCCCATCTCCGCCCACAGATCAGTATACCATACGTAATAGAACTATGTTGAGTTTTAAGAGGCTATAATTTTTAGCTGGAAATCTGTTAAATGAAACTAACCAATAAAATCCAAAGGATTGTGCAGCACCTGCCAGTTTTACAGATTGGTCACAGTTTTATGTCAGACATCCAATGCCATAGTAAATTTGACCCATGAGCAAAAATTGTATTCGTCTTTGAACACACAATTGGATTATTTCTTTCAGTAGACCAAAGTGTTATCAAAGCATTCAAAGCACAATAAATATTACATTTGCTTGCTCCAAATTTAGGGAATATGGAGTTTTTAAGAACTCAAATGCAGCTAGAAGGTAGGCTAAATATTTGTGAAACTAATTGTTATCAAAATAATTTTTCTCTCTCTATTTGATAAGTCATGCAGGAACGAGAATAAATGTAGTTGTTTTGCTTACAAATATTTCCCCCGAAAAGTTTGATCCAAATGAACTAACATTATATTGCATAACTTTAAGGTATTGTTGTATACCATGGAATATTTTCCAGTTTTCATGCCAATGTTGATTGCTCACAATTGCCTTAATGCAAAGTTGAATCACAGTGCTCAACACTCACAGAAAAAATAAATTAACATGAATGGACTTATGGACTTATAACATTAAGTCCATAAGTCCAGTTTCAGGTTATCCAATGTACTTTCCATAAGCTATAAAAAAAACATTGTTAACTCTATCCCTACTATATCCGGCCGATCCGGCCCGTCATGCAGACTACCAGATCCGGCCGAGGTAGGGGGGATAGGCATTTCACACTCTTTTATTCCGTGGGCGGGGCACAGTGACGGATCGTTGACGGCTGCTGCGCGGGGTTCTTGTCGGAGAAAGAGGATTATTTTACAACTACAGTTACTTGTGAAAGAATGACTATTGACGATGACAATACCTCAGGTGAACTTTGAGAAAGATGTGTAGTTACTATTTTTTGAAATTTCGCCAACGTTCTGATTTTCATTAAAAGTTTTTTTCGTTTTGTTTGAAACTAGTGAAAGATCTGCGTGCTAGCTATAGGTTTGATTATTAATCGAAGAATTTCTTTCGTAGTACAATAGAAAAAAAAGAATATTAATTACAATACATCAGAAAATCTTAATTTTTTTGGAATTAAAACATTACAAAAATTTTATTTTCGGACATTTTTTTATGAAACACTCAATGAATGACAATTTTCAGATGTACTGTACATCGGACCCATTCGATTTTGAAGGAATCAATGTTGAAACACACAACTAAATATTATTGTATTTTCGCATCAATGTCGTTATTGTTAATTCTCATACGTACAATTTCAAATGATTTCTAGTACTAGAATTACATAAGTTTGATCTTTTCATATTTTTTCAAGCTGTTTGTGTTTTTCCAGCAAAACATACGCACACCAAGAAAATAAGTTTCCGTCGAAGAAGTAATTAAAAATATCGGTAAAACTGAAAATTTTTTATTTTTGTGGATTTAGTTCGAATTCTATATTCCACACCCAACTGCAGTGGTTCTTAAACTTTTATCACTCGTGGCCATGGCCCCCCTCATCCTGGAGCAGGATAGCTAAGAACTCTTGCAGGCCCGCAGCACAGACTGGCTTTCTTATGGTGAATTTATGAGTGAAAAAAAAAATTAAGAATCACCCCGGACGCCAAGGCTTGTGCCCCGTAAGCTCTACCCTTGTGGGGGTCATACCAAAGCCTCCTAGATACTAGGTACTTCTAGGAGGCTTTGGTCACGCTCGTGCCTCCCTTGCCCTGTTCATAGTTGATCTGTCTCTCTCAAAATAGTTTAGTATAGATTTGTACATCCATAAAAGAACCACTTCAAAGCATAAATAGGCACACACATACACATCAGTATTTCCAGCTCGTCATGACGCCCCTCACAAAAGGTTCGCAACACCCCTAGGAACAACAACACACACTTTGAGAAACACTGTTCTGGCGGCTTAAAATAAGTGATAAGAAAACTAGAATAGCTTTTGATAAACACCACTCCTTGTCTCCAACATTTTCAGCCTCTGATCCACTTGACAAAGAGGTTGAGATGCTTGAAGAATTCACTATCACAAAGTGGACGATAGATGTATTAGAAGATAAGTAAGAGCTTTTATACAGGCGAGTTCCAAGAAAAATTGGCCTGGCCTATACTATCTCAATACATATATGATTATAACAATAGCAGAATTTGGGTTGTGGCTCTCACATAGGTTTGTTGTGCTGTTTGTTATCCTGTTGCTTTTTCGCGTGCTTGGACATCTCTTTTCATTTTGAGCTCTCATTCTGTTTGTATCAAAACAAGAAAGGCTGGATTAAGGAAAATATTCGCCCCTGGGCCTCTGCAAAAGAAAGACTTCTTGGAAATAGAAAGACTTATGGTGAAAAGATTCGGCTTCAACGTGATTTGAATGATTTCCTACTGCGATTAGATTTTGGGAGGTCCTTACTTATCTGAAAAAAGGGCATTTCAAATTCTTTTCAAAAAAGAGGATTTTTTTTATCGATTAAAAGATTGGGGATGGAAACCCACGGCTCTGCGGGTACGTACACGTGGCTCTTTAGTAATACTAAGAAAAGAATAATACAGTGTAGTTCACTTGCAAAAAAAAAAAAAAACTTTTTGCTCGTGAATAAGTTTTTAGTTCATTGTGAAGGATAGAGGTTTGGGCTTCTCACACTGAAAAATTAGCCGACCCCAAGTGGCGTGTAATTTAAAGATTTTTATAAGTACTTTGTTGGAAAATGCAAAGGCGTTGAATTAGAGAAAATCTCCCTTTATTCTCGTGTATTTCCCAGGGCACCTTTTTTTTACCACCAATGCGTCTGGTATTGAGTTCCATTGTGCGATGAATAAGGATAAAATATTTGTGGGATGTTTTTTATAGTCTAAACTCTGTCTTCTACTAACAGACATGTCACTAGTTATCTGCAATCTTCTTGAATAGATAATGTCCACACAATTCTGTAATGTGATTAGTTTAGGGATTATTTTTAAGCTTTACATTCCTCTGGTTTTCGTCATCTTCTCTTGATACATATTCTGTTTAAAACAGGAGTAGGTCGTAGAATATTTTGTCACTCAGATTCGTAAAATTTTATTGATTAATAAGTTTAATCCGATTTTTGCTGTCACAAAATGCCGTTGGTGAGGACATTTGGCGAAGTTTGTAATGGCAAATAGCGAAATAGCATAAGTAGCCAAAACTTTGTATCACAGGAAATTTACTGTGTGAAGACAGACGAATCTTCTTTCCATACCCGGTCGCTTTGTTTGGTCGGAGAAGAGGGCATTGAAATACTTTGCTTTCTACCAGTTATCCGGTCATTGTCGAGAAAGGTTCTACAATGTGCAGTAGAAGAATAGGAGAAATAAATACGGGGGTAAGAAATTTGTCTCGAAGAAGCTCTCCGAAATCCTAGGGTCCATAGATTTTCACCCCTCTGGTAGGTAAAGAGTTAAATAATATCAATAGTATAAATGTATTTGCTGCTCAAGTGGTCATAATGATGAACTCGCATTGCGAGGACCCGGGTTCAAACCCCAATGTTGACATAGTGGTGGTCGGCTGAAGTTGGTTGTCTGTGGTTCCCAACTTTGAGGCGTTAATGCGACCCGATCTACCCACTGAGAAGTCTCACCACAAAAAGCAACAGGCCTACAATAATACAATTATTTAGTCATTGCACTTAACTCATAATTAGACAAATTGACGGCAGATGGCAGCACAAAACATACATACACAGCTTCCAGCAAGGCCCAGGTCTTCAAGCATCTACTAAAATCTGTTCATTGAGACAGAATGGCTGGCCATGTTCTGGTTAAGAGGAGTATAAAATATATTGTGACCAAATAGTTTATAGAGTGCCACAGAGATTTCGAAAGCAGAGTGTGATCCAAAAGACATATAAAGACCATTTTTCAGAGTATGTATGGTGGTTTTCAACTGGCAGTTATGCAAATTTTAAGTACAATACTTAATGTTACATTCAACTGTACTCATTTTATCTTTTCATATTGCACAAGTATTAGAAATTATCTTTGCGAAATGTTATTTCCACTATTTATATATCTTCATCAATCTCACTTAAAATGACATCCAATAATAATCGACCAATCACATTCCTTATTTCAATAAGGAATATGATTGGTCGAACCTCAAATTTGCTGGAGTTATGTTCTGGGGGGTCACCATGAATAAGGAAAATCCATGAATAACCCAAATTAGGAACATGATTTTTAAGAATCTCATTTATATCAAACTTGTGTGGCAAAGAAGTAGGAGGCATTGACCTAGTGATCCTCGACAAAGTTTTCTGAAACAGCATTATAATGTCTATTAACTGTTGTGTTTTTATTTCTTCTGATAATTTTTCTTACATGTGAAGAATGCTCCATAGATGGGTTTATGTCAAATAAAAACCATGGCCAATTTAAACTTATAAAGAACCTTGGGCTATGTTGCTCATGATGAACTTGTTTTCCACTTCTTCATCTTGATCATCATGCAGTGAGCAGTCAGCTCGATTTATTCCTGTTTTATTTATTATTTCCTCGAATCATTTATTACTCTGTCAATTTCTGAAGTGCTGTTAATTAATTCTCCAATTTCTTCTTAATGTTCACATTATTGATTCCTTCTCTATTCACCTGCTTTGCTAATGTGGGCACCAAGGGCGTAGCCGGGGGGGGGGGGAACTTGGGGGGTCTGGTCCCCCCCGAAATGTGAGAAAATGACCGAAAAAAGGGAAAAAGATGGCCAAATCTATTGTTCTGTCACTTTGGTTCCCCCCCGAACGAAATTTCTGGCTACGCCCCTGGTGGGCACGCATTGTGGCCAAAAGGTCTTTTAGCAATGACACTAATTGATTTAGTGAAATTCTTCCAATACTTTAAATCAAGTGGCTCAATGCTATATGTTAAGTTAGAAGGAATTATAGAAGATCTCCATGTCATGGTATTCAGGGAGAATTATCCAGTATCCAAAGAGCTTTAAAAAGTATGTCTTTACTGTCAAGCTGTGCCGTCTTAACGCATGGGCCCATCCAGGCACGACCCAGGGCCTTAGGAGAAGAGGGTCCTCACAAAAATGAGATCTGGTTGAAATTTTCTGCAATTTCCAAGGTAGGGCCTCAGAAAAACTACTTGGCCCGGGATGCTCTTAAGACGGCCCTGTTGTCAAGGCGCCTTCTGACTTCAGGAATGAAACACTGTTTAAACCAATCCAAGCAAAGTTTTTTTGTAGTCCAAGCTTTTCTATTGTTCATAAAAATACTGGGAGATGTGATTAATTCTTTCTCTTCAATGTTTGTGGTTTTTTTTTATTTAAACATCACAAGGACAGTATGCAAGTCTTATAGAGTGAAACTTCAATATGATGATAGGCTGCAGACCTAGAAAAAAAATTGTTGGAAAAGGATTCATCATTGTATCAAGTATTGTTGTAGCGAGGTTTCACTGTATTGAGTAACTTGCATACTTTTTTTATTGTACTCACAGGAAAACACCACTTTTTATGCGAGAAACATGTAGATTTTGATGCAAAGGTTTCGCTCCCACAGGTGTAGCTATGGCAATAGCTGATCAAATTTAGAATTCTTGTTTTCAATATATATTTGATTGTAGATTCATTGATTCTGTACTAACCAGTAACAACAACAATCAAGCTAAACAACATTATTTTAGAAATATTTTCAGAAGCACAAGAAAAGCGTTTAAGAGAGATTTTTAATATGCTCATTTAACACATACAATTTATATTTTGTTGTGAAGTAGCACTGCAACAGTGGTTTTCCAAAAAAACTGGAGGAGAAACCGTGAATATTGAGGGCTGATTGTATAAGGCAGGAGGTTCTCAAGCTGTGCAGCTTGGCATCCTGGTGCACCACCAACCTTCCTCGAGGGTGGCCTCCCTGTCAAATTTTTTGAAGACAGTCTTTGATAAATTGCTCTGAAAGCCGGGGATAAGCATTGATTGGAGAAGGAAAAAGCCTGGATGGAAAAAGTATAATTCCCTATACCAGAGAATCCCTGGTATATAGGGAACTATTGTGTTTTAGGTAAAGGTATATAAATCGACAGGTCACAAAATATGTACATTTAAACATTTTATTTAATGAAGAATATATAATTCGTAATTAATATGAGCCATACCTCAAATTTCACTTTCTTGATAGTCGCTGGCAGGTAAATTGGCCCATGGAAGTCGTTGCCGGTTTCAGTATCAGTAACTTTGCCCTGGATAAGAACTACATGTTCAATTCCGTTGGTAATGTCAAAGGAATTTACTAATCTCAAATTGGGTATGATGGCTTCATCTAATTGCAACATCTGACAGATTCCAATGGTCTGGAGAGCCACAAAAATAGAATCAGCATATAAAAATCAACAAATAAAAGTTGTAGGAATTAAATAGACATCAGTAAAAAATGAATACAATAAGTCTCTCCCAGAAACCCAAGAAACCAAAATGAATGTACATAGTCAGTCAAAACAATGTTTTAATGGAAAATAAAGAAAAAATTCTCATCTAGCAGGTGAACCTGAAATTACTCTGCATTAGGGTTCATATGCATATTTGAAAATTCATATATACAGTGAAATTTCTATATGACTTATATTGCCCATGTAATGATATTTTTGTATAGCAATGGTTCCCAAAATATGTGTCGTATTGATGAACTAGGGCAGGGGGTGGTGAGAGATATTTCAAAATGAAAACATCCAAAAAAGAAATTTTTCACAACGAAAATAAAAATATGTCAAAACTAAAAAATGCCTCAACTCTTGGATGAACGGCTACTTACTATACATGTATCATATAATACAATTTTATCAAATTCTTATGTACAAAAATCAACAGATCAAGCTAGCATTTTTACAAGGCATTCAGAAAGAATCAACCGATTTTAAAATATTAAAAATTCAGAACAATGAGTAGTATGTGAATGTATATTTACATTGTCTACATTTTATATTTTGTACAATTAATGGTGCTAGTGTGTCGTTTATGAAGCTATTTGGATGAAGTACAGTCATTGAAAATATTCAGAGGGCTTAAAAATATCGGGAAAAAGGATGGTGGGAGTTAAAATTATTATAGGGAGTACACAAGGCACTCGCTAAAATAGAAAATACTCCTGTAGTTGAAAAATAATTTTGTATAATATGGCAAGGGTGGCTGTGCCCCAACCACGAAAATGTTACGAATATTCAAAATAGTATAACCAATCATTTTACAGGGCTCCCACCCACCCCAAGCAACGTAATCATAGCATAATAAAAAAATCCCTACTTTTTTTTAAATTTTAATTATAAAAATAAAATTATTTTTTCCCCCTTTATAGCACTATTTCAGTCTGCTGTAAGATTGACTCGAGTCAAAGTAAAATGACAGAAATGACTTGGTTACAAAAACAATTTTTGGCCAAAACAGTACACAGATAATTCTTGCTGTCGCTCCTCACAATATATATTACATTCTTTTTTTGGAGTCTTCCAAAGTGTAGAGTCTGACAGCTTTCTTCAACAATGCGCAGCAAATTATGAAGACATGTAAGTTTTTAAGAATGATACTCTTTCGAGACCAATTTCAAAAGCACAGGTGCAAAATGTATAAATTACAAGATCCAATGTAAATAAGTTACAGTGAACCGGATGGTTTTACTGCGTTGTTCATCCTTTATTTAGAGGGATTTGTTTACCTTTTACTGTTCAATGCCAGTGTAATTGTTTTTGACAAATAAAGCATTTTCATTCCTAGCTCTTTGCTCAGCATTGTAAATATTATTTATGCCTCTGCAAGCCCTAAAAATACAGAAGACAATTAAATGTTATTGGTTATCATCAGTGTCACAAAACCTAGGATAGGCCTATGTACCCAACTGCTTTGTTATGCGAACTGTGTCACCTATACACAAAATGTGCAAAATAATTTTAAATTATGAATGTTAGTTACTGTATAAGACAATCAAGTAGTAAATACAAAATGACTTTTTCCATCCAGACAGAAGTTTTTAATGACTACTCTACTTGTTGAACCCTCAAAACTTAGCAAACGGAAAATTAATGAACCGAATGGTCCACATAAACCCCCCCTCCCCCACAAATAACTTTAAAAACGATACAATATCGGCTTTGGCAGAATCATTGATTGCACTGTACTACATTTGTATTATTTGGCAAATATATCAATGATTTCCTCCCCAACCCCAATTAAAATCAATTACACGAATTTGGTAAAAAAAAAGGTAGGAAAAAAGAGTAGAACAAAACCGAGAAAGTATGACAACTAAACCTGCAACTAAAATTATTCTTCCCACAAAAGGAACCTGAAAAAATTCTTGCACCTGGCCCTGAATTTTGTTACCCCCTCAGCACTATTACACGACGTGCAAGGTAGCTATTCCGTCCTAACTTATGGCTATGTTGATGACACCCTTTGCAGGATTCAAAGCTAAAAAATGTGGGCAGTTTGAAATCTCCTAATAAAACAGTTCTGCTAACTAAATATCAAAAAATAATTTGAATTTATTCATCACTGACTATGGAAATTACAACACTTAACAAAAACAAAATATGGTCACCCTATATTAGGGGTCACGATAAAATTCTCGTCGAAAAGGGGGTTGTGCTTCCAAAAAGTTTGGGAACCCCTGACTGCTTTAGTCTCTGACAAAATTTTCATAGTGTAAATATATTCCACCTATAATCAAGGCCGGGCAGATCCCAATTGTCAGGTCGCCATGGCAACTAAAAAATTGGTATTGGCGCCTAATATTTTCTTTGTGTAGTTACTGAATTGCATGCTGAGAGCAGCTCAAAATGTTTGGAATTTATAGCAGCATATCTGCCAACATATGAAAGAGGGGTGACTATGCCTCCCCCCCCCCCACCGAAAAAGTCAAAAGTAGTATTATTTTGAATTTTTCCTTTTCTGGCAATTACATTTTTTTGTTGCTTGTCGAGCCCAGCCTCGGTCATCCTCCAGTATCAATATGTATAGGTGTTTCACATAGGTGTAAACTTATATCTAGCCTATGCCCCCCCCCCCCCAACTTTTGACTTTCGTTGTCTAACACCAATAGAAACATATGGTTTGAGGCTCCCCCACCTCTGGAGTCAGTCGCATACGGAGTGATTGCAGCAGATTTGACCAGCATTGTTGTCATTTTAAAATAGTTGAATTTTGAATTGTTTTCAATGTTGATTTAATATGCAAATTGCCATTAATATACTTGTTATGACGTAGTTTTCATTGTAAAACTGAATGTTCCCATGATTCATTCATGGCGAAATTGCACTTGTTTTTTATTGCATAAAAGTATATCCTGTTTGTGGCAAATAAATTAAGACTGTTAGGAATGATTACATGTTGAACAAAAGACACCATGATGCTAAAGGCTGGGAGCTCATGAGAAGATGATAGAATTCTCTCAAAGCTGTGGCATTACCAAAAGAGAATTATGAGCAGTGTTGAATTTTAGTCGATAGACAAGGTCTTATTTGTAGATTGCTCTATATTTGTAGGTTGTGTTTCAAATCGTTGCTTGCGAGTACATGTAGTAGCTGTTCTGAAAAATAAATCTGCTGTTCGTGAAATTGCTTTGTGTTTTGCCATCTCGAGTGCTTGCAAGAGAATTATCTAGAACAATATGTTCAACCTCTGTTAACTTCAATGCTATTAGAAGTCTAAAAACTTCGAAATTTCAACTTATCTGTCGCTGTTGCCAAATGTGTCAAATAGAAAAAAATAGAAAAAAATCACAAATTATCAAAAATTGGTGATCTAGTAGCTATACTAAGGACTCAGTTTGGTTCTGGCCTGAAATTGGAAACCACATTCTTTGGTTCATATGAAGTGATGAAGGTGGCCTAAGGATAGACAGACATGAGTAAATTATCATTCGGGTCCCCATCACCACTGCTATCTCAGCTGATCTCATGAAACATTTTTAAAACGTCTCAATTTCTAGTTTTATAATTATGTTTTCATTCTTGTATGAATGTTGAGTTTTCTTCAAACAGTGTACACATTAGATGCTCGTTTCTACAAACCCCCTACAGAGGCGAAAGTATTTCTGGTTCTTATACATAATAAGGGAAGACATGCAAGTTGATTGTAGATTAGCATGAAAATATTCATGTAATAATATGTTTCTAGTGAGATATTAAAATTTTTTGAAAAAGTTTAAGGGTGTTCTAATTCTTTTGAAACAAAAAAAAGTAAAGGTAATTTGACATTTGATGAGGTATTCAGTTCACTTCATGACAGTTTTTTGCCATCGATATACTTGAAAAGAACCTCTTAGAATATGCAAATGCAAATTACAGCCATACTATAAATTTTTGATTTTCAACTTGAACATTTCATAAACTGTTGTTGGGTTTTTGATATTCAAAAAATTCATTAAAAACATGAATGTCATCAAATCATTTTTTAAGAAAAAATAATTCACTTTGTTAAAATTTTTTCAGTCAAGAGGATGCAGGGTATATTCATCTTCATATATAATTTTTTCCAGAATTTTATTTCTAAATTTAATATGATAAATCACACCTTACCTAGAGACCTTTTTCCTACTGGAAGCCGTCTTAGCCCCCCCCCCCCCAAAAGTTCAACTTTAAGTGCTGTCCCCGAATTCACCATATTTCCAACTCAAAACTTGCACAATGCTTTAAGTCAGGGCTTGACTCCCTGAGGAGAAAGCAACCCCCACATTTGTGGCACTAGGGTCTGAAAGGGCTAAGGCTTCATGAATAATGCTGGGTGGCAAAAACAAATATTATGGGAAAATACTAAAAAATAACATTTTTAGCATGGTCACCTTTCCAAAAATTTAAATTACTTTGTTTAGAGTTCATCACATTTCCATTTTTCTGAAAAAGAGACAGTAATGACTCAGACTTAAGGAAGAAAAGACAAGACAGTAAAGAAAAGATAGTGAGCACTTTGAAATGGTCATCATCATGCTGAATGTATATCGTCTTAAATGTTGATCACACTAAAATTGATGACTTTTAGGGGCAAAAGTATTCATTAAAGATTATTTATGTGGTCTATAAAAAAATCAAAACATGACTGATGGAAATAGTCTTCACCAAAATTTGTGATTCAAGTAAAAATGAAAACATTGTGTAATTGTTGTGTGATGTATAAATGAAATATTTTAACATTAAAATGTATGTAGATGAGTTGAGATTGGACCTGAAAGTTGTATAAACAAAATTCTAAAGTGGTTTGAATATTATTGCTTCTATATAAATTTAATAATTTTATTAAAGGGAAGTTAAAATTATGGAAAAAAATATTCTGTATAACAATGAGCTGATTGCAAGAAATCAAACAGACCATATGCTCTATGTATTCCAACATGATAATGGTGGCTATTTTCATAGATATCCATTTCCACAATATGTACTCCAATGTTGGCTTTCCCATTTGCACAGATGTTGCACGTAATTGCTCTCGGCTTATAAATATCGCCTGAAATAAGCATGCATTTACACAAGAATTAGTCAAATGGGCCTATTTATCAAAGTAATCCATTGATTCATAAATAGAGATTAAATATGAGTAAATCATACACATGATTAGCATGAATGAGAGATTGAACTTCAAACACTTAATATGCACTTTTGCCTACACAGTTTTAATACCTCATCTAGACAGATAATTCGTTCTGGAACCATTCTCTATCAGAAACACAATTTTTCATAGGTTTCTATGGGAAATCATTTAATTTATTCAAAGTACTACAGTAAAACTCCCCTAAATGGAAATCTCAGATGAGGTCACCACTCTTTTACAGCCAAATGACAATTTCCCCTCATATAATAAAAGTATGAATTTCAAACCTCTGATTAACGGTCGCCTCTTTGTTAGACAAATTTTTTTGTCCTGCCAGTGACTGCAAAAGAGAGGTTTTACTATATTTGGTATATTAAGGTACTTTAAAAACTGATGCAAAAAAAATTAATGAATGCACATGCTCTTATTACCCTATACCCCAGATCTTTTTGCAAGGCATGAGCTGACAATCAGCTAGCATGGGCTATTAACACATTTCAAAAATAAGTTTGAGTTAGCACCAATTATCTGCCAATCTAAAATCCATTTCTTTCTTATTATCCTTTATTACTTTTTATCCTTTTATTAATGAATACATATACACAAAAACAAAAACCCTATACCATTCCTAAACTCTCTAAATGCTTTTCTCTTATAAAGATAACAATCCTGCCCATGAACCATAGAGTAAAGCCTGAGATACACGATGCTTAGCAGACCAATAGGATTACTGGTTGCATTTGCTCGAAAATAGCATGCTTTCACGCTGTTAAGTAGCATGTATATCTTGGGCTTATGTGCTTAACAATTTTTTTTGAACTTAGAAATAAAGTAAAACATTAAAAAAATCATTGAACATTGTAGTTTTTGTGTATGAAATTATAAAAATTATTTAATTTTTGAAGAAGCATTTTGTTAAAAATTTTCAGAGAAAATTTCAATCATATGCATTGAAAAAAAATCGTTCCTTATTATGCACACACACACACACACACACACACACACACACACACACACACAAGCAACACTATTTAACACCGCATACGAAAATTATTGATATTTTGTACACATTTCAAAAGATGTATTTTACCTCAACATCTGTTTGACACTCTGCTGCTGAGACAAAGGGTGATTTATTTAAAACACCGAGTATGCCAAGTGATTGGAAGCAGCTCATGAATTCATAAAATGTGTCTTTACAGAAAAAATATTTCATTGAGTCTGTATTGGCTAATTCTCTTGAATCTTCTCCCTCTCGTCCCCGAACCTACACATAAAATATTAATAAAAAATTGATAATATGCAATTTACAAAAAAATATTTATCTGAATAAAATGAATTAATCAAATTTTATGAAGTTTCTCTCCTATACTCAGAGATATAGGGCGAAAAAAAATTTATATTGATAAAATTTTTTTTTATTTTTATCCAGGTTTCAGTAGGCAGATTTGATTAAATATAACTTGTAGGGCCCAGGGACCATATAAAAACTTGAGTTTAAGGTTTTTAAAGGTAAGGTTTTTAGGTAAGAAATATTTTTGTCTGGAAGGCTTTCAGCATGAAATAAGGCCTGGATAACCAAGGCCTGGATGTTGTGGACCTAAAAAATTCTAAAAAATGACCACAAAAAAATGCCCTGAAAACTAAAAAAAATGCCAGAAAACTTGAAAAGAAATTCCTATAAATGACAAAACATGCATCAGAATAGCAATACAAAGTTCTTGAAAACCATTCATGTTCAAAAGTCTAAGGCCGGCATTACACTGTAAAAGTTTGGTAAAAGTGCTGTCATAAAACTTGAAAAATGCAACCAACGAACTGATCGGTTATATTCGAGGAAATGCAACCGATCAGCATATTGGTTGTATTTTTCAAATTTTATAAAAGTACTTTTACAACACTTTTCTAGTGTATTCCTGGCCTAAGGAAAATGTTTCAAGAAGAACAAAATCAGATTTTTTTTCTTTCGTTTCCTTCCACCCCTCTCAACATTACATCAAAAATTACCAATAGAATTTTCCTAATGAAAAAATTAATTTTTGAACAGGGTATATAATCTGAATGCGAAAATGTATCTATCCACCTTAATGAATGAAATATAATTCATTCAACCTTCTCACCCTTTTAAAAGTTTAGATGCAATAGGGCAGTGGTTCTCAACCTTTCTGGAACCGCGGTATGGTGAATCAAATTTCTATGAGTTTACAGCCCGGTCTGGAATAGTTTACTCCTTCATAAGATAATAATTTGTAAACAACCAATTACCTTTTAATTACGAGCTAATTATTTGATTAATTATTTAAAACCCCCCTTTATTCAATTATTTAATTAAACTCTTTTAAATAATTTATTAATGTAAAACATTTTGATTAACCTATTAATTAATTTAAGCTATTTTAACTAATTGATTAATTTAAACTACTTTAATTAATCAAAATTATTTTAATGAACTGAATCCATTATTATTTTACGGACTGATGTAAAATTTTTTTTCTTTTTGGTACTGTATTAATAACATGTAGAAGTCAAAACATAAATGAAGTGTTTCATCAGCAACTGCAGTAAACATCCTCATTGCATAGGCGCCAAAACCCGATTACTGAGGCTGTTTGAGCACCCCAATAAATTTTTCAAGGAGGCTGAGGGCCCCCAATAATGAATGAATATACAATGCAACGCATCTTTCCCTCTCCTGCACAAGGGCTTGAGCTTGTATGCAGGACAAATGGAAACTTTCAGTCCCCTCAATGTTTTCTCGTTTCGGCGCCTCTGCCTCATTAGAAAATGCAATTCATCGAAAATCAATCGAACCATCTTAATATTCAATTTTATTGAATAATTTTACATAGTTTACCTAATACAAAGCTTTCATTCACAGTGGGCAATTAAGTTCATTTGTGCTGACATCAACGCAACACTTATTAATTAGCACTTTTTAAATAATTTAGTGTAAAATATATTTTACGATCAAATTTTGTATTTAATCTTAGCTAGAAAGAAGGTAATGATATAAAAAAAATTGTGTATATTGTAACTCACCATAAAAGTCAGCTGAAAAGCAGAAAATTGTTCAATTTTGGGCGAAACACTCGTTTCGGTATATTCACGATAGAGGCTTATGTTAAATTGTGTAACTTAATTAAATTTCAAGAATTTATCATTTGAACAAAAATGAAAAATACGTCACTGGAAAAAAAATCGAAATTAAAACTTTCTTAACGTAATTCACTGCGTTCTTGCAAAGAATACTGTATTCGTGATCACCAGTAGTTTATGTGCACCTTGATGAACGATTCAAAACACAATATTTTCTGTATACAACAGGTGCTTCACAGATTAGTCGCTGACATTTGCCACGTATATCTAAAATACTTTGCTCTTTTCTGAGAGCAGGTGACTACATACTCCATCGTTATGGTAGGACTGCTAGAGGCTTTTAACCACTGGTCATAAATAGCAGGTAGACAATGAAGACAAAGTGATCCCACGGACGCCTTATCAGCCTATAGCACAAGTACAAACTGCACCACCTCGCCGCTCACAAAGAAAAAAGAAGCTGATCAACTACAAAGAAGACTGACTGATAGCACAAGACCAGTATAATGTCATGGAAATCGAACGATTTAAATTAAGGATGAAATCGATTATGAATTTTATCTGATTTTTGTTATTGTTTTCAATATGTGATTTAGGACTTTATATTCGAATTAAGATTTAATATGGAATATATAGGATTATATGCTTGATTTCCGATTGTATACGTAGATTTGTGATCTCGCAATTGATTTTACACTTAGATTATGATTTTGTAGTTGTTATGATTGTAATGTATATTTTGTAATGTATGCTTTTTATGAATAAATTGCCAGAGGTATCCAGTCCGTGTGGACAATGAGCCGATATTGCCATATGGCGATGTGGCCTGGGTATCTTTCGGTTTGACGGTCAAGAAAAGTAAAATATTATTGTGATCCACATCATTTGGCCACAAAACCTTCATGCTTTTGTCAAAAATTTGACCGATAGTAGAATAATTGACTTTCTCTAGAATCTCAGAATTTAATAGAAAATTTTCTTGGATGATCCAGCCAGAGAATTTCTATGATGATATTAGCAACAGGGCGGGCTTCAGCATCAATTGTTTCATCTACTAAAACAAAGTTTTTTTTGTCTGCTATGGTAGATATTACATTGTCACCATCATTTCAATAAAACAATCACTCTCGCAGAATTTTTTTGCAGCGCTGATTCATCAAAAATATGCAATTTCTTGTATTTTTTTCTAAGAGGTCCCTAAACTTTGAATTGTTCAGATTTTCAAAAGATATGTTAGCTGATATTAATGTGTCACACATTTCCTTGCGGAAGGATATCTTCTTTGAAGAGGAGTTGAGATGATAAAGACTTTCTTGCCTGCTCAATTTCCTTTTTATGCTTATTCCTTCCAATGTGGTGTGCGACAGTAAATTTCTTTTCAGCTGCAACTTCAGTTTCACACATTTTACAAAACAAAATGATCCGATCAGTAGGAAAAACATCCTCCCCAAATTCTTTAACTAGCTTTTGCAAGAGACAAAATTTAAATGGTTTGTATTAGATGGTTTGGGCATTATTCAAAATTCAGCAATCCTCGCTTGTGCACAAGCGTGAGAAAAACTTCAAGTTATCGCCTCTTGTGCCCTAATTTATCTTTAGAAAAAAAAGTATGCTGCTGCTCAACAGACATCTATAGTGAGGTGAGAGCCCTTTTCAAGTTGTGGGATATGTTTTTAATTCCCTTCAATGCATTAATTATAATCCAATACTTCTTTTCCTTTGCTTTCTTCAGTGATGAATGGCTTAACTGACTTCTTATCTTCGGCGAAAGACAGTTCATATATCAATGAAATCTGTTGTAGTATTTTTCACTCTGAGACTGCAGCCAAATTATAAACATGCTCTTTCTGTTTGGTTTCTACATCTGGACAAACATTTTTTTGTAATGTGTACTTTGTTTTTAGTTTAAATTGAATTCCTTTATTATGACCAAAGATTTAATTTGCTTAAAAAGTGTTTTGATTCAAGTGTGTTATGAATGGTATTTTCGATGACATTACTCAATGTAATTAGCACATACATATATGTAATTTCTTTCACTTTTTATACTCTGAACATGATTTTAGAAAAGTGAAAAATATCCTAAAAATGCCAAAAGATGCCCTGAAACATGAAAAAATGGCCTTAAAGTGAAAAAGGGTAAGAAAAAAAAAAAACGCAAATGTCATCAACATCCGGGCCCAAGTGATAACAAATAAATTACCTTTTGGGTGGGATGATATACATAGGGAAACAACATCAATAAACCCAAAATATGAACAGAACAGCTAGACGTGTTTCGGAACTATATAAAGTTCCTTCTTCAGTAGCTAATAAAAAGATAGTGTAAAGGAAAATGCTCCATATAGCAAGATTTGTTTGAGACAAATAGTCAAAATGTTTGAGAAATGAGATTCAACTCGTCTTTTGAACAGCAAGTAACTCTGCTATATGGAGTACTTGCCTTTTTGTTTCTTTCTATTTTAATTAAGAAGAAGGAACTTGATATAATTCCGAAATGCATCTAGCTGTTGTTCTTTTCATATTTTGGGTTTACTGAGGTTGTTTCTCTATGTATATTAAATGTGATAACATTTTAGTGTTTCTTTTTCCTAGTTGGGGGTTTCCTTTAAGACCAAGAGTTCAGGAATTTGTAATAAGATGGCGATAAAAGTAAACACCTTGTATATACTGAATATATATATATGAATAATGAAACCTTACACAAACAACTCCAGAGATAATCACATAAATTCCTTCAGACCACTCTCCTACCTCATGAATGAATTCATATGGATGAAAACTCCTAACACATGAAGCACACTGAAAGAGAAATAAATAAAATTTAAAAAATAATAATCAAGTAATGAAAATTCTGAGTTTTTATAACACATCTCTCAATTTGCATTAAGTAACACTATAATAATAATGTACCTCATCTTTGAATGTATTCAAACGTTCATCTTCAAGCCAGGGAATTCTATCTAAAACTTCTCTTGGTGTACTATAAGGAGAAATCTCAATAATCCCAAACTTCAGGGAATACATCATTTCTTCAACCACCTACATTAATAATAATAAAAACATCAGTTTTGATGAGGAATATGCACAATTTTTCATTCTCATTTAGAAAAAATTCACATTTGGCACAATGAGGTTAGCTGTTATGGGGCTCCACAAAAATAATTATGAGCTGAATAAGACACAAAAGTCTTTTGCAGAACATTTCTGCGCACATATTATCAGGATGAAAGTTAAAGAACAATAGTGTTTCATTCTAAAAATGTTTTTTCTAGGATACACAACAGAAAATGTTATGCTTTCTTCTGTTTTATAAGAAGTTGAGCTTGATCAACTTTATTGAACTTAATTCCTAACGTCTCAAAGGTTGTAGAACTATATCCTGACTTTTATATTACATTATTCAATCTCTAATAACTATTTTTATACAAGGTGATTCAAAACTTAATGTACAAACTTTTAGGGGAGGTAGAAAACACAAAAACAAAACAGAATCACGTAGGAATGCATGACCAGAACCCCATTCTGATCAGCTGGAGAATAAACGAATATGCGGAAATGGCAAATTAACTGTGTAACAATAATTTGTTGAAAAACTCTTTATTTAACGATGCTTTACACGAGGACAGTAGATGTACACGTTAAGTTTCACAACAAGTGCTCAAAGTTCTTACCATCCATAGTAATGCACAAAAAAAATTGTGATTCTGTTTTGTTTTCACGTTTTCTACCTCTCCTATAAGTTTGTACGATGAGTTTTGAATCACCCTGTATATACAGGACAGTTATAACTGAAAAATGACCCTACTCAGATGTATGGGGTCATTCAAGTATTACGTCAGCATCAATGAAGTGGGGGGGGGGGGTTTCCCAACTTTGTTGACTTTTGATGGCAGGGGAGAGGGGGGGGGGTTTGGATGATGCTTATGTCACCAACCACCCTTTATAAAATATGAAATATTCTTAATGACGCAGTACTTTGTGCACCAAAAATGAGAAAACATTTCGCTAGTTTATGGGCACCTGAACTGACATTCCCCTTATTAATAAATGCTCTACAGAGCCACTTTAGTGATCTCTAAATGTTTCGTAAGTCCAAGTGATCTGAAAATGTGTGGGTAACTTGAGCGATGTAGAAACGCACTGGGGGGGGGGGCGCTTAAGTGCTCCAAAACTGTGCCACATTCTATTCTCTCTAAAGTAAGAATCTCTAAATGTGCCACGGATCGCTCAAGTGTTCTGGAACTGTGTTACGGGTCATTTAAGCGATCTGTGAATGTGCCACGGGCCTACTTGAGTGATCTGAAAATGTGCTAAGCGGGCCACTTAAGCAAGCTGTATATATATAAATATGCCCCTTAGTACCTTTTTACAAAATTGGGTTTGAGGAAACCGGTTACCCTGTTAACCATCAGATAACCCCTAGAACCACATTTGAACCACAGGTTTACCATATATGGCTCAGAGGGTGGGTTGCAATGAATTTCTTAAAAAGAGATTTTGAGTTCTTAGCCTTCAAATAACATTTAAAATTAGCAGAACTTGATTATGACAACATATGAAGGTGTTTTCTTTCAAAATTGTAATTACAAAAAATTTTTTTGCATTAAAAAATAATTTTGATCGTGGTCCATGGTCCCTGCATGTCTCTGATCCCACCAATATGCACTATAAGGAAAGGTGCAATTGTTCAATGCGGATTCCATTTGCATCAATCACATGTTTAAAGTACATTCAGTATTAGTCACAACCTACTTTTAGGGGCAAAAAGTGTATCTTGAAGAATTGCAGCATCATGGTGTGGTATATTTGCTTTCAATTCTGACTGAGCCTATATGCTTTTGCTATAGACACAATCTTTCAGTAATACCCACAACCAGAAATAACAGGGATTCAAGTCCAGAGAACAAGGAGGCCAGACATTCGGAAAACATCTAAAACTTCTCTGACAATCTCTAAAAAGTGAGCACAAAGCATTTCCTTCACTTGTGTGCCAAATATGGTTTATTGCACTCTTTTGCATGAAGATAGTTGTATCTAAGCATTTACGTTCTTGTAAGTCAGGAATGATTTGCTGCTTCAGACATTCAGAGTAACAGAAACTCATGACAGAAAAGCTTTAAAGGCCTAGATATAGAATGTGCATCAACTAGAAGCTGTGATTGAATAAAATTGCATGTTTCCAATTTTTATTTCTTACTTCACATCAATAAAAATGATACACTTAAATTACTTTACTCAATTTGCATTATAAATGTCAATTAGAATATAATCCTCTGAATGTATTCCCCCCCCCCCACCATATCACCCCCCCCCCCCCTACAATTCTCTACAGTTACAGGGTTTATATTTTTGTATTCAACAAATAGTTTTCTGAGTATTTCTTTCCATAATTGTGCCCATTAATTCAACCATATTTGTGTTTGGGTAATGTTTTTCCCAAATGTAATATTTTTTTACCCATAGACTGGAAAAAATCTATATTTGCACCCATACACAAAAAAGGTGATCTTAGAGAATGCTCCAAGGTCTTTCCTGCCATAATGTATGGATGTGAGAACTGGACACTACGGAACGCAGATAAAAAAAATAATTGATTCCTTTGAACTTTGGTACTGGAGATGGATGCTCAGAATTCCATGGACAGCTAAAAGGACAAAAAAAAAATTGGTTATCAAAAAAAGTCAAAGCTGACTTCTCTAGAAACAAAAAGTCACAAACAGAAACTATCTTACTTTGGTCATATAATGCGTACAGAAGGCTCACTAGAAAAAAATGATTCATCAGAAATCAATCCCTTATACATCTGAACAGTGTGTTCGGGTGTTACAGAGCGTACCAACAGAACCCTAGTTGAACGAGCACGATCAATGTTGGTGGATGCCCACCTCGATCCTATTTATTGGTCTGAAGCAGTTCAAACAGGAAATTACTGTAAAAACATCTCTCCCACTATAGCAGTTTCAGACATGACTCCATATGAAAAGTTTTATGGTGAGAAACCAAATTTGAGAGTGTTTGGATGTTGAGCATTTGCTCATATTCCAAAACAGAAATATTCCAAATAGGAAGAAAAAGCAGAACTACTAATGTTTGTTGGCTATTGCCATGAAAGAAAGGGATACAGGTTGATTGATCCTGTAACTAAGAAAATAACTAATGCACGGGATGTCTATTTTTTGGAAAATGAAATGTATCATAAAGTGATAGGTGAGACACCACAGTTCCATGATAATTCTTTATTCAGTGGGAGAATGGTTAGGGAAAACAGTTCTTTAGATAGTGAGGATAACAGAACTGATCCTGTAGATAGCAAGATGGGACATAATCAAAATAATGTAGTAGTTAGCGAGAACATTTTCGAAGACACTGAAAATGGCCATATTGACACTGATCATGACAATAGCACTTCAATGGATAGCGGAAATGATGCTCCACCTGTATTGATTCGCCCCCACATAGGAAATAACACTACCAAATCATTACCAAGAGTATAATACTGATGGTATGCCAGATTTGAATCATGCTTGCATAGGCAAAGCATTAGCACTGGCAACAGATTGTTTCCCAAATGAGCCAAAAACCATTGATCAGGCTCTAAATAGCAGTGATACAAATCACTGGAAACATTCAATATCTGAAACCATTGCAGGTTACATTAAAAATGATACTTGGAAAATTGTTGATTGGCCTAAAGATAAAAATATTGTAGATTGCAAATGGATCTTTAAAATCAAGTACAATGGCAATGGTGAGATGGAAAGGTATAAAACTCGTCTAGTAGCTAAGGGCTTCTCTCAGGTTGAAGCGATAGACTATAATGAAACATTTTCACCATTGTACGTTATGTGACATTAAGAGTTTTGCTAGCATATGCAGCTATATATAATTGGGAAATCAATCAAACGGATGCTGTTATGGCTTTTGTGCAAGGAACCTTAAGTGAGGAAATCTACATGAAAATTCCAGAGGGTTTAAGTGAATACTATCAGGAAAATTTGAAAGGAAAAGTACTTAAATTTAATAAAGCTTTAGATGGTTTAAAGCAAAGTGGTAGGCTTTGGTATCAATTGCTAGAAGAAGGTTTAGTTGAGATGGGATTTAGGCAAAGTTCTTTTGATAGTTGTGATGTAGATGACTTACTAATTTTTAGCAATTGTGTAGAACTTACAAATTGGGCTAAAACACAACTAAAGAAGCGCTGTAAAATGAAAGATTTAGGAAGGGCTAGTTATTCCTTAGGTATTAAAATTGAAAGAGATAGGGCAATAGGGTCCATTAGCCTGAATCAAACTCATTATGTGGAGAGTATGCTATGCAAATATAACATGCATGAGTCACATCCTGTGGCAACACCATTAGACCCAAACAAAGTGATGTCAAAAATTCAATCACCTTCCAATGATGCTGAAAAAGAGCAGATGATGTCTACTGTCCCATACCAAGCAGTTGTTGGAAGCCTGCTTTATGCAGCGCAAGCAACAAGGCCAGACATCAGTCATGCTGTAAATCTTGTGTGCCAGTTCTGCAACAATCCTGGGAAACCACGCTGGACTGGTGTGAAAAGAATTATGTGATACCTTTCGGGGATCTGCAAACACAACCTTAACATACTCCAAGGATTCTGCTGCGGAAGTGATTGGCTATTGTGATGCCAATTTTGGAGGTGACATGGGTGATCATCAGTCAACTACTGGATACATTTTTATTATTGGCAGAGTTGCAGTGTCATGGTGCAGTAAACGTCAGCCAACCATTGCGACCAGTACAACAGAAGCAGAGTACATGGCTCTGTCTGCCACAACTAAAGAAGCTATATGAATTGACAAGATAGTGAAAGAACTTGGACTGTTCTGTGAAACCAGTTCCAATTTACTGTGATAAAAACGGGACCATAAATTTGACCAAAAATAGTTTATAACATGGAAGAACAAAGCATATATCAATATTAAACAAATCATTTTGTGTGTGAAGCTGTGAACCTCTGCAATATCATTGTCAGAAATATGGACACTTCGAATATGATAGCAGAAACTGATAGCTTCGAATATGATAGCAGCGAATATTTGACAAAAACTGTCCACAGATCAAAATATGAAATGTACCCTCAAGCAATCAACTTGAAATGAATCAACTGTGTTATTTTCATGATTGCATTTGCTTTTCCGAGTAGATTTTTATTTCATTATTGCGTCCAATGATGTGTTATTTTACTGTTGTTTTTACTTTTCTGATTTCATTTAATCAAGCGATTTGATTTCTGTGGTTATTATAATTATTTTGATTTTTTGTGGTTTATTTATTTGAAACTTAAGTGGGACTATTAAAAATGTAAGTCCAGAATTCTTTCACTAGATGTCACCACTATGCAGTTATGGATACCTGTGTATCTTTACTCTTAATAAACATAATTCAGACTCCTACTACCATAGAGGTATGTTGTGTGTTTATTAGTTCTCTCCTCCTTAATGAGTCCTCCCTTTAAGTACACACCCTTTCAAAATTAACAAAACAAACTTAAAACGTAGGATAATTATTAAATATTAACTTATTTTAATGTCCATTGATAAATTATTATACAAATGTGAAAGGTAATTGTAATTCATTAATGTATTATTGTTTCTAAAACTAGGCTGAATAGTATGGAAGCCAGATAGTCGAGAGTCTGCTGTATATAAAATTTATTTTCTGCATGTTCTCTATACAAATCTTTCATTTTAGGCTGATCTATGTCAAATTCTGCTTGCATATCAAATAGGACCTGACTGGAACAATTGGCTACTTTGAGAGTTGGTAATCTTGAGAAATGCCAAAAATGGGCAAAAACTATCAGACATTGTCTGACTTTTGGAATGTTTACTTTGGTTGCCATGGTTTCCAAACTATGCATTTCAGACATGTTTATCCCTTTACCCTGGTTTTCCACTCATTCAATGCTCCCAGTATATGGAGAAAACCTGGGCAGCGGCAGTTATTTTTACAAACATTTACTAAAGAAATAGCATAGTAAAAACCATCTGTAAAAATATAGTTGTCATACATTAAATACAGAGTGTAAGAAAAGTGAGGCGAAGGATCCTGATAATAAAATCTATTTTCCTGTAGACTTGTATAATGAAATATTGTCTCAAGATTTGGCAGTTTCATTATTTAGCATGAATTTGGTGATGTATTAGTATTGAATCATGAGGCACCACTTACGTATCTTCCTCACAAGATCTCTAACAAGCATTTCAACAGCACGCTAAAGTTTTCTTTCCCTGATGGTCTTTGATTTTAAATGATAAAGTTAATTTTTCTCAATATAGATGAAATGAGAAAAGAATTTTTTTTTTCTCATTGCTAACCTTATTCAATGCAGTGTATACTCTTTGATCTACTACACCATCAGTTTTTAGTTCCTCCATGGCAGCTAATACATCATTCAAAACTAGGTGAGCCAATTTATGCGATTTGAAAGCAGTTGCAATGCCTGGATCTTTCTGTTCAGCTTCGGACAACTTCTTCAACATCTAGGTACAATTTATGTAAAAAAAATAAATAAAACAATGTAGAAATAAGAATCCTTCCAACAATTTCACATAAAAATAGTGATAAATTACAGTTTATAATGTCATGATACTTTTCCATTTCCCTTTTCCAATTTCATGATGTTTTTTTTTTGTTCTTGGCATGTTTTAATGGATATAATTTTATCTCTGATTTCCTAAAACACTGTTTTTATACATGTTTGAATTTTGCCAAATAATAATACAGCTAAACCCTCATACAGTACAGTAAACCCTGTCTTCTTATCAGTCGTAGGTCCTCGGCTGTACTTCTACTACAATTCGAGGATGAAATAACTGGATTCTAGACTCCCAAAAGAAAACAACACTTTATTTCATTTACTATCCAACATCTCCAACGAAACCGTCCTGTCCCTACAGTACAAACGTTCAATTTCCCCAACAACCAATCTCCCTTTTTTTCGAATGACTCAATTCGTTCTTTTTCCTTTCTCTCGGGACTCCTGTTTCTCCCAGGCCTTCTTCCCACTCTCTTCTCCTGAACCTTACAAGTACTATTTGAGTATTTTTTTTTTTTTAATTCAGATGAAAATTAATGTTAAATCAAACCCCTATTTAGCGAATAAAAACCCACGATATAAAAATTTTTTTTATGAACTTAATTTTTCTTCTTATTTTTTGTCACATAAAACCACTATCTGAAGATTTTATTTCCCAGGATTTGACCTTCAGCTTTTCTTTAGGAACAAACAAAAAAGAGGGGACAGTAGGAATCTGTTCTTTCTTTAAATAAAAATGGGCAATAGCGCCAAGTGTTTGGGAAGGTTTCAGGGGCCATACATACATACATTGTGCTGTTCAGATTTCAGTAATGAAATAACTTCAAGTTTGTGTTCTGTCTTGAAAAGCAAAAAATGATGGGGGTCATCCAAACTTTTTCTTTTAATAAGAATTTCGATTATTTAACCCGAAAAATCATTTTATTTTTTTTCCCTAGATTTTTTCCCTCTTCACCAAACCCGGCAATATGTAATTAAAATCTGGAAAACCTGTAAATGTTTAAAAAATCTGGCATTTTCGGACCAAATCCAGAGAGTTGACAGATCTGTTAGGGTGACTATAACTAAAGTTCCAATTTCAAAACACTGTGGAATAAGAACCACTGATCAGAATGACTTGAAAATTTGCATGGATATTACTTGAAGCAATGAAATTTTGTATGATGAAGGACAAAAAGACTTAAAAATGAAACAAAGCTATACTAATCTGACCCGTGGAAAATTTGCTTGCAGAATGGAAACGATGCCCAGTCAGGCCAAAATGATAAATTAATTAGCATTGCATGATTTCATAATTCATGGAAACATCACAAAAATGAAGTCATTAAACAAATTACTACAACTTACACAAGAAATACTAAATATGTTGTTCACCGTGTCCTGACTACGAGGTAAAAATGCATGGTCAACAACAGATCCGAGTATATCATGTTAACATAGGTGGTAATAGAACCAAAAGTCTAGGGGGTAGGATAGGATGATAATATACATTAGGTAAGTCGGCTCCATCTTTAATTTTGCAATTCGACCACTACATATTTTGAAGTAACCCTCCCCCCCCCCACAAAGCAAAAAGTTGCAAAGGAATAAAGTCAGGTGAACATGGCGACCACGTATCCTGTCATCGTCAAAATGATTCTTCAGCAGCTGCTTTGCTCGTGTTGAAATGTACATCTTGATAAAAGTTGTGCTATCCACACACACTGATACTGTTGTATTGCCAAAATGATGTGGTTACAAAAAATGGATTACACTGTTAGCCATGTACAGCATCATCTACTTGTACATTTTTAAGGATTTCTCTTGCCAAAAAAAAAAATTCAATTGCTTCAGGAATATCCATGCAAATTTCACTTAATTCAACCATTTGTTCTCATTGTATAGTGTTTTGGAATCAGAACTTTAATTGTAATCACTCTGTATATAGCAAATTATTTTTCATAAATCACTTACTATTGTGGTAGAACCTTGATTAACTGGGGGGTAATGGTGAAAATATATTAAAAAGAAGGTACGACACCAGTCCTTTAAGGATAACTGGTGTTATTGGATTATAAGACTACCTGCCCCAGCATTATGGTGAAGTAACTACTGTTGTTGTTTCTTTGTGAAGGGAAAAAAACATGGAAGCCTGTGAGATAATACACCACATTTGGATGTGTGATGCAATCCTCATTGGTGAATTTGCTGAAGGTAGACCATCAGAATGTAGCCCAAGGTTAGAAAATATGGTAAGAATGAAAAATTTCGGTACTGGTACGTAACGTTAAGTAACTAAGGTACACTTTATATGAAAAATACATATATCTATATGTGTGTTCAGGCCACTTTTATGAGAATTTTTGGGAAAAAAAACAAAAAACACCTGTACCAGCTCATACCACCAGAATGTATCCCAAGGTTAGAAAATGTAGTAAGAATGGCAAATTTTGGCTAGTAATGAACCAATATGATATTTTCAAGGGAAAAGTATAATATTTGGGACACTTTTATGTGATTTTTTTTAGGAAAAAAAAAACTTGATTAACACTTTCGGGTCTAAGCCCGAGTCAGACTCAGGATTAACTTTTAACTCTGGTAGCTATAAAATGGCTGAATATATATGTTTCCCCATGTTTTTAAACTTAATCTATAAATCTTCTAGTTCCAAAAAAATAAATAAATTATATACATATATATGGCAGCAGCCAAATGGATGCAGCTCGTAGCTTTATGAAATTATGTAGAAGTAAGTATAGTTGAAACACATTTGACTTCCTCTTCAAAAGTTTTCACATTTGTCTTCCCTTAAAATGACTATAACAGTCATTTTTTAAACATATGTTTAAAAAATGGGAATTTTTATATTGAAAAGCAAAATTTGAGGTTTTAACGTTTTTGACAGAGGGTTTATGACATGATGATTTAAACTGTGGTTTAAACTGTCAAAAACTGCCATGTGTCAAAAACCTGAAAACCCTGGTTTAAACCAAAAACCCCTTCTATACCCTCTGCAAAATGCCACATTTTTTTCAAGAACACCATTTTTCTGATTTTGTGCAGATGATGATTGCTACCCCCCCCCCCCCCAACACACTGAGAATAATAATTTAAAAAAAAAGGAAAAGAAATTTTTCTATTAATTTACTGTGCACATATTTCTATACTACTCCAAAGGAAAAAAACAATAATATTATCTCTACCCTTCTGTTATTAAATTTTGAACAAAAGTTGACTCCACCCACTGGCAGTTGATGTGACGAGTTGAGGTGAATGGAAAACCTGTTTGCAAACAAAGCTCCCTGTACAGACATAGCTGGACTTGGAATCACTAAAATAAGTAGGTTTTAAGGACGCAATATATCTTGTAATTGCTAAAATACAAGACATCAAGTTTGGCAAGCTATCTTATCATTGCCGCTGTAAGGGTTAAAAAAATTGATTAGGCCCTATATAGAAAAGCTGAAGAAGAAGAAAAATAATTTTCAATATATAATGTATAAAATGAGAGTTGATAAAATTTTTAATATTTTACCGCCAATTCTCCATTTTCTGATTTTGAAACCATTTCTGATGCACAAGGCTCATAATCAATAAGAAAATGAATTTTTTCCATCACATCTTGTTGAGAACGTACATAGCCATAACCCAAGTCAAACATTTGGTAATAGTGAAGGGATGTCAGATGTTTCAGGTGAGATACAAAGCTGTGCAGAGCCCTCTTGAAATTAAAAACACAGAAATAATGTTAAACAATAACTTTTCGACTGAAAAAAAATTTATTAAAGTAGATTTTTTATCAATTAGAAAGTAATTTTAATACTTGATGCCATCTCGGAATAAAATAAATTGTGTAATTCTCATGAGCATTTTTTAGTTCAGTTGATTTTTGGGGAATTATCTCACTTAAAAAACATTAGTAAATGTAAAAACATGAATGAGAAGATTTTCTTATTGTATGACACATTTAGACTATATAATACAGCCTAAATCATATTCACACTGTTCAGACGGCTTTTAGCATCAAATAAGTGTAAGTAAAAGAAAAATGAGCTACATTCAAGAAATTTCAAAGAGGAATTTATGATAAAAAGAATTGAAATAATTACAATATATAACCTGTCACTTTGGACACCTTAGTATCCTGGACAACTCTCTGTAGTGAACAGTTTCGAATGGAATTCGTCATAATCCTATACCAAAGTATGTCCATGATATTTTGTATCATTGGACACCTGTGTTCTTATCTTGGACAAGCACAACACATTGTCTGCCGATTATATGCTTGAGTATTTAATGCTTGGCAGGGCTATGGAAGTGTTGTGAGAGTAGGTTTCTTCATCTCTCAAGTGGATTTAAAAAACAGATTTACTGAAATACAATCATTGTTAACTTGCAAAATAATAGTCAGATAATGGCATTTTTTTTCTACAACTCTGCATCTCTTTATTCACTAAGCTTGTTTTTCTACCTTTCAGTTTCTCGAAATTTTACTCGGCCCCCAATAGTCCAAATACTACAAGCAAAAACCATCAACTCGAACTGATGTCAATTTACTGGTCTCACTAATAAAGTTTCACCAACAAAGAAATTAACAATTCCTAAACTTAAATTATAGAATGCACTATTACATCCCAGCAATACATGAGAGTAATGTTCCCATTAGCGTACACTGGGGGGGGGGGTGCCCCGAGCCAAGATTATAGTGTTATTTTGAAGGAGAAAAAAGTGAACACCCCTCAGAAGGAAAAAAAATCTGAAACCTCCCCCTCAAAAAAATTCTGCGTATGCCTATGAATGCACCATCCCAGCAATGCATGAGAGGGAGTGTGAAAAACAAGACAGGGTGCAAACATTTCATCCTCTCTAACAACACGTTTTGGAAAGGTAGGGCATTTATATATAATAGGTATCTCACAGAAGTTATGTAAAATAAACATGCTCCTAGTACAAACTCCTTCTTTGACTCTTGTTAAGAGCATGCCCCTCCCCACCAATGCAGGGGGTGGACCGTGCGGCCATATTGGCGCCGCTATAGGAAAGGGGTGCCAAATGGAGTTGAAAGAGTGAAAAAAGCTTTGTCGACCAAAAAAAACAAAACAAAAAAAAGTGGTCAGTAGCACCAAAAAGTAGTTTCTGCATGGGTAGAGATTTTTTTCCTCGAGACGTCCCTGTTCGCCAAATGCGGATTTTCGCAATGTGAAATTGTTATGATCGGCAACTGCCGACGATAACCACACAACCACATAGTGGCTAGATGACAAAACTATGGATATTTTAGCTAGAGTTTTTACAAAACTGCCTGTTTTTTCCCAACGATCTTCTAAAAATTTTGGTAATTTAAATGCGTAAACCAATCCCCTTTTCGATTCTTTGCAAAGGTGCGTGTGCAATCTTGTGGGAAATAAAGCGAATTTACGCCGTAGATAGACTGTCTTTGAACGCTGGTTGGTAGCCGCGAACTTACCGTTATTTTCAGTATATAACCCGCAGGAGAAAAAAAACTCCAAAATCGGAAAATTCGACATATACATTCAGGGACTTTGATAGCTCCTGGGTTATACCAATAACAGTACAGGACTTTGTATTCCAAGGTAGCAGAACTACTTTCCAAGGTCACGAGATAACGCGATTGTGGTAGATGGCGAGAAGTGAAAAAAATTGAAGTTTCCCCCCTTCGTATCTTTTTCCTTATCTCAGAAAGAACGCGCCCCATAAAAAAACTTTTCATGCTTCTTTTTCTTAACCAGCTGAGGGGCTGCGACGCATATGTGTGTCAAAACTCTAGTGTACCAAAAGGGGCAGCAACTCACATATGCGTTCACCAAAAATGGTGCCAGGAACGCACATCTGCGTCGGAGAAACCCAGTTCCTCCCCCCATATCTTTTGTATTGCACTGGACACTAATACTGCCATGTCATACGCCCCTTTCCTTTCTCCATTTTTAATCTTCAGATTGCCCCTCACTTGAAGATCTCTAAAATAAAAGGACACAGGAAAAGAAGAGTTGTGGGGCACATGTATCTTTCTACACATTGATAACACAAATACTCATACATAGACAAACACAAATGAACAATTGAGTGTTGTTTGACATCGGTTTTCTTCGAGGATTATCACGAAGACTACTTTGGGTTGGGGAGGTATTAGGAACTCAGCAGTGAAATAGAAGCATTCTTGGATATCAGATAATTCCCATCAACAAAGGGAAACAGATTTTCTTGTAAAGCCCTACAGTCTACTGTAGCATATTTCATTCTGTCAATTTATCAATGTCGATAATTTTTTATTAAACGTTGTGTTTATCATAGAAATTTTACGCAACCTTTCATATTTTCTTTTGATATTTCAATTTTTTTTACATAAATCTAGTGAAACTTTCATAGGCGGCCAACCCTATTCTCTGGCCAACTTACCTTTGTGGCAAGTTTTTCTCAGGACAGAAAGTAGGCTCCATAGACATAATACAAAAATAACCCCTATTTCGCGGCCACCTCTGTATGCGATCAGAGGCTAACCTGTCGTCTTAGAGGAGTTTCACTGTATAATTTCTTTTCCTAATTTCTAATGGGCTTGGAGGGTCGGTGCACGGGTCAGCCTCCCTGCCTCTTTGCCCCTACCGCCCTCCGTTTCCCCAAAAATAAATCTGTATTATCATAGGCGGAGAGTGGAGGAGGGAAATCCACCCCCTCCCCCTCGTTCGAAGCGCCTGCACCCGCTTATGAATGAAATACTGTGTGAATCCCCTCTTTTGCAGACACCCTGCGGAACAAAACAACTTGTCTGTAAAAGAGGAGTGACCGTAAAGGAGTTTTTCGTTTGTAATTGAGAAATTACTCTGTGAAAAAAATTCATCATTTGAACATCGGTGACAAAGGGTCCATAAGTGGATCCTTTGATCTCAGATTTATTTTTCTTGTAATTTATTAATCTTTATTAATCTTGCACATAGTAATGAGCAGAGATACTGAAGTTCACGGGGAGGGGGGGGGGGGTTCAACATAATTTTTAGGAATTTATTCAGCTTTATTAGCTTTGCGTTGAGATAAATACCCCGTATAACCTGTACAAAATACATTCCTATTCATTGTACTAGCAAGTTTGAAAGAAACGTAACATCAGTACCAGCAAGTGAAAGAAATAAAGATTTTCCTTTCCCCTCGATATCCCTCTTCTTGAAATCCATTTCCCCCCTCCTTTTATTGTTAGCTGAAATTGTTTCTTTCCTGATAAGAAACTATCTCAAAAACGGTTATTCAGTTGCCTATTATCAATTGACTGCTTCATCACCTTCATTTTAATTGATTGATTGTTTATTGTTTTAATTTTTTACATAAATACAAGATGAAACAAAAAAATCAGCCAAGGGGTCTAGAGACCCATACTGGATGATACATTGCAAATTTATAATGAATAATAAGGAACACAGTTACTTATTAGTAAACAACATCAACAAACTAAAACGGAAAAACGAAATATAAGAAAAACACATACACACGCACACACAAAATGGGGAGGGGGTTTCAAAAAATAAATAAATGAAATAAATCAAATGTCAAAACAAAACTTTCACATAATTTGTAGTATTTTTGGCAACAGCAAGGAGTGCAATTTTATGAAATACGCATTGCATGATTTTCAGGTAAGTATATGCAAATATAAATCAATATAATGTTGCAATGCTTAAGATCAAATAGATTCATAATTTAACTGATTGAGGAGCATAGCCAAATCAAAAGAAACTCTCGATGTCACTGATTGAAAAAAGATATTACTTCATGTGTCTTTTGAAAGGTAATAAGTTAGTAATGTTAAGGATAGCAGGTGGTAAAGAGTTGCAAAATTTCAGGATGAGGTAAGTAAAATGCTTCTTCAGAAGAGTTTTGTGGATAAGTGGTAGAGAATATATATTGTTCAATCTATTTGAGAAACGGGAACTGTTCAGAGGTAAAGCAAATTGTCGTTTAAAAATAATTACAGTAGATTTGTAGAAATAAAGCTGACGTAGGGGAAGGATTCCAAGACTTAAAAAAGTTGTTTTGAAGGAGTCAAATAATCACTTGTGATAAGTCTTATTGCTCTTTTTTGAAGTTTTATTATTGGTGTAAGATTTGAAATGAAGTCGCCACCCCAGATAGCTAAACCATATAACAGAAGGGAGTGAAATAATGAGTAATAAAGTGTTAACATGAATGAGTGATCTATATATGGTTTTAGGTAATATAGTTTGTAAATTACATAGTGAAGTTTACTTTGCAAATATTTTACATGAGTTTTCCATCTGAGGTTATGATCAATATGAATACCTAAGTATTTAATCATGGAAACCTGTTCGAGAGACTGGCAGTTACAAGTTGAAATGTTTTTGCAATTATTATTGTGGAATATCAGATTATGGTTGAAGTTTATATTAGTCATAGAAGAGAAGTACATAAACTTCGTTTTTGTTACATTTATTTGTAAGTCGTTACTGATAAACCAATTACGAATTATTAATAAATCGGCGTTTATCGAATTTGCAAGTGAATGGTCGTCATCAGTTGAATAAAGCAATACTGTGTCATCTGCAAATGTTATGATTTTACCAGTTAATTCAATGTTGCAAAGATCATTTATGAATATGTTAAATAATAATGGTCCCAGAACAGAGCCCTGGGGTACGCCTTTGATTGTTTCTAATGGATTACTAAGATTATATCCAACTTTAACTATTTGAGATCTATGACTAAGATAAGAAGCAATTAATTTATGTGCATTACCTCTGATACCAAAAATATGTAATTTATTGAGTAGGATACGATGGTCGACACTCTCAAATGCTTTTTTTATGTCCAGGAAAATGGCAATAGTCTTTTTGGATGTATCAATTTTTTCTACAATATACTTAGTGAATGTTAAAAGGGCAGTCTCTGTGTTTCTGTTTGGAAGAAAACCATATTGATTGATAGAAAAAAAAATTTACATGCGAGAGGAAAAAAAAACATTCTATTCTTAATGATAATTTCAAAAAGCTTTGAAAGTGACGACAAAACTGAAATCGGTCTAAAGTTGTTGAGATCATTCGGATCACCATTTTTAGGAATTGGGGTTACAACTGCTAATTTTAATGACTCGGGAAATTCGCCATTTGTAATACAATTATTTATTAAGTCTGAGAGTACGTATAAGATGTTATTAGGAAGTATTTTTAGAACTTTCGAGTTCAATGTATCTGAGGAAGACCCGGTAGCAAGTAAAGTCTTAATAATTTTTGAAATTTCTTCCGGAAAAGTTGGAGTGAGGTATATTGAGTTGACTATGTGTGACTGGATATAGTGTTTATAATCATCATTTATATTAATATTGAGTGGTGAAATGTTAACGAAGTGGTCATTGAAATTTTGGGCGAGGGCGTTGTTGTCACAGTTTGTTGGTAATGAATTTTGGTTATTATCTTTGAATATTATTTCATCCAATAACTTCCAGCGTTTTTTAGATGTGTCAGATTTCGAAAATTGTTCGGGGTAATAATTATTTTTAGCAATCCTAATTTGGGACTTCACCATACGAGCAACAATTTTATAAGCTATATTTATAGAAACATCAAAAGGGTATTTTCGAGATTTTTTGTATAGATTTTGTTTTATTTTTATAAGATGTTTTAGTTCGTGTGAGATCCAAGGTTTCTGTTCGATTTTATATCTTGTGTGGTTGACGTTTCTAGTATGGTTTTGAACAATCGTTTGAAGTTTGGATACAAATTCTTCGAACAAGTCACAGGGGTCAGTAGCATTTGATGAAAATGTATAGTTTTGCAAATACCTAATTATCTTGTTGTAGTCAATTATTTTAGCAGTACATTTTAGTTTGCGACCATTACTAATTACATTAATATTACTGAATAACAATTTACAGAGTATAGGGTTATGATCTGTGATATCAGTGAAAAATATAGATGAATAAATATTAGTAAGTATTGGGGAATGACGCAAGAAGATATGATCGAGACATGTTCCCGACTGAGGTCTGGTTATATTTTGAATCAAAGGTTGAAAACCCAAACTACATAGATAATCCATATATTCAATACAAATATTCGATTCGGTATTCAAGAGGTCAATATTGATATCACCAATGATCATGATATTTTTACATTTGGTATTATTTAAAATAAGTTTCAATTCATTAAAAAATTCTGTTACTGGGAATAAGTGGGATCTGTAGATAGAAAAAATGGTCATGTTTAAAGATGGTTCAACTAGGGCTATTATTTCAGCAGTATGCATAGTTATAGAAGATATTTGATTAAAATTGGGGAATTCGTTTATGTATACCAATATACCTCCTGAACTATTATATTCGCGACAACATGAAAAGAGTTTAAATCCAGGAATATTAAAAAATGTGGTTTCATAATCAAAGATCCAAACCTCAGACAAAACAATGATATTTATATTTTCAATGTTGTCGCCCAAAGTAGACAATAATTGATCAAAATTTGCTCTAACACTACGAATGTTGGTGTGGAATATATTTAATGAAGAGTATGGAACATTATTATTGCTGGGAGAGAGGAATTTATTAAAGGAATTAAGGAATATTAAGGAATTTAACTTGCGACAATATTGAAACAATGTAAAAAAAAAAAAAATGAGTGACAGAGAAGAGCTTTTTTATCAAGCTCAGAAAATGAATCATCTAAATCATCCATTTCACAGTCGGAAGAGGAAGACATAAATGATGGTGCAAACTTAATGCAAGAAATCCTCGAGAAATGTGCGAGAATATTATTAATATTGCAAATGTGCCGCTAGTTCTCAATGCCTTCAATGCGGAACATTTTACTTAATTTTTTTAGCCTACTGTATTTTTTATGGGGACCTTTTCTCATTCTTTTATTTTTCTACTATCGGTTCAGTTCACAAATTTAATAATTGCTACTTCAGGTGTCTTTCTTATATTCATTATAATTTTCAAGTACTTCGTTTACCCCACATCTGTATGTTAGAGAAAATACTTCATTGAAAAGCTATCACAACTCATTTTGTGAGAATGGTATGAACTCATGTGTATATGTTGCAGTAAATATGAAAAATCGGTGATCACCCATAAACGGCAGTTATTATGCGTAATCACTAATCGCGTCGGTATAAAGTAGATTAATTTTCCCACATTTATCGCTTTTATCAGTGATTACACATAATTCCCGAATGTAGTTGATAAATAGCATAAATATGGAACAAATCATGCAGAAATATTCCCAAATTCAACCACTTATCAGTTTTTCCCGTACGTGATGGGAGGAATTAAATTAAATGAAAATAATGTTATAATGATAAAAACATATAAATTATTATCAATCTTGTAATGTTAGCTATCGTTAGAATGTTACCTTTAGAATGTTGGAATTACCTTTTGGGTGAGACAATATACTAGGGAAAACAACGTAAGTATACCAAAAATTAAAAGAGAACAACAACTAGATGCGTTTCAGAACTGAATGAAGTTCCTTCTTCAGTAGCAGAGACAAATAGTGGAAAGACAAAATAATCTTTATAGCTGGAGTTACTCGCCATTCAAGACAAAGAGTCGGACTTTTTGACTCTTTGTCTTGAACATCGGTATTTGTCTATTTATCACCGGTAAATGTGATAAATTCGGAAAATTTAACAAATTTGTCAGAATGGTCTGAAATTATGCATAATAACCAAATTTTTGTGCATTTACCATAAAATATATACGGGGGCACAGGTAACAGTACGCACAGCATTTTACTGGCGAACGTTGTCACAAGAGGCATACTCCCAATTAGAAAAAGTATCCAAATAGCAAGCATTACTCAGATACGTCATTCATGTTTCAAAGGATTGTTAGTTACTAAAATAAAACACATTAGTTTTTGTACGGGCACCCTGTGCCCGAAAATCCAATTAAAATGTTGTAGCCTGTCTGTCTCTCTACTGCAGCCAACAAAAACAAATTCCACGTTTCCATGTGGTAAAACAGTTTACCCGCATTCCAATGCTATTTTCCCCCAACATTCCCCCATTTTTCTAATTCGAATATCTCAGTGAATATTCCACTTAGAAACGTGGAATTTTTTGACATCATAATGAGAGTCAGAGCAACAACTTTCTAGTCGGATTTTTGGGCATAGTATGTCCGTATAGGAAGTTAAATTTTATATTTTAATAACTATAGTACCCCTTGCAACATGAATGCATGTCTGTGCATTCACGACTTCAGTAAATTTACAAATTTAAATAAAGCCTCGTTGAAAAAAACGGAACAAATTGTATAAAAAAAAAATAATCGGAACAAAAATTACAGGAATGTCCCGTAATAGGGGACACATGTGGTCTGAAAAATTGTATGAGACATTTCAGTGGTCCTTGGGTTCAGAAAGGTTGAGAAACACTGATCTAAAAAATTCGAGTATTGAAAACGGAAATGAGACAGTATTAAATTAAATTGGGTTTTTTTTACTTTTTTTAGCCGTAACACAAATTCAACAGAATGATCAACTTTAGAAGCCTTATATTTTGTATCTGAAAGCGCCTATTAAATAACAATACAAACGCCTATAAAAAAAGTTTGTACACACCTATACAAACAAAATGCTCGATTGTCATTATTTGTGAAATTAGTGGAACAGCAAATATGTATATTTATAATTCAGATGGATTTGTACGACCCATTTCTGAAGGCGATGCGATAAGAACCCCTAAAATAGATTGATGATCTAAAAAAAAAAGCATAAATTATACGTTCAAGATTTATACACACTTTTCCTCCTTTATTTTTTTAACACCTAAATTATAAATTATCTCATATGCAGAACACCTAAAATACAAAATTTTCAGCATATTTCCCTCATATGTATTTCTGAATAGTTAAACCGGAACAAGTAAGTAACTCTTACTCTGTCAGAACGATTGAGCAGGTTCGGCAAAAATCCATAGGTTCTATTGTTCCACTATTGTTCAGCCTAAAGAATAGAGGCATTAAGTGGGCGTTACACAAATGCCACTTCAGTCAAATCCCTAGCACCCCTTGCTCGATGTCCTGCGGAGCAGAAGGGGGGAAAGCATTTTCTAGCTGCCCACTTTTGAAAACATTTTGTTGAAGGTGAAGTGGTTTTTTTCAAACCATTTTGTGAATCTTCTATGATCCTCAGAGGGCTAAATGCCGGGTATTTGACGCACTACAGTGCATTAGCAGTACCTCCGCGAACCACAAACAAAAATTGGCGCAAATGCGCAGGGATTCGGCACTTTGGTGCACCATGTAGCAAGAGAACCGTTTCTGCGCAGCTCTTGCACCCCTGCTAATCAAGGGAACTTCTGCAGCTTAAGATGTTCAGCAGAAAAATGACTGTTGAATAATCAGAATTTAACAGATGCACACAATAATGCCAACAGCATTTTTTCCCTTCTAATAAGTATCTATACAAGCCATGAAAAATCACCTGGGTCACACCCAGGGGGGAGAGAGAAATCACCTACATCTATTACTTGCTCGATCCATATTAATGAGATACGTGGGAGAAAACTGGCTGCAAGACAAGCTCAGACAAGCTTAACAAAAAAAAAAAAAAGTGCGCCACTGACAGTTGATATGCCTTCCATGAATTTTTCTGTTTCATCCTCTAGTGAATCTTTTTTGGCTTGTATCCCTGGTATCACTGGTATTATCACGCTCTTGTTATGCTCAATGAATTTTGAACTACATTAGCTACTTTCAACATGCCAAAACGAGTCTAAAAGTGGAACTAACAAGAAAATTTCAGCCCGCAGCGTGTCATTAATACATCTTCCTTAATGCATGCTCATTTCACACTTAACCGACAGATCATCATGCACCATGTTTCCAATGGTTGTCATTTGAACACCCCCCCCCTCATAATAATGGATAAAACAAAATTGCCTGAAACTTTGGATGTAAGTTACATGGAGGAAGTTATCAGGGTTTAATAACATGCCTGCTAGATTTTCAATCAATATGAACTCTATCAATTATGGATAAGAATAAAATGTTCCATAACACACAGAAAAAACTGGTAAGCATTTCCTGTCATTTTCCAGCAACCCAAAGCAATTTATAATTCCACTGATTAACTGTGATCATTTGAAGTACCATCAGTAAACAGAGGATGAAGCCACGAATTTTATTCACAGGTAATACAGGATTTTGCATGTGATAGCAGATTCAGGCATTTTTAAGTTACATATTTTGTACAAAAATTTACTTCAATTATTTAAGGGAAGTTGATATCTTCAACATGTTGAAAAACTATGCTCTAATAAAAATACAGTCAAATCCCGTTTTAACGAATACCGTTATAGCAAAAATCTCGTTTTAACGAATACTGTTATAGCGAAAATCTTGTTTTAACGAACACGTTCCTAATCCCTCAAGTAAGTTTACATGGGAACAATGCTAGGTAACCTGGAATTCCTTTATAACAAAATTTCATTTTAACGAAGTGATCCCTCTGGTCTCTTGGCATTCGTTATAATGGGATTCAACTGTATCATTAGAAATACTATTTAACCACTGATTTATTTAAAAAATTTTACACGTTCTTGATTGTATGTGCTGGTATAAAATTTTACATATCTTGGATACTTAATTTTTTGTGAATTTAAAAAAGAAAAAAAAAGAGTTAAAAACAACTTGTGCACATGATAAAATACCATGACATCAATTTAATTTAACAAAAATTGATTCAAAATAAAGGAAACTGTTCAATTTGAAATGAAGCAAAAGGCTGAGATTTTGTTGATTCAAGCTTATTTAAAATTATATTTTAAAATTTAAGTTTCAAAATAATTTAAAATTAAATAAGAATGAGTAAATGGAATCTCAACCTTTTGCTTCATTTCATGAACTGAACAGTTTCCTTTATTTTGAATCAATTTTCCTTCAATTACATTCTACAAATGTCTTTCTGAACCGATATCTCCATTTCTAAGCTCTGTCTTCACATCCTTCAATGACTACGGATCTATTCCATGATCTTGGAAAACTGCGGTTATTAGTCCCATTTTTAAGAATAAAGGCTCCAGGGCAGATCTGAATAATTATTGTCTGGTATTGTAAACTGATATATCCTGCAAAGTTTTCAAGAGATGCATTGCCCATTTACTGTCGCGATAGGCCTAATCCCCTCAATTCAGTTTGGCTTCATTTCGAGAGACTTCCTGCCAGTGCAGCAGTTGATTTGCCAGTCATTGTGGTAGTCGAGTGGTCATAGGGATGGACTCGCATGGCGGGGACCCGGATTCGAGCCCCATTGTCGCCACGGTGGTGGTTGGCTGAAGTTGGTTTTCTGTGGTTCCCAACTTCAAGGAGCAAATGCAAACCGATCTCCCTGTTAAAAAGTCTCGCCACAGAGACCAACAGACCTACAAACAGTACAAATATTCAATCATTACACTTCACTTCTGAAATATAGATGGCAGCGCTGAAAAATCATACACAACACTAGATATACACTCAGACTTAGGTACATATACTTACACTTCTGTCACAACTCACTAGGTAGTAAATTGCCTATGGCGATAGACCTGAATTGTGCTTGGTTTAAAAGAAAAAAAGAAAAGTTGATTTGCCAGCTGCTGCGATGGTCGAGTGGTCATAGTGACAGGTCGATGTGACAGACTCACATCGCTAGGTTCAGGTTTAAACCCCACCATCGCCACAGTGGTGGTCAGTTGAAGTTGGTTTTTTGTGGTTCCCAAACTTTGAGGCGTGAACATGAGTTGATCTCCCCTTTAAAAAGTCTCACCACAGAGAGCAACAGACCTACAAACAGTACAAATGTAATTTAATCATTACACTTCACTTCAGAAATATAGATGGCAGCAATGAAAAATCAAACTCAACACTACATACGCACTCAGACTGTTAGGTTCACACTTCTGGCACAACTCATTAGAAAGTAAATTGCCCATGGCGATAGACCTGAGTTTTGCTCAGTTTGAAAGAAAGAAAAAAGAAAAGTTGATTTGCCATGATATATGGAACTGATTCAGGACAAGAGATTGGTGTAATTTACATCCATTTCCAAAAGGCATTTGATAAAGTAAACAGATATCTACTAATGGGGAAGCTAGCTGGCACAGGTTTCCTGATAAAATTGTGAGGATAATTTGAGAGGGTTTATCAGGTTCGTGCAGCAAGCATAATTTCCAGCGAATGCCAGGTGCCAAGCAGAGTCCTTCAGGGATCAGCGTTAGGTTCAATTTTATTTAATATGTAAACTTACGGTATCACTCAGGCTGTGTCACCTATCCCTCTATTGCAATTCACTGATTATGTGAAGTTATTCTCTTCAGTAGAAAACACTGGTTGTCTAAGAATAGCATGCCAACCACTTTTCCAGTGGAGTTGTGAGTATAAAGTCCTTATTTCAACATCAAAAAGCAGATCAAAATGCATTTAAGCAGATGGACCAATCCTGAATATGATCAATTAGGTAATGAAACATTACAGCAATTAGATAAATGTGTGGATTTAGGTATTGCAATCAGCCTCATCTCCTCAATTTTACTTATTATCATGGCATAGTCTGTAAAAAGCAAACAAAATTTCATACATGTTATGTACCGCATACAGCAAGTGTGATGGGAATACGTTGTCATGTGCTTTCTATGTGTATGTTCGACCGACTCTGGAGTTCCGGAGAAAAGTATAGAGCCTTTACAAAATTAAGGACATAAAGCTCCTCGAAAAGTCAGAGGCCCTTTATCAAACAAAAAGATGCCATAAGCGGCTTATTTCAAAAAGCTTCAATTTCTGGGTTTGCACTCACTGGAATGGCGAAGGCACTACAAACTAGTCCCCCAAATGGTTTATCTACCATCGGGAGAACCTTTTTCCGAGATAATGGACAGACGAGTTAACCCAGGGAGGCATGACTTCCAAATAAGAATACCAACGGCAAGAAGAGATTGCTTTTTCAACAGATACAGATGCCGTGTGGTGAGAACAGTCTATATAGAACAGTCTGCCGTAAGAACTTGTATGCGTCTCCCATGCAAGATTTGCTTCTGATATTGAGGATTTCGGCCTGGCTTTGTATGCAAAGTGTTTTCCCTTCTGCCTATTATTTCTGATTAATTTTATTTTTCATTCATTGTTATTTTAATATTACTACTTTATTTATCATTATTTATTTTGTTATTACTTTCCACTGTAAGCGCATTTTATGCCTTCTGGGGTTATTGTAAATAACTAAGTAAATGAAATTCACGTCATAGTATTTTGTGCATGCAAGCTGTTTTTAATGCTTTTTTTTAAATTTACAAAAAATTAAGTACCCTAGATTCGTAAAACTTTATACCTGCATAGGATAGCACATACAATCAAAGAATGTGTGTAAAAAATTTGTAATAAATCAATGATTAAATAGTATTGTTAATGACATTCCTATTAGAGTGTAGTTTTTCCACCATCAACTCCCCTCAAACATAAGTAGGACTGGAAAATGTTCGTGAAAGAGACTATTGCTATTAAATAGGCCTATGTGTTTTTTTCATAAGTGAATATGCAGTAAAACCACTCTTAATGAACATCCCTCAGATGCGGTCATCTCTCTTTTACATCAAAATAATAATTTCCTAATGTATAACAAAAGTATGTTTTCCAAACTCCTGATTAACGGTCGACCCTCTTTTATGGATGAATTTTTTTTGTCGCACCAATGTCTGCAAAAAAAAAAGGTTTCACTGCATATATTTTTTTCTTATGTCTTCCAATGTAATAACGAAACCCGGATTCCTCTGCAGTGACCGCTTATAGTTATAGTATGTGGCAGTGATGTCACACTTCACCACTTGTGAAAATCTAACAGTGCTGGAGTCGCCTTTTTTAGTTTTCTCTTGGATTTGTAACCTAGCTATAAACGGTAGAGAATTGGATATTTTTCTTTTTGTTCATAAGCGTGCATCCATAATATGTGCTATATGAAACTAGTGATTGTGAATAAAGATGGTGTATATCTCCAAATAATTCACTCCACATTCAGACTGTTCCTTCACCTTCTCTATTAGAATTTCAATAGAATTTCCTATTCCTGACTATATAATTGAGAACATGTGAGTATTGTACATAGTTTTCTTCAGTAGTTATGAAAAAAAATAAATAAATGAAATATATATATATTCTAGAAATAGAAATAGAATTGCTACATACTATGAACACATTGTATAGTTGAATCAAACGAAGAAGTCTGGGTAATCTGGAAATTGCGGTATATTCATGGCCAATCCATTCAAAATCAATCAAACTTAAGTCAATCAAATAGTCAATTATTCCCAGTGCAGTCACAAAAGCAGCGTAGCAGTTCCAGAAACTTATAGAATACCTTCTAAATTTTATAGAATACATCTGCGGGAATATATGAAAAATTGGAAAGCAAATTCAAGCATTTTAATAATGGATAACAAACTTTCATACATACATATTCATTCATGAAAATTGAATAATAAAAAGACATTTTATGTAACTGGTTCAACTAGGTTACTCTTTCTTTGCAGCACATATAATGATCTGTTTTTTTACATATTTATTCCTGTGATTATACTTGGAGATTGTAACCATCTAAAGATCATGTGTATCAGTAGTGCTTAATTTACTGAAGTGGAATTTATCAAAAAAACACTCTCCAATATTTAAAAGATACAACACAAATTGCGTTTTGTTCCACGGTGGCCAAGAATGTCACTTAAATGGAAGTGCTGACACTAGTGGGGACAGTGTGGAAGGTGGAAAATCTTTAATAATTATATTAGGTTCATCCTTATTGTATTGGAAATCTAATGAACACAGGTATGGTGGCTTATCTACATGCGAGGTTGGACTGTTTGCAACTGCCAAAGTTACAAAACAAGTTATTTTGATATAACATTTATTAACTGAATTGAATTGTAGAACACTTTTGAATTTGCCTATAATTGTACATTCAGATAATCAAGCTGCTATTGATTTCTGTAAAAATGTTGAATCATCTGTAAAAACTTGACAGAAAAATTTAAAATGGAATTTTTTGGAAGATTTTATCTCAAGGGGAATCATAAAATTCAAGTAAGCAAGCAGTAATGATAAGTTTAGCAGACTTTCTCACTAAGACTGTAAATATGGAAACTATTGTGGACTTTTTTGAATAAATTAAATGTAATTGATATGAAGTTGAAAATATATGTAAAAAGAGAGAGTAAGAGGGGAAAAAAACTTTGTGGGGGGGGGGAATGTTGGGAGCATCAAAAGTTTTAATATTAAATCCATTTTTTTTTTTTTTTGCTACAAGTGCGTGTGAACATACAGTAAAACCTCAGTAAGTCGTGACCCTAATAAGTAACTTTATTTCAGTCTCGTTTGGCTTCCATAGATAACAATGTTATTATGGAACCACTAACGATAACCCTTGGTTACTCATCACTGTGGGAAAAGTTTGAGAGACGAATGGATGATTTCTATGGTTTCCTTTGAAGAAAAAGCTTGATACAACACTATTATATGTTTGAAAGTGACCATAAAAGCCTTATATACCGAAACGGAACCGCTCAAACAAAGATAGTGGCACAGAGGAAGTTAATTTTTCGACTAAAAAGACAGAAGTTCTTGAAACATTTGAGGGACTGTTTGAGCTAGACATAATTCTTGTATGGGCCCCCCCCCCATTAATGAAGGACTTCAATTTAAACAAAATATATTTTTTTATAAATCAGATATTTTTTTTCCAGTTGAAAATTTGGCCATGTTCAAATTTACTTCATATTCGTACCATGAACTACTTATAAAAAATTAAAATCACTGAAATTAAATGTGTCATGCACATATATAACTAATGTGCATTAAACTGTGTTGTAGAGAAATGCTAACTATTCTAACATTTGCTCTGATTAGTGTAAATCAAAAAAAAAAATAAATAAAAAAAAAATACTGGTATAAATCGTAAATTTACCAGTGTATTTAACTATATTATGATCAGTTGAATACTAAATGCTTAAAAAGTTCAAAAATTTGTTATGTTTTTTATTATCTATAAATTTTTTGAATATTGTATTATTCATATTTTGATAAATAGCGTATTATTTAAAATTTATAATATTTTAAATTTATAAACATTGAAACTGACGGCACTCCGTTTAATTTGTCACTTTGCTTAAACTTTCATAATTTCTGGATAAGGGGCCGTTCAAGTATTACGTGAGCAAATTTTACGACATTTTTGACCCCCCTCTCCCTTTGTCAGCAAAATTTTGCCATCACTGCCCCTTACCTCTTACGAATATTGGTGGGATCAGAAACGCGCGCATATGCGAGCGGGAGGCATAGAGGGCTCGTGCGCCTCCCCCCAGACGAAAAAAATTATTATTTAATGCAAAAATTATTTTTTTAAAAATTTAAATTTCGAAAGAAAATACCTTTATATGTTATTATAATAAATTTATGTTAATTTCAAAGCTATTTGAAGGGTAAGAACTCAAAATTTCTCTTTAAAAAATTCATTGCGACCCACCCTTTAAGCCATATATGGTAAACCCGTGACCCGCAGACCAAATGTGGCCCTAAAGATTACCTAATGTGGCTTGCCCCCCAAACCTAACTTTGTAAAAATGAACTAAGCGGCACATTTACAAATCACTTAAATGACCCGTGGCACAATTCCAGAGCATTTAACTGGCCCGTGACACATTTTCAGATCACTGAAGTAGGCCTCAAAGACCACTTTCACATTCAAAGATGATCTAAGTACCCCACAACACAGTTACAGAACACTTAAACGACTCATGGCACATTTAGAGATCCCTTGAGTGACATGTGGCGCAGTTGTAGAGCACTTAAGCGGCCCGGAAACATTTCCAGAGCACTAGAAGGATCCGTAAAACATTTATAGATAATTAAAGTGGCTCTGTAGGGGACTTATCAATAGGTAGAATGTTAGTTCAAGTGACCAATAACTATCGAAAGGGTTTTTTTTTACGTTTTTGGCACACCGAATAAGATGCCACTAAGAATATTTCATATTTTCATAAAGGGTGGTTGATGATGTAAGCATCATCCAAATCTCCCCTCCCCCCTTGTCATCAAAAGCCATCAAATCGGGAAACCCCCTCCCTCCATCGATGCTGACATAATACTTGAATGACCCCCAACTTGAGTGATGACCGAAAGGTTTTACTACATATCTGTATGCAACAGGTAATGTGCACCATGTCACAGAAGTGAAATTTAATAGGGGAGTAGTTTTATGTCGCAAGGGGTTGTATAATTATCAAGATATGAGAATTAACTTTTCATATGGACACCCTGTCCTCAAAAAAACCAATTACAAAGTTGTTTCCTTGTCTCTCCTAAGGCCAACAAAAAAAAAAAAATTCATTTTATAAGTGCAATATATTCACTGATATATTTTAATTTAAAAAAACTAAGAGTTGGGGAAGAATAGCATAAACGAGGAAAAGAAACATTATCCGTTAAATTCGGTGTTCTTTCCCAACTTTTGAATTCAAATATCTTGGAGAATATTGCACTTACAAATAAACAATTTTTTTGTTGGCCCCAGGAGAGACAGGACAACAACTTTCTCATTAGATTTTTGAGTACAGGGTGTCTAAATAAGAACTTAATTTTTATATTTTAATAACTATACAACCCTTTGCAACATGAATGACACATCTGAGCTCAACATATTTTTTTATTTATTAGACAAAACATCATAAAAACATACAAAACAGAAAGAAAAAAGAAAACTACAAGACAAAAAAGAACTACAAAACAAACACTATTAGACCAAAAGGTCCTTCATGGGTCATCCATCCTTCCATGGGTCATAAACAGTAACTCAAATGGGACAATTTTCTTGGCAACTTTGGAAGTGCACAAAAACAATAATACGGAAGAGTAGATGACTTTGCCTAATAATACTCAAAAGATCATCAACGAATAAGGCAAATACCAGGAAATACTAAAAAATTTCTTTTGCATTTCGACACATTATGGGTGTCATCTTCAGAGGATAAGAATATCACGCTGACCGAGTTTCCCACTTGGATTGATTACCAAATCTTCAATCTCAGTTGCTCAGCAGAACGAAAAAATATACGTCTGATCAAGTCAAACATCATGTCAAGAATGAAGCGAAATGCCTGCGTGTCTTTTGCAACAACCTGATTGGCTGCTCGCACAAAAAATGGAGGTATCCGGTTGGTCTATTTCAATTTTCTTTAAATTCATGCTCGTAATTAATTTAAGCCATGGTGCTGCGATTGGTGGTGTTGATTTATTGTTGTTTAATAATTTATTTTTGAAGGTCTGGATGTATGTGCATTCGTAGAAATCTAAATCAGCCATGGATTTCACTTAGTGAAAAACTCTAGCTTCCTGAAATTTGAATCTATGGCCCTCTTGCCAGCAGTGAGCGGCAATGATTGATTTTTCACATTCTTGATTTTTAACACAGAGAGCATGTTCATTTAATCTAGTTTTTATGGGTCTCCTTGATTGTCCTATGTAGCCAAGCGGTCAACCACCACATGGAATATAATAAGTGCCACATTGTTTATTCTGTGGTACAGCATCTTCAGGGAGGTTTGAAACAAAAGTTTTGAGAATCTGCTTGAACTTAAGTGAGACTATTGGATCGTATGGTATAACTAATCTTTCATTGTGAGTGGCTTTTCAGTAATATTTTCCACAGCTGGATTGTGTAATATTTCCCACCACACTCTTGCAGTTTCATGAATTTTGTACTAATTTCGTCAACTATCTTGGTGTTGAACCCTGTCTTTAGCAATTGCTCTGATGGTTTCAAGTTCACGGTCTAATGTGTTTCAAGAGCAGATCTTAAATGCTCTTGTTACATAAGTGCGAAATGCTGACAGTTTCTGTTGCATGGGGTGCCAAGATCCAAAATAAGGTGGTAGTGAGACTGAAAAAGACTTACGATAGACAGAAGTTTGGAAATATGATTTTTGTTTAGTTACTAGTACGTACAAGAAAGGTAGTTCCTTATTTGTTTCAAATTCAGCTGTGAATTGAACATAAGGGCTTATATCATTCATAATGAGTAACAATTGCTCGAAGTCATCTTTGGAACTGTCCCAAAGGACAAAAGTATCATCCACATATCTCCTATAAAATGAAAAGGGCGCAATGTTCAATAGCTTCCCTTTAAACTCTTCCATATATATGTATCACACAAAATTAGAGAGATGGGATTTCCCATTGCTAAGCCATTTGTCTGGGTGTAAAACCTATCATCAAAACTGAAAGCTGTTTGTAAGACACATGTGAATGTGAGATTACATATATCGTCTACTTCAGGCTGTGAGAAATTGTGTGTTTTAAGACATCAAATACTACCAGTTATGGGAATGTTAGTGAACATCGAGACTATATCAAAACATACCATGTTAAGCTGTTTGGGTTCAACCATATGTAAAAAAATAATGATTTTGTATTTTACTCTGCTCATCTATGTATAATAGAAGCAATTTAATGGATAAGTTCGGATTCCCTCCGAGGTTGGTGCCTGGACAACCACCCAATGTCTTTGAAAACAAATATCTGCTTTTTTTTACCTGAATGGCCCAGTTTTTCTGGGAGAGGGGAACATGACAATATTCCATGTGCACAAATGGTATGTTCAAGTATTTTCTCTACATGCACAGCTTAAAGAAAATGGTATTTGCAAATACAACCACTCAAACAACTAATTTCCAGCAAACTGGTTGCTAAATTATTTGAATCCCACTGCTTGTTAAAAGGCCTATCAAGCCATTACTTGAAAATAAAGCAATTCTGTATTTTTAAAAGGAAATCTACCAATAAGATATGCAAAAACATTATGTTCAGCTAGTTTGATACATCCAGATAATTATTATTTAGATGGGTGTCTTCGTAATACAATACATTTTCAAATGAAACATAGTCATAGTCAAATCTAGTTGATACAAAGTTGAACAGGCGCCAAAAAAATTTTTGTATTAGAAAAATTCTCTTTTCACCCACAGCAGCGATTTTTATTATATATATAGTTGAAACCATATACACAGTTAAATTATGTTTACTGTAATATGTTGTAAATGGTTTTACTGTAATATGTTGTAAATGGTTTTACTGTAATATGTTGTAAATGGTTTTACTGTAATATGTTGTAAATGGTTTTACTGTAATATGTTGTAAATGGTTTTACTGTAATATGTTGTAAATGGTTTTACTGTAATATGTTGTAAATGGTTTTACTGTAATATGTTGTAAATGGTTTTACTGTAATATGTTGTAAATGGTTTTACTGTAATATGTTGTAAATGGTTTTACTGTAATATGTTGTAAATGGTTTTACTGTAATATGTTGTAAATGGTTTTACTGTAATATGTTGTAAATGGTTTTACTGTAATATGTTGTAAATGGTTTTACTGTAAAAGTATGTTGTGATAAAAAGAAAAACATTTACCACAATAACGACTTCTGCTATGAATATAGCAAGAAATGCAGCATTCAGCAAGTATACCAGCTTCCGTATTGATCCCTGGTCACCAAATACGGAAGAGTGGGTCAGTTGCATATAAATAGGTATGATATTCAAAACTAGGACTAGACACATTAATGGCTCAAACCAACCACTCTTGTAAATCTTCAAGCAAGAGCGTTTGAAACCCTTGCTCGTTCTATACTGCTCACGTATGTATATTCGTAGAGGAGATACTGGCTTAACATGTTGATATGTTGACAATCTTGTAAAGTAATCTTTCTGAATAGGAGAAAAAAAAAGACAGTAAAATGTTTTGTAACATAATTATTTTGTATTAATTTTTCAAACCAGTATGGTTCAAAATTACAAAAATAAACAAAGATAAGGTGAATATCATAATACTGATAAAATTAAATCTTGAAAGGAAATGAAACTTGTTTTCAGTAAATGTGCTTTGGCAATACTAAAGACAGTGCCACATAGAGGCCTTTCACATGCAGGTCCGGAAGAAGTTTTAACAATTGGAATATACTGAGCCTTTCAGATAAGCCAAAAACTCCCCGCACCTAGGAAATGTTCATGTGGGTCCGGACGTTGTCTGCATGTGTCAAAACATAATGGCGGGCTCCGCATTCGCACATAGACGTTTTGACAATTGGGTTATTCGGAGCTATTCACATGATGGGGATGTGGAGCGAATTCGTCCGCATCTTAGGCTACTTTTTGAAGATGATTTTGCGCAGAATTTTTTTAATTATTTCCCATAAATACCCTTAAAAATACCATATGAGGGTCCCTGTTCATCAATAGGATGTACCCATATATATGTGTATCCCTTTGTTTCCCTCTGAGATTGAGATACAGCAACTTTAACTGCCTTCTGTCCATAATTTACAATTTTATACAATAAAGCCTGCCAACAAAGGCCACTGATGGGACCAAAATTATATGCCATTCTGTAATTCATTACAAAAATATAATTGACTACATACTTTAATAACTTTTAAATTTAATCAAAATTTAATTTTTTCTTTTTAAATATTTAAAATTATGTTAAATATTTTTTTAAATTTTTAATCTTTTAATTTCTTTAAACTTTAAAAAAAAATGCTTTTATTAAACAACGTTATCCACGTACGGTGTTCACTCAGAGCCGGATTAAGACGTTTGAAGGCCCCAAGCACTTTAGTTTTGGTGGTTCCCCCGATACCTACAAGTATATTTTACTCGATATTCAGTCTATAAACTGAAAAAAAAAAATGAAATTTTATATTTCAGAAGTGACTAATCTGAGGATGGATTTCACTTTAAAAGGTTTATGATATAAAGTTATTTTTTAAAAGAATTATTATAAAATTTTTAAATTGTAATCTGGGCGTAAGGCCGGGATTCCACGATGAAGTTTTATAAAATATGTTTTATAAAAGTTAAGAAATTCAACCAATAGGCACATCGAATGCAACCGGTGATCTTATTGGTTGAATTTTTCCCGTTTTACCAAAGAGCTTTTACAAAACTTTTATAGTGTACACTTAAGTATTCGACACAATATTTGCGCACTTCTGTGTCATTATTAGTACCTTTGGTTCAGTACTTTTTGTGAAAATAGAGCACAATGTGCAAATTCTCTTAATTTTGCACATGAGTGTATTCATCTATAGTCCGTTTCAGGTTAACTTTGCAGTGAAGAGGAAGCTACGAGGGAACCTTATCACTCATTGCTATGGCAACAAAATCTCTTAACCAATGTATCGATGCGCGGCCTCGGTAAGGTATGGACGATTTCTAGGATACCGCGAAATTGTCGTTGTGGTTGCTATAGATTTTTGGATAATGGTAAAAAATATTTTTTTCTAATTTAAAAATTTCAAATGAAGAAACATCGGTTCAAAACGATATATATATATTTTTTTTCACAAAATCATTAAAAAAATTGAAATATTCTGTATAAATGATCATTATAAAACTCCGATTTATGGGAACTTTATTTTGCGGCGAAGGAGTACACTCTCTACCTTTCTCTCCACTGCAAAGTTAACCTGAAACGAACTATAGATGGATACTACTACCCCTTCAATTTTTTCTAAAGCGTTTACGAACCCTGTCTAATATTACATAATGATGAGGGAAAAATCCATCAAGAGGTCACTGATGAATCTATATTGATGCATGCCAAAAAAATTTGATGAAGTTCTATTACTAATTCTGAGGGGGGGGGGGGAAGATGAAAGGGGGGGCATACAAATATAGTGAAATTATATACTATAACAATAAAATGAAATACAGAATGACTTGAATAGAAATTATGTATGATGAATATTCACAAATACATAAAATAAGTAAAAATGCAATACTACAAGTTATGATCAAATGCAGAAATCAGTTAGAAAATTAAATAATTTTAGGCAATCAAGCAGGAGCCATACTCATGTATGAAATTAAATTGAACGTTGTAAACTTATCGAGCTGTGCAATAAAAAATTATCATTAATATTAATTATCGAGAAAAGATTATCTTCATGCTTTTTAAATAACAGTGTGGAAGAATAATAATATTGTATGGTAGTTTATTGTAAAATTTTGGTGTAAGGCATTAAAGTAACATTTAGAATGTTGTTTACTTATTTGATGTCTTCAATAAATTAGGAGAAAAGACACCGTTGGTTATGAGTAAAGAGGAAATTAGATTTATACAAAACTATGAATGTCATAATGGAAGTATGATGAAATGCCAGTAAAGATGAAATGATGGAGTGAAGTAATCATTAGTTAGTAATCAGATTATTTTTTTCTGAGTCTGAATGATGGGTTTAATGGTACTGATATAATCATTGCCCCTCCTTCCCAAAACAGTAATACAAATTAGTAATATGACAGTAAAAACTAAATCAGTGTTTCTCAACTGCTGGGCCGCGACATCATTCATACCGGGCGATGATTGATCTGCCGTTTCATTTTCTCCTATTCATTTTTCATTAGTTGTGTATTTAACTGGCCTTCCACTTACAAAAATAAATTAAACTGGGCCGCAGGCTTCCAAAGGTTGGAAACCACTGACCTAAATGACAACAGCATTTATAAACTATGAAACAAGTTTTGACTGGGCATATTTCAAATGAGATTTCAAATTAAAATTTCTATCTACAGGGCTCCCACTCAAAAAATTAGAAAAAGTAGGAAAACGCAGGACTAAAAAGTAGGATGGGGGAGGGTAACTCCCTTAGACAACATAATCATAAGCCCCGTTCACATGGGAAATAGAAAGAGCGCAGTTAAAACGGGCTTCAAGGATTTTTACTAAAACCCGTTCACATGGACAAGCATTTTCACCCCGCTTTCCGGAAGTCGTCAAAGTCACGTGGGTCGACCGGAAGTCTGTTAGCTATCCCATCGATCCTTGTTTGTTTACACATGGAATCCCACGTGGAGTATCTCAATTTTTTTCTGATCTACCTGAGAAATCATCTTGAAAATGCTCTGGATGAGAGGAATGCTCGAAGCAGGCGAATGATGAGAGTAATGAATGCCATAATTAGAGCTGTTGCATCTTCATTGGCATTAGCCTTTCCACAACGAAGAATGTGGGCCAAAATTCGAAGCTTCGTTTGGTGGGAAGAAATCGTATTGAATTCTTGGAGCAATCAAGACTGGAAGGAAAATTTCAGGATTGAAAGGTGAGGTATTTAATTCTTTCTTTTTATTTTTTACTTATTACCGAGACGTTTATTTCGGTGTTTTGGATGAAATTGAAATGATATATAACACATCAGCGTAAATAGCTATAGCAAGCGTAAGCCTTTTTCACCAAAGTCAACAAAATTTTTTTTCCCTCAAATCTCTGAAGTTACTTTTTTTCCCAAAATAATTATACATGCTTATTTTGTCAATTAATTGTCATTTACTTTTTTTTCTGCATTAGGTCCACATGCCAGTCAATATGCAACAAGCTGCGGCCAACTTTGGAAAAAAAAACTGTCGTCAGAAAACCACTTTCTGTGGAAAGGCGAGTGGCCCTGACCCTCACAAGACTTGGGACTTCTGGCGAATAACGTAATTTAGCAAATCTATATTGTGCTTGCTGCTCGCACAGCTCCGTCTTAAAGCATCTCTCTTGGCTCGATATCTTCGTTTCAAAGATTTCAATTTGGTACGGAGTTGTGATACCGATTTCTTCACGCCTTTCTCCGCCAACTCCTCGGTTATTTTACGGTACAACTCGCTATCGTGAACTGTACCGTCGAATTTACCTTCTGCAGCATATTTTTTATATACTGCTAAAAATTCTATTACTTCCGCCTCTTTCCACCGATCAGATGTCACAACGATGATCTTGGCCATGACGATGAACGAACTGAAAATCTTTTGAATCAACTTTGACCCTATCTTCCAATATGGCCGTCAGGTTTTTCCGATTACCCGTGCAGAGAATTATGGGAAAGAAAGTAACGACCTCTCAAATATCCTCTCAAGAGAAGGGGCCATGCCTACTCCCCATTTCTTTCCCTCGCAGGGAAAAACGGCCGTCAAGAGGGTGCTAGCCCCCCCAACGATACCGCAATATTGCACATGTGAACGGGCTATAGCATAATGAGAAAAAAATCCCCAAAAAAATTTTTTTTTTTAATTTTTAATTTTTTTTTCATAGCACTATTTTAGTATCCTATAAGGTTGACTCAAGCCAAAGCAAAATGACAAATGACTTGGTTACTAAACCAATTTTTGGCTAAAACAGTGTGCTAACAACCACAGATAATTCTTTGCTTTCTCTCCTCATATATATTACTTTTTTTTTTGTAGTCTTCCAAAGTACAGAGTTTGTCAACTCTCTTCAACAATGCACAGCAAATTTTGAAGACATACGTTTTTTAAGAATGACGCTTCTTCGAGACCACTTTCAAAAGCACAGTGCAAAATGTGAAAAATTACAAAATCCGATGTAAATAAGGCAAAGAGACCCAGATAGTTTTACTGCATTGTCCATCCCCTGTTTTAAAGGGATTTGTTTATATTTTACTGTTCAATGCCAGTGTAATCACTTTTGACAAATGAAGCACTTTCATTTCTAGCTCTCTGCTGAGTATTGCAAATATCGTTTATGCCTCTTCATGCCTTAAAAATGACAACTGAATGCTATTGGGTAACATCAGAATCACCGAACCTAGAATATTGGCCTATGTATGTAACTGCTTTGTAATGCAAACATGTTGTTTCACCTATTTGCACCATAATTTTGAATGATGAATGTTAGTTACTGCCCAAGACCATGAAGTAATAAATACAAAATTATTTTTACCATCCAGACAGATGTTTTTAATGACTACTATACTTGTTAAACCCTCAAACTAAGCCAATGAAAAATTAATAAACCAAATAGTCCACATACAACCCCCCCCCACCCCCAAAAAAAAGATACAATTTAGACTTAACCTTAAAAACGATACAATTTCTGCTTTGGCAGAAATAATTAATTGCAATCTCCAACATTTGTAATATTTGGCAATTTATCAATTATTCCCTGCTCAATTAAAATCAGTTACACAAATTTTATTGATAGGCTTTGTTAAAAAAGTAGGAAAAGTAAGACAAAAACTAAAAAGTAAAACAAAACCAGAAAGTAGGACAAAAGTAGGACATTTTACCAAAAAGTAGGAAAAGAAGGATGAGTGGGAGCCCTGTATCTAATAACAATACCATGTTATGTAATTTAGGTTCTTGGTTGATAACACACACACATTTGCATTTTTCCCACTTTTCACGTTTAAAGCATTGTTTCAAGTTTTAAGGCATTTTCAGATACCTGTTTCACTTTTTTTAACCCTTGAATGCATGTGAAAAGGGTTTTTTAAACATTCATTACTGCAACCAATTTGAACATAAAAATTTAGAATCGCCTTTGCACATAAGGTGAAGTCATATTCTTCCCATTTTCTATTTTAAATTCGCTGGTAAATGTCCCAATTAGCAACAGCAAATCATTGTTGCAGAGCATGTGTGGCTGTTATTTAGCTGATTTGTTAAAATGTTTTGTTTGAACTTATTTTTTACCTTGAAGTTTGCAATCAAATTTTTTTTTTCTCACAATAGTTGTAATTACAAAGATAGTAATATACCTGAAAAATAAATATCATTTCAATATATTTATTTTATGTGCAGTTTTTGAGCCTTCGCACAGCTTCAATAAGGTCCTGTTATAAGCAGTATAATTCAAAATAGATTTTTTTTAAATGATTTTTGTGGCTTTCGAAATACATGCCAGCAACTATGAAAAAAAGAATTATTAGCTCAAAAAAAAAAAAAAAAAAAATTGAGAATTTAAGGGTTAATTGTTTTTAGAATAAAATAACTTTAAAAAAAATGGTATAAATGTTAATTGTGTTAGTTAATTAGGAAAAACTCAGCTAGAATTTTTTTTAACAAGAAAGCTGCTATTACTTTTAGGACCAATCACAAATAAATGTAGTAAAAAGTTTAAAAGCTGGTCACTTCGGTGTTTAATAAATGAAGTGAATTTAAGGAATTCTGATACTATGTGTACATTTTTCTTGACTTAATTAACAGAAAATGGGGAGAAGGAAAGGGGTATTTTTTCTCTTTGTTTGAAGACACATTAAAAAAATACTTGCAAAAAATATGAACAAAATCAACTCACTGCCCACAAAACATATTTTGGAACATGCATATACTCGTCTATCAGTTTTTGGAAATCAATCAATCTGCCATGGAAATAAATCAAGCAATGCTTAGTACAATATAGATAATGGTTTGAGTGACAGCAGCAAGGCATTTCTTACAAAATATTTCACTTTAAATGGCTAATATCACATGAAACAAAATATGCACTATTTTTTTGTGAATGACCATTTTAATACAATAGAAATTTTTTAACAACATCAATGAATTATATTCAACCAGGCATTAAAAAACTAACGTAAAAATTTAAAAAGATGTGCAAGAGATAAGCTGTCAAGAGTCATCGTTTCGCACCACGGTCATTTTCTGCACACGAGGGCTAATTAGGCCGGGACCTACAATTTATTGCTGATTTCGAACAGCTTTATACTCATCGAGGGGTTGGGGCGCTAACCCCTCAATGGGGGACGACTCCCTATGGTAGCAATTTTTTCCTGTGGTCATATCGCCGTTTCTGTTGTACCCCTGTGTCAGGAAATTTTTCTGACAAGAGTTTAAACATCTCAACACATTACCATGCATGTTGCCTAAAATGCTCAAGTTTTTATTTTACAACTAAAAGCTTTATACTTAATAGTAAATATATTTGATAATTTCGTCAATCCACAGGTCATTTCGTGCATACGAAGGGTACGTCCATTGAGACCTACAGGTTTAATCAGAATCTAAATCGCTGTTCAAATGTTTACACATTTAAACTAAGATTCCCAGGCCTGCTTATAGGCTGTTCACAGGCCTGATACTATTATCATTAATTATTGTTACATACCAAGCATAAGATCAGTTCAATGGTCTTAGCGTTTCAAAGAAATCTGAAATGCAGACCAACACTGCATGAAAGGGCAAATGCACCACTGGTGTAAGAGACAGAATTCACACAGGAAAATCCACTTGATTACTTTCCTGACCAAAACTCACAAATTTCTCTCTATCAAAAGGCATGCTAACTTTGATCAAGCACTGATCTAAGACAAATCTCTTCCCTATACCCTTCCAAGAGCGAGAAATAATATGGAACAAGGCTACTTATATTGTATGTATAAGTAGCATACTACTTATATTATATAATATGAAAAACAATGTTATTAATGTATTTTTATGTGAATATTAGATTGGCATGCTTGAAGATTTATTGATGCATTTCCATGAAATAAATAAATAACATCTTTGCAGCTTGTCATAATTGGTAAAAATTCCTATCAAATGCTAGAATATCTAAAAAACTTGTTCACTTTGAAAACTTCTCACACACAGTGCAAATATTTTCCAATGCACCTTCGAGATGAAAATTAGTTGTATTTGTAAGATCATTGTACTGTTTTAATTTTTCAGAGAGAGAGATAGACAGAGAGAAAAGAGAGAGAATCCATAAACCATAAAGCATTTGATTAACCGTCTAAATCATAGTTTTCCAACCTTTTTTATCCCAATGCCACCCTTCTTCAGAAATTTTTTTCTCCCACCGCCCCCCAACGCAATCTAACCCATAGAATCCTATGCTATGCCCGTAGCTTCTACCGCCTCCCTGGAACATTCCATCGCCCATGCTGCGAATCACTGGTCTAAATACTGAACTGTCAACAGTTACTTTTTGTTCCGAAATTTGGGATTTTAGGTCTTTTTACATGACTATTTACAGATCTAGTTTAAAATTTTAATAAAAAAAATTTTTCCTTGTTTTCTACGACGTTCCATAAATGGAACAATGGCACTTAAGGGAAAAATGAAATCTGAAACTGAAGCTACTTGTGCATAACTATGTTCCACAAGTATCATTATAATAAGCAATTTTCTACTTCATATCACAAATTCACAATTTATATTTGTCTGAACTATCTTTTCACATGGGCCAATGGTTCATGAGTGTGATGTAGTTCATGTAGTTCGATGCAGCACAATTGCCACCACAGCCCGGAAAAACTTATATACCAAATCATTGAATTGGGAATCCCCTTTGAATCATCTTGACGAACAAACTTCAGGAGATTTTAACATTTCAATCTCATAATCACAATTTATCCAGCATTCTACATACATCAACTACTTCACCAAACACAATTGCAATTACTGCCTGTTGGAAATAAAGGTACCATCTATGCATACATCAGCTGGAGCTATTGTCACGAAATCATTTTTAAAAATAGATGTTTCATGAAATTTCTTCATCCATGACCCAGGTTTAATAGCGGATAACTAGACTATATCAAAGTTTGACTAACTAGTCTTCTATCATTCGAAAGAGTGTGAGAAAAATGCACCTAATGCAGCAGAGATAGGCTATGCTATAAATATGCTGCATCATACAGACTTGGCTTGTAAAATTAATTTTATGGTCCATATGGTCCATTTCTTTCACTTGAAATTGAAGTTTTTGTAAATGATTATAAATTTTCTGCTAATTAATTTTTAATTGATAATATTAACACATTTTTAGTTAACAGTTATCAAATTTTTATTATTAATTAACAGATTTTTAATACTTGGCGATAGATACACTTGAGATATAATTTTGAAGCAAATAGCCCAAGTTCCAATTGAGTCTGACACCCTTGGTCTAGAGCAGCGATTCCCAACGTGGGCGATGGAATGTTCCAGGGGGCGGTAGAAGCTACAGGTATAACATAGGGTTCTATGGGTTAGGTTGCGTTGGGGAGGGGCGATGGAAGAAAAAAAATTCTGAAGAAGGGGGCGATGGGACAAAAAAGGTTGGGAAACTATGCTTTAGAGTCTGCTGTACAGCTTTTCTTTACTATTGTAATCAGTTTACTATTGGGGGTTTTTTTTTAAATTTATTCTTAAACACGTAGCATTTTAAAATATTTTTTAGACATTCATTCACAAGTCAAATCCTTAAGATGAAGGTATATATTATTATAACACTTCCCAGAGAATATTCTCCCATATTCCCCTCAAGAGCATTCTTTAAATGATTATTAGGGGTAATTTCATACAGTAAAACCTGTCTTTAACGGAACCTGTATTAAGTGGAAACCTGTTTTCAACAGAAAAAAATCGTGTTCCAGTGATTTCAATGCCAAAATAAACATTAAAAAACCTGGATTAAACGGAACCTGTCTAACGCAGAAACTGAAAGGAAAATTCTACCCTCTAACGGAAAATTTCACACAATCACTGAGTGTTTGGGGACCAATAGACCAAAGGATCATACAAAATGTTAAAGTGCTGTGCCGAAATTTTTTATGCAATCTATGCTTGCAAATGTGAGTTTTACATCAGACGCTCTTTAGATTAGCAAAAACCATTTTGGCTTGATGCTGTGATTTTGATAAGCCATATCTGGTAAAGCAATTGGTTTTTGAAGTTCTAACAACATTTTTCGGAAAAGCAGCTGTTGGATTTTCAAATGATATACAAGACTTACAAAATTGTATGCAAGCTGTGTGAATTCCGTGATCGTAAGGCTGAGCAGGGCCAGAATTAGAGAGAGGCAAAGGGGGCAACTGCCCTGACTGCAAAATTCAAGAAAGGGGGAGTTGGGAAATTTTAGGTGGGAATAAAAACACTGTTATAAAATCATCAAACTTTTAGGGTGGGGGCGACAAAATCATGTTGCTCTTTCCCTCACAAAATTCCTAGTTATAGCCCCGATGCCAAGGATTACATAAACATAGACAATAATGTACAAACTGAACCTAACACGACAGATATTGACACCCTTATTGAAAATTTTTGAAGAACAGAAATGCCGTTATTTTAGAGGAAAAACAGATATGTCAAAATCTAAATACAGTATTTAGTAATTATAGACCAATTATTTATTTATTTTATCTATTTTTAAATTATTTATTTATTTTATCTATTTTTAAATTATTTATTTATTTTATCTATTTTTAAATTATTTATTTATTTTATCTATTTTTAAATTATTTATTTATTTTATCTATTTTTAAATTATTTATTTATTTTATCTATTTTTAAATTATTTATTTATTTTATCTATTTTTAAATTATTTATTTATTTTATCTATTTTTAAATTATTTATTTATTTTATCTATTTTTAAATTATTTACTTTATCTTTAATTAATTAATATTTATTTTATTTCAATCATACATGAGATTGTTACATAATTTTACACATTATATCAATTAAATCTTTATTAAGCGGAAACCTGTGTTCAACGAAAAATAATCTTGGTCCCTTACAGCCGCTGTGGTGGTCGAGTGGTTATAGTGCCGGACTCGTGATGCAAGGATCCGGGTTCGAACCCCACAGTGGTGGTCGGCTGAAGTTGGTTTTCTGTGGTTCCCAACTTCAAGGCGCAAATGCGAGCCGATCTCCCCGTTAAAAAGTCTCGCCACAGAGAGCAACAGTCCTACAACGGTAAATCATTCAACCATAACACTTCACTCATAGTTAGTAAAAAAAACTGGGGGCAGATGACAGCACTACACATAACAAGCATTACACAGAAACAAACTTTACGTCAGGTTGCACTACACGTACACTCACATTCCTGCATGTACCGATTCGTTGGGGGGTTCCGCGGGGGGGGGGGGGGGGGGATGCATGTGTGGTGTAGTAGTAGTAGGTAGGGCCTCGGGGATCCATGATGTTCTTAAGTCAGCCACCTCGTTGGGCAATTTGCCTGTTGTGGCGTTGTATTTGTATTTGTATTACGATTACGTTGAAGACAGGCTTTATTGTATAAGCAAAATAACTCCTTATAAGTAAAATAACTGGTTATAACCAGGGTTGGCAGGTTTTGACTGTCACGCCAAAAACCTCAAACATTGCTTTTCAATATAAAAATTCCTATTGCAAATACATTAATTGCATGTAATATTTAACGTGACTGTTATACAAAGAATAAATATTTAATATGATTGTAAAATAATTTTCTACTCTACAGAATTACTCTGCATAAATATATACATACATATATATTTTATATAAAATATATAATTTGAATAAAGCATAGCATAAACACTGAAGGAAAAATTGGAATGATTTGACATTCCCTGATTCAAGATGATTCTTGACCTTCTAAAGTTTCTTCAACTGCTTATATATGTGCATTGATATCTACTGTACTCTTTTTACAACAGATAAGCATTTAAAAAAGTTTATTACATCATATAGTTGACTTCTGTTATTATTAAATTATCTAGATAACCACTGATACTTAAAACAATACGCTTATTATGAATAACATAAAAATATATCTAGCAATCAAAATACTAAATTGTAGGAGTAAAATGTCATTTAATTTGACAACTCTAGCTTGTATATGATGCTTAAGAAACTCCTGCAACTTATCCTTAGTCAAACTTAGTTATTTTTACTTTTGCACTATGATATGGTATATTTACTAGCATTTATAATGCAATGGTTTTCCAATTGAAGCTGTATTCAAATCAGGGTTGGTAAAAAAACCAAAAAAAAAAAACAGGGTTTTTGGTTTAAATAATAATTTTATTTATTTTCCAGTCGTTCGGGAGGATAATAGTATTTAGTGAAACACTGAACAGAATTGAAAGATAGTCGGCGACTTCATCAGCACAGAATTTATAATAGAATTTGGGATGTCATTGGGGCCAACAGAATAGGGTTTCAGTTTTTTCAATAATTTTAGGATACCCTGTTTGGACAAGGATATTGGGGGTGAGTGGTGGATAGAATCAAAAAAAGGGTATTGGGGATGGGGTCTATAGAAAAAACCGAGCAGAACGAATTATTGTGAGTTCGAAAATTGTTAATGTTACTATTAACCATATAATATAAAGGGGTTTTCTCCAGTTACTTTCATTATACTTAATTAGGACACTATTTTACAAAATTTGGTGAATGTATTTAATGAAGCATAAATAATGCAGATTAGTTAGCGAGAATTTACGATATACAGGGTGATTATATATAACTAAAGTTTTGGTTTAGAACACTGTAGAAGTAGAGCCATTGTCAGAATGACTTGAAAATTTACATGAATATTCCTGAAGCAATGGAATTTTATATGGCAAAGGGAAAAAATACTAAAAAATGGGAAATTAACTGCTGTGATCTATTTCGTTAATATAGATGGCAGCATCTAATAGACCTTATTCTGTGCTTTGTTTATAATGTTTAAGTGATTTAAAATTGCTGTCTGTTCTGCTTCTGTGTCTCTCGCTCTCTCAAGCATTAGCAATCATGTAGCCAACGTGTTAACATCTATTTCTTTCATGCTTCTTCCTTTATCATCTGTGTGTTGTGTATTAAATGTAATAATTTAAAGAGTTCACTTCAAAAATTCAAATTACAGTGTCAAAAAATGCCTTTTTTGCTATATTAATACATTTCTGCTATTTGAAAATGCTTTTTCTCAATATATCTCTCCAGGAAATTATTTCCTCTCTGCCAATGGCATATAAACAAAAAAATATATACACAGTCAAATAGCACCTGGCCTGGCCATCTCTCCTCATTTTACTCTCAGCTGCTCTTAAGATTCTATAGTTCTTGCAAGTTCCTGTTTGGTACATACAAAACAATTTGGTGGAGGTTAGTCCAAATAAACCCCCCCCCCCCCCCCCACACAGAGACAGAAACAAAATTTATATGCATATATGGATAGATTATTTACAGTAGTATTTATTTTATTCATTCCATACATTAAATTGTTCTACACATCTATTAAATATTTTAGAATTTACATTTAAAATTCAAAACCCAAATAAAAAACTACAAAAAAATAAAGATTTTTCTTGAACAATTTTTAATCTAAAATTCAAGTAAACAATTTCTTATTAACACCTGGATATAATCTCAAATAAATTATGGCCTCATAGAGTAGGGTGAAGATTATATCACAAACATGAACGAAATTTTGTGAATGCAAAATTTATTTAATAAAATTTTATCTCATTTAAATGGAAGCATATAACTTCCACTAACTACACAAATTTTAACATCTTATCCATGAGACATTTATATTTTTATAAAATCTGTTTTGCCGTCCCAAAAAATTTAATTCAGTGCAATAAATGTGATTGTTAATAAAAATATTTTATATAAAAACTTTATTTACTTGCCCCAAAGCACAATGCAATAGCTTTTTTACCCATTTCTTTTTTCGATTTTGCATCTTTTCTTTTCAAATTCTCCTCTTCCTCCAATGTCAGGACTATTATAGCCAAATCACCATTACTAAATTTGCTGAACAGTTTTGAACTGGCTATGTCAAATTCTTACAGCAAACTGACACGGTTCGATGGCCAGCATACGGTGACAGCATGGGCTACTCATGGAAGGTGTGGTCTGAAGGGGGACGAACCGAGTTACGGCCAACTGATGCCCAAGCTACGGTCCTGGCACAATGCGGATATGTGTATCCAGACCTTAAGCAGTAGTTTAGATCATTCAGATGACCAGTGACATCGACAAGAAATGTGAAATCTCTCACCCACTTTTTATCTTGAAACTCTCTAATAAGTTTTCCTTTGGATTTCATGAATTCATCAACTTCCTCTTTCAAGGAAAACAGGCACTGAAGCATCTTTCCCTGGCTCAACCAGCGTACTTCTGTATAATAAATAACGTTGCCATGCTCAGCTTCCAAATCCTCTACGAATTTTTGAAACTGTCTATGGTTAAGTCCTTTGGATAGAATAAAGTTAACCGCTTTCACTACAACAGATATTACATGTTCAAAGTTGGAGAAATACTTTTTGCACAAGTTTTCCTGGTGTATGATGCAGTGGAAAGCCATCATCTTCATATTTACACATTTTTCGGCATCTGATTTTATCAATATGATTACCCCTGTCTTCTGACAGGTCATAGAGGGAGCACCATCTGAAGTTGTGGCAAATATGGTGCCTAAGTCCAACTCACATTTGGGCAATGTTTCTGCCAAACTTGAAATTAAGTCAAAACTTCGTGTGGTATCCTTAAGTGTAATGACATTCGCCAACTTCTCAACAATTTAGAAGTTTTTGTCAATACCATGAATGAAAATGGCTACTTGGGCAGCATCTGTTACATCAGCTGATTCATCCATAGCTACTACTGAGTAAAAAAAAAATTCCTTGCATTTGGATTTGAAGGCTTGAATACATCTGCTGACAGATTCTCCACACATCTTGCTACTGTCATATCAGACAAACTAATGTTCGAAACAACTTAAGCCTGTGATAGGCAAAGCACATCAACTGCAGACTGAAGGCATTCTTTAACGAATTCTCTATCAAGGAAGGGCTTCCCACATTTCACAATTTTTTCTGCTATTATATAACCAACATGAACACAATTTTCAGACTATTCATTTCTTCCAAAGAATAATAACTGTTGACAGTTTAGTGTCGGTTTCAGTTCATTGACTTTTTAACTTTGAAACTGTCCCTCTAATCCAGAATACTTCACACTATGCTTGGTATCGTAAACCAAGCTATCTCCCAAGTTATCTCCTAACATTGCATTCTTTCATCATGGCTATGGTCTCATTGCATTCTTTCATCATGGCTATGGTCTCATTGCATTCTTTCATCATGGCTATGGTCTCATTGCATTCTTTCATCATGGCTATGATCTCATTGCATTCTTTCATCATGGCTATGGTCTCATTGCATTCTTTCATCATGGCTATGGTCTCATTGCAAATGAGACAAATTGCTTTAGCCTTGTGTTAGACGAAAAAATAAAGGGATGACCACTTTTCTTGAAAAAAAAATCTCACTTTTTCTTCAACTTCTTTTTTTTTTGCTATCACGGTTCACCATCATGCATTCATTTAAAGACTAAAAGGCTTCTGATCAAAGGCTTCAAAGATCAAAAGCACAAGTAAACTAACTGTACCAATAGTGTACAAATCCTTCTTCCAATCAATCAAGATGCATACATCCACCTGCTCCTTTCCCAACCATGCACCCAAAAAATACGATACAGTGGAAATTCCATTCATTTCTGCTTTCTTCCACTCAAGGAGGATAGGATGTACTAGAAGTTATTTATGGTGAAGGAGTGTATAATGTAGTTTCTTTTGTGTTTTTTAAAGGACTTATTAAGAAGCTGAATACTATACACTGATCAGCCTGTCCTTGTTATAAGTCTATATGAAGCTGGGTGATTTTTTTTTTTGTCGAAATCTTCGTTTTACCCTATTGAATGATATTGCGTCAATTGATCGAAATGTTTTATCGGGCCACCAAATGTAAACGAGTGGGCCACAGGTTGAAGACCCATGTTCTAGACTCTTATGTTGAAAAATTCTAAATTGTAAATTATAATTAATAATGTAATTATTGTAATAAATTAATATTTGAAAATAAACCATTTTAATATACAAAAAGTTATTTTTTCATCATGTTATATACCTATTGTGTTCAAAACATTATCAAAAGACATTTGACAATTTCAACAGTTTTTGATGCTTGTCATGTCAAAAAAGTTTTTGACGTCAAAAACCCAACACTGGTTATATCTTATTAACTTTGCATAGAAGCCACCTACTGACAAACACAATAGCATAATATCAAATCTTAACTTTCTAAATGTTTTTTAGTTTCATTTTTGGTCATTTCAAATTTTTTCCATGAATTTTATTGAAGATTTGCATATTTCCCCTGACCTTCGTCAAATATTTTACATTTTCCCTGACCATTGAAACAAAATAAAATGAAATAATTGTAATAGGAATAAGTTTTCATTCACAAGCATCACTCAGGTACATTTTAGTAGCCATTACTATTGCATATTTTTATTATAAAGTACGGAGTCACTTTCTAGGCATGACCAAATTTTTCAGTAAATAGTCAAGTGTGTAACTATTGGAAATAAGTGTTTAAGTATTGATTAGTATAAAGTCATACCTTTCAGGAATGTCAGCTGCATTATCTGCGCTGTTGGTTAAAATTAACACAGTCTCTTTGGAAATCAAGCCATTCTGAAAATATCGCCAGTACAAAGACTGAAAAAAATATGCACATTAAAAGCAGAAAACTACAAAACGATGTAATAAGTGACACACAACCACAAACTTGTAATCTTTCACTTATATACCCTCTCAGTTACATGCAGAGATGCCAATGACACGCTATAGCACGTCAATACTTGGAATTTCAAAAAAGGATGAATAAAAAAAATGTTTGTTTTTAATTTGACATTGATAATTTTATCAGGTTTATGTTGTACATGTTCTTTGTAATGTTTCTGTTCATGTTTTATATGTTTTACTAATTAATTATCATGCAAATTTACAATCATCCTTACAGGCATCACAGCTTTTGGATGATAAATATGTTTTACAAAACTAATGTTAAATCTCTGTATGTTGAAAATGAATAAATTTTATTTGATTTGAAATTCTGTTCACACGTCCTGCGGGATGCGTTCTTTCCTAGTTTCAAAAAGAAAAAGAGTAGAGAAAAATCTTCTCCAACTTTTTCCCTTTTTTTCTTCTTTCTACTGCCTATCATGATCATGCGACCTTGAAAAACTTGTTTTACAACTTTGAAGCAGTACACATGAAGTACTTTATTGTATTGCATAGCTGCCAAAGTTTGAAAATGAAATTAAGGAGATTTTCGTACGTATGCGTATTTTATACTAAAACCACTCCCTAATAAATACGAAAGGGATTTTTCCAAATAAAATAGGGATTTTCCACAAATAAAAGTTGAAGCATAGGGAATAAAACCCCTACTCAAAAATTGAAGTCACATTAAAATAGGAATTTTACACACATGGAAGATAAACACTTGGGAATAAAATCCCTACACAAAAAACAAGTGAAATTGGAGGCCAAAGCTTCAATGATGATCTAAAAATATATATATATATATTGTGTTCAATCAGAAACGAGGTGAACAAACATTCTGCGCGAATGACCCCAAAATATCATTGGAAGGTGAAGCAAAAAAAGCATCAATTTTTGAAGAACACGCGACTTTTTGTGACACTTGATGTTTTTTTTTATTTCACATGGGTGATGATGTCAGTCTTTCCACCATGTGTGACCGATGTTTATATCCTAAACACAACTTGTGCAAAAAGAAAAAGTCTGCCTTATTCTGGAACGTTTGATGAAAGGAAATTCATCAGAATAAGTATCTTTGAAATTAATAAAATATTTTTTTGCTTAGGTGCCATTAAAGTATTACATAAGCAGATTTTCAGCCATTTTTGACCCCCTACCCCCCTCCTTGTAGGCAAAACTTTGTCAGCAGCTTAGAATATTTCATATCTTCAAAAAGGGGTGGTTGATGACGTAAGCAACCTTCAAACCCCCCTTCCCCCCCGTCATCAAAAGTCAGCAAATCCGAAACCCCCCCCCCCCTCGATGCTGACGTAATACTTGACTGATCCTTTATCAGTATTCATATTTTGTTATCACAAGTACATAACTTCAACAAAAGAGGAGGTTTTGACCACATGCGCGTCACTATAATCTTTAATTATTATCCAGGATTATTGGCTGCTAAGCTATTTCCCTGCACGATAAGACAAACAACTTTTCTTGTTACCATCAGAGAGTTTGTAAAACTTCCTTAAAAAAGGAATTTCTTACTATTCCCCCATTTATGACGTGTGACGTCATTTCGAAAGGGAGAAAAAAACAAATTCTTCAGGGATTCTTTTTAAATTAAGTAAGGAGTTTTTAGGGACAATTAGGGATTTTTTGTGATTTCCGTAAAAATTCAGGAGATTTAAAAACTTTTCAGGAGGTTGAGAGATAAAGCTAAAATTCTGGAGACTTGGCAGCTATGGTATTGTATTGATATAAACTAAGGTTGGTGAATAAGATGACGGATATCTGGTTGTGTCCCTGAATGGGGGAGCCGTATTGTAATGGTACGAACCCGCTGCGAGTGGAGAGGGACCACCTCATTTAAAATAAATTTTTGTTAATTGTTTCTCACCCACATATCGCTAGTCAGGTCATTGGTGCCAGTTCAATGTTGTCGATCTGAAGCAACTGGTAAACATCGCTCCCGAGGTTCTCAACTGACTGTTGTGAAATGGCGTCATTCCTACTGCCGCTGCAGCACGATTTTGCTGATGAGGAAAATCTGGAAATGTATGGAAATCGGTGATGCAGTCGATGGAGACTAGTCACCACTTCAGTATAAAAGGCACTGATAGTGTTGTCTCTACACATTTGTAATCACACTTCACTTATATCCACCACTCGTTGGTTAACTCCACCGGGGGAGTTAGGGTGGCATAGCTTGGAATGCCTCTGTAAATCCTCCATGTTCCTGAATCATCATCATGTAAGGCCTGCCGAGGTAAAAGACTGGACGAGTTGACTTCAATATCCAGCTACAAAATGAACTTACTCCCGGTGAATGGAAATGTTGACGGTCGACTTGGGGATATTAACTTTTGTCAAAATTTGTAAAATATTTTGAATCAAATCCTTCAACAATTTAAATTTAATTTGGAGAAAACGTTTAAGTTCTAATTCTCGACTCTAGTTGTAATTCCTCGTGATGTTCATTATTTTTTATCCTGGTTGTGACATCATAAATGTCACAGTATGCTAAATTTTAAAATTTCTGAGTTCCTTCCTTGCGGGCAAAGGTGGATTTAATGGGTGCTCTGTGCACCCACCATTAAACTCAAATTTGGGGCCCTGAAAACCCCAAATTTCACACTCTTTTCTAATTTAAGGGACCAATATTTTCTTTTACACCCAGGGCCTCGACTGACTTTAATCCACCATTCTCTGTGGATTTTCCCCATCCGGTTATATACCGGAAATTATGGTACTTTCGTGGCTATCTACCAGCATTCAAAGACAGCATCTATAGGGCATAAATTTGTGTTCCTACAAGATTGGGAATGCATATTGTTTTGAAAAATCTCAAAGGATTGAAATGGCCATTCAAATTTTAAAACATTTTCCGAGATCATTGAGAAAAAAAAAATCAGAATCTCTAAAACTCTACCTTGAATATCTACAGTTTTGTCATCTAGCTGTATGTGGTAGTCACCATTTTGCATCACGAAAATCACATAGTGTGTACGCAGAATCAGCTTTTGGAAGGGCAGAGGGATCTAATTTTTCAGAGAAAGTTTGGGTCACTAACACTTAAAAACAATTTTAAATTAACAAATAGTGTAAGTGTATTTTTCCCAATATTTAAATTTTCTACAAAAATATATTTAATTTTTGATCATCTTGGGGGGCTCCCATATCCCCCCCCCAAATTTCACCTCTGGGGAAAATCCAGGTTTGGAATCTACGATTGCGCAGTGATAATTGGCTGGAAATATGGTTTTCTAAGGTTTTCCCAAGAGTTGGCTATTGTTTTGAAAAAAAAAAAGAAGCTCTAGCTGCCAACTAGCACAACGATTACACAGACCTACACCACAAATATGTATAAATTAAATTTCAAATCCATGCATTTTACCAATTTTCAGGATAGATGCAGGGCAGCAACTAGGGGAAAGGAAGAAGGCAGGTCTAATGTCCCGGGCTCTGGACTACAGGGGGCGCCGAACTCACCCTCTATAACTGCTTCTTCTACATTGCACGAAGCACCAAAATGCATGTTTGACAGTTTTTGGAAAATATCTATTTGTGACACTGGATAGATGGCATCACCTACCCAACATAAAACATGCCAAATGCTGAGAGCACACACACAAGCACATTTAAGTTTCACCAATACAAATCTGACATAGCTCCAATATTCAGGTGAGGAAATATGTGGCGGTTAAGGTGACAGATCAGACCCAGGAAGGGAAAAGAAAATCATTCCACCAGGAAATCGCTTTGCAAGGATTTAAATGAATGGGGAAATCAGAAGATAAGTGTCAGATCATAAATTCAAAAGGTAACCTTTTTAGATAACATATTTTTATGGGTACTGTATTTTATTTTCAAATAATTTTGGATGTGAATATGTATTTAAAATTTGTCGGTTACATAAGAGGGAACTGTATTCTCTGTACGTACATTCTATTTGTCTTTATTTCAGCCTATCTCAATGGGAAATTTGCAAGTAATCTTTTATGTTTAAAATAACTAAAATCCCCTGCTATAAATTTGCAATTAAAATAGAAATTTATAATAAAAAATGATTTATTCCATTTATAATATATTTTATTTTTAATTGCTGCTTTATTTGCATCAAAACTTCATTTAGGTTTCCTCCACCAAGGAAAAAACTACAGTGGTGAAATTGATATTTTTGGTAGTTTTCTTGACATTTCTCCATAGAATTTTATATTATCAAAGCGATTTAGCCAACCAAGCAATTAAAAAATTTGTCTTCATTATATCATTATTCACTTTTATATCCGTAGGCCTATAGTTTTAACATTTTCCCACAAATTGGAATAAATTTTTTAGTATAATTTTGTTGGCTATTCAGAAATCGTTACATACTGTGTAATTACCAGTCAAATAAGCCCTGGTAGTAACAGAAGTCGAATGAAACCATCACATATCCCATGTGTATAGCGGGAAATCCTTAACTTTTCGAAAGTAGAAAAACTCAAAAACTATACAAGCACTTTTCCAGGCAAAATTAAAAAATGCAAGGACATTCATATCACCGTCGATAAAAAACATGATTTTTTTCAAATAATCAAATTATTTTTATTTATTTATGTTCAACATTACTCATTTTAAATTTAAAGTTTGAAATTCTGATTAAATAAAGGTATATAATTTTTTAAATAGTTCATTTTAACCTGTAGACAATATCTAGTTCCAAAGGGCTTGCTTTTAAAAAACCATTGTAGTTTAGCATACAAATCACATCTAAGCAGAAATTATTTTTTGTTTGAAACAGTACTGAAATTTATACTTGATTAAAAAAATCAGAAAGCACAGTTGTAGGGTGATTGTCGCATGCGTGTCGGGTGGCCATATTACCTCTATTTTCTGGGGCATTCACATATTTTGAATCCCAACTTTTTTATCAAAAATATATTTTCCACAAAACCTACTTGAATTTTTATTCTTTATTGCAAACAAGTAAAAACTATTTTCCCAACCTATAAATAATTTTTAAATTATGTTGTTATATTAACATGTTTTTTTATTCAATTTATATATATATAGCATTCATTTAAATTAAAATCTACCATCAATGCAATGATGCTTCATTTTTATGCCTTTGTTGATTTTTTGGTGGTTTTAGCAATAGTTACAACCAATAATTACAACTTTGCTTACCTTTATCATAATTTTTGTTGATAATTGGTGATCCAATTGTACTTGGGGATCCAATTTTCCATATTTTTATCGAGGAAATATGGTCAGCCTACATATATGCAACTGGCATTCATTAATTTAATAGTTTGAAATATTTTGAAGCAATAACTTAATCGAAATGTTTTGGTGCCAGATTTTAAGAGACACCTTTTTAACCTTAGATAACTAAACATTTGTCTAATAGACTACTTAATAGATTAGTTACTAAGCAACACTGATTTAAGTTTAGTTAACTAGAGAAACACAGAAATACCTCAAGCATGTGTGACCATATGTCCTGTTTTGAATACTGTCCCGTAACTCATCGCTATTACTCTACCTGTTTTCGTCTCAGCAGAGAATAGTTTAGGAAAAGGAGGGTGAATAAAAATGAATGGAAGAAATTCATATGAATTTTTTTTTCTTTTCAAGGACTACAATAATTTTTCCAAGGACTTTTGCAAACTTGAAAATGAACTTATTTTTTTCAAAAATATTCTTAAGGATCATATGAACCCAACTCTAAATAGCAAGATTAAGTAAAAAATGTAACTTTTTGTGTCCAGCGTTTGTTAGAAGTACCTCAGACTAATTTTTATAAGGAACATTTGATAATATAAGTGTCATCTCCAGTATAATTTTTGAAAAAAGAGAAAAAGAACTGGATTTTTTTTTTTTGTAAATTTCTTTGATGTTATAATGAAAGCTTTCTAATTTTTAATACACTATCATCAAATACTTTTTTACTTCCAACATTATGCCCTCAACAATTACTTGCAAATCACTTGTTATAGCAGGATTCTCATTATAAGCAGCTCTGATTATATCAGAGTTTTACTGTATATACGAGTAGATACAAAATACAGACATATACAGTATAAAGTATAGAAAATACGATATAAATGCAATGTAAACATGTCTAGGTGCTGATGTGGGGAGGGTGGGGAGCAAAAAAACAAGATTAGGGTGTGGATTCAGATCTAAAGCGATCTTTGATATGGTTTGCAATATACAACAGAACTTTGGTTAATGAGCAGTTTGATTAATGAGCAATTCACATAACCAGTAAAAATTTTAAACAAATTTTGACTTGGTTAACGAGCGATGATTCGATTTATGAGCAAATATTTGGGCTTTGTTTATTTATTTTCACGTTATCACAACTGAGCAGATGGTTTTTTGCTTTTGCCCACACACTTGTTATGGAATTATGGGTAATATTTTCTCTTACAATCTTTGGTAAGCGTGCCTCACTTGGAAAATTAACACATGTGTGAGGGTGAATATTTACGATACAAAACTAAATGTAGCACTGCAGCCATGCGTATATGTGCTTGAAGTTTTTTTTTTAAATTCTGTTTGGAGAAAACTGTGGGCTGGCTGGCTGGCTGCATTAGTGAACGAGATTTTGAGGAGCCACTACTTGTTGAAGAGATCGTTTGCTTGGGGAAGACCATGGACTGGAGGTGCATGAGGATGGCATTCAAGAACTAGTGGTGGAAAATGTCTAGAAATTGACGGTAGATGAAGTGTGGATGCATGCAGGGTCGTAATGATGGGGGGGGGGGGGCAACTGCCTCGGGTGGCAAAATTTAGGGGCGGCAGTTTTAGGTGGGAGCAAAGAAAACTTTAACAAAATTATTGAATTTTAAAGTTGCGGGACGGCTGGATTTTTGCCCAGGGTGGCAAAAGCCCTAGTTACGGCCCTGGATGAGTTAGCAAACCAGCAAGAGTTTATAGACTCTCTCTTTCTCTGATGAAGAGAGGAGTAAGAAGTCCCTCACATAAAATAAGATGTGTAGAGTGTGGGAATCTGTGCAACTGTGTAGAAAAGAGCCTCCCCCCCCCCTTCCCAATAAAGTTGTAGCAGTGTATGAACAATGAATCTGTCCAACGAGAACACTGCAATTTCCTATTTCCCAAAAATCCTAAAAAGGAGGGAAAAGCAAGTGTCATTAGATAAGGTTTTTTTTATTGAAAATCACACAAAAAGATTAAGTTTGCAAGCAACAATGAATCTGTAGATCGTCCTAAACGATAGTCCTCCGCTCTCTTGTAGCTTAGAGTAAGTTAATTTGAATAAACATTATCAATTTATATTAGGGATATTTTATTGTATTATTTATTATGTGTTTAATTATTAATTGAATACAGTTTTTATTAGTCATTTTTATGTGAATGAATAATTGTGGAACAAATTATTTGAATTTCCATTATTCCTATGGGAAAGTTTGATTCAGATAATAAGCCATTCGGATAACGACCACGTTGGCAAATGAATTAAGCTTGTTAACCAAAGTTCCGCTGTAATATGGCAATATCAAAGAAAAAGCAGAAAACTGTTTAACCATTTATCATTAAATTCACTCACAGGAGAAGTTTTAAAACACCAATTGATACAGCTTTGAAAGAAAATCTTACTTTCAGAGTTGTCAAAATACGATTACGAGCTTCTTCCCACATTTCCATTTTTTCTACTTCTGTAGGTGGTATTTTCTCATGACATAACTGACACTCTACATTGGTACGTGCAATGTACATACATTTTTGATCCACCTGCAGAAATAAAATTGAATCAAAAGATAAAAATTAATTGAATTAAGAGATATCTGTCTGTCATGATGTTCATCATGTATCTATCAAGCATATCAGTCTGACAATAATTCAAAGGATTTTTGGTAAAGAATTCATTACTTGAATCACATTTATTGTAATTGAATCATTAATTCATCACTAATTGTCCCCATTCATTTGTGATTTGGTCAGCTCATTTCTATGTCTAATACATGAAGGTGAAAAAGATAAGCTCCCGAATGTCCAGTTTGATGCTAAAAGTCTTGTTCTGAAAGAACGAATGCTCTGAAAAAAAAACACAAAAACTCCCTTTTTTAATGTTTTTTTTTCTTTCTATTAGCTGAATCCATTTTATATGAAATGTTTCAAAAGCTTTCAGAAAAAAAAGTGGAGGTAAAAATGGAAAAATAATCTGAATCAGAGATTAATTAATCTGGCACAAGTAACAGTGATTCTAATGACTGGTGGAAAATGAAAATTTGATTTTTGTAGCAGGAAAAATTATTTTTGTAGCAGCAAAAAATTTTGTTTTTGTAGCAGCATTTATCAGTTTTGTAACACTTTTAAAATTTTGACAGTAAATAAAATACACAGTTTCTATTTACATATACAGTCAAACCTCGTTAATGAGTCACTCTTGGGAGAGCAAAAATATGACTTAGTAAGCGGAGTGACTCGTTAAACGGAGTAAGCCATAGCTGTGCCAATTCCTGCCTGAGGACAATTGGGACTTCCAAAACGTGACCCGTTAAGCGGAGTGACGTGTTAACCGGGTGACGCACTAACGAGGTTTGACTGTATATGCAGTAGCGTACACAGGATAACTTTTTACTTTAAAAAACAGCATTATCTCAGCTCAAAGGAAGGAGGTGCCTCCCTCCAAGGCACAAAATACAGAGATTTCCTCCAGAAGAAATAATTTTTTTTTTTAATTCGTAAATAAAAAAATTTTGAGACATCTTAATATTTATATATTTTTATATTCTCTACAATATCAACAAATGAGAGGCTTTTAACATAGAGACATTTTAGCATATGGTATTTAAGATTTAAAAACTAATCTGAAAATGAGTGTTTTCAGATTTAGCTTGGTAATCACTTGGTAATCACTAATTTAAAAAAAATCACTACATGAGAGACTTGAAGCACTCATTAGAAAGGTAATTATTTTCCTTGTTCTTGCCACTGATGCAAGTCCAAGTTGTGCTTTTGTACTCTTCAGTTTCATGCACTTTTGAACGGGATTTCGTCACTTTATTAAGATAATACGTTCTTTCGTGAACTTCTCCATTCTGTTAAAGGATACATGAATGAGTCGTCAAGTACAGCCAGTCAGGGAGAGAATCGATACAATTTAAAAAATAAGTAAGGAATGCATGAATCAAAGGAGTCAACCTTTTTTCGTAAAAAAACCCAGCTGGGAAAAGCAATTGAAGGGTGTTTTTCGTTGTTCTGCAGATGAGCAACAATTCGCATAATTTGGCCCCATTTTATATGTCGGAATGCTGGGCACCAAATCCTGGAGAGAGAGGGCCTCAAGCTAATTCCATTTGTGGCTCCAAGAAGTAAAATTGCGAGTACGACAAATGATGTTATCGAAAATTCAGCTTTTATTACGATGAAACCAAGTTTCTTAAGGGAAAATTGTTTTAAGTGCAAGATGACACATAAATGAAAAATTTTGGCATTTTTGTAGCAAAATGTAGCAAACAGCTATAAATTGTAGCAAAGTGTAGCAAACAGCTATAAATTGTAGCAAAGTGTAGCAAACAGCTATAAATTGTAGCAAAGTGTAGCAAACAGCTATAAATTGTAGCGAAATGTAGCAAACAGCTATAAATTGTAGCGAAATGTAGCAAACAGCTATAAATTGTAGCGAAATGTAGCAGATGTCAGAAATTGTAGCAAAATGTAGCAGATGTCAGAAATTGTATCAAAATGTAGCAGATGTCAGAAATTGTAGCAAAATGTAGCAGATGTCAGAAATTGTAGTAAAATGTAGCAAATGTCAGAAATTGTAGCAAAATGTAGCAGATGTCAGAAATTGTAGCAGCTTGTAGCAATTACAGCTGATTTTCCACTCGTGTAAATGATGATTGCCTCCAAAATTCCACTAAAGAGGCAGCTATTTTATGGTAGCACATGCATTGATATGAGCAAAAATGTTCTTCAGCTGAATCTGTATTTGCTAGCCAAAGAAGAGAAATTCCAAAAAAATCTTTGTTAGCCAAAAAATTTGTAAGCCGAGGTATCACTGTATTTTATACCTCACATATTTGTTAATGGGGCTGGGAATTGAAAATTTCTAACTGGTTAAACAAAAATTTTTGATCAATTAATCAAATTTTAATTGAATATTTTCGTTACTATATAATATTAACTGATGCTATAAAAATATTTATTCATTTCAGCACCTTTTCGTTAATTTTAAACAAATATAAGAATAAATTAAGGAATCAAATGTGCCCTAATGAAGCAATTTAAGATGCTGAACGTTTATCAAATCTTTTTGTCAATATTTTTTTGAAATTTGACAAATTTTGAAAAATTTGTCAAATCTTGGAGTTTCATTTTGATCTTGTCATTTAAATCGGTTATTTTAGGTTAATCACTGATTTTGAAACTACTTTCAATCTTCGTACTTGTTTCTTCCAATCTTCAATGTTGCTTGTTTTCCTAGAAACTCTTGCCAGATAGCACTTGTTGGGAAAGGAGCTGATGCTTCCCATATACAAATACAAGGGCCACAACAGGTAAACTGCCCAACAAAGTGGCTGAAAAAAAATGTCTGAAAAAATATGGATGTCAAAAATATTTAATACACGAAAACCCTGTTTTCATGGTGGAGACAATAAACTTTGATCTTGCCTGCTGGAACAGCCATCAAACTCAATATGAAACTGAAATTTCTGAATCACAAATTTTCATTAAATAGAAATGTATTCCCCAATCCCGAAAAGTTTGATTAATACATTGATTCAAATATTTTCAAATATGGTCACTCATCGAAAATGTTATGTCTGACTGACTGAAATGGGACTTTGGGGGAGGTAACGGGTGTCTTATAATTTCATCCTTGTTCGTTCCGTAAAGGGCACTGAGCCATACCCTTTATGGTGTGAACAAGGGACGTTCCTCCTACTTAATCTGTATTACTTTATAATTTACTTGTTATCTACAGTTTATTTATTTTTTCACAGTCACAAACTTTATTCAATCAAATTCATTCAAAAACACAATACAATATAATGTGATATATCTAAACATATGCAAGTGTATCGATATATATATGAGTATTCAAGGGGTAATTATATCCGTACTGACAACCAAAACTTGAAATTTAATTGTTGTAAGAGTCCTTGATGTTATTTGTTGTGGAGTTGAAGTATTATGTTTTCTTTGTCTTAAAAGAAATAAAATGCTACGAAACTACAAGAAAAAGACACTTGGTCCCTTGAAGACCTGAACAATCTAGTGTTTATATAGAAACGTCCTCTCCACTTGTCAATACAAGATTCATCGAAAGACCGGTTATTTGTGGAGATGACTCTTGAATCTAGTATTTGATGTCATGAACAAAAATATGACTTATCGTGAGATACAGGAACATTACGGTGTGCCCATCACAAATATACACAACAGAATAAAGGAAAGGAAGATAAACATTGATAAAATGGGAGCAGGTTGCCCCACCAAACTTTCAACAGAGGTGGAGTTTGGCTAAATGCCTCATTGCCCGATCCAAGATGGGATTCCCATGTGATATAGTGGAGTTGAAAACACTTGTTCAGAAGTATGTTACCAAAAATAATTTAGGAACTAGGTTCTGTGATGGGCTACAAGGAGACTGGTACAGTGGATTCATGCGATGGCGTCCGAAGTTGGCATTGAAGAAGTCGGAATACCTACAGAATTGTGGAAAAACTGCTAGAGACCCTGAAATGCATGTTTTCAATTACAACAAACTTTGGGGTAACTGGAAAAAGCAGGAGTAATTGAAAACAGGCTTAGGTGGCTTTAAATCAGCTTACAAACTTTGGTTATCTCATAGTACTAGTTTCTAAAGATGTACAAAATAGGTATAATCCTTGCAAAGAAGCAAATTTTCACTTCCAGCAGATTAATTATGTGTTATGTTCAAACTAACCAAAAATTAAGACAATTGAACGACCGATGTTGTTTGAACCCAAAATTGCAAAAGAACCACTGCTATACGCGTTTCGGAACTATAGGAAGTTCCTTCATCAGTAGCAGAAACAAAGACAAATATCGAAAAATAGTCCTTATAGCAGGAGTTACTGTTGTAGACAAAAGAGTCAAATTAAAAATGTCTACAACAGCGAGAAACTCTCACTATAAGGAGTATTTTTTTATATTTTTCTTTGTTTCTGCTACTGATGAAGGAACTTCCTATAGTTCCAAAACGCGTATAGCCGTGGTTCTTTTGCAATTTTGGGTTCAAATAACGCCAATCGTTCAATTGTCTTATCTAACCCAAAAAGGTAATTCATTTTCTAACCAAAAATTGTTTCCAATTACCCTGCCTGACCCTACTCAAATGAGTACAGCGGGTGTAAAAGATATGACATTTTTAAGTGTGTTAGTGATTTATGCTGTGCTGCTTAAAAAGTTAGGAAGTGTCAGAATTATGCTTGTTTCATGTTCTATTGGTGTTGCGATCTGTCTTCCATGTTTTGAAATAAACATGGTGTCTGAATTCCCATGTTATGTAAGTATGGTGTTAAAGGTCTGCATGCTCACTGCGGAGTGACTTTTTTAAGATCACTGCAAATTATTTTATAATGCTGAAGAAAAAATTATTACACACCTGTTGGCTTGTTTCATAAGGATTTTCGATATATGTATTTGTTTCTACCCACAACCAATTCACACAATGAAATTTTCTCTCTCTTTTCATAGATGTCTTTGATTTTATGACAGCTTCCCTTACACTTTCAACTGCATGCTTCATCTCAATAGATTGACTGACAGAAACTTCATCCAATCCTAAAATTCAAAAATAAGGCATGACATGCAACTACAGAAAACGTTAAATTTTTTTTAATCACAAACAGTGGAATATTGAATATCTGTTCAAAAAATGAAAAGCTGGTAAAGAGATTCATTCTACCCTAATAACAATTCCTACAAAAATAAAATGTTATCAATTCTCCACTTACTTTTACTTGACACAATTTATTATTTAGTACTAGGCATGGAAACATCTAAATTCCCCTCTGCAGGTGGAAACTTACTACTAGTGTGTTGTGTTCATATGGAACTTAGCCCTAAAGCAAAATGTTTTGCATTGTTCTGCAATGGGCCCTCAGCGACTGGAAGTGTTATGTGGTAAAAGTTCCCATACAACAGTGTTTTTTTTACAATTTTCTTAAAAGTCTTCCTGAGATTGTTCTGTAGCAAAATCGATTGTTCTATGATGTATGTTGCAGTTTTCTGCATATTATACTTTGGGGAGGACAAACCAAAAGCGAAGATCCTATGCAACTTCTTCCATGCAACAATCTGATGCATGCAAGAGTTCAACACCAAAGGGAATTTAATATTTATATTTCTTAGCAGCCAGTATTGTCTCATTCAGTCAGATCAAAGAAAGTCCTTCTTATTCTGAAATCATACAAATATCTTTGCTAAAAATAATTTGGTTTTTTCTTATTACTTTTATATACACAGTAAAATCCCTCCCTCTTAATGGTCAGTCAACTCTTTTTTATGGCCAAATAATAATTTGTCTGGTCTATTTAAAGTACAAATTTAAAATGATTATAAAGAATCCCTTCGGTCACATGAGGATACATAATCCCCGTTTATGTGTGCAATTTTTCTTCATCTTGTTGTAAGCAGGAACGGTGGTTGAAAAAAATCACTGTTGGCTTTTGAAAAACCAAGTCCAATATGAGCCAAAGCAACTCGCTTTTCCAATATCATTTCTTTTCTTAAGAATTCAAAGATCGAATTTAGGCCACTCTTATCTTTGTCTTTCCTCTCTCTCTCTCTCTCCCAGATTATCAAGATATCCAAAGCAGGGTATGCCAATTTATATCCGCTTGATTTAAATTACATGATTAAAAAAAATCATTGATTAAAATAAAAAAATTTGAATTTTTTCTTCTTTACTTCAATGATATTTAAGTAAAAGTAAATTAGTATGGTACGCATGTTGCTAATATATGGTAAAGTTCATGATTAAAAGAAGCACAGATCTTTGGAGTAAATATAGATTTGAACTTAATCCCTAGATACAATGCAGAAGGAAAGCTGCTTTATTTCCAGATTTTGTCCATGGAAAAAAATTGCAGAAAAATATTGGGAGTTGAACTTGGCACTTAGCTTAACTGCACTAAGTATTTTCAATGCATTACAATTGGCACTAGGGTTCCCCAGATTAGAAAACAGAGAAATTATTTTTTTGCATAAATCCTTGAATTCCATGCCCTAATTGCTGATTCAAAATAATAATAGGTGTTGTACCAACATAAATATCACTGAGCTTTTGATCTTTGCTTTTCGTATTTACATTCTGAGTTTGGTTTTTTTTAACAAAACTCATTAAATCTGTGAAGGAATAAAAATGTACACACTATTAAGCAACATCATGCAAGTCAGAAGCATATCTGCCAATTGTGTAAGAAACAATCTTGTCAATAGAGTTTGTTTTATTTAGTTGATGCTGAATGGTCCTTTAGTTATACATCCAGTGAATTCAGATACCTGCACCATGTGTGTGATACTGAGTTGTTAAAACTCATTCACTTTAATTATTGGGGGAGGAGGACGCACGAATAAAAGCATTTTTCTCTACAAGAAAAATGTTAATCCATGAAGTTAATTTGGGCTCAACAACCTTTCATGTTACATAAACACACATTTTTGGTGTTCATATTTTTTACTTATACAGTCGGCCCCCCATATTCGCTGGGGTTACATTCCTGGAGTGATCGCGAATACGGAAATCCGTGAATAACAGAAACCATAGGGTTTTTTTTTTGTTTATCTCGTTTATTGAACATCATGAGAAAGAGCAGGGTGACGCAGAGGTAGAAGGGAATGTAAAAGAGGGTGCAGCGATTGTTGGCGATGTTTTCTGATAGAAAATTGTATTTCTGTTTGCCGTTTCTTCTTCATATCATCAAGTATGTTGGAATATGTTGACAAGGCTTCCTCTACTAATTTTTGTACATGAACGTACCATAGAGGAATCTATGTCATGAAAATAATCTATATTGCTGATTTGAACTTGTGAAGCCTTTCCGCTATTCTAACTAGAGCCACAGCTCTAGCTATGACAGTAATGGCATTAGTGATAGTGTAATTCTTCCATACCTTCAAGACATTTTATGCATTTGCATCTTCTATTGCGTGCGCAATCATCTCCATTGAATGGCGTGTATACTGAGCATTGAATGTTCGCTTTACCCCCCTGATCAAGAGGCTGAATGATAGATGTTGATTAGGAGGCATCTGAAGGACTTCCACATCATCAGCTTTGAACACATTGACATCTTGTTATCCAGGAACATCATCCAGTATCAATTGAACTTTGAATGACATGTCTTCACTCTCAAGGTACCTCCTGACTTCCGGAACGAAACAACGTTTAAACCAATCTCGGAAAAGTTGTTTTCATAGTCCAAGCCCTTTTATTGTTCATACAAAATACTGAGAGCTTTGACATCTTTTCTCTTCAATGCTCGCGGATTCACAGATTAGAAATTTATGGTGGGCTTTATCATGTACACATACGCATTTGCACAAAACAACATAGTAAATCTATCTTTTTAGGCACTCGCTTTTCTTCTTGATTGATAAATGTTCTTTGCGCCATTTTCTTCCAAAATGGTGCAGTTTCGTGAACGTTAAACACCTGCTGAGGTGCATAACTCTTCTCTTCAATAATTTTCTGCAAAGTCTTTGGAAATTTTCTAGCTGCCTCCTGGTCGGCAGAGGCTTGTTCGCCAGTGATTTTCACATCGCGTAATCCGAATCGTTTCTTAAACTTATGAAACCAACCTTTACTTGCATAAAATTCTGATGAAATAGACGTTTCACACACCACCCCTTCCCTTTATAGAAGCGTTAAATTTTATTGCCTTTTCCGTTATATTACAATCAATTCGAATGTCTTTTTTGTAGCAGTCTTGTACTCACAAAAAACAGCATTTTCTGTACGAGAAACACATGGATCCCGTATGCGATGCGAAGTTTCCGCTGCCACAGGTGCAGCTACAGCCATGGCTGAACATGAATTTCAGATGAACGAACATGAACGAATTTCAGATTCCTTTTTCTTGATATATCTCACCATAGATTCGTTGATTCCGTAATGATTCAGCAGCAGCAGCAATTGACTTACTTTCGCCAAGCATAGTCAATATATCCAATTTTTCTTGTAAATCTTTCACTTTTTTTTGTCTTTCCGAAGCATTAACAGTAGCACTAGAAAAATGAGCCATCTTAAACAAGCACAACTCAAATTTTGTAAACAAAACATGTGAATGACGATTGCTGAGTGTTTCCAAAAAAATTTTTCCAATGAAGGAAAAAAAAAAACGAGAATACGGGGGGCCGACTGTAGTTCGTTTTCTATTGTTTGTGTTTGTTAGTTTATTCATTAGTGCTGAACTAAATTTGAGAAATTAGGTGAAAAAATATGCATTCTTAATGATTAACAAAACTTGTTTTAATTAATAAGCAGTCAGTTAATTTAAAAAAATCATGATTTTTTCATACCCTGGATGTGATAAATTATAAAGTGGTTATAAAACTTGTATGTAATAAAACTAAAATATATAATAAAACCTAAATTATGTTCGTGTTAACCTTATTTTGGCAATATTGCTTTCAGGCAACATCCCATATTTTTCATCAATTATTGACAATAATTTTTTTTTTTGTCATAATGACATGGGGTACCATGTTTGATAATTTTTGCAATTTCGAAATTTCGATGGTTGCCAACCAAGGGGGCTAAAACAAGAAATTCATGATAATATAAAATGGTAATAATATCATTGCAGTTCCACCAAAGTCGTTTTATGCACAAAAGGGCTAATTAGATCTAGACCAGTGGTTCCCAAATTCTTTTAGGCCATGCCACACCAAAGCATTGCTGAGAAATCCTGATATTCCCCCCCACGAAAACTTGCAGTTCCATAACAAAGATTTTTCAATGTAAAAATTATTATTTTTCCTGCTTTGCATCTTTAAATTTTGCAATCTAAGAGCTTTGTTCCCCCCCCCCCAGTTTCAGCTCTTTAAACCAAATTGACAATGCGAGTAATAATTAATAGCTTTCAAATAAGAATTAAGTTATATTAAATTCCATACTTTTTGGGCTGTTATGCAGTGTTCAAGGCTTCTTTGAAGCAAATGTTTAGTTCACTACTACACTGAAGATTGAAGATGTCCACCGCAGTAGTGGTTGAAACATCTGCATCAAAGAAGCCTCAAACACGGCATAACAGACCAAAACATATGGACATTATAAACTTCAGCTGTAAAAGCATGCCTTTTCTTTTCGATTAACTCATTGTTTTTACATCAGAATATTATTTAGTAAAGGAGTAAGTGGCATTCATTTTTCTTCACTTTATTGGCTCAGGGGACCCGTGGACTTACTGGCATAAATTGTCTGTGGTTAAGAACCTCTGGTTATAAACCCCTTCCAAGGAAAACACTGGAAGAGAAAAATAAAGGAAAGAAGTCATCAAGAAAAATTGTTTCATAAAGAAAAATTTCAACTGATATAAAAATGGTGAGTTCTGAAAAATTTCTTTTGATAAAAAAACCTTTAATAAAAAAACTCATTCTCAAATTGCTCCCCTTAAAAATTAAATTGGCTCCACATTGGGAAACACTGATCTAGACCTAGAGTTAATAGCTGAATTCGAGAGAATTCTTTCATGGTTTTCGCGGAAAGGTTGGTGCATTAACCTGCTTGAAGTGGACTTTTTTACAGCAGCTATATCTGGTGGTATCACCTTTGTGCTATCTCTATATTTTCAAGTGGAAATTATGTGTTTGGTCAGCAAAGACCCTGACATTGATACAGCCTTTCACCCGAGTCCTGACAGATAATGCTATTTCACTTTGATTCATATATTTGAAGAATAAAAATTTTAAAGAGGGCCCTAAGTTTTTTGGCACAAAGGGGCCAAAACATGCAAAAAAACTTGTTGCAAAAATTCTTGTGATAGCTTGCCATCTACACTTAGAAATTAAAATAGTAATAATATAATTTCAATTTTTTTAGCTACACTATATATAGGCATAATCTATTTAAAACTAAAAAATTATATATATATATATATATATATATACTTATAAAAACTGAAAATACGTAGAGAGAAATACAGAAAAACTGAATGTAACATACCAAGGAGTTTTAACAGATATTTCATTGAGATGGCATTTACTAGTAAAGTGAGCATAACAGTAACAGACATGTGCAGTAAAATCTGTAATGGAAATAAAGAGTAGAACAAATTTAATAGTTTTAAAATTATAGAAGATATGATATTCAATAAATAAAATGAAAAATTTTAATGTACAGAAGAAAGTTATTAAGCATTCTTTTAAAAATAGTCCTTTGATAACTGGAAAATCTTAGCAGCATAAAAATGGGGGCTGGGGGGGGGGTTGTTTTGCCCATGGGCAAATGGGATCAAGGTCCCCAAATAGCCCAAAACTGGCTTCCTTGTACAAGCATACAAGAAATGTACAAGCATACGTATACAAATAGAGACAACTTTTCATCCAAGGTGAACATGACTGTCACATACTGGATGATGGGTTATTGATTAAAAAAAAAAGTATAATGTGTGAGGGGGAAAATACCTATATATAAACATTTTTACATAAACGCAAATATATAGTAAATATATATTTAACTATCAATATATATATTGATAGTTAAATATCAAATAGATGGGTGAAGGGGGGAAAAACAAAAAATTAATAGTAACATCATTGTGGCAACACATGGTGGGTGCATTTTAAATATCACAAATACAAATACAACACCACAACAGGCAAATTGCCCAGCGAGGTGGCTGAGAAAAAGATGCCCATAACAAATATGGATGTCATATATTTAAAAAATAAAGCAACCCAATTAAAAATGTAATTAGAAACATTATAAACAATATATACTGAATTATATATCTGAATTTATTATATATCTGAATTTATTATATATCTGAATTTATTATATATCTGAATTTATTATATATCTGAATTTATTATATACTGAAACATATATACTGAAACATATATACTGAAACATATATACTGAAACATATATACTGAAACATATATACTGAAACATATATACTGAAACATATATACTGAAACATATATACTAAAATATTATACAATGCCCATAAAGAATACTTATGGTTGTCCTATTTTAAGTATGAATAGCTTCTCGATTTACCCTAACATGTTTACCATACTTCTTTTCGAACGTGTCAATTGTGTTACAATTTACTACATCCAGGGGTAAGCTATTCCATTTATTGACAACCCTATTAGAGAAAAATTCCCTGCAACACCATAACCTTGCATTGTCCCTTACTAATCAATACTGGTGTCCCCTTGTAAAAGCAGTTGACTGACGGTGTACTAAAGTTCATGGTCCATTCTATCCATCTCATTGAAAATTTTGAACACTTCGATCATATCTCCTCGACATCTGCGTTCTTCCAATGTAAACATATTCAAGAAACAAAGTCTCTCTTCATAACTCAAGCCCCGTGTTCCAATAAGGACACGTGTAGCTCTTCTCTGCACCCCTTCAACCAAGTCTATGTCCCTCTGTAGGTATGGTCTCCAAAACCTTACAGCATACTCCAGTCCAGGACGAACTAAACCTCGAAAAAGCAGAAGAATGACTTTAGAAGAACGCGAAGAGACCTTTTTGAAAATGAGACCAAGCATTCTATTCGCTTTTTTGACCACCGCTGAACAATGTTCAGAAAACCTAAGCCGCTCGTCGATGAGAATTGCCAAATCGTTGACCCTAGTTACATCCGGGATAGTGACACCATTCAACTCGTAAGAGAACCGTGGGTTGCTCGAAGCAAAATGAGCAACCATGCACTTATCAAAGCTAAATGTCATGCTCCATTCATTTGCCCATGCCGCAATTCTGTTTAAGTTGGTCTGGAGCAACTCCCTATCGCTTTGATTCCCGATTACCCTCATTAGCTTCACATCATCTGTGAATTTGCTAGTTATCCTATCAATACCCTGATCGAGTTTATCGATAAAAAGTGAAAAAAGTATAGGGCCGAGAACACTTCCTTGAGGAACTCCACTTGTGATGCCTGTCCAACCAGAGAATTCCCCGTTCACCATAACTTGTTGCGACCTATCTCTAAACCACGATTCTATCCAATTCAGCAAGTTGCCCCCAATTCCAATCTCGTGTAAACACTTCAAAAGTTTACCATGTTGGACCCGATCAAATGCCTTCTGGAAATCAAGGTAAACAACATCTACATATTTGTTCTTACCCAAAACCTTAGTCACGTGATCATAGAAGCAAAGGAGGTTAGTTACACATGACTTCCCTTTCCTGAACCCATGTTGATTATAACCCGACAATACATTATTCTCGTCTATCCACTTCACAAACTGCCTTTTTATAATAATTTTCAAAATTTTCGAGAGGGAGCTCGTCAAACTCACTGGACGACAACTAGACACAACTTCTCTACTATCCTTCTTAAATATCGGAACAACATTAGCAAGTTTCCAATCCCTTGGGACGATACCCTCAGCAACACTGCTCCTGTATATCTGTGTGACTGGCCCCAACAATTCATTAGCACATTCCCTGAGGACCCTGGGATAGATATCATCTGGTCCTGGTGCTTTGCTTGCACATAAATTTCTTAGAACATTTAGGACATCCACATCTTCCACTTGAATATCGTTGAGGGTTTTATTTCCCCATGCAACCCCTGTATATTGAATATCATTATCTCTGTTAAAAACCAACGCGAAAAAGTCATTGAAAGCACTACACATGTCAACATTGCTCTCTAACCAAGACCCTCCTATCGAGAGGGGGCCAACTGTCCCCTTACATCCATTATTGACGTATCGAAAAAATGATTTTGGGTCAGAGGCAATGTTATCTGCCAACCTAGATTCAACTTCCTTTTTAGTATCCCTTATCGCTTTCTTCAACACTCTTCTTTTATCAGTAAACAATGATAGGTCACCTCGTCCACTTTTATACTCCCTGAATGCTCTTTTCTTTTCAATATAGAGGTTATGCACGCTATCTGTGAACCATAGACGGTGCGATGTACACACACATATTTTTCGAACAAAGGGTATGACGTCATGCAAAACAGAGGACAGTTTTGTACTAAATTCCTCCCATTGACTTACCACCCCTACTGATTCAAGATACTCAAAGACCGGTTGGACCGAAGACAAAGAGTCAAAAAGTTAGACTCTTTGTCTTGAACAGCAAGTAACTCTAGCTATAAAGATTATTTTGTCTTTCCACTATTTGTCTTTGCTATTGAAGAAGAAACTTCATACAGTTCCGAAACGCATCTAGCTGTTCCCTTCTAATTTTTGGTATGCTCACATTGTTTTCCCTAGTATATTGTCTCACCCAAAAGGTAATTCCAACATTCTAACAATAGCTAACATTACAAGATCGAAAATAATTTATGTTTTTATCATTATAACATTATTTTCATTCAATTCCTCCCATCATGTACGGGAAAAACTGATAAGTGGTTGAATTTGGGGATATTTCTCTGCATGATTTGTTCCATATTTATGTTACTTATCAACTACATTCGGGAATTATGCGTAATCACTGATAAAAGTGATAAATGTATGAAAATAAATCTACTTTACCGACGTGATTGGTGATTATGCATAATAACCAGCGATTATGGGTAATCACAGATTTTTCATATTTACTGTAGCATATACACATGAGTTCATACCATTCGCACAAAATGAATTTTGATAGCTTTTCAATGAAGTATTTTCTCTAAAGTGCAGATGTGGGGTAAACGAAGTACTTGAAAATTATAATGAATATAAGAAAGACACCTGAAGTAGCAATAATATATTTTGTGAATTGAACCGATAGTAGAAAAATAAAAGAATGAGAAAAAGTCCCCATAAAAAATACAGTAGGCTACAAAAATTCAGTAAAATGCTCCGCATTGCAAGGCATTGAGAACTAGCGCCGCATTTGCAATATTAATAATATTCTTGCGTATTTTTCTCGAGGTTTTCTTGCATTAAGTTTGCACCAGTCCATATTACATCATTTACGTCTTCCTCTTCCGACTCAGAAATAGATGATTTAGATGATTCATTTTCTGAGCTTGATAAAAGCTCTTCTCTGTCACTCACTTTTTTTTTACTTTGTTTCAATATTGTCGGAAGTGAAAATGAAGGTGATGAAGCAGTCAATTGATAATAAGCAACTGAATAACTGTTTTTGAGATAGTTTCTTATCAGGAAAGAAACAATTTTAGTTAACAATAAAAGGAGGGGAAAAAAAGAATTTCAGGAAGAGAGGGATTTAGAGGGGAAAGGAAAATCTTTATCTCTTTCACTTGCGGGTACTGACTCTTTCACTTGCTGGTACTGACGTTATGTTTCTTTCAAACTTGCTAGTACAATGAATAGGAATGTATTTGTACAGGTAATACAGGTATTTATCTGTATTTGAAGAATGGTCTACTTATCTCAACACAAAGCTAATAAAGCTGAATAAATTCCTAAAAATTATGTTGAACCCCCCCCCCCCCCTCGTGAACTTCTGCATTATGACTACTGCTCATGACTATGTGCAAGATTACAAGAAAAAATAAATCTGAGATCAAAGGCTCCACCTATTTTGTCACCAATGTTCACATGATAAATTTTTTTCAAAGAGTTATTTCTCAATCACAAACGAAAAACTCCTTCTTTACGGTCACTCCTCTTTTACGGATAAGTTGTTTTGTTCCGCAAGGTGTCTGCAAGATAGGAGATTCACACTGTATTTCATTCATAAGCGGATGAAGGCGCTTCGAACGGGGGGGGGGGGACGAATTTTCTTCCTTCACTCTCCACCTGTTATAATACAGATTTATTTTTGGGGAAACAGAGGGCAGTAGGGGCAAAGGGGCAGGGAGAGGCTAGGGCCCGTGCACCGACCCCCCAAGCCCATTAAAAATTAAGAAAAAGAAATTATACAGTGAAACTCCTCTAAGACGACAGGTTGGCCGCTGATCACATACAGAGGTGGCCGCGAAATAGGGGTTATTTTTGTATTATGTCTATGGAGCCTATTTTCTGTTCCGAGAAAAATTTGACGCAAAAATAAGTTGGCCAGAGAATAGGGTTGGGCACCTATGAAAGTTTCACTAGATTTAAGTAAAAAAAATTGAAATATCAAAAGAAAATATTCTTTATGTTATATTTACCAATTTCTGTTAATATAAATGCTTTTTGGAGGGTAGTAACTCAGAATTTCTCAGGAAAAAATTTTTTGTGCCCCCCCCCCCGAAGTCTATGCCTCTCCCAAAAGTTGATCCTGAGTACGCCACTCGGTAGAGGCGACCAGTCCCCTCTGTTTCCGCTCATGATTTTATTGCTCTGCTATAGGTATTACATTTTCTATTGCAATACACAATTATTGAAAGGTTGCATAAAATTTCTATGATAAACACAACGTTTAGTAAAAATTGGCGACATTGATAAAATGACAGAATAAAATATGCTACAGTCTATTAAGGCCTTTTGCAAGAAAATGTGTTTCCCTTTGTTGACGGGAATTATCTGATATCCAAGAATGCTTCTATTTTTCACTGCTGAGTTCCTAATACCTCCCCAACCCAAAGTAGTCTCGTGATAATCCTCGAAAAAAACCGATGTCAAACAACATTGAATTGTTCATTTGTGTTCTTCTATGTATCAGTATTTGTGGTATCAATGTGTCCCACAACTCTTCTTTTCCCATGTCATATAATTTTAGAGATCTTCAAATAAGGGGGCAGTCTGAAAGATTAAAAATGGAAAAAGGAAAGGGGCATATGACATGGCAGTATTAGTGTCCGGTGCAATACAAAAGATATGGGGGAAGGAATTGGTTTTCTCTGATGCAGATGTGCATTCCTGGCACTTTCGAAACCATTTTTGGTGAACGCATATGTGAGTTGCTGCCTCTTTTGGTACGCTAGAGTTTTGACGCACATATGAGTCGCGGCCCCCTCAACTGGTTAAGGAATCGGTAATGTGCTGCTTCATTCAATTTTAAAAATTAAGTTTGAGGTGGCGGGCCACATGACTCCAAGAGCCACATTTGGCCTGTGGTTCATGTGTTGAACACATGTATGCCTAAAATTACATAAAGGCACCCGAAAGTTATTTTCTGAAGGTTGAAAAAACTGGATTCTCGCTAGCAACTTATTGGTTCATCTTTTTTCCCCCCTGTAAAAACCAGATGTGGCTTGGGCTCTGTTCCGTTAAGAACATATGCTCATTACGGATCCCGAGAAAAATGGCAAGATTCCCGGGTGCATTTTATATGCGGGATTCTAGGTGGGAATCCCTTGTCTCGCCTCTGAATCTCTCTTGTGGACAGCCTGACACTTCCCTTCCTTGTTTTTTAGTCTTCCTTTTACTTTATGGCAAACAATCCACAAAACAGATTCACTTTTACCACTGGAATTCAGGTTTTTCTTTTTCAACACTGACTGAATGAAGGGGCAAAAATATGCACTTGTCCCCAACTCCAGTGTAACTAAAAAAATTTTTTTCTCTCTCTCTCTCCTCTTCTTTCAGTGGTGAGCTATGAATAAAACATGTCAAAAGGGAAGGGAGTGGGAAAACAATGATATCCTGTGGTTTCTCGAAATTTTTGTAGTGACGTGTTGACTGTAAACAAAAAATGGACAGATAAAATAGGAATAGTAGGATGGAATTGAGGTAAAAAAGAAGATTGTGGCAAAAGTAGGAAAATAGGTGGAAGTTTCTGAAAAATAGAAGAGCTATGACTCCTGGTATATATACAGTAAAATCTCCAAACAAAAGCCACTAACGGGACCGTGAAAATGTGGCTACTGTTGAGAGGTAGCCGTTATTTAGACAGGTAATTTTATTTCTGGAAAAAAAACAACTAAAATTTATGATCCACATACATAGCATGTGAAATGACAATCCATTCTGTAACTGATTACGATAGTTATATAATTGGTCATATTGAAATATATGATTATATTTTGATAATATTATAATAAGTGATTATAATATTATAAGTGATTCAATATACCCATCTAGAATTTGTACCCAAGGAAAAGAAAGCATAATAATCTCCCCCCCCCCCAAAGTGAGGGGGAAATTCCTTAAAAACCCAGTTGAAAATTATTTTCTTATAGCAATATGTGTATTTTCCCCTGGCTCCATGTCCAAAGTGGCCAGTATTTGAAAATCATTGTTTGGAGGTTTCATGCAATGTCTATGGGACGTGTTCGGTTCCAACAAAATAGGGCCTTTGTTTGGGGGGTGGCCATTAGGAGGTTTTACTGTATGTTATGTGTGTGTATATATATATATATATATATATATATATATATATATATATATATATATATATATATAAGCATTTGAAGAATGGTAATATAAAATGCATTTGAAGAATGGTAGGTCCCCCTGACTAATTGATGCAATAAACTGAATTTTAGTGTTAATAATAATATAATTACCCATACAAATTTCTTGCTTGAGAGAAATATTACATACAGAAATGACAACCCTCTTATTTCATTAATTTTAAAAAAGGGAATTTCAAACTTAGCCATTTTAGATCAGAGCATTCATTTTTTGGAATTCTCAAAATGTTTTTGCATTTCTCATACTCAAAAAATTCATTAAAAACACAAATGTCAGTAAATCTTTATTTTTTAAAAAAATTTTCCTTCAAATTTTCAATTAATTTTTTTGTTGTGAAAAAATAATAAGTGATTAATTTTGTTAAATTTTTTTCGGCCAAGATGATACAGGGTATATTCATTTTCACATAAATATTTTCCACAATTTTATTGCTAAATTTTATGTAATAAATCACACTCTTCCCTGAGACACTTTCTCCTGAAAGCCATTTTAAAAAAAACCCTGAAAGTTAAACTTTAAGTGCTGCCCTCTGATGAAAAAGCCCCCGAAGTTCATATTCACCATATTTTTACCCCAAAACTTACACTATCCTTTGAGTCCGGGCTTAACTCCCTGAGGTAAAAAGAAAAAAATTTACAGTGAGAAAAAGCAACCCCCACATTTGTAGCCCCAGGGTCTGAAAGGGTTAGTAAAATATCTAATATTGATTTAATTGGGAAATGAAAAATAAATCTAAAATAGACACAAATGGATACCAAGTGTTAAAAACCAATTTTCTAAATCTCACATCTACCTTTTGGCCAAGTCTTTTATTCATACACCTGTTTTGAGCCAACATAAGAGCAAGTGCTAGTCCGACTGCTCCTCTTAAGCCAGCCCATATTAGTATGAAAGCATTTTTCCAGTGTAATCCATAGCCAAGTCTGACGAGCATTGGACTGAAAACCAGAATCATAAGAGCCCTATAAGAACAATGTTATCAATTAATACTCACAAGACCACTAAATTTTTGGATATAATGAAATAAATCATATAAACTACAAAGCTCCGTCTCATATTGGGAAAACATGAAATTTCTCATTTTGATATTCACTAAATTTTAAGCAAAGAAAAATGTACAAATACTTGTATTGTTACAGTACAGTTATTAAAGTTATTGTAGTTAAGAACTTAGTACCTAATTACATTAGCCCAGGGTTTTCAAACTTTTTACTGAGCAGCTCCCTTCAGTTTTCATAAGTTCTATTAAAGTTGCGCTTCAAAAATCTTATCACTGAGAATTTTTTTATCAAATTCTGAAGTCCTCACACTTTCCCAAGGAGAAGCAACCCAATAGTTCATACTATGTCTTCTCATAGACAGTATATTTAATGTATATAAAACTTAATAACTTTCACTCTTCGTTCAGTTGTAAAAAACGGCATGCAACATTCAATTTTCTTGTAAGGAGGCCTTGAAATTATAGTGTCACAAATTTCCAGGGAGATTAATAGAAGTGAGTCAGTTATTCACAGCCTTACGAAGAAATAGTGATTTTATTGTAAAGAATAAAACTAGGTGACCAAGAAAAAAGAAAGATATGACTACATTTGTGTTCAGTGAGTAATTTTTTGCTATGTGAAGTTTTTTGGCATATTAACTGTAATACAGGGCTCCCACTCGAAAAATTAGAAAAAGTAGGATGGGAGAGGGTACCCTCCCTTAGACAAAATAATCATAGAATAATAAAAAAAATACCCAATTTAATTTTTACATTAAAATGTTTTTTTTCATAACACTATTTCAGTATCCTGTAAGATTGACTTGAGCCAAAGCAAAATGACAGAAATGACTTGGTTACAAAAATAATTTTTGGTCAAAATATGGTATTAGCAACCACAGATAATTCTTTTCTGTCTCTCCTCACAATATGTATTAATTTTTTTTTGGAGTCTTCTACAGTCCAGTTTGTCAACTCCCTTTGACAATGCACAGCTAATTACGAAGACATGTAAATTTTTAAGAATGAGACTATTTTCGAGACCACTTTGAAAAGCACAGCGCAAAATGTGTAAATTACAAGGTTCCGATGTAAATAAGTCAAGGTGGACCAGATGGTTTTACTGCGTTGTCCGTTCTTTTTTAAAGGGATTTATTTACATTTTACTGTTCAATGCCAGTATAATAATTTTTGACAAATGAAGCACTTTAATGTCTAGCTCTTTGCTGAGCATTGTAAATATTGTTTACCCATGCCTCTGCATACCCCAAACATACAGAAGGCCATTGAATGTGCTATTGGGTAGCCTCAGAATCCCCAAACCTAAAATAGGCCCAGATGTGCCAACTTTTGGAATCCAGAAATCTGGAGATTCTCCCGAGGGGGGTAATCCCCTCCCCCCACCTTGGCACTCGTAGACTTGATCAAAAAATTCACAAAATAATGTTTCCGAAATTTTTTTTTTTAATCAATTAAGAAAAAGTTTCATTTCCCCCCCCCCCCCAAGGCAGGTTCTGCATTGCCCCAGAGCAGAATATAATTCCATGTCAGTCTTTTCATGCAGAATAGAGAAATCACATCTACATACTGTTCGTAAAACATGTTTCCTTTCGTGGATGCTATCAGTGATTAATAATCTTGGGTATATGAACTTTTAAAAGCTTTATATACACTGCTGGCCACAGTAAATGCAACACCCTGAAGGAAGCATGCAAATAATATGAAATTTACAACATGCATTAGCGGAGGTGAGATATGCAAATGATAAGAATTTCAGTGCAGACGCACATCACGCGCGCCTGTGGCGCCACTTCAAAGCGCTATTTAAGGCTTGGAGATTTCGACGATTTGAAGTACGGCAATTGTGGTTTTTTTGTGGTTTTTTCAAAAAAACGATCAATTATGCCTCGTAGAAAACTGCGATCATCTTTTGATCAAGTATCCGAGTTCGACAGAGGTAGGATAGTGGCCTACCGAGATTGTGGATTATCTTTCAGGGAAATCGGTAGTCGTGTTGGACGAAACCAAACAACTGTAATGCGGATATGTGATCGTTGGATGCAGGAGGGTACGACGGACCGACGTGTTCGATCGCATCCACCTCAGTGCACCACTTCACGTGATGACAGGCGTATTGTGCGTATGGCAGTGACGGATCGCTCAGCCACATCACGAACCATAGCACAGCACATTTAGTCTGTACCGCATCATCCAGTGTCTGCACGTACCATTCAACGCCATTTACAGCAGAGTGGTCTGTCCGCAAGACGTCCATTGCTTCGTCTACCCTTGACGCAGAACCACAGGCGTCTCCGCCGCTAATGGTGCGATGAAAGAAGGATGTGGACGGCACAATGGAATGAAATTGTCTTTACTGACGAGTCACGCTTCTGTCTGCACACCACGATGGTCGGATTCGAGTCTGGACACACCGTGGAGAGAGGATGCTGAACAGCTGCGTTATGCACCGCCACACTGGTCCTGCACCGGGTATTATGGTATGGGGCGGTATTGGATATCACTCTCGCACTCCTCTAGTACGCATTGCCAGTACTTTAAAAAGCCAGCGCTACATCTCCGAGGTGTTGGAGCCAGTTGTCCTTACCTTCAGGGCTTGCCCACAGCCATATTTCAACAGGATAATGCGCGACCACACGTGGCACGCATTGTCCAAAGGTTCTTCGTCAATCGCCAGATTGAATTGCTTCCCTGGCCAGCTCGCTCTCCGGATCTTTCGCCGATAGAAAACATGTGGTCCATGGTTGCTCAACGATTGACCCAGATTACATCCCCAGCTGCCACACCAGATCAACTTTGGCAACGCGTGGAAGCTGCTTGGTCTGCTGTACCCCAAGAACACATCCAAAGTCTCTTTGAATCAATGCCGAGGCGTGTGACAGCGGTGATCTCCAACAATGGCAGCTACTCTGGCTACTGATTTTGGCAGGAACCACACTTCACAGAAGTCTATAAATTTAATCATTTGATGCCTGGTCAACATGTTATCTACAAAATAAATATTGTTGCGATATCTCTTGTCTTTCTTGGTGTTGCAATTTGGGTGGCCAGCAGTGTAGCTTAAAGTTTTATATTTTCTTTCTGAAGACATATTTAATCAGAGGAAAAAATTAAAAAAACTTCAAAATTCAAAGCTGCTGACGAAAAAGCTCATGTTTACCACGCGGCTGTTTATGGAATATAACAATTATACAGGAATTTCGGCAACCAAGGTCACGCCCCTAATAAATGATTGCCAATAAACGCTACGTAAACAAAGTCATGTCTTTACCAGTTGCTTAAATGCGGTCACCAAGACACTTTTTACGGCTGCTCAATGGAAATGACCATGGCTGTCCTATATAGGCATTTTCCCTAACGACGACAGCAGTCATTCACGTCATGACAACGTGAAAGCTCGCGTAAAATCTAATTTTCTGCCAAAATCCGGAGAGCGAAAGGAAGTATGAAAAATCCAGAGTCTTCCGCCTAAATCCAGAGAGTTGGCAGGTCTGTAGGCCTATGCATCCAACTACTTTGTTATGCAAATTGTTGTTTCACCTATGCACAAAATGTGCACCATAATTTTGAATAATGAATGTTAGTTACAGTACAAGACAATGAAGTCGTAAATACAAATTTTTTTTCCCATCCAGACAGAAATTTATAACGACTACTCTACATGTTGAACCCTCAAACTAAGTATACAAAAAATTAATAAACCAAATGGTCCACATATACCCCCCCCCCCTCATAAATAACCTTAAAAATGATATAATTTCTGCTTTGGCAGAATCATTTCTTTCACGCTCACAGGTCGGCGTGCTTCCCTACACTCAAAGTGGACTCTCTTCATACCACCTGATGCTGCCAGCTGGAACTTGTTCTCTCCCAAACACGGGACGTTTCCTGGCTTCTATATAAACGATTTTCTACAGTGTGTTGCAGGTTGTAAGATCGACATATTCTGCTTCCCTACACTCAAAGTGGACTCTCTTCATACCACCTGATGCTGCCAGCTGGAACTTGTTCTCTCCCAAACACGGGACGTTTCCTGGCTTCTATATAAACGATTTTCTACAGTGTGTTGCAGGTTGTAAGATCGACATATTCTCTATTCGCATGATGCTAAAACCCGTCTTGTTATTTCTACAGGTTAGTCTCATTTTCATATATGTTAAACTCCGTATTCTATTTGTTTTTCTTAATTTTAGTTCACTCCTGTCGATCTCACATCCTTTATTTGATTTCTCATGTACTTTATTTTTGTTCCTCCCATAGCTCCTCTACGTATCACATGTTTATTTTTTGCCTTGGCTTACCTTAGCCATTTTTTGTTTAGGGTTGTTCCTCGCGATAAGCAGTTTTTTCATCCACCTACCGACCTGTTTCTACTGCTTTTGCTCTCCTGTGATATAGAGTCTAACCCTGGTCCTAGGGTCACCCATTCTCCAAAATTCAAATGCGATCAAGTTCCCTTTCTGACCCTTCAAAAGCACCTACCTTTCCAACCCTTCAACCTTCAGTCAACCCTTCCCCCTCCGATTCCTTCATCCTTCTCAATATCCAGGATACCCAACTTGCCATACTGAACCAACTCACGCTCCTATCCCAAAAGCAAACTTCTTTCAGTATTCAACTCAGCGGATTATCCGAGCGTCTAAGCGAGGTAGAGGATAAATTTCTACCTACTGAGGATCTCCAACACCAAGTCTCCGACCTCTCCAAACTTCTCATTCTTCGCTCACCTCAAAAGTTATCTACCTAGAAGACCGCTCACCTCGGTCAAACATAATTTCTTGCCATACCGGAGGAGGCCTCAGACATTGAATCTACTTCGCCTCTTGAATCGAAAATAATTAAATGCTGTTCTGATCTTCTGCAACTTGAAATCCCTTCAGAATTGGAACTGTTAATACAAGCAGTATAATCAATAAAATCTCTTCCTTCGAATCCATCCTGCTGGATCATAATCCCAATTTCTATAGCGGTTACAGAAACATAGTTGCATAGTAATATCAGCAACACCAAATTTCTCTGCCTTTCGTAAAGATAGAAATACCAGAGGAGGGGGTGTTGCCCTTGTTTTTAACAGTTCCACCCCCCCCCCCTAATTGAAATTCCTTGTGAACCAAATACTGAAATTGTCGGTGCCGAATGGCATAATCCCAACTGCAATCCCATTTTTTTCCCTTTACATATCCCCTGCCTCGGATTCTCACTACTTCATTGAACTTGAAACAATTCTGGACCGATTTCATAACTCTCACTTTCTAATTATAGCCAGCGATTGAAATCTACCCGGTATAGATTGGCATAAAATGTAGTCCCTCTCGGGAAACCATGGTATCAACAATAGAGTCCTTGACATTTTCCTCAAATTTAACCTTGTGTTAGCCAATATATAATATCCAATCACTCAATCTCCACATTATACCTAATTGCAGTTTCCAACAAAATCCTGGTTTCCCATTTTTTTGTTTTTTATGGCTTCCGACCACAAAATTCCATTTTTAGATTTCTTCATCATACTATCCCTCCTTTTAATTGCGCCAGAAAACTCAACTTTAACAAGGCCAACTACCCTGCCATGCAAAATATCCTTCGTACTCACTTTCCTGACTTAATCTCCTAACGATATTCAACGTCTCTGGAGTAAATTCAAAGCTGTTATCGACAAATGCAAAGCCACTGTTCCTACCAAATGCTCCTCATCTAAAAGTTTCTTAAATTCTTGGATCAACCGTGACACTATCCATCTAAAAAGAAGAATTGAACGTGATGTCTCTGAACTCAAATTTAACGACTCCTCTACCCTCAGAAACAAAATCTTGGTCTCCACTCATAACCTCAAAGACCTTATTTCTCACCATAAATCCAACTACCTATCCCATTCGTTGTCCACCTATCTTAAAACAAATCCCTCAAAATTTTGGAATTTCCTCCGCCCCAATACAGCAGGTACCTCCTTGCTCAAAAATTTCCAACTCAGACCTAAGTTCCCCTTGATATTGCCTCCGAATTTAACTAGGCCTCCTCTTTTGTTTTTTCCTACGATCCCACACCCCGCTAAGATCTTTAAGATCTATCGTTGTTTCTGATTCACTTCACAATTCCAGTCCCATCTTTTTCTAAAGCTGGTCTCCTGAATCTTCTAAAAAACTAAAACCCCACTCCACTGGCTCTGATGGGATCCCCTATCATATCCTAAAATTCTACGCTGATAAAATTTGTAACTATCTCATTATTTTCAACATCTCATTCAACACATTTAATCTACCCTCTGAATGGCAAATTAATAAGATAATTCCCACCCATAAAACAGATTCACTGTCCCACTCTCTCAATTTTAAGATCTATCGCAATAACCTCCTCTTGCTGCAAGCTCTTTGAACACAATTTTAATTGCCCAGAATATCCGTATCCTAATATACTTGATTAACTTTTTCTTTCCTAACCAACCTGGATTTAGATCGTTATCTGTATCTCTACCCAATTAACACCTTTCATACATGACATAACAGACACCATTGACAAAAACCTTCAATCCGATATCATTTTCCTAGATTATTCCAAAGCATTTTTTTCACATGGTGCCCAATAATAAACTTCTAAAACTTTCAAATCTTGGTCTAAATGTTCAACTGCTTAAATGGGTGGAGGCCTGCCTCATTAACTGTAGCCAGTTTGTTTCATACAAGGACCATCACTCCCCATTCCCTCATGCCAAGTCTAGCACACCCCAGGGGTCGGTCCTCTCGCCATTACTATTTCTGAATTTTTATAAATGATCTACCCGACTCCATAAACTGCCGTATCAGACTCTTCGCTGATGATTGTGTCCAATCTTTCCAACCAAGAATCTCTAACACAACATTATTTCCTTAACCTTACAGATTAAGTTTCCCTTTAATCTGTAATATTTGGCAATATACTGATGATTCTGTCTTCAATTAAAATCAATTTAACGAATTTTGTTGATAGGATTTAGTAAAAAAAAGGAAAGAAGAAAAAAAGTAGAATAAATATAGGACATTTTACCAAAAAGTAGGACAAGCGAGAGGCCTGCGTAATATCTCAAAGTACACTGTGCTTCGAAGTATACTAGAAAGCAGTAATATTGTGAATCAAACTAAAAACCTCTGACCCAGTCATTTTTCTTTCTTTCAAATTGAGCATAACTCAGGTCTATTGCAATAGGCAATTTACTGCCTAGTGGGTTGTGCTGGAAATGTAAGTGTGTGTGTACCTAACAGTCTGAGTGCGTATCTAGTGTTGTGTATGATTTTTTCAGTGCTGCCACCACCCAATATTACAACCATTGCCCCTCTATTCTGTCGACATAAGATACTGTGAAGTTCACATCTCAAATCATGCTAGTAAAAGTTTAAGCCATCTGGTTCATCCAAGTTGAACATTTTCCCATCAAAAAAAACTTGAATATTTTTTTCTTGTGTGAATTTGATGTTAAAATCTGGATTTCAATTTTTAATTCATTTTCCAACTAGAGGCACTGAAGAATCAATTTGCATAGATCATATTTTTTTATAGATCCAGAAATTTAAATTCTAAAAAAACGTTTCTTCTTGATTTGTGAGTAACTGATCATAAAATGGCTTTATTTCATTTAGAAACAGATCATGACAGTAATGACTTAACTTGTGAAACCAGGTACTCTACTAATCTTGATAAAAATAAATTGGTTGATCTTGTAAAAATAGTTTCATGAGATGTTTACAGTTGTGAATCTGTGAATTTGGATACAAATATTTTCTTGGATTTAATTAAGGATTGAGTTGATGCTTTTACTCCTATGCTCTACTTGTAAATAATTCTACTTCTAGTAACCTATAATAAAGGAATCGGAAAACCTTGGTTTCTTTACAAACAAAATTTATGAAAAAAAATGAAATAAAAAGAAACCATTTGATATTGTGTTAAAATATAATTTTAAGAATAAGTTAAACAATGAGATAAAACAAGTTTGAAAATAATTATTATTATACGGCAAAGTTCAATCACAACTTACTGTTCATCAAATCTCTCTCTTATTCGAATTATAGCACCACACTATTTATAACCCTGGTAGAAACGAGAAAAAGAACATTCCACAAATTTCTATTTCCCAGTATCAGGTTTGTGGCGCCACTGTCTTGGGGGGGGGGGGGGTAGATCTCTCTGGAATTTTCTTTACACGCCCTCCGCCAGTTCTCCACCAATCGCTTGTCCTTGCACTTAACCGAAACCGGTATCAACTCTCATTGCCAACAGAAGATTGCGATAAAAAATTGCAGCATCTATCCTCCATAGTTCGTAAGAATATATATGTGTGTTTTGTTGAAAATTATCTTTATCTTTAAACTAAGTTATTTTTATGGTGAAATGAAAAAACAAAATAGTTTTACTTTATTTTACAAACCGCTAATGGGGGGGGGGGGGGGAAAGCCCACTGAAGCCCTATTCCACAGGATTAGAGATCAGAAAAGCATCCTATATAACTGGAGATATTCATTAATAGGGAGTGTCCATTAGAGGAGGTTACACTGTACTATTAAATGATAAAATGTATTATTCACCTGAAGAAAGATGCCATAACATAGGTAACCATAGCCTGGCCTCTGTCATACCAAGAAAAACCACCTGTTATGGATCGATCTCCCAAAATAAATCCAACAATTGTGAAAATCAGCGTATTGGCAAAAAAAGTTACAGTTTCCCAAAACCTGTAAAAGATTGAACTGATTTTAAACATTTGGAAAAACACAAAAATTAAAGACAAAGAAGGAGAAAAACAGTTTGTCATCTACACTCTGAATGAATCGTATTTCAAAAAAATAAACTTTTCTTTAAAAGTGATAATTATAATTTTTGTGTTGGCCTGTATTACCAAAGTATCATGAAAATTTTATTAACACAAGCACAAGAAAATAATTGGAACAGTGGTAACTTTTACAGTGTGATAATTCTTATATCGGAACAAAATATAAATTGCACATATTAAATAAACTCTTCTTAAAAGGGTTTTTCTAGTGCAAAGTACAAATTAAAGTTTGCACTCCACAATACAGTCCACGCCAAATTAATTTTTTTAATGTACAATAATGTGTTTGACCTCTTGAAAAAGTATCTGAAAAAAAGAAATTTTAATCGAGTCAGTTTAAAGAAACTGATCAAGAACTGAAGAAAAGTGGGTTTTTTTTGTCATACGTTTGCCTTCTCTACAGGTAAGTTATTGCAAAAGCAGCTCCCCATGCACATGGATCACAGTGAATACTCTCGGACTGATTATATCATTATGTATGGAAATATTTGTCAACAAGGGGAGGGGGAGAGAACACGTTCAGCCTCCCACAGTCTTGCAGCCTGCCAATGATAACTTATGGGGGGGGGGGAGAAGGTTGGTTAAACCTTAGCTTCAGAATGTACAAAAAAATGTATAACATTATCCAAAAAAAGTTCTGAAAATCAAAAACAATTTTTTCCCCATGTTATGACATTGGCCCATTCCGCTTTATGCAACAGTAATAAAAATACCAGAATGATACATTATCCATGATTCTAATATGCGCAGCTGACTATATTATAATTTTAAAACAAGGAAATGAAATCAACATGACTGAATTGAACTTGCAGATATATAGGAGTGATATAGAATTTGTACATGCCCATTGAAGAAAACATCAGTTCTGGACCTCCTTAAAGCAAAAATAATGTAGATGAGAATAGCTCTCTGTCAATTTTGATTTTATTTTTTGCTTTGAGCGTATTTCTAAACATGTACCTCATTCCAAAATGATTTTAATTTTATCTGTAAGCGTTTCAATTATTTGAAGGGTTTTTATCTGTAAGGTTTCCAAACATCCTCTCTACAAAATCTTTATTGAACCAACCGGAACCTTGCTGTAGAAAAACCGATCAATGGTGTCATTACAAAAGTTAATTAGGCCAAAAATTGTTTTGTTTCAAATGTTTCAGAAAAAGAAAAATGAATTGTAGTTTACACTATAAACAAAATTTTCAACTTCTAAATTATTTACAAGAAAAAAAGAATATTCTCAATTATTCTCCAAATTTTACATTCAGGAGAATATTCTCGCCTCATATTTCTACTTGGCAGCTATGCTGATACATGAACAAGTAAAATACTAAGTCTTACTGGTGCACAGCTTCATGTGTTTCAGGGCTGAAGCTACTCTTGTGATAACTAACTAGAGTGCCAAGAACCACCACAGATAATACACCAGAAATATGAAAAATTTCTTCCGATACATAGTAAGTAGAGTATGCTGAGCATAATGTAATTGCAAATTCTGTGACTGGATCTTTATACATTGCTCTCAACAATAGAATTGTGATGGTCCCAGTAAACAATGCAAACAATGGAGCACCAATAACAATCTTCAGTATTTCTTGAACTACAAATTCAACTGAAAAAGAAAAAGTAATGAATGGTAAAAAAGATGAATGAATGGTAAAGTTCTGCAATGAGCTTTGAGCTGACTGAAAATGATTCACTGTAAAAATTCCCATAACACTGTTTCTCAACATAGAAGAGTTCTTTTCTTATTTTTAAGTTTTAAGGCTTTTTATGATAATATAGAACTGTATTCACATCATCTTCATAATAGAATATATCATAATTTTCATAAGTCATTTTGCAAATTTGCTATGCTTCCTGCACGAATTTTGTTTGACAAACTCTTAAAAATAGTGTAAAGTAGCCCAGTTGTAAATTACAGTACATCTATCACAAAAATGTTTCATTAAAATCAAATATCATGTATGGAGGTCTGTCCAAAAAGAAACCAAACTTCTGAAATAACTTGCCAATGAATCAATGCCTGGTTTGTTTGCTTACTAAAACCCTATACAGGGTAGAAGTAGGTCAAAATTAGAAGTGTTGACATTTGTTGCATCACTCTACACTCAGTTTTCAGTTGGCAATTCTTTGTGTGAAGAGTACTTAACTGCTAAAGCACACACACTTTTTTTTGTTGTTGCAAAAATGCGCTTCTTGAGAGAGATGAATGGAAATTTCAGCACGGCAATGTGTACATTCATACTTCAACACCCCAAAGCAACATGTTCTGGAATAAGCTTTCAGCTGACTGAAAATGTTTGGCAGTAAAAATTCCCATAATAGTATTTTCTACATAGAAGAGTTCTTTTCTCATTTTTTCTTTTTGGTTCTATTCAAGATTGTTCTGTGATGTATATCACAGTTTTCAGTGTATTCTGCTTTGGAGCTTGAATATGCATAAAAAGCAGCTCTCACAAAAAATATATTAATTTTAAACTGGCCAGCATTGGATGTACATCTTTATTTGATGGAAAATCTTTTGGACATTAGGATTATAATAAAGTTGAATCCCATTATAACAAACTCCAAGAAACCGGAGAAATCACTTTGTAATAATAAAATTTTGTTATAAAGGAATTATAGCTTTTTATTTTTCAGGACCCTTACTCAAAAAATTAGGAAAAAGCAAAACCAAAAAAGTGGGACGGAGAGAGTACCCCTCCCCCAAGATAACATAATCATAGCATAATAAAAAACAATCCCTAAAAATTTTTTTTCATAGCACTATAACAGTATCCCATAAGAGATTGACTCAAGCCAAGGCAAAATGACAAATGACTTGGTTACAAAAACAATTTTTGGCCAAAACAGTGTACTAGCAACCACAGATAATTCTTGCTGTCTTTTCTCTCAGTATATATTACATACTTTTTTTGGAGTCTCCCAAAGTGCAGAGTTTGTCAACTTTCTTCGACAATTGACAGCTAATTATGAAGATGTACATTTTTTTAAGAATGACACACTTTCACGACCACTTTCAAAAGCACAATGCAAAATGTGTAAATTACAAGATCTGATGTAAATAAGTCAAGGTTAACCAGATGGTTTTACTGCATTGTCCATCCTTTTATTCAAAGGGATGTGTTTACATTTTACTGTTCAATACCAGTGTAATCTTTTTTGACAAATGAAACACTTTTATTTCTAGCTCTTTTATGAGCATCGTAAATACTGTTTATGCCTCTTCATGCCTTGAAAATACAGAAGGCAATTAAATGCTATTGGGTAGCATCAGAATCACCAAACTAAAAACAGGCCTATGTATCCAACTGCTTTGTAATGCAAACTGTTGTTTCACCTATACACTAAATGTAGACTATAATTTTATATGATGTATGTTAGTTACTGTACAAGACAATCGAGTAGTAAATACAAAATTACTTTTTTCCATCCAGACAGAAGTTTTTAATGACTACTCTACTTGTTGAATCCTCAAAACTTAGCAAACGGAAAATTAATAAGATACTTGGAAAATATATATCTTTGTTCCAAATACTCTGCTCCTCCATAACTTTCTCTGAAATTTTTCATGGCACACCTACGATCCTCTTACAGCACACCGTGTCTTAAAAGATACACAATTTTTTTGTTGCACACAGCTAATCAGTGAGAATCTATGCAATTTCAAAAATATTCAATATAAGCAACGATTAGGAGATGGTTTCTGTAGCTCCAAGACGAAGCAACAATTCACAGTTTGATCTGATTTTATACGACGTTGGAAAAATTTCATAGGTGCTGATTCAGGGAGCCCAAGCCATACAAATACCAGGCCACAACAGGCAAAATGCCCAATGAGGTGGCTGAGGCAAAAGATGCCCATAACAAATATGTATGTCATATAATTCTAAAATACAACAACCCAATTAAAAATGCAATTATAAAAACTAAAGACTATATATACATGATAAAATATAATACAATGCACATCAAAAAGATTCATGGTTGTGTTATTCTACGTATGGATAGCTTCTCGATTTACCCCAACAAGTTTATTATATTTCTTTTTAAACGTGTCTAATAGAGATATCGTGTCTAATGCCATACTAGAGATCTCGCTCTCATGCGGTGTTGGCTCAAGCCCCCTTCCATTCGTGGCCCTAAGAAATGAAGTTGCAGGGAGGGAAGGCTGCCTTCCAAAGTCATATACATACAATAATATACATACATTCCTCGGGATCCAGTAGCACTACACATAAGAAGCATTACACAGAAATAAACCTTGCGTAAGGTTCACAACACATACATGCACATTCCAACATATATCAATTCGTTAGAAGTTCCACATAGGAATATGGATGAGGTGCATGTGTGGTTTAGTAGCAATACAGTTGAATCCTGTTATAACGAACTCCAAGAGACCGGAAAAATCACTTCGTTATAACAAAATTTTGTTATAAAGGAATTCCAGGTTTTTCGTATTGTTCATACGTAAACTTATATGGAGGATCAGTAAAGTGTTCGTTAAAACGAGATGTTTGCTATAATGGTATTCATTAAAACGGGATTCCACTGTAGTACAGCTATGCAAGAAGTGATAGTGTAGCGATACCATAGGAAACACGATTTGCGTCTATTGAGACAAAAATCCCTTACACTTGTGATTTCTTTTCGATTTCTTTGTTCTGAAAAATTCCTTTGTTCCTTTGATGAAATTCACACATTCGATACCCATTTCCCATTCAGAAACATTACGAGTAGGATTTTTAGAAGTAAACTACATCTATCAGAGACAAAAGATAATCTTTGAATTATTGAATTATTTTTCCATATTCGAATAATGTAATTAATATGATTGAAAATTTTATTTCTTGGTCAATTATGCCATAGTAACAAAAATCACAATATCAAACAGAAATGTTGAGGTCAACAAGCTTAATGCCAGATCTCATGATGTTTTAACCCGGAGATTCTTAACCAGGGTTCCACAGACCACTTGAAGACTTTCGCTGAGGGGGAGGAGGGGGGGATTGTGCTGAAAAAACAATCAACCCATTTTTATATTAAATATCGACATTCGCAGAAAGGGGTCTGTTGCATTCATTTTATTTCAACAAGAGGCCAAGGAACACAAAAGATTAAAAAATCAGATTTAACCACTCAGAAAAAATTTCATTTAGGTTTGGAATTTTCACTTCATTTAGCTTATTTCCCTTGCTCCTTTGGAATAAAAAAATTTTTAATCATCACAGAATTCCTTCGACCCATAAACTTTTAATGACTATGATGATGTGGAGGATGTAAAAAACTAATATTCTATCACGAAAATTAGCATATGTGATTTTACCTTTAAGAGATGATCAGTGGAAACCAGGAAATGAATAATAAACTAACACAATTAGATTAATAATATAGCATAATAATTTTCTCACCAGGAAATGTCTCGGCACCAGATGAATGGAATGCAATGAGCACATGATAGATCACTATGGCGGAACCATCATTCAAGAGGGATTCCCCATCAATCAAAGTTGTCAATACAGGTGCAATTCCTATGTAACAAAGTAAAGTTATCTGAAACAGACCTTGCTTGTGAAAATGCAAAATTTATTTGCATACAGGCCATTCAAGTATTGCGTCAGTATCAATGGGGGGGGGGGAAGGAATTTTTGATTTGTTGGGAAGGGGGGTTTGAATGATGCTTACGAGAAAAACCTTTCTCTGGTTAATGGGCACCTGAACTAACCACCCCTCCTGTTGATAAGTCATTTAAGACCTCATTCTCTAGTAGAGCTCTATGACCGCCCCCCTCCTATTTCACTCATGGGGGGAGGACTGAACTGTTTTGTGTCCACTCAGCGTGTCACATGCCTTGTGCTTGAGTGACTCGCTATAGACTCCCATACACCAATGGATGCATGCTCTTTGAAGGGGAGTGATGTTCACAGAGAGTAAGAATGGTGATGGGGGGGGGGGGGAGAGAATTGTCTACTTTTGATCTGCCGCCTATGCTAATGATACAATTTTTTAGGAATGGTGGATCACCCCCCCCCCCCACCCCAATACAGTTTATGCCCCTGTATAATGTGGATGGGAAAGCAAGCTGGGATGATTTACGAGACAAGCAAAGAAACTGTTACTCCTGAAAACCATTTTCTCTTATAATGGAAAGCTGTGACCACAACTGGTACAGCTCTATGCATAGGTGTGATATTGAAAAAGCAAAAATGTTTGGTGTATTTATTTACTATTCCCCTGAAATACATGATCACTAGGGATACATAAATTTTGCAAAAAAAAATATAATAATTTGAAATTTCACAAAAAAAAATTTAAAAATCATAAATTTCACATTTATTCACAAAAAAATTCAGGCCAGAAATTTTGTATTTGTTCACAAAAAGTAAAAATTTAAAAAAATATATATTAAAAAAACATATCATAAGCCCACGGCTAAAATTATTTTTCTGAGGCCCCTCTCCCTACCTTGCTAGAAATGCTTACTCTCGATAATTTGAACCAGATCTCATTTTTATGAGGCCCCTCTTCACTTGAGGTTTCTGGGCCGTGCTCGGTCGGATCCTGCATTGAGATGACACTGATTAGATGCCATGTGCAAAGTCAATTTATTTTAACTCTCTTCTGCTGCTGTGTCCTCAGCAGAATACCATGCTGTTCATCAATTCCAATATACAGTAGAGTCTCGTTTATCCGACCTTCCGTTCCAACGTCCCACCGCAAAAAAAAACAAAAAAAAACAGATCAAGCACCAACTGTTGAGCTTCCAGAATTTCACATAACGACGGAGTTGAGGCTCTAGAAACTGCAATTATATACAATGAGCAACAAGAAGCAGCTACAGGAATTGACATAATGATGCTGCAAAGATGGCGAGATTTGGCAGCGAAGAAACAGCATTCGTCAGCGAAGAAACAGCATTCGTCAGCGAAGAAACAGCATTCGTCAGCGAAGAAACAGCATTCGTCAGGAAAGCAGACTACGATCAAAAAAATTTTTTAATCATCACAGGACTGAACTTTTTAAAGCACTGTATTTAACTTAAAAATATTCTGTAACTGTAAGTTTATTTTCTCACTTAATTTTTTTCTGTTATTTTGCTGTAAACATGATTATTAGGTTTGTAATGTGCAAAATTATAACATAATTTGATTTTTTTAATAGGTTTTCCCTTAGCACCTCTGTATTATCCGACGTTCTACCAGCCCGCTTATGTTGGATAAGTGAGACTGTACTGTACTCATTTGTCAATTTTTTTTGCTTCATAAAACTACCCTTGAAATTTGAGCTTAAAAATTTACATTCACATCTACTAACTTTTTCCACAAAACATGTGCGAATGGAAAGTTTGATCCTTTCAAATTGTCGATTAGCATAATTTTCCTATACTCGGAAACAAAAGTCAACTTGTGTGTGTGTGTGTGTGTGTGTGAACCCGTATTTTAGGAGCTAGAATTTCATTTTCAAAACTTATTTTTAAGAAACTTATGCCGGAGTAATCGTCTTCATATATTTATTGAGAAAAACAGCAATATATTATGATATTCGCTCACAGATGAATGATACCTTTGAACCGCAACTTATATACAGTGATACTTTTTCTTCTTTTCGGTAGCTTAAATATCCACTCTTCATTTTTCTTAAGTGTAAAAAAAGTTAATTCGTCTTGGAAACAACAGAATTAAATTATTTGAATTCTTTAATGAATGCATCACCCACAAAATCCACTTTATGCACCCAGAATTGGTAGTGCAAAATGTTGTCACCAAGAAGAGTTTTTAATAATTTGAAGCACCCGAAGTCATGTAATGAACAGTGTCTGAGAATAGATCCTTTATTTTCATATTTAGTTTTGTATTCTTTTAAGGTGTTAATTATAGCTTGGAAATACATGGAAAAATTAATGATAAAATTTAAATTATCGAGATTTCGCAAAAAAAGTAGTAAAAATTAAAATTTTTGCATTTATTTGTTAAAATTGGCAAATTTTGTATTTATTTCGGGAATTTCACATTTATCGCGGCTATTTCGTAAATACGAAATTTACGTATCCCTAATGATCACGCATGGTGTGTGCTCACCTAGCACTCGGATAGTTTGGTAATCATTGGCAAAAAAGCCATAACAGACACATATGCAATAATTTCATTTATTGCATTGATAGCTAAATAGAAAGGAATTACTTCAAATTACTTAAATGGTTGTTTTTAAGAAACCATCTTGATATTGACTGATCAACATCTCTGTAATTTTGAGAAATCACAAAGAAAACAAGACCTCTTTGCTCTATACTTCACACCAACTAGCAATGGAAATCTATACTGCCCCTTTAATTAATGCTTAAATTAAACCAGTAATTAATAATTTTGAAACACAAGCTAAAAATATATTGTGTTCATTCTATAATCGTGTGAAAAATAATACGTGTACATACATAGCGAAGTTCGCTACAGCAGTGTCACACTGTGGTAGTCAAACACCCTAATGTATGAATATACATAGGGAGTTCTCGTAAAGCAATTCAATCAGGGGCATACGCAGGATTTATTTTTTTGGGGGGTGCGGGGGGTTTGAATGAATTTCTTAGAGAAATTTTGAGTTCTTAGACTTCTAATAGCATTAAAATTAACAAATTAATTATAAAAATATATAAAGGTGTTTTCTTCCGATACGTCTTTTTGCATGAAGAATAAATTTTTGATTGTGTAGGGAGGGAAATAGGTGCAGAGCAGACAAAATTTTGCTGATGGAGGTAGGGGTCAAAACTGGCTAAAAACCTGCTGATGTAATGCTTGAAGACTTGAAATCTGTTGTGTACCATTGAACAAAATTTAAAATTTAGCCATGTGTGCTGTACTCATTTATTGCACCATTATGATTTTACAACCACTGTTTCTTGTTCTTATTTTAATTGAAATAAAACACTCAGAAACTTCTTTTTATCTATTGAGAATTTTTTTACTAAACTGTGAGCATTGCCACAAATGTAATTTATCTGCTTGAAACTTGTCATACTGCTTAGGCTTAATAATGGGATTACTCTTTGTTAAGCTACTACAGGGTTCCCAGCAAAATCTTCTCAATCCGTTTCTCTGACAATTCAAAAATTTCCCCGACCAAAGTGCACACTTGTCATGGGAATATATAATTCAAAAATGTCCAAGATCACTCTGAATTATACCATTTCTTGGTAATATACCACTGAAATGCAGACAAAATTTTCATATATATATTGCCCCCTTTCTAAATAAAATTGTATATAATGCCCTTGCATACAATATCAGTTTGCTTCAAAATCTTAGAGATCACTGAATTCAAAACATTGTTTCAACATAATAATGGATGAAAGAACTGTACGAATGACCAGTAAAAAGACATTAAAAAAAAGAATTAAGATGTTGATGATAAACAGTCACTATAACCAGGGTTGGGTTTTTGACGTCAAAAACTGGTTTAAACTGTCAAAAACTGGTTTAAACCGTCGAAAACCATCAAAAACCTAAATGAATGCCTTTTGATAATGTTTTGAACATAATAGGTATACAACATGATGAAAAACTTACTTTTTGGCATATTACAATGTTTTATTTTTAAACATTAATTTATTACAATAATTAAAACAAAATATTAATTATAATTTGCAATTTTGAATTCTTCAACATAAGAGTCTAGAACATATAAAATATAATTTTATGGTTTATTTATCTAAGCTACTCATTACCTGTGTTCAATTTGTTAAGTGGATTAGAGCTGCTTATTCAAAATATGTATGATAGGGCATCAGGGTTAGGTTTTTGACCCCAGAAACTAACTCGGTATTAAAACTATCAAAATCTTACTGTCAATGATGTCAAATAGTTTTTGTTAACGTGATAGATATGTTAAATAACAAAATACTTATTTTTATTTAGATTAAAGGGTTTTATATTCAGAATTATAATTACTGAGGAAAAATATATATTTTGATATTTTAAATTTTCTGATCTGCCCAAAATTTTATTCCATATAAAATTTCTAACGCAGCATCTGTTAATGCACTAACTAAACTCATTTATTTTCTCCTAAAAATTTCTTAGATCAGGGTGATTAGATTCTTAGATTCACACAGCTTTAAAGAGTATTTTCAACCAAAGCAGAGCTGACAAGACTTGATACCCAAAGCATTTGTTTTGCATGTTTGAATACAGCTTCAATTGGAAAACCATTGCATTATAAATACTAGTAAATGTACCATATCATAGTGCAAAAGTAAGAATTAACCAAGTTTGACATATACAAGCTAGCATTGCCAAATTAAATGACATTTAAGTCCTACAATTTAGTATTTTTATCGCTAGATATATTTCAATGTTATGTGCAATAAGAGTATTGTTTTAAGTATCAGTGGTTATCTAGATAATTTAATAATAACAGAAATCAACATTACATACATGATGTAATAAACTTTTTTAAACACTTATCTGTTGTAAAAGGAGTACAGCAGATAGTTTATATCAATGCATATATATAAGCAGTTGAAGAAATTTTGGAAGGTCAAGAATCATCTTGAATCAAAGAATGTCAAATCGTTCCATAGTTTTACGTTCATTGTTCATGTTATGCTTTATTGAAATTTTATAAGAAAAAAAAAAACATATATTGTCCAAAATAATTCTGTCGGGAGTAGAAAATTATTTTAGAATCTTATTAAATATTTATTCTTTGTATAACATAGTCACTTTAAACATTACATGCAATTAACGTGTGCATTTTCATTGGGAATTTTTATATCGAAAAGCAATATTTGAGGTTTTTGACAGTTTTTGACAAAGGTTTTTGACGGAGGGTTTTTGACGTGACAGTTTAAACTGCGGTTTAAACCGTCAAAAACTGCCATGTGTCAAAAACCTGCCAACCCTGACTATAACCTGTAACAATCGCAAACAAAGGCAGTAGTAATAGTAATTTGACATAGTTTTCAAACTACATTTATTGTTTACAAAAATGTTTTTGCAAATCATTAAATTTATTTATGATTCTAATTTGACTTCACTCTTAATTTGTCGTTTTTTTTCCGTCCAAATCCCTGATATTTTTTCTTGCTTCTGTAGCTTTTGCTTGTCTTTTACGTCTGATGTTAATCGCACAAATTGCACCTGCTTCTGAAACTGCATCTTACACGTCTTCGATGCATTAATGTGTGTTTCAACTTTCAATGGCTGCCATAGGCGCTGGAACCTGAGGGCCAAGACTGCTTGAGCCCCTACCCAATAAATTTTATGAGGGCTGAGCCCCCCAAATAATTGGTAAATATAAAATGCACACAACTCCCTCCTGTGAATGGGCCTTAGTGCCATATATATAGGACGACTGGCCATTTTCAGCCTCTCCTCAATGTTTTCGTCATGTCGCCTCTGACACACGCATTGCCATGTGAGATAATAAACACACATTTTGAAAAACTGTCAATTCCACAATATTCTCATCACACGAAAATTTTTCTGAGAAGACTTTGTCTGGGCCAATTCATCGAACCCTACTTTGAGGAAATTTTCAAATTCATCTTTAAAACCAAAATTGACAGCACTTGTTAGATCAACATATTATCAGGGCAGTAACTAGACTGGGGACAAATGGGTCACTGCCTTGGGACACAGAGCCAAATGGGGGGGGGGCACCAATAATGTACACTTATTTTGCATAATTTTTTCTTTTTTAAGGAGGCTCCAAAAAAATGTCTGTTGTGGGCCCCAAGAAGGAATACATTTTCTAATTGGAAGTATGCTACTGGGATCAATGGTTCACCAGTAAAATTCCATACGCTCTGTTACCTATGTACCCTGTATATTTAGAGTATTCAATGAAAAAAAAATGATTATTCAACTTTTTTTAAATTGAAATTTCAATTTAAATTACTTACATATGAATCTTTACTTGCTAAAAATATGGTGGAAGTTTTAATGTAAAGAAAATGTCAATATGCCCCTGCTTATAAAACTAACCACACGAAAGTTAATCAAAATAATTAAATGCTTTAAATGATTAATGACATGATTAAATGAGCTAAAAGCAATAAACAAAGATAAAACATGGATAATCTTAAACAGGACTCAACCTTTCAAGTCTGGGGGCTGGATACAGGCAATGACAATTGCTGGTGGACCATAAACAGATATACTGACCATGTTATGTGCATTGATAATTTTTTGGATCACCTTTCACAACCTGCACAGATTTTGTACCCTGATATAAAAAGAAGGGCTCAAAAACAAATATCTAAGTTTGTGTCATTGTTCTCAAACAAATTTTAGCTATCTCAATTTTACTTTTTGCTGTTATAATTTTCTGTTTACTTGTTAGTTGTTGTTTACTTTTGATGAACAGCAATGTATTTGCATTATGAATGGAAATTAAAAATTTGACAAAAAATTTTGCTTTTTATCTTTTCAAATACCCGTAATGCATATATCTATCAATTATTCTTAATTAACTTCTTTGACATTCTTACCATTTTCTTTCAACAATGCTACAACAGCAACTGGGTCTGTGGCACTTATGACAGATCCACTGAGGATGGCTAATGTCCACGTTAAACCTTGCATACTCAAAACATATTTCATGTACAGAGCAGTCAAACAAGTGCAAAATACTGCAAGGAAAAAAACCAATATTTTACAGCTTGAGTTATTATGAGAGATGGACGATTATTTATAGATTATATATTCATACTAAGTTAGCCAAATTTCAATGCTATATTTAAGAAAATATTCTGAGTAACTTTGGGAAGGATGCCAAAAATCATAAAGAACCCAATAAATCATTATGATTGTAACAACAGAATAGAACGTAAAGACATACCTGCAACTGTGATTAGCATTAATGAAAGGCTAATGCAAATCCAACTTTGATAAATAATTTTTTTTTTATTGGAGTGTTTAAATTCAGTTTTTACTCTTTGATCTCAAAGCAAGGTGCTAAGGCTTGTGTAGTCTGAGGTCTTATTCTTATTGTTCAAATTAATAGAAAAGGTCCTCTACTCATAGATGAACCTTTTTTTTTCTTTCAAACCGAGCACAACACAGATTTATCACCATCTATGGGCGATTTACTACCTAGTGAGCTGTGCCAGCAGTGTAACTGTGTGTGTACTTAACAGTCTGAGTGCATGCGTAGTGTTGTGTTTGATTTTTTTTCAGTGCTGCCATCTATATTCCAGAAGTGAAGTGAGTGAAGATTGAATATCTGTACTGTTTGTAAGCCTGTTGTTCTCTGTGGCGAGACTTTTTAAAGGGGAGATCGGCTCGCATTCGCGCCTTGAAGTTGAAGTCCCCATAGTTATGGAGAGAGCAATATTATTCAACAAAAAAAGAAAGAGTAGAAGTCAATAAGAAAATGGTTCGCATATAGTAAGAGGCTTAAAATCACACACGATTTTAAGACTACTCTGTATATTTATTGTTTCTCTCTATATACTAATGTTGTGTTTCAATGTAGTGTGTTATTATATGTGTATCAAATGTGCAATTTCAGAGAAAACTGTAACCAAGCTTTTTTTTAATATAACAAAATGCAAACATATGTGCAGACACTATATATATACATACAAACATATAAACGTTAAAAAACACGCATTTTGTTGACTTGGTCTTTCCAGCGGGTCTAAATGGTTAGAATTTCAAATATGTTTTTTTAATAACATGATCTTTACGTATTCCCAAGAGATCAGCATGATCTGTCCAGGGAATTTGTTAGTGTTAGGTTAGTAGACATCCATGCCCAAACCGGGATTCAAACCCAGACCTGCACAGTAAGAAGCTAGTTGCCTTAACCACTCGACTACCAGGCAGCAAGCGAGTTTCAAGCAATAGCTAATATAAAGATTATACACATATTATATATTTCTTCATGTACTTACAATATCTGTATACTGTATGTAATTAAATTATTTAGTGTGACGATCATATAGTTACATAATTAAACTACCTATTGTGAATACACAGTACAAAGCAATATAAGCATTACACATATATTTAAAAATGATCATATACAGTAAAACATCCTCTAATGACTACCTCCAAACAACGACCACATTTTTTGGAACCGAACGGATCCCATGAACTTAACATTACAGGTAACACCTGAACACTGATTCAGGGGTGGAAAATGAAAATTTGATTTTTGTAGCAGCAAAAATGTTGTTTTTCTAGCACTAAAATTTTAGCAGTAAATAAAATACACAATTTTTTATATACATATATGCGGTAGCATACACAGGATTACTTTTTACTTCAAAAACAGTGTTACCTTAGCTCAGAAGAAGGGGTTGTCCCCCCCCCCCCCAAAAAAAAAAAAGATACAAAATACACAGATTTCCTTTAGAATAAATATTTTTTTTTTAAATTTTTAAATCATAAAAAAATTTTGAGAGGCTTCTTGATATTTATATAATATATTTTTACATTCTTTACAATATCAACAAATGAGAAGCTAACATATGGTATTACAGATTTCAGAAATAATTTGAAAATGATTGTTTTTAGATTTAGCTTGTAGACTTGGTAATCACTAATTAAAAAAATCACTAAAGGAGACACTTGAAACTTATTAGAAAAGTAATTATTTTTGTTTTTGCCGCTGATGCAAGTCTAAGTGGTGCTTTTGTACTCTTCAGTTTCAAGCATTTTTGAACATTTGATCTTGCTTCTTTTACCAGAATTTACCCATTTCATATTTAAAATGATGAGTGTTTTTTTTTGAGTTCGCTCTTGATCATTACCTCGGTTTGATTCAACATACTTTGAGATGACTTCTTTTTAAAAGTCATTCTTAGAATATTTATTCGAAATTCTCAGAAATTTAAATATAGTGATTAAAAACTATAGAATTAAATTATTTTTGACTTAAACTATAGAAATAAAAACTATAAAATAATGATTTAACTATTAGAAATTTAATAGAATGATTCTATTTTCACAAAAAATTCAATCCGAGTACATCTGTTTCTGCTTCCTATTTTTCACTGATTTGTGATTGCTCCATGTATTTTGTTTTCCAGCATCTTTAACAGATTTCCAGTCTCACGATTTGCTTCCAAGTTTACTATTATTCATTTTCTACTATTCATTCTCTTGATATGCCATTTTCTTTTACGCCATTGACCGGCATGTTTAGTGTTCAATGGAAAATGGTTTCCAGATGAGCATTAATTAAAATTCCTTTGTCTAGACCATAGTTTCCCAACGTTTTTTGTCCCACATCGCCCCCTTCTTCAGAAATTTTTTTCTCCCATCACCCCCCAATGCAATCTAACCCATAGGATCCTATGTTATACCCATAGCTTCCATCGCCCCGGAACATTCCAACACCCCCCCCCCCCCCCAGAGGACATTAACACCCACATTAGGAATCACTGGTCTAGACCATGGTCATGGTTGGTTTCAAAGGAACGAAAAGATAATTCATGTAAATGTTGTGCTTGTATGTGTTCAAGTGTTGTCATCTATCTTCCAAATCAAAAATAAGAATGAAATTTTTTTCTGCAAATTTCAAACTACGATTGTATTGGATGGAATAATTTTCAAAAACCATTGTAATTTCTGATTCATTTCATCTAGCTGGAACACAACTCAGATAATACACAATAAATATGAGTAAGTTTATGAAGTAAGCGAATATAAAGCCCAGGATAAAGAGCTTTAATGACTAAACTGCCTATGTTATTTCTCACCATATTACTCATCATGGCATATACAAATCTGTGTTTCCCCCGAATAATTTTACTTGTGCGGCTTATATGCCAGAGAGGCACCAAAATGATGTCTTGCACAAGTGAGAATTTTGTCCAAACCTTCCCTGCTTCTCAGGGCCAGATTACCATTAAGCAAAATAAGCACATGCTTAGGGCACCAGGGAAAAAAAGGGCACCACAAAAAAGTTATCAAATGCACATTTTCTTCCAGCATCCAGCAAAAATCCTAGAATTTTCAATTGATTTTATAGTTGGAGACCTTATCAAAAGGAAAGTGTTGTGTTGTTTCTGTGTTGTGTTCTACCTCAGCACTGCAAGCCTACATTTTAGGATGTCAAAATAATGCTGTAGATTAATCAACAGGGCTGCAACTAGATGCTTGGTCAACCGAGGCAAGCACAAATATTGGCACCTTGTAACATTACCTTGGGCCCCCCGCAGAATAGTCCTAGAGATCTAGTCATTTTGAAATCTTTTATTTATTTTCTAACCTTTAATTCACCTCAGAGAACCGGTCTGCTGTAGATTTTCGCCGATCGGCCGCCATTGTTTACATATCATTGTATTGCTAGATTTCATGTCAATAGTATTTTTATTCTGAAGTTATGCAAATAGCACTTGACTTTCATTATGTTAGTTTTCCACAGCAGAAGATCGCGCATCCTGATTCGATGGTGTAGCAGGGGATGCTGGGAATGACCCCTTTAAATAGCGGCGGTATGCTGGCAACGACACAAATATACAGAGTCACAAATGCACTGAACTGCTCTTACCAAGGCATTTCGCCCGATAAGGTGAGCACAGGAAATCTTCTTTTGCATCATCATGAACTGTTGATTGAGTAGCAGGCTTAGGCACGGCTCCGCCTGGTTGCCGATCACCTCTACCAACATCACGTGCTAATGGTGGTCGTCAGATTTCTTCACATGGCTGCTACATTACTGATCGAATTGTAGTATATTGACTCTACTGACACGGAAGTTCGTCGGACTTCAAATCTGAAGTGCAATAATGGGTCAGGAAATCATTAATTGAACCAGAAATGCAACCTTTCATGCGTTGCAACCTCCTTGTAATGTTGAGGGTTTAAAGGAAGAAATCTGTACCCTTTCTGGTCCGTCACTTGCGGTACCAGACCCGCCTGATCCCCTCTAGTTGCAGCCCCGTTGATTAACATATTTTATGATTGCACTATAATACCCAGTGCTGCTAAACCCTGAACCACAGTAACCAAAGTAAACGTTCGGAAAGTAATTGTTGAGGCCCAAAAACCATTGTTGCTTGACAATGCTTTTGCCCATTTGGAGCATTTGCCCTGCAGAATGAATTTTTTTTTTAGAAAAATGACCATTCCCAATAATGGCCACATTTGCACGGTCCTGTTACTGGCCATTTTTGGGAGGTTTCACTGTATTTTACAAACATCCTACATAAGGTATAATATTCATACATATATACATTCATTAAACACTGTGCTTTTTTTATATACCTAATTTGTCATAATCGTTTTGTATAATCAATATTTAACAAAGTCAAAAACTAAACTATTTTTTTTATTGTTTTCAGTGTAGAATACCTTTAGTATCTTGGGGGCAATATGGAAGCTCTATTTATAGTTTCATTAGGTTTTGGGTTATTCCATTTCAAATCACACACAGCAAAATGCCTAAATGAAACCCACGCGTCAAATATTTTGATAATATTTTTTTATTTGTTGCTTTTACCATCCTTACTAACTGTGCCGAATTACTACAAAAGGTTTCATTTTATGCATACATAGAGCAGTGAATTCACCGTACCAATCGAGGCAGCTACATCACCTACTGACAATATCAGCCTTTGACTCCTGTGCAAGGGCTGGACTGCCTCAGAAGGGAATTCACTAAATAATGAATGTCTATTTGCTGTTGCAGCCAAACTGCAGATGTCCAATTGACAAAGTCACCAATCAGTGGATTGCCACTCGGCTATCTCTTCTCCATTATGCTTATTTTTTTTTTTTAATCAGATTAGTCACACTGCTACAGTAAAAAGTCAGTGACAAACATGGTCTAATTTACTTCAAAAAAAGAAAAACAACAAAAAATCAGATTCACTTCTAGAATAAGATACTCACATAGCCCGGGCACAGCTAAAACCAGAGACTGATATATTGATTTCAAAAACATGTGTGCATCTGCTGAATATGCAGCTTCAAAAATTAGTGCTGGGAGAAACAACAACATTATGGTTTCTGGACTGGTTTCTGCAATTTCAGTAAAAGCTTTCAGTATTGCTAGTGTAGATGGATCATTTCGTTTTACTTTCTTGAGCCATACGATCAAGATACTAAAGAGAAAACTCAAAGCACACACTGCTACAGTATATGGGAAATGCAATTGCCATTTTTTCTGAATCGCCTGTATAAAAGCTAGAAGATAAAATAAGAACGGATGCAAATAAAACCATCACTGGGGGAAAAAAAAGGCATGTTAAACAGAATATGTCCATAAGACCAATATCAATTTATATTAAGTCTGAATGAATAAGCAAATCAAAACAAAATAAGGGATTTTCACTGTAGCAAATGTGTTTTGCCCAGTAATTTGGGCAAATAACAAAAATTGTGTGAGCATTCATACTTATCTAATTTCATTAATCCATCTAATACATGTGAAATACTTAAATTGTATTTTGCACATTTTGCCCAGCATGTTGAGAGATTGAAGAAACATGCAATACAATATCATACTTTTGCAATACAATATCATACTTTTGCAATACAATATCATACTTTTGCAATACAATATCATACTTTTGCAATACAATATCATACTTTTGCAATACAATATCATACTTTTGCAATACAATATCATGCTTTTGCAATACAATATCATGTTTTGCAGGGCAGTGCTTTAATTTTTTGCTCTGCTTATTATAATTTTTGAATTTCACACATGATCAAGTAATAGAAAAAAATATATACTATGTGTTTCCAGTTAACATATAATTTACAGGAACAAATATGTTCCACATCTGAAATTTACAACTAACTAAAATTTAGGATAGCAAAAGGAAGATAAGAGCTCAAATTTTGTGAAAAACAATCCTTCTGTCTTCTTTTTTTTTAGCCAATCAAGGATCTAATATTGCCTCCAAACACCTGTGGAATAAATTCAAACAAGCTCTCTCTTTGTTTTCTTTTCTCTATCCTCATCATCGCTAGGCTTTGTTGTAGCCCTACGAAGTTCTTTAATACAGTTCATACTATTTTCCCATTCATTTGGTTTTTTCTTCCCTTTCTTCTTTTTTCTCCAAACAGCGACGTGACCCTAGAAAAAATTGTTACTGCAGGGAGTGCCCCATCAAGGGGTTAGCGCATCAACTTCTCGATGAATATAAAAAACAAGCCCGCCGTTCGGAACCGGCAATAAATTGTAGGCCCCGTCTAATTAGCCCTTGTGTGCAGAAAATGACTGTGGTGAGACAAAAATGATCAAATGTTACCACATTTATCACCCATTCATCTGAAATTTTGTTTATATTGTGAAAAATATATATTTTTTTGTATCATATAAATGATAGTAAAAGGCTGTTCAAGTATTACGTCAGCAATTTTTTGGCATTTTTGAACCCCCTCCCCCACCCGTCAGCAAAATTTTGTCATCAGCTCTGCCTCCCCTAACACACATATTGATGGGATCAGAGATGTATGCTGGGGGGGGGGGGGTGAAACATGGACGGCTCGTTGCCCCTCCCTGATGATCGAAAAAAAAATTTTTTAATTAAAATTTTGGAAGAAAATACCTTTTATGTTGTAATCAATTACTGTTCATTTCATTGCCATTTGAAGAACTCAAAATTTATTTTCAAGAAATTCATTGCCACCCACCCTCTCAAGGCACGTATGCATGAGTGTTCCGATCTTGCAATGTATGACCCTCAGCAACGGTTCTAATCGACTTGTGGGTACACAAACTTCCTTTGTGTTCGTTGAAAAACGAACTGATTCCCGGTGGGTCCAGTTCAAGAATCTTTCACAACACCGAAACATATAGAAATCATTAAAGTGGCTCTGTAGGGGACATATCAATAGGGAGAAAGTTTGTGGGCACCTAAGAAACTAAGAAATGTCGTGAACTAAGAAACAATCTTTTTTTCTTTCAAACCAAGCACAACTCAGGTCTATCACCATCTATGGGCAATTTACTACCTAGTGAGTTGCGCCAGAAGTGTAACTGTGTGTGTACTTGACAGTCTGAGTGTGTATGTAGTGTTGTGTTCGATTTTTCAGTCCTGCCATCTATATTTCAGAAGTGAAGTGAGCGATGTGTTATGATTGAATTACATTTGTGCTGTTTATAGGTCTGTTGCTCTCAGTGGCGAGACTTTTTAACGGGGAGATTGGCTCGCACATGCACATCGAAGTTAGGAACCACAGAAAACCAACTTCAGCCGACCACCACTGCGGCAACAGTGGGATTGTTTTTAGTGCACAGAGCAAGATGCCATTAAAAATATTTCATATTTTCATAAAGGGTGGTTGATGACTTAAGCATCATACAAACCTTCCCCCCTCCCCTGTCATTAAAAGTCAGCAAATCAGAACCCTCTCCCTGATGCTGACGTAATACTTGAATAAACTTAATAATACTTAATAAATTTAGGGATGAATTTTAAGATTTAATTTTAATTTTAGGATGATTTGATTGATTGTAAATATAATTCAGTTTTCATAGCCTGAAACATTTAAAACAAAACAATTTTTGGTATAATCATCTTACAATGACAACTTTTAACTGAAGAATATTCCGAGAATATTTTATTGGTCAGGGGGTGAGCAGAGCCGTCTTAAGAGCATCATGGGCTCCCGGTCCACGTAATTTCTCTTATGCCTTACCAGACAAGTTTACCAGATGTACAAGTATGAAATGCGGATTTCAGAAAACAGATGGTGCACCAATGCAGTTTGTGATATAAAGATTTGACGCAGCGCCATTTTGTTGTGTCATCAACAAGTGTCAGATGCGCATGAATGATAAATTGGAAAAGTGTGTGCATAGTGTTGTATTGTTGTGTTCAATATGTCGAAAGTTATACTGAACAAAGAGCATTCGCAGACAGCATTAATTTTTTTGTTTTCATTTGAAGAAAACTGCTGCTGAATCATACCGATTACTTCGAGAAGCTTATGGTGAACATGCTCCATCTCAAGATACGTGTGAATGATGGTTTCGGTTTTTCAAAAGTGGCGACTTCGATGTTGCAGACAACGAACATGGAAAATCGCCAAAAAAAAAAAAAAAAGATGTGGAATTGGAAGCATTGTTGGACGAAGATGATACTACACAGACACAAAAACAACTCGCAGAGCAATTGGGCGTTAGTCAACAAGCTGTTTCCAATCGCAATGCCCCATGACAACGTGAAATGCTCCTTGACAATGTTCAATGGGCAATGCTCCATCACATACAGCAAAAGCGGTTCGCGGCACGTTGGAAGCACTCAACTGGAAGTTCTACCCTATGCGGCTTACTCACCAGACTTGGCTCCTTCCAATTACCACTTGTTTGCATTGATGGGTCACGCACTTTCTGAGCAACGCTTTGGTTCATACGAAGATGTGAAAAAATAGCTCGATGAATGGTTCGCAGCAAAAGGGAAAGATTTTTACTGGCCTGGTATTCACAAATTTCGGGAAAGATGGGGGAAATGTATAACAAACGATAGAGCATACTTTGAATAAAGCACTTTTTATCATTCTTCCAAATTTAACGTGTTTTTTTTTGAAAAAAAAACCGCATTTCATACTTGTACACCTGGTACATACTTACTCTCAAAAATTTCAACCAGATCACATTTTTGTGAGGTCCCTCTTCTCTGGAAGTCCCCAGGTGGGCCCATACATCAAGACAGCACTGGGGGGTGAGTGGTTTATGCAGGGTCATAACTAGGATTTTTGCAAACATTATTTTGCCACCCCCACAACTTAAAAATTTGATAATTTTATACTGGTGTTTTTTGTTCCTATCTAAAATTGCCCAGGGCAGTTGCTCCCCCCCCCCTCTAGTTCCAGCCCTGGTTTATGTTAGGGGAAAAAAACAAAACTGTTTTTATGATCATCTTCATTTTGAGAAGATACAGGACTTTTCTTGAATGGAGAAATTCTATATTACTTAATATTTAATGGCAAGTTGTTCAACTCAGCCATGTTGATTTCATTCTTTTGCTGCAAAGTTTAAATTTGTGTGCTGTGAACTTTAATTTCCCACTTCTTTCTATTGGTAATCTATTCCTTTCTGCTGCATGTATAAGTTACTGAGAGTTTGTGTCATTGCACTGACTTTAGAAGGCAACTTTATCAAACTCATTCCAATGCACATTCCTTTTTATCCCATGGCAGCACTAATATTTACTGCAGACTTTATGTCATATAGCTTTCCACAAATATATATAATTTTTTTTTATATTCTGCCAGTTATGAGGGAATCCCTACTGATGACTGGGGCTTGGATTTTTATGACCTAAAAATCTTCAAAATATACAAGCATTTATGACCTGAAAAACATAAAAACATGACCTAAAAACATTCAAATATGAAAATGATTTTCATGTTTCAAACAATTTATAATTTTATTCATTATTTCATTTCTTTTTTTCTAGTTATTGATCCTTATCTTGTTGAATTAAAACAGAAACAGAGTGAATGCCTCGATTTACATTGTTTAAATTTAAAAAAATCATTTAATTAATTTTAAAAATTTTTTAATCTCACCAAATTTATGTATTATTACATGTTCAAAACAAAGGGGAATAATAAAGTTGATATTTAGTTCCTTCTAAGAATTTTTTTGAAGAAATCAAACATTTTAAAAAAATCTTTTAAAAATTCAGAAAAATCACTAGGTAAAACAATAGCTGGAGATCCTACATCACAAAGAGGACTTAGATATTTTTGCAGTCTCTCTGATTCTCTCTCTTCCTTTAGTTGAATAGCAATAATGCTGCATATCAAGTCACTTATGTGCACAACTCTTAACATATTTTGCAAAATAAAATGGTGTTATCGGTGCTTAAAATATTTTCACCGAACACCTGAGAGAAATTCCTTGACTTTTTAACACTATGAACACACAAATTTAGTGATGGCCAGAACTAGAGAGAAGCCAACTACCTTCAAAAGGTAGCAAAAATTTAAGGGCTAGAATTTTTTTTTTACTTCAATATGCTGTCGCCCCTCGTTATAATGATCCCACGTTGCAGCGACCATTACATTACAATGACTGGTACGATAAGTCCCACATGTTGCAAATAATGACTATCCTATGTTTTCCTTTCGTCATGACCAAGGCCTGGATGTTGCTGCCCCAAGAAATCTAAAAAAAATGACTTAATTTTCAATCAAGATATCACCCCTAAAAATGTGGTAAAATATGTAGTATCAATTATCTGACGAAACAAGGTGAAATTCTGAAGCAGCTTGCCTTTTTTCATTCATCCATAATTACCAAAAATACATAGAAATATCCATTGAACATAAAGAAATTGAAAAAGTATTGTGATGTTTTTAGATAACAAAGGATTGTATAGAGAGTGTGTCAACTTGCAAGTGCAGTTATCGAGTATTGGTAAAGCCCTAGAGCAGCTACCGCAGAGCCTCGTAGGCCTATTTTCTATTTATTCATCAAAGTTACTGACTTATTTTTATTATTCAAAAATATTTATAATTATTTTTTTCAAATTTACTGCTTTTTTTTATTTTCCTCGAGCGGCCGCAGAGCATCAGTTGAGAACCGCTGCCCTAGAGATAATTTACAAAGAGATAGCTGTGCTATTGGACAGACAGTAGAAATATGGCTAGATGTATTGAAAAGTAAAGAATTATCTTCGTATAAGGAGTGTGTTGCACATCGCTTTGAAAAAGCACTAACTCCATTTCATTTCCTTGCAAAATGACTGATCCTGCTTTGAGAGGAAAAATATTAACTAAGGAACAAGAAATTTCTGCTGAACAATAGCTCAAAAAACTGAATACAGAATTTGTTATTGCACTACAGATGTTTCAAATAGAAGACACAGATTTCTATCCAGGAACAATGTTTTAACAAAACGTGATAGAGTCGGGTGAAGCAAAAAAGTGGTGGAAAATCATGCATTGCAAGGCAGAAAAAATAAAATTTAAATGCAGACTTTTGCAAATTTTTGGAAGACCTGCATTCAATTAGATCCATATCTGCATCAATTGAGCCTATTTTTTCTACTTTTGGATTAGTATGGTCAAAACTGAGAAACAAACTTGGATGTGAAAAAGCAAAGAAATTAGTGAAAGTGAAAGAAATAGTGAAAGATCACTCAAATCAAAAGGTGTTATTGAAAAGGATTGGTAATTGTGAGTTAGAAAACATTCATGAAAATGTTTATTTTCTTTACTTGTAAAAAAAAGACATTTAAAATATAATGGGAAGAAATATAATTTAAACAGCATTGAATGCATAAATTTATTTATGAATTTTTCTTAAGATAAAGCCAGGACCCTTTGGCAGAGATCTTTCATGGAGCCCCTCTATAATGAATTTATAGTAAAAAATAAAAAATAAGATTTGTCCTGGGCTGGAGCCCCGCAAGCCCCATCTTTTGGGGGGGGCCACAGATAGAGTATGACAATGCAATAACATCATTACAAAGTATACTGTTTGAGAGTAAATACAGTTTTAAGATGTAGTTCTTGTTGGGTTTTTTCATGGGTTTTTTTGGGTAGGGCAAAATCACACCAACCCTGGTTCCAATTCAACACCACTATATCCACTATCCAGTGAATCAAAGAGAAGTTCCATAATGCCGACAAGTTCCATCAGACTTATTGTCCTTAACAGCTGGTCACTTCCTCATTGGAACTGCACTAGGTTCATTCCATGTCAAATCACCCAGCCATGACACCCATAGTCTCAGATTTCAATGGGTTTTTTTCTTATTTGTTGCTTTTGCCATCCTCATTAACCATGTGAAATATTATTTGCATATCTCTAAAACTTTTTGAGAAAAAAAATGTTGGAATTTATCAAAAAATGATGCAATTGACTTTTCCGAGGCTCAATTTTTAATCGGCATTGTATGAGAAAATAAATCATAACCTTTTCAATTTTCAATATATTCAAGTGAAATTTCCACTAAAGTGTTCACAAAAACATACAGAATATGAATAAAAATAATTCATACACCTACATTTGAAATTTACATGCAAAAAAATTATGTAAACTTTGTTTTTGCAGAATTTTTCTTCAGAAAAAATACAATTTTTCAAACATATTTTTAGACCAGAGGCACAGCAGTTACCAAAACAAATTTTATTTTAAATTTCTCCTAAATGTATGAAGTAAAAAGACTGGAGGAAAAAAAAAGGTTTTTTGATCGTTAATATATTCCGGCTCGCAACACAAAATTCATCGAAATAAGACTGGATCGCTCCGATTTCAAATCATTCAACTAGATACTGAAATGCAACCCATCATCCTGGATTCCAATTATTATTTTTTGTTTATTACTTCTACCATCCTTGTTGATCATGCAAAATTTCATGTACATATCTCAAAAACTTTTGAAAAAAAAATGTTTTCTAACCACACGAATGACCACTCTAAGGCTAACCATTCACGCAATATTATTTTTAAAAAATATATCATAACTTTGCAGATTTTCAATACATTCAAAAGAAATTTTCACTAAAATGCTCTCAAAAAAATGCAGATTATGACTAGAAAAGAAAATTTGAACCTTTGTATTAAAAAATTAGATTGAAAAAGAATCGTTGAAATTTAATTTTTCATTCTTTTTATAATAAAAGGTTTGTAGAGTTTTTGAATCTCAAAGCACACTTAATGAAGATATTAAACAGAAAGCAAATGATATGATTATTTTGATAAAGTTAATTAGAAATAAGACTCAATTTAACCATCACAACAAGGGGAAAACTGCAAATTTTAACTCTGGTCCCTGCTTCATGGAACAAGGAAAAAAAATCTGTGAAGAGTTCAATGTCACTGAATATGCTGTGCGAAAAGCAGGAGAGCTTTTGTAAATGAAAAAGCAAAGGTGAGCCATTGTGTTTTTATTATGTTGTGTTTTATTAGAGATATGCAAATAATATTTCACACGGTTAATAAGGATGGTAAAAGCAACAAATAAAAAAAAAATCATTGAAATCTGAGACTATGGGTGCCATTTTGGCATTTTGCCGGGTGATTTGAAATGGAATGACCCACTAACGTTTTTTATAGAGCCAGAATTATTGGAGGTGAATATCCATTGTCTAGACCAGCAGTTCTCAACTGGTGCTCCATGGAGCTTTTGGGGCTCTTTGTGCACTCTCCAGGGGCTCCGCAGCAGATCGAAAAAAAATTAAAAAAACAGTAAAATTTAAAAAAAATTGTAAATATTTTTAAATAGTAAAAATAAATCAGTAACTTTGATGAATAATTTAAATATTGGCCTATGGGGCTCTGGAATGGAACTTTTTTACTTAAAAGGGCTCCACGGGTCAAAAAAGGTTGAGAACCGCTGGTCTAGACCATAGTTTTCCAACCTTTTTATCCCATCGCCCCCTTCAGAAATTTTTTTCTCCTATTGCTCCCCAACGCAATCTACCCCATAGGATCCTATGTTAAATCTGTTGCTTCTACCGCCCTCCTGGAACATTCCATCGCCCCCAGGGGGTGTTAACACCCATGTTGGGAATCACTGGTCTAGACAGATGACAGATGGCAACTACTTCAAAGGGTCTATCCAGATTTCTGGAGGATGTGAAGTTCTGAATTCCTATACAGACTTCAACAGAGGCCCAAATGGTGTTGTGTGACCAAGGATGTTAAAGTTGGAGACCTTATACTCTTAAAAAATGAACTGGTATCTCCATTGCAATGGAAATTAACCAGGATTACAGAAACATACCATGGAAGTGATGGAAAAGTTAAGAGTGGTATCTCTATGCCAGTGTTTCTCAGCTGCCTGACCGCAGCCCAGTATCGAGCCATAACACTAGTCACACTGGGCGCGAGTGATTCACAGTTTCATTTTTCCCATTGACTTCTCGTTAGTTGTGTGTATGACCGGGCCTTTCACTAACACAAAAAAGATTTACTCAGTCGCAGGCTTCCAAAGGAATGGGAACCACTGTTCTACGCACTTCGTCAAATACCTTCAAAAGGCCTATATCAAAGATGTGCCAACTTCCAGTGAATTGATCAAGTGTGATGAACCAGAGAGTTCATGGGTAGGGGGTTATGTTAGAGCTCACGTGGAACATTATCAGGGTTAAAAAGAAGTTATAATAGAGGGAACTATATATCCTGTTTGTGTTTTATTGCAGATGATATTGTTGATGTTGTAGTCTGCTTTTTGTGGGGGTGCATTATTATTGCCTGTTTAGCATCTGTGTGAGTGTGACCATGATGGACCATGATGGCAGTCAGCGGTCATGTCTGTCTGCCTGTGTGAGTGTGATGAGGTAGATATGTCTTAAGGAGATGAGAGTCTGCCAATTCTTATTTTGGGTTTATTAAAGTTTTTTTTCATTATGTTTAATTGAGTTTGACTTACTGAGCTTAATATCCTTCAGGGATCAGCAGGAGGGAGATTTCATAATATAAACAAAATTAGTATTGAATTAAAATTAGTACAGTCGACGCTCGATACAACAACCTCTTTCGCCCCGTTGAAAATGGACGTTCTATTGGGAGGATTGTTATATCAAAAGAAAAATATATATGATAGTCGTTCTATGAAAGCGATTCAGATATCCTGCCAGTCGTTGTAATGAAATGGTCGCTATAACAAGCATCAGCTGTATTAGAAATACCTATCTCGGTTATTGTCTAATTTTCACGTCGAGGAGAATATTTTCACCTCACTACTCTACTTGAACCAAATATAATTTTATTTTTGACTTTTAATCAACAGGTTGAATGAAAATTTCAATTTTAAAACTGGGCAAAGTCGCCATAGTTTATGGTAACAAAAATTTTCCAGCAAATGAAATGATATAAATATTATACTTGAACTCGGCCAATGTTAAAAAAAATAAACATACAAACAAAATTCTCACCTCCAATGACCAAGGGACCAAATATTGTGACATAAAATGCAGCATATTGCATGTCCCTTTGCTCTTCCGCATCATTAAAAGGGTCTTCCATTTCTACTGCTTAGTCAGTCAGGTAAGCCTAGATCGTTAAGCTGAAAAATAAATGATTTAACCTAGTCTGTCTTCATTCCAAGTCCACTAAAATACACTGAAGAGCCAAAAAAACTGGTCCACCTGCCTAATATCGTGTAGGGCCCCCGCGAGCCCGCAGAAGTGCCGCAACACGACGTGGCATGGACTCGACTAATGTCTGAAGTAGTGCTGGAGGTAATTGACACCATGAATCCTGCAGGGCTGTCCATAAATCCGTAGGAGTAAGAGGGGGGTGGAGATCTCTTCTGAACAGCGCGTTGCAAGGCATCCCAGATATGTTCAATAATGTTCATGTCTGGGGATTTAGGTGGCCAGCGGAAGTGTCTAAAGTCAGAAAAGTGTTCCTGGAGCCACTTTGTAGCAATTCTGGACGCGTGGGGTGTCGCATTGTCCTGCTGAAATTGTCCAAGTCCGTCGGAATGCACATTGGACATTAATGGGTGCAGGTGATCAGACAGGATGCTTACGTACCTGTCACTTGACAGAGTCGTATCTAGACGTATCAGGGGTCCCATATCATGCTAACTGCACACGCCCCATACCATCACAGAGCCTCCACCAGCTTGAACAGTCCCCTGTTGACCTGTAGGGTCCATGGATTCATGAGGTTGTCTCCATACCCGTACACGTCCATCAGCTCGAAGCAATTGGAACCGAGACTCGTCAGACCAGGCAACGTGTTTCCAGTCCTCAACAGTCCAATGTCGGTGTTGTCGGGCGTAAGCTTTGCGGTGCATCGAGGCGTAAAGCTTTGTGTCGTGCAATCATCAAGGACACGAGTGGGCCTTCGGCTCCGAAAGCCCATATCGATGATGTTTCGTTGAATGGTTTGCACGCTGACACTTGTCGATGGCCCAGCATTGAAATCTGCAGCAATTTGCGAAAGGGTTGCACGTCTGTTACGTTTAATGATTCTCGTCAGTCGTTGTTGGTTCCGTTCTTGCATGATCTTTTTCCGGCCGCAGCGATGTTGTAGATTTAATTTTTTACTGGATTCCCCATATTCACGGTACACTTGTGAAATGGTCGTACGTGAAAATCCAAATTTCATCGCTACCTCGCGGAGATGCTATGTCCCATCTCTCGTGCACCGACTATAACACCACGTTCAAATTCACTTAAATCTCGATAACCTGCCATTGTAGCAGCAGTAACCGATCTAACAACTATGCCAGACACTTGTGTTATATAGGCATTGCCGACCGCAGCGCCGTACTCTGATTGGTTCCATATCTCTTTATTTGCATAAGCATGCCTGTACCAGTTTTTTTGGCTGTTCAGTTTATGATAATCCTGTTTTCAAGCAATAATTGTATATGGGTGCAGGGTGATTGACATGAAATAGAACATAACTTTATAGATAATAGTAATAAGGTAATAATAAATAGAACATAACTTATGTAAACAACTTAAGAGTTTACATAGAATACGGTTGGACTAGCTTAGAACAAAATCAAAGTAAAGGAAGCTGCAAAAACATTCATTATATTATGTGAACTTATTAGACTTTGAGAGCCGCAAAAAAAAAAGGTTTGGAATTTATGTTAGCATTTACAAGGAAAGAAGTCGTCACAGAAAAGTTTGAAAAATATATATTACTTTCGATGGTTCTTAAAAAAAATATGCTTGGCCACTGAAAAATTTGGCCCAAGAATAAATTTTTTCACGTGAATACTTTACTCTTAAACCAGCTATCCGACTAAATCTCTGAAAAAAAAAAGTTGGCGTAGAAAAATACTTGCTCATATTTCAAGTGGAATTATGTTTGAAAACATATTTCACACACACACACAGTTTTAAGTCTACCAATCTCCTGAGGCATATCCAATGGTATATTACTAATGCCAGGACTGTGCTAGCTGCCGGGAAGCCAGGAAGAGGTTCACACATGAAGCCCAGTTGCTATTTTATTTTACATCTAATTAAACTACCCCCACCCCTTCAGCTTAAGGCCCGAGTTGATATATCTGGTTTGGATACCAGGCTTGAACAATACACTTTGATAACAAAATCATTTTACTCTTTTACACCCCCCCCCCCAAGCTGAGATTATAGTGTTTATTTTGCAAAAAAGATTTTAATCCCCCCGAGAAAATTCTGCGTACGCCTATGCATAAAGGTGACTCTTCTTTTGATGATGGGTATAGGCAGTACTTGTGAAGAGAAAAACGGTTGAAGACTTCTGTTGTAAATAGATGTGCCAAAGACAAATTCAATGATACTCACTGATGTTAATTATGGCTTCCAATTTGGGTACCAGGATAGCAGTAAGCTAAGGCAGTGGTGTTAAAGCCGGGGGTGCTGCAAGTGCTGTGAAACCATAATGTTTTTCAGCACAGGGTGGATCACCTACAGAATTGATTCAGAAATGAAAAAATCTCTTAGATTTCTCTTTTCTTTTTTTCCCCATAAATAACAAAAATGGGGGAAAAAATTAGACATAAAACTGCCTATTTCCTTCCTATGTGTCTAGAATCTTGCCAAAGCAATTGATAGCCTTCAGGTGCTGATAAAGGGGGCTTAATGTAAAGCTCAAATCCCCCACACTTCTCTTAATTTTTGCTTGTATCAAGAATTCCCTGTTTTATCTAAGAGATGGAAGGTGAGGTGGAGTGTGCCGATCAAAGACAAACACTTCCTCCACATTTAGAGATATTAAAATATATTTCAAAACAATTATATGCACATGAAACCTACTAAAAATTATGCAACAAGGGGGATCAAGTGACTTTTATGGCATCATTTTGATGGGGGAAAAGATGTCCGCTCCTAAAAACTTTTCTGGCCTAGATTTTTGTAATTTGCTGCAAGCTCTATTATAGAATAGCTTATATATACAGTGATGTGTAAGGATTACAACGAAGCAACTACATAATGATAAGCAAGGGACTGGAAAAATGTATCACAGATGGAATGCATTAATACTCTCAAAAGCGCATCAGGACAGGTGGGTAATTTATCGTTATTGAGGGTACTATTACATAGAGGATTTTCAGTGTATTTTAGCAACCTATAATCTGGGAAGTAAAAAAACTGTCGCTGCATGCAAGTGTCATGCTTTTCTATTTCGGCTTAAATTTTCCTACTATCATGACATGTTTTTCTTTGTACGTTTGTGGCATGATACAGTTTATATAATTTGACTAATTGATTTCCACTGTTGCCTTTTCGGTGCAATTTTTCTCAGTATAAAAATAATAGTAAATACACAATATGAGATGTTCTTTTCTCTCCCTTTCTCTTCCTTCTTCCTCATGTGACTCATGCTTTGACCTTCACACATAGGCTAGTTTGCACTATTTTATAGAGACATCTATGCCGCCCACTCTTTTGTGACAGATCAGCGCGAATGCCTTTTTCTTTTTTTAAAATTCTAAAAGTTTTTAGCATTCCTTCTCTGTCTCAGTCACTTATAACTTTTTTTAAAGATGTCATCATGTTTATAATTAGCCCTGTTTAGGAGCCAGTTGACAGCTGTATTAAGAATTCTTATATTTATTTATTTTTGTAATTTGCAGTTTGCAGGGTACGGTAGATATTTTGTGTTGAGTCCTGTTTTCATGAAAATTTTCCTTATTTTTGTGAAAAGGGACATTAATTTTGTGAAAAGTAAGTCATTTTGTGGGGAGCAAAATAATAGTTTTTTTTTTTTGACAAAAGAAATGGACTGCCAAATTTCGTCCTCTGTGACTCACGAACTATTCACATTATAATCTGACAGAAAATGCATAGCCTTGAAAAAGAAAAAGTATTTCTTACATGGCTAAATAGTAGTACCTGCTAAACATGTTTTCAATGAGTTCTTGGAATATGCATGTGTTTTCTCTATCTTTTGATTCATTTGTTTTAATTAGATTTTGGCCTTAACCCTTTAAGCGGTTTTTAAAATTTTTCTGATCCGCATTATAACTGCCACATTCGAAACCTTCCCAAATTGCCATGTATTTTAAGAAGAATTTTTTTCGATTGTGAGCAGAGATAACTGTTTCCCCCCACAACAAGAAAATTTACTCTTTCCATCGCTTTTATTTCCCTCAATACAATACAAAAACACCTGCCATGACGTGTGACTTTCTACAGGAAGAGAAATTTTTTTTGGGAAAAAATATTTTTGTACTATTTATACTGAGTGTATATTTTTTCCTATATTTTCCTTTCCCCCCCCCCTCTTATTTAACCTTGAACAAGAGCTGGCTTCGCCCATTGTCAGTTGATTGGTTTTAAGGGGGGATGGAAAACATGTTTAATTGTAATTTTACAATAAAACATTTTACATCCCAGCAATGTTTCCCCCTTCCCCCAGCAAAACAGCTCCACTGCATTTTTAGAAGATAAAATATCTCGTGGTGAAAGATCGAGTTTGATGAGATATCTCTGGATTGTTGCTGAGAGGGTAAAATATAATTCATAAGCTTTTAAATGTATAATTTGGATCATTTGATTTCTTTATTATTTTTGGCATACACCACATACTTTTAAAATGTATTGAATAAATTATCGTTGAAGTTTAAATCTTTGTTGGCCAAGTTTTATCTTCATTTTTATGGCCAAATGTATTGCTTTTATAAACATGAATTTTTCCCTTGTTGATATGGTGTGGTTCTCCTCGGTCTCAGTAATTTAAGAATATTTCTGATTGGTTCTTGGATCAAAGTATAATCAATCAATTAATTTGATATTTTTGTCTTTCACTTTAAAGTTAAATTTTACAGAGATTACACTGATGTGCTATAGCGCATCAAATACCCGGGAATTTCAGAAAAGGACGAATAAAAACTTGGTTCACGCATCCCGTGGGACGTGCTCTCTAGTAATAGACAATCAATATATAAGAGCCTACTTATAAGTTGGTAAATTAATCTTTGTTTCAAATCGGTTTGAACATGTTTTTAGAAATGATTAGCATTATTTGATTCACAGCACATTTCAGGCAAGAAACTATAATTTCTTTTGCAACAAGTATCACACCGACTTCTGTCAAAACCTAAAGCGCTTTCTCGCCAAACTGAAGAATGCTCATATATAAAAATGTTCAGAGACTCACAAGCAAAAAAATCTATGATAACAAACAAGGTTTGTGAGCCTATTGTGTGAAATTTAGTGAGCCTATGCAGGGCCATCATTTCAACTTTTTTCAGGGGGGGGGGGAAGCAAAGTACATGTACTCAATGTATATATATATATTTGTATACATATATTATATCATTTTTTATAGATTTTCAAAAGCTGGGGGGGGGGGCAACGGCCTCCACCCTGACCCCCCAAACGATGGACCTGGGCCTATGCTCCCTAAATTCCAATGATGACAAACACGATAATGAGGTACAAGACCAGGGCTGGACAAAACTCAAAAAAATTCAAGTGCCAGAACAATTTCTTAGGTGTCAAAAAAAAATTTTTACCCGAAGAAAAAGGTCCAAAATAATGCTTCTTTTGACCTTTTCAGGTCATAGTGACCTCCCCCCTTTCATGTCAGAGGCATGATGCTATAAATTTTGTGCTGTTCTCAGCCTGCAATTCCTTCCCCCCCCCCCAGTAATACACTCTATCGTTAGTACATAGGATCAGTACTCGTACAAAGTTGCCAACATCGCATCAGTAGCAGTCCAATATACTAATGATATAGGGTGCTACTGAGATTTAGTAATTACACAAAGAAAATTTTAGGTGCCAACAGTGCCTTAATTGGCCATTCCTGTGCAAGAATTTGTATTTAGGCCCCCTTCCTCCATTCTGGGCCTCTCCTTTTCCACGTGAGCCCTGTGTGGGTGCACCCGCCTAGTTACGGCACTGGGTGCCAATACCAATTTTTTGGTCACCATGGCAAACCTGGTGTCTGGGATTTGTCCAGCACTTCCTAAAATTTTGAAAGACCCGAAGCGCCAAAGTAACCAGTTGGTGGTTTATTTTCGTAGTCACCGCTAACACTGATTTTTTTTTTTTGCGCCAAGCAAATGGCGCTTTTGTTGTGGAAGTCAGTTCAAAATGGCCGACAAAAACACATACAATAACACAAAAAACCGAATAAATCTAACATGCGGTAATCAAATGAAATATGCAGCAAACTGCAAAGAAATGATCACAAACTGAATGAAATACGTGGTTAATTAATGCGGCTGATGAAGGGTTGCTAAAACTGGCAAAAACACAGATTCGGCTATCAGGGTTGCCAATTTTGGCGCGAAAAAAATCGCTACGTTGGCGCTGACCACGCTCATGGAAAATTAACCCAGTTGGCAGCAAGAAAAATTCACTTTATTCGGAACCGGAAACATCGACCTCACAAAAATCACTTTGCACAGGGACAGTGCCGTCTTAAGGCATGGGCCCACCCGGGCACGGCCTGGGGGCCTCAAGAGAAAAGGGGCCTCACAAACATGAGATATGGTTGAAATTTTCGAGAATTTGCCCGATAGAGCCTCAGAAAAATCACTTGGCTCGGGGCCCATGATGCTCTTAAGATGGCCCTGCACACGGGGGGGGGGGCACATTGTGCTCATGAGACGGCCCCTGGCAATAGCCCGCTTAGCCACACTGTATATACGTCATTAGGTCTTGAAAACATATTGGTTTGGGGTTTATTGATGCTGTTAGAACGGGCCAATAGGCACATTGCAACACAAAAACGTGAATGTTAGATAGCTCTAAGCTAATTACAGTCAAACCTCGTTAATGAGTCACTCTTGGGAAAGCAAAAATATGACTTAGTAAGCGGAGTGACTCGTTAAACGGAGTAAGCCATAGCTGTGCCAATTCCTACCTGAGGACAATTGGGAATTCCAAAACGTGACACGGTAAGCCGAGTGACGTGTTAACCAGGTGACGCACTAATGAGGTTTGACTGTATATTAATTCAAGAATCTCGAAACTAGGGATTATTACCAATGAGAAGTAAAATTAAACGATGCCGTTTCTTGCACGGAGTTTGGTTTTCCCTCAGCACGATATTTCTACATAATAAACAACAATATATTGAACAATAAATAACATTCCTCCAGGACGACTGAAAATACTGCTTACTACTTGTTTCTTTTCGAATTAAGCGCCAAGTTTTTTCCGTATACAAAACAACATTCTCAACAAAAGAGCACAAACTTTATGAACTTCGGTGTGGCATCGACGATATTTCGTTCCGAAAAACTATAACGCCATTGGAAGGGCAATAATTTGAAGACCATATCGTTCATATTTTTCCGAGCCATAAGTTTCTTATAGGACTTTTATGACCTAAATAAAAATCGGCAGAATATGCTCCGAAAAATGCATTTATTCCCTAAGAAAACTTCAAATATTCTGTAAAAGAACTAAAAATATGTCTTTATAGATAGGCTAACTATATTTCCTAGACGAAAAATCACCAATCATTGCCAAAAACGATGCTAGAGGCAGTGGTTAAATGTGACTACTGTTATTGCTAATATAGCCAAAAAATTTCCAACGTGGAAAATAATGTAATCGGCGAATTAAGATTAATTTCAGACATCGGACTAAAATTTCCAACCTCTGGACGCCTGCACTAGAGCAATTACAAAACAGATGGCGCCACTATTACTGGCCAAAAATTTCTGGGAATTTGGATGGTTATTGGTCAATAAAAAAAACACAAAAACACATGTCAGTGAAGACATATGTAAGGATGACGTCACTCTCCGCTATCATAGGAAGGTTTTTAACAACTGGATGTTGCGAAGATATATTTTGGAAAGAGATCCAGAAAATTCAACTGCCCCTGCGTGGAATCGAACCCACGTCCTTTTACTTTCCGGCGTCTAGGGCGTTCCTCCGGAAAGTGAAAGGACGTGGGTTCGATTCCGCGCAGGGACAGTTGAATTTTCTCTCTGTCCAAAATATATCTTCGCAACATCCAGTTGTTAAAAACCTTCGAAGAGATATGTTTCGAAATGAAAAAGAAAAATTTTATAGGAAAAAAAAAGAAAAATAATTCCGGAAACCTGAAAAGAAGGACAAAAACAAAAGGGTGAATTTTCCGCAACGTAGGAGGCCGCTTGAAATGACATCAGAAAAATGGACATACCCTCCCAAAGGAGGACGTCTGGTAACTCTAAGAAAATGGTTATTAAATAAACCTTTATAGCTCAGTGTTAAGAACACAGTTGATGTTTAGTAAAAAAATGGCAGGCAACAAAATTATCTGGGACCGTTATGTTAACCGTCGAAGTAACATAGTTTTTATTCCTCTTATCACATCTTTTTTATCATCGTTCATTTTTAGTACAGTTAACAATGTTCACTATAGATCAGAGCCGGATTTGTGGTTTTTCTACTTGTACGCTACACGAATTTTGCAGCCCCTCTCCCACTCTAGTCTGGTTTTTCTGATTTTCATGACCACCCATTCCTTGAATTTACCTTTCTGTACTATAGCCAGCTCAGTCCCCCCCCCCCCACAATGAATACGCCTGTGTCTTTAAGTCACTCTTTTGGACACACTCCCCATGCTCACACACTCTATAGGTCACTCGCTTAATCATTCACATGGTTTTACATGGACATTTACATACGAGCCCTGTAGAGGTCACTCATATGCTCGCACGCACTCTAGGTCACTCTTTTGGTCACTTCCATTTTCTACATTCTAAATCACTTTTTTGGTCACTTCCGTTTTTTACATTCTAGATCACTTTTTTGGTCACTTCCATTTTCTACATTCTAGATCACTTTTTTGGTCATTCACATGCTTGTACACTCTCCAAGCCATTCTTTTTGGTCACTCCCTGACCTGTTCCCTATCTCTCAATGTCACTCATTGGTCATTCTGGGCTTGTGCACGCTGTAGGTCACTCTTTTGGCCATTCCCCTGCTTGTACACGCTTTAGGTTGTGGCGCTGCGATCGTCACGAGAAAGCGCGCGCGTCCGTGGAGAAAGAAAAGAATTATTGCTTCTTCTTCCGGCGCTCGACAAGGTTGTAACACCTCTGTGTGAATAAATTTCTCTTTATCTATTTTGTCGTTTTGGGAACCACAGTTTGGTGACCCGGCATCCAACGATAACGATGTCCAATCCATCGGAGCAACCAACGATGCCCAATTCATCAGAGCAACCACCTGCAATGTTCCGAGTCGCTGTCAAAGCCCCACCGTTTTGGGCCAAACAACCTCATCTATGGTTCAAGCAATTGGATTCTCAGTTCCTGGCGAGTGGAATTACCTCCGATGCCACTAAATACCACACAGCCGTTGCAGCCATGGATACGAGTGTTTTGGCACATGTCAGTGACCTCATCATGAATCCACCGGCGGCAAACATGTACGACGCACTAAAAAGACGCCTCCAAGCTGAATTTGCTGAACCAGATGAGCGACGCTTACAACGTTTGATGTATGAAGTCGAGCTGGGCGATCGTCGACCTTCGGCGTTACTCCGAGAAATGCGGGATCTGTCCAGTGGCCGTCTCAGCGATGAAATACTTCGAAGTCTATGGATACAACGGTTACCATATCAAGTTCAAGCAATCCTCTCCACAAGTTCAGAAACGTTGGAAAAGTTATCGGAGATGGCAGACAAGATCATCAGCGTCAGCGGCAAAGCAGAGGTACAGAATATTTCACCAAATCTCGATCACCCACAACAACTTGACGTGCAGCAGCTGACTGAAAAAATAGAGACATTGACATTGCAAGTTGACGCGCTACGTCGATCTCGAGAACAACGTGGAAACCCTCAACGTCCTCCCAATCGAAACCGCCACGAAGGTGCAAAATCCATGAGGTTTCGAAACGATCTCTGCTGGTATCACCGTGAATTCGGACCCAACGCCCGTAAGTGTGTGCAACCATGTAGTTTCTATTCGGGAAACGACCAAACCGACAACTAATGGCGACGAGGGAGTCGGTTTCATTCAGCAGTCGCCTTTTCATCGCAGACCCACTAAGCAAGCTTTCGTTTCTCATCGACACTGGTGCGGATATTTCCGTAATACCCCCTTCGGCAGCTGATAGAAACAAACCACAGTCACTACTCACGCTTACCGCGGCAAACGGTTCTACAATAAAAACATACGGAAAGAAAATGATAAAACTAAGTCTCGGATTAGCAAAAACTTTTCCATGGGTGTTTACCATTGCTGATGTATCCCGACCAATAATCGGCGCCGATTTTCTGAAAAGATTCCGACTCACGGTGGATTTGGGAAACCGAGTTTTGGTCAACAACGGGGGTGAACGGTCTACAACCGGAACAACTGTTTCTCCAACTGTTTCCCCTGCAGTAACTGTGACATGTGGACATGAGATTTTCCACAATCTATTACAAGAATATAAAGAGCTCATGGAAGAAACATCAAGTCCAGTGCAAGCAACACACGAAACGGTGCATCACATCGAAACTACAGGAGTACCGGTTTACGCGAGAGCCCGTCGATTAGGCCCGGAGATGCTGCGAGCTGCCAAAGCTGAGTTCGATAAAATGATTACCATGGGTATATGTCGCCCTTCAAATAGTCAGTGGTCCAGTCCCCTCCACATGGTGAAAAAATCCGACGGTTCGTGGAGATGCTGTGGCGATTATAGAGCTCTCAACGCGAAGACGGTTCCCGACAGATATAGCATTCGGAATATTATGGATTTCACTATGGATCTGCACGGTAAATGCATCTTCTCTACCATAGACTTGAAACGCGCTTACCATCAAATACAATTGTCTGCTTCCGATGTACCAAAAACTGCTATTGTCACCCCTTTCGGACTCTTTGAATTTAACGTCCTCAGTTTCGGGTTGCGAAACGCTGCGCAAACGTTTCAGCGCTATATAGACGAAATATTGCGAGGACTTCCATTCTGTTTCCCTTATCTAGACGACGTGTTAATTGCATCTTCAAACCTTGAAGAGCACGTCGGTCATGTGCGTGAGGTCTTGAAACGTCTGTGTACACACGGATTAAAGATAAATATCGACAAATGCGTGTTCGCATGCAGCTCAATCAAGTTTCTAGGACATTTAGTCAACTCTCAGGGCATTGAACCGCTACCAGCCAAAGTCGATACCATTGACTCTTACCCAAGACCCAAAAACAAGGCAGAACTTCGCCGATTTGTCGGTGTGGTTAATTTTTACCGTCGCTTTTTACGGAAAGCGGCTGCGATACAATTGCCACTGCATCTAGTACTTCGAAATTGTACGCGTCATGACAAAACACTTATTACCTGGACACCAGAGCTCATTAAAGCTTTCGATGACACAAAACTCGCTGTTAGAGAAGCAGTTCTTTTGACACATCCGAGGCCCTATTCCCCAATTGCACTCGTAACAGATGCCAGCAACATAGCTATCGGCTCAGTGGTACAACAACGAGTCAATGATAGCTGGCAGCCGCTCGGGTTTTTTTCCCGCAAACTGAGTGATACTGAAAAGCGATACAGTGCTTATGACCGCGAACTTTTGGCAATTTTCGCATCGATCATTCACTTCCGATATTTACTGGAAGGTAAACCTTTCACGGTTTTCACAGATCATAGGCCGTTAGTGTTCGTTTTCAATCAGAAAGCCGACAAGCTTTCTCCTCGACAAATTAATCAATTAAATCTAATTTCTCAGTTTACAACTGATATTCGTCATATCGAGGGAAAAAGCAATGTGGTAGCGGATGCTCTCTCGCGAGCAGGAGTTGACCTACTTTTTCCTTCTTCCATGAATTACGACCTCATCGCTGAAGCACAGAAGAATGACCATGAACTGAAGCAGTTGCTTGACGGAAATATACCATCTTCACTCGCTCTTCAACAGCTCTCTTCCCCATCTGGAAAAACACAACTTTTTTTTCGATACCTCGACATCTAAACCACGGCCTTATATCCCTAAACAATACCGTTGGGAAGTGTTCAAAATTATTCATCAACCTGCGCATCCGGGTGTTAAATCCACTGCTAAAATGATCATCGACAGATATGTATGGCCGAACATGAAGAAAGACATCCGAAATTGGGCTCAAGCGTGCATCGCCTGTCAGAGGTCAAAAATTCATCGTCATACCAGCCCTCATATTGGACAGTTCGTATCTCCATCTCGACGATTTAGTCACGTGCACATCGACATAGTGGGCCCGCTTCCATTATCAGAAGGTTATCGCTACTGCCTCACTTGCGTAGATCGCTTTTCAAGATGGCCCGAAGCCATTCCTATAGCAGATATTACTGCTGAGACTGTTGCTAAGGCTTTCATACATACTTGGGTTGCACGGTTTGGAGTACCAGAAGTGATCGTTACTGATCAAGGTCGACAATTTCAGAGTGATCTATTCCGATCTCTCGGCAAACTACTGGGGATCAAACAAAATCGTACCACTCCATACCATCCGGAAGCGAATGGTGCCGTTGAAAGGTGGCATCGCGTCCTTAAAGCAGCGATCAAGTGCCATTCATCAACAGATTGGGTGGCAGTATTGCCAATCGTCCTTCTAGGACTAAGAGCGGCATACAAGCCGGAACTGGAATGCTCCACATCTGAACTGGTATATGGTGAACCTATCAAACTCCCTGGCGAGTTCTTCTCAGCTTCCACCACAGACGTCAATGAGAAACAGTTGCTCACTGAATTACGACAACACTTTTCGAAAATTCGACCTGTCCCAGCGTCTCACCATAATAAATCCAAAACATTCATCCATAAAGAACTTGATCATTCCACTCATGTTTTCCTTCGCAATGACGCTGTCAAGAAGCCATTGCAGTGCCCATATGATGGCCCCTATGAAGTGGTCGCAAGGCGCAATAACACTATCACCATCAAATGCAAAGGAAGAAACGTATGTGTGAACATTGCACGAGTGAAACCAGCGCACATTGCCACTAACAGTGACAGTACAAACAGTGAACCCATTGTGACCCGTTACGGCAGAGTAAGTCGTCCCCCGAATCGTCTCATTGTATAAGTGTATTCATAATCCCGTCCTTATATGTGTATATATATTTTTCTTTCTTTTGTTGTCAATAATTAGTTCGTGCGATCCGCACTGGAGGAGGGGGGGTACTGTGGCGCTGCGATCGTCACGAGAAAGCGCGCGCGTCCGTGGAGAAAGAAAAGAATTATTGCTTCTTCTTCCGGCGCTCGACAAGGTTGTAACACCTCTGTGTGAATAAATTTCTCTTTATCTATTTTGTCGTTTTGTGAACCACAAGGTCATTCTTTTGGTCACTCACAAACTTTTTGTTCACTCACATGCTTGAAATTTCTCTAGATCACTCGTTTGGTCACTTATTCACCTAATCTCTCGCTATATCCTTGATGGTAAATGTTTTGTCGATCTTAATGTACGTATTATGATATGTTATTCCTGTACATTAGTTAAGATCTTTAGTTGGTCATTGTGCTATCCGAATATTTTAGATTTTAGTGAATTGATAACAGCTTTTTACAAAGATCGGATGCTTGCTTCTTAGAGAGCTTGATCAATCCCAATTCCAACTAACTTCGGCTTAAATATGCTATGTTCGGACGTAATTGTGACTTTTGAGTTGCGTCGAGTAAGCATTATATGTGCAAATAAAATTTATATTGGCTATGAGTGAGTATCATATCCGTATGCTCCATAAGATGGATAACTCCATCTTATCTGCTGTATACGTTACTGCCAAACATTGGCGTACGCAAAGAGCCCCCCCCCCCCACAAAAAAAAAAATTCTGCGCAAGCCTATGCTGCCAAAGCCTGAAGTTCTTCGGTTACTTCGCGAACCGGCCAGCCCAGCTGATCATGGCAATGTTCGAAATTCGTACTTTTCCGGCCCCTATGCAGTAGAACCTCGATTATCCGAACACATCGAGACCGAAGGGGGTGTTCGGAAAAGTTCGGAAAATCGATTTCGAAACCATTTCGATAATGCAAAGGAATAAATTGAATTTAAGATGAATTCGTAAGACGAAAGAAAAAAAAGCTCTAAATCTGCTCTTATTCATGCGTTTCTTTGCTTGTCAATCGTTTATAACTACATACACTATACCCGGATCTGCCCCTGTTTGCATCTATAGCAGTGCCGTCTTAAGGCATGGGCCCACCCGGGCACTGCCCGGGGGCCTCAAGAGGAAAGGAGCCTCACAAAAATGAGATCTGGTTGAAATTTTAAAGAATTTGCCTGGTAGGGCCTCAGAAAAATCACTTGGCCCGGGGGCCCATGATGCTCTTAAGACGGCCCTGATCTATAGCTCACAATTATGGTATGTATAATTGTTTGGAAGTGAATTATTGTATAATATCGAACGAAGCTATCGCGTTGGGAGATACGAGGATTCAAATTCCAAGAAAATACCAACTGTTGAGCATTGACTATAGAAAACTGAAAATGAGTTAGATTGAAAAGCTGTTCGGTTGACCGAGTTGTTCGGATAAACTAGGTTCTACTGTATAAATCAATCCCTATATATCGTTCCCTGATTCGGGGTCATCGCCATGTTGGTGTATTTTTGGTGATAATTATGGCCATTTATAATTATCCGTCCTATTGCAACCCTAATGATTGATGAATGAATCTCAATATAGATTCCCTATTAGGTCTAATACATATGCAAGGTGCATAGAAAACAGCGGGTATGGCATTTTATTGGCTAGCCGTTGGGAAAAAACAATTCTAAATGCGGAAAAACCGTTTTACCCGCATTTAACGCTGCTTTTTTCGCAAATTTCCACCGTTTTTCGAATTCAAATAGCTCAATGAATAGGCACTTACAAACAGTGAAACACTTAGAACAGTGGAACGTGGAATTTTTTTGTTGGCATCAGGAGAGACAGGGCAACAACTGTCTAACTGAATTTCGGGGCACACGGGAATATATAAAAAGTCAATTATTTTATTTTAATAACTTTACAACCCCTTGAAATATGAATGACGTATTTGAGTGTACTACACGCTATTTGAAAACTTTTTCTAATTGGAAATATACCTCTAGGATCAAAGGTTCACCAGTAAAATGCCATACCCTCTGTTTATCATGCACCCTGTATAGGGATCGATATATGGGGCCATACAAAGACCGATGAAAGCCCGAATTTCGGACATTGGCCAGCTCAACTGGGCCGGCGAGTTCGCGAATTGGCCAAGTTCTGGGTTTTGCGGTAACATATATACTCCGAGACCTGAAAATGGAAATATGTTCAAATTTCGTTTTGTACGTAAATGTGGAAAGATAAAACAGAGTTAAATGATCCAGGATAAGAAATTATGAAACACAAAACAAAATAGGATAATTATCACAAAAAAAAAAAAAAAAAAAAATGAGTAACTTTGCCTGGTTTTAATTTACACAAAAATTGCCACGTTTTTAAGACAAATAAATCACACTGGTCGAATGGTCGACGCGTTTCGGCTCTTCAATGGAGAGCCGTCATCAGGACCTCGTGGTCAGAACTCACACGAATGAAGAGTGATGTTTACGTCTGGTCGTCCGAAGAGTTCGCCTTTGTATTTGCTGCGTCCGAGTGGTCTTTGGATGCGAATTGGGGAGCCATCTGTTGTAAAGTGTTGAAAGTTTTTTTCACCACTGAGGTTAATAAAGCCTGTCCAAGCTGACGAAATAGGTGGTGTGTTTCTTCCATCATTAACGAGGAAATTCTGGCATGTTCTGATGAAATATCCCTCGAGAAAATTCAATTCCGAATTGTGTGTTGCTTTTTTAAAAACAAATGCTTTGTCAAAATCAAAATGATGTGAATGTTGCCAGCAGTGTTGGGCAATAGCCGAATTATCCGTCCGTCCCTTCTCAACATGCCTTCGGTGTTCGAGAACTCGAATATTTAGATTTCTTCTAGTTTGGCCAATATATCCATTTTCACAATTCTTGCATGGGATGAAGTAGATACCAGATTCTTTGGAGGGTGAGATAGGATCTTTCAGATGGGAAAAGGTGAGTATATTATTCAAACTTTGGATCAGGTATGTTGATGACACATTCACTTTAGTTGATGAGACTGATGTCAATGTCACTGAGTTATTCAATTTTATGAATTCTATTGACCCACATATTGAATTCACCTATGAAATGGAGAAAAATAATATACTGCCTTTTCTCGACGTGCTCATTAAAAAGACAGACACTGAATTTCATACATCTGTGTACCGTAAGCCATTCGCTATCTCCATGCCACCTCATGCAAAATCCTTTCATCCTCCCAATCAGAAACTTTCGGCATTTTCTTCTTTTGTTCATCGAGCAAAAAAACTTTGCAGTGATTCAGCCTCCCTCCAGAATGAACTCAATATCCTTCGTGACATCGCTTCTAATCGGGGTTTTTCACCTTTTATCATCGACAAGGTCCTCAGAAAAATGACCCAGACATGCACCACGAACCTGCTCCCAGCTGACTCAAAACAGTTTTCTAATACCGTTGTTCTTCCATTCGTTTCTTCAAGTTTCATGATCTCTTCTATCTTCAAGAAATTTGACTTCCATACAATATTCCAGCCAACAAATATACTCACCTTTTCCCATCTGAAAGATCCTATCTCACCCTCCAAAGAATCTGGTATCTACTTCATCCCATGCAAGAATTGTGAAAATGGATATATTGGCCAAACTAGAAGAAATCTAAATATTCGAGTTCTCGAACACCGAAGGCATGTTGAGAAGGGACGGACGGATAATTCGGCTATTGCCCAACACTGCTGGCAACATTCACATCATTTTGATTTTGACAAAGCATTTGTTTTTAAAAAAGCAACACACAATTCGGAATTGAATTTTCTCGAGGGATATTTCATCAGAACATGCCAGAATTTCCTCGTTAATGATGGAAGAAACACACCACCTATTTCGTCAGCTTGGACAGGCTTTATTAACCTCAGTCGTGAAAAAACTTTCAACACTTTACAACAGATGGCTCCCCAATTCGCATCCAAAGACCACTCGGACGCAGCAAATACAAAGGCGAACTCTTCGGACGACCAGACGTAAACATCACTCTTCATTCGTGTGAGTTCTGACCACGAGGTCCTGATGACGGCTCTCCATTGAAGAGCCGAAACGCGTCGACCATTCGACCAGTGTGATTTATTTGTCTTAAAAACGTGGCAATTTTTGTGTAAAATTAAAAAATAAAAAATAGGATAAAAAAAAACTCCTGACACATTAACGCATTATTGCTATTATTATTATTTTTGTTTTGAAAGACAAAAGACATTCAGAGAACATGGAAAAAAAAAACTGAAGTGGGAAACTATTCCTTATCAGGTTTCATGATAAAGCAGGAAGTTGAAAAATTCATAAATCTATTTCCAATATCAAGAAATGAAACTTATCACTTTCGATAAAGCATCGCGTTTAATCGGAATAAACATTCTTGAACAGTGAACGATATGTGAGTTAGAAATCTAACGTGAAAAATTCAGACAAACATATCTAAACATTATGATACTGTACTTGATATAATTTATACCGTCGGTGAAATCTTTAATTTCTTACTTACAGATTGGCAATGGCCTCGAGGACTTCCACTTTTTTAATAACATGCATGTTTTTGGTAATGATGTCGAGCAGTGTATCAGCATCTACACATTCATGTAAGTATAAAAGAAAATATTTTTAAATTTTTCGATCTGTTATCGTATATTATAGTTTTTGCAGCTTTTCTTTTTTTAATTTTTCCAATTGAATACATATTTCACTCAAGCAAGAAATGATAATGACCCATAGAAAAACGGGGAAGGGGGAGAGAGAGAATTTTTCAACCTTTATGTCAATTGCAGTTACTACCTTCATTGATTATGAATTCAAAATATCCTTGAACGGGTAAATATGTAATGAAGCAAACATGATTTAATTTAACCCTTCGTAGAAAAAAAAAGCAAATAAATTTGATTTAGTTGCATTTGATCAATTACTACTCTACCGTACATTCACCTAGTACACTTTCCTGCAAACAAATTCGTAAACATTCCTACGCATCCGATCAACTCTTGATCGTTTTTATATTGCTAATGCAGATAGGATTCCTTGCAGAGCTGGACAGATCTTCAAAGTTTGCATTCCGTTACATTTCGGGCAGATGAAATAAAATGGTTGTTGGTTTTAAACCTATGTGCAGCATGAAATGAACAAGTGATATGAAGCTATAAATTTTCTGTTTTCAACCTGCATAACACACACACACAGTTTAAATTTTCACTCCAAAATATCGGTTACTATGTTTTTGTGTGTTTACAAAAAGTGATTTTCAACAAACATAAAATTGTAAACGGTATTTTTGCGCATGAAACTTACACCGGCATGCAGCATAAAAATAAAAAATTTAAAGTTTCATATCACATGTTCATTTTCATGCTGCCCATTGGTTTTAAACTAATAACTATTTCATTTTAAGAATTATAACAGATAGTTTTGCTTTTATTTGATATATGGCAGCAGGAGTCCTATCGCAAAACTTTTCTATTTCAAGCAATATTTATGCGCATTTTCTTATATAGAAAAATTATCAGTACTGGGAAACTGAATATAATTCGAATTCATTCATCAGTGTTCTAGGCAACACAATTTTAAGATTAATTAAAAATGGTTGTAAGTGCCAAAATGCAAATTCCGAGGAAAATCGATGTAAAGGGGAAACCGATGTATTGGGAGATACATCAAACTCTACATAGTGGGAGCTACAACAAACTAACCAATCGTCAGGGAACTTTCGGCCTTATTTCATTGCATTGGCGTTGGGATTTACATTCTTTTTTACGGAAAAAACAATTTTTGAAAAAAATGGCGCTTACCAGCCTTTTCAATTCCAGTCTTCATTTATCCTTCTGACACACACAAATGTTTAGGCGTAATCATTAATATACGTCTTTTTTTTAGAACATCAGTGCTCTGAAGTTGTCAAGAAAGCTAACAAAACAAAAGGAGCTTTTAGCAAAGTATGCCGATGAAACTCGGCTCTGTCGATCAACAACAAACTAATTAAACAAAAGAACTAATTAGTCTTTTAACAAAAAAATCCTGGCGTGGGGACCACCAAAGATTTTAGTTTGTGAGCCCAGTTGCAGTATGCGAGGACCCAGAACTGCACCGGGCTGCTGAATATTAGGACCATAAAAACAGATTAAAACACATTGAATCCACATCTGATCCTAAAGAAAGCATTTCTATGGAATTTACGCGTGTGTTTAGGAACGAGCATCGAACAATATGGGTGCCTCAGGGAGCACTACCTACAGTGCTCACGAGCAACGGATTGAAGATGTGCTTGGTATATATATAATGCAATTCTGAATACTATATATATTTCTATGAACAGGTGACGGAATCGAGATTGTCAGACGCAAGTCCTGGGGTTCCAGGAACGAGCACAGTGGCAGCTCTAAGCTCTACGTCCCTGTACCACATGTATTCATCGGACATACTGTGACGCCATGGTGCTCGAATCTTGACAGCTGCAGCATGAACATGCGTTCTATGCAAAACTACCACATAGATACACTCAGTAAGACAAACTACTACTACTGCTACTACTTAATCGTACATGCACCATCATTACATGTCGGAATGGGTTATAATATATATATATATATATATATATATTAAAGTAACTATATATATATCGCATGAACCATACAGTGCCATAGCATGGTTAACGAGCGTGAAAATACTCTGCACCCATACCAACATCAGTTCATACTGGAAAATTTTTTATCGCATTAACCATCTCAATTTTAAAAAAAAACAAAAAAAAAACACGTTCATTTGCGTGAACGACTGAGCTGTTTCAATCTTTCCATTTTACAGAATTTCCAGATATTGGTTACAATTTCGTCGTAGGAGGCGATGGACGAGTGTATGAAGGCACTGGTTGGCAAACCCAAGGAACACACATCAGAGGTTTCAACCATAATTCAATAGGCATCGCGTTTATAGGGAATTTTATGAACTATTCCCCTACAGATCAGATGATAAATTCTGCAAAAAAGCTGATTATCTGTGGTATAAAGAAGGTAATGAATGAGATTGTATCCGTTGGCAATAGTGATTATAACGAAACATATATATTAGGCAGTTTATAAGTTCATGAATATTTATAATCTCTCTGTTGTTTACAGGGCTCCATCGCCATCGGAAGAGAGGTTCATGGAGCAAGAGACGGTACTTGTACGCTATCTCCTGGTGATAAGCTGTACGAAGTTATCAAGAAATGGCCTCGATTCAAAGGAGGAAGATTACCTGGATATATCTGCTGAAGATTAACATGATTTTATCAGAAAAAAAAACTGTATTGTTAAAAAAAGCTATTTTAAATTGTATAAATAAAATAGGCATAATAGAGAATCAATGTTTCGTTTTCTCTGCAGAGAAATTGAAGCTTGCGAGGAAAAAAAACAACACGCACTTTCTTACATACAATAAAAACTCTTTGATTAAGAGAGCCATTTTCGATTCTTCAGAAAAGTAAAAAGGCAAATTCTCAACCTTTTTCCAATGTTTCTTTTCTCGCTCCTTCTTTTGATGCAATGAATTTTTTTTCCCTTCATGCAAAAATTCACCAAAAGTCGAAACAGGGTTCCCGAGAAAACAGGGGAAAAGACTATTCTAGTTAGATTTTTTTTCATATGCTTGGAAGTACAGGTTTTAGCTGTTCAATAACAATGGACGATGTGATATGTGGAGATCGGAGAACGTCTGTGAGTGAATATTCATCATTGGAGCAGGGTAGCGATTTTCACCCGAGGAACAACTATTTGTTATCATTTGTTTCTAGTTTTAGAACAAGCCTTCTGCTGGTTTTTGAAGTGAAGTTTTTCTTTAGCCAGGATAGCGAATTTTCGAAAAAAGGTAACGGAAATAAAATAAGCTTTCCCCTTTTCCTTAAATCCAGTTCTGCAAACGAAATTACTAGGGATGGACCGATTAATCGGTCAATTGTTAATTGCAGTCAAAAATTTTAGTTGAGTTAATCAAATCGATTAAAATTCGATTCAAATTTTTATTAAAAGTTTGTGAATTAGATTGATTTGTTTGAAAACACCGATTAGATGTCTGATAAATCATGTTCTATACAGAACCTTTTATATATATATAAGTGACTATATTTAAAAATATTTCAATTAATATTTTGGTCCAATTCGATTCAACGAAAACTGATGATTTCAAATCGAGTTAGATTGGAGTTTTATAAAACAAGACCAAAATTCATTGTCTCTACTATAGAACAGTAGTTTTTCGTATTCTTGGAAGCATCAGCTCATCTCCTCACAAGTACCATTCGAGAGGAGTTTCTAGGGAAAACAAGCAACAGTATATAATCGAAAGTAGTTTCGAAATCCGTGAATAATAACCAAAAGTAATCGTTTAAAAAAAAAACAAAAAATTTCGGCGAATGGTTATATTCAGCATATTAAGTTGCTTGAAGCGGGCAGCCTTAATTTCTTAACCCATTCCTACATTTGTTTACTTCTACCGAATAGGTGAGTGAAATAAATAAATTATATTTTTATAGCATCTATATTAATATTATATAGTCACAAAAAATATTTGATTAAAATCGATTTTCAATCGATTAATCGATTGAAAACTTTTGATTAATCCGTTAAAAATTTTAATCGATTCCCATCCCTAGAAATTACGCGTTAGGTTGGTGGTGATGAGGAAGAACATGTATATATATATGGTGGTCAGTTGTGTCAACACCTTCTACAGATGTTGGTTGTGTACGGGGTGATGTGTGTGGGAAAAGAAATTTCGGTTGGAGTTGAGGTTCTACTTATCGTCGCGAGCACTCTATATGTAGAATACTGCATCCACACACACAAAATGAACGAGAGAAATAAAAATTGATGAAAATTTGAAATTAATTCAAGAAATAACTTCTTTAGAACTGAGAAAAATTTTGACCGATCGAAAAAGTAATAATATCTGGTTTATCAATTCTTTCATCGGATTTGAATTACCGTATTCTGAGGTCCAAAATTAATGAATTAATTTAATACAATTTATTATAAAAAATATGATTATTTATTGCACACAATAAATTAATCGAAAATTCATGAGAAAAATTTTGGAGTTTAAGAAAATGAGAATTTATATGTAAGACATAATATCGGAAATATTGAAAACTTTCAATAATTTCGAAGGCCCCATATTTGATCTGATCGGTGACGTCAAAATCATGTTTTGATTGCATCATTCCACAATTCAAAAACACGGAATGGATAGAATTCGGAAGCCATCCGATTTCCAGTGGGGTGGGGAGGGGGAATCGATGTTATACGCTGTGACAAACGAATATGAGAGATTCCGACGCTCTTCAAATGCATACTTTATACACCCTTTCAGGTGATATTTAGAATGTTTTAAACAAGAAGTTTGTATATCTCATTTTAGCTTGCACAAATCAACTTTGTCCTTCGAGTACGTGAGATTTCTAAGCGCCTGCGAGGAAACGAATGCACTTGTCGGGTGAGCGCGCTAGACCACTACGCTACAAAGGCAACGAACCTCTTTATTTAGAGCTCGTGTGCGATGAACAGGACAGTCCATGACAGACTGTCACAACCTTCGAATCAGGAAACTTGCTGTTCTTCCTCTCTGGGAGCACCCATCACACTGAAAGCACAATGAATGATGCAACAACCTCAGGTGGTTTGCCAGTTGCGATACTAACACTTAGTGCTCACTGCCGTAGAAAAAAGAACTTCTTAGCTTCTGTATTATATTTTACAGAACCAAACACATGGACAACAGATTCCAAGAAAAGTAGGGGATTCAAACACGATGCAGGGGAATGCAACGGTCGGTCGTCCAATTCTTCTGTCTCGTCACGAGTGGCATGCAAAGAAGCCATTCCGCGCTTATACCATGTTTCTACCAGTCAGCCATGTTATAATAATAAACGCGGGTTCGGAGTACTGCGTCACTGATGCACAATGTGAGAGGATAGTTCACTTTCTGCAGGACGAGCACTTGGATGATAAAGGTAATAGTAAGAGTTATTTTTTTAAAAATTGTTACAGTCCCCCCCCCCCCCCCACGTATTCGCGTTTTTCCCCCCCTTTATTGGGAAACTTTTTTTGGCAACACTTAGCGATCGTCATTCATCGATTCAAGCAAATATGCAATTTTTATTTTGCCAGTTTCTTGTTCAGCACCCTCGAATTAGTAATATTCGACTACTTTGGTCTCAGAAGCTTTTTGGCTGTAGATCAGTGTAATCAGACAACAATGAAGCGGCAAGCGGGGAAACGAACATGTTACCCAAAATGGGAAAATGTTGCTTATAAAAACATGATTGCCAGTGGCAATGTTAAGAAAGAAATAATTCTGTTCTAAGAATAAACTTGAATATTTGAAATGTCTGGCATAGGGAATATTAAAACAATTCTCTTTTGAACGCAAATTATGAAGTGTTAGTTGAAAAATCAGGAGAGGCAATGTACTGTATTATAAATTTTAGATGCTAAATAGAAGAATTGTTTGCGAAATACGTATTTTCGTTTTATGTGGAGGAATTTTATATATTTCACCGGGTCTTCTCAAAGACATTTTGTTTTTTGTAGAACACAATGTTTATTTCTGTGCAGATAGGGGACCCAATTTGTAGAAAACCAATTGCCGTACACCTAGGATATGTTTTACAGTACATGGTGTTTCAAAAAGAATCACCCGATTTGAAATGCGTATATTACGAAAAATATTGAACACATAGACATTTTCTACCCTTCTACTTCTAACATGCAAACAAGGAAACCAGTTTTTGAGATTTATCGCCTATACATTAGATACAGATCGTCCAAATTTGTTGTCAAAAGCCTGTACATGATGGGGTCAAGTGCTAAAACAACTATATAAAATTTATAAAAAAAAATTAACACACTTTGTTTTTTTGGTTCTCCTCACCGATAATCTGAAAAACAATGCCAATTAGTAAAATTTACGCCTTTTCTATTGTACTGAAAGAAATTTATCTTGTAACATTTCGCCGCAATAAAGAAATAGAATAGAACAGCTTTTTCTCAGCCCAATATATCAAAGAATCAGACTTTATGGAATAGGAAAAAGGACTGGATACAGTTTCATGCCATATTTCGACGAAATATTCGTAATTGAAATTCTTGATTTTTTTGCTTTTTTGCAATTACCACTGCATTCATGTTTATTTGGAATTAAATATTACAGTTATTAAAAATAAGTAATTTAAAGTCACTGAATATTAAAAATACAAAGAGTAGTGAAAAAATCAAGAATTTCAATCTCCAATACCTCGGAAAATGTTTATTCAAATGTTATGGGATAAATTTCTTGAGGCATAATCAAGAACAAGGCACACATTCTTTGGTTGAAAATTCATGAAAATTGAAGGAAATTATACAGAAAGTTATTCTCACGAAGGAAGATTTTTTTTTTGGAACAGAAAAATAGTTCAAACTTTTGTCGATAGAGCACGCAGCACGAAGGCATATTAGTATTGATTGGATCTGAACCTTTCTCGTAAAGCTTCATCTGGCGATTCGTGGCTGAGGTGAAATTAAAATCTTCACCAATAGTGCTTCATCCACCAATGTCAACATCACATAATGAAAACCTTAACGTAAGTGTCAGTAACAGAAAAATTCAGAAATGAGCTGTCAATCGTACACCTTGCATTTCATAAGAGACTGATTTATATTCCCAGTGATTTTCTTTCGTGCAGAGCCCTCTATCGACAAAAACGTGAATTTTTTTCAGTACCACCCTCTAAAAAAAAATTCCCCTTGAGAATTGCTTTCGCAGACCGCATTCAAATTCCCCGATGCCTTCAATTTTTTAAACTATTCAAGAATTTATGGGATATCCTGTATACTGTATATCACGGGTTCTCACTTTTTCCCCACCCACGGTGCCTCTTTCCCTAACTAACGATTATCCGTGGCTTCCTAGAGCACTTTAACGAAGAATCTCTTCAAAAAACCTTTGTTAAGGCCACATTTCCCAGGCGAGAATCCCGACGAAGGTTGGCGGCTCACAGTTTGAGAACCTCTGCTTGTATATAATATAAATGCGCCAAAAACCACCACTTCACGGTAGCAGGATGAGTCACATCCGTGGTGTTTGTCACGAACGCGTCGGAAATACGAGGGAGGAAAGAAAAAACAGCTTTTTTCTTTCTTCTATGTATTCCAATGACAACCGACAGATTTCGAAATCTGCCTTCCACTATTTATTTCTTGATTCGTAGACTACACGTCGGAAATGAAACACATTTTGCATAATTATACGCGTAATTGCAATTTGTAACATGTCGGAACACGTGTTTTTCACCTGCTACAAAAAATTACTTCTCCTTTTGTTTATATCAAATTCAGGTAAATGTTTCCTCCAAGTATTTTTTTATCTCGTATACGAGATTTTCAAAAAAATTTACTACGTAAGTTAAAATTATAGATATATCTCGGGTTTTGTTTACTTGCATGTACAGTATTATATAATTTGACACGTTCACAGGGCCGGATTTAGGCAGGTGCGAAGGGTATGGCCGCACCGAGCCGCTAAATTTTAAGGCCCCGCAAAACGAATTAAAAATACTTTGTTTACGTTGAGAAAAAAATACGTGGATTACATTGAGTTACATTTTGACTTCTTATCAAAGCAATATCTTGAGATTCTATCAAAGACAGGGGACTCTCGAGATCTAGGATTTTGACAACCTCCTCCCGAACTCATGGCCTGCATCCCATACTAAGTTCGTGCCCTGGGCAAATACTAAGTTTGGCCGGCTCCCATGGCCCCCCCCCACATCCTGAAGCAGGACCCCTAGGCTGGGATCTATTACGGGCCCGCCGACCAGACTTTCACGGGGCCCCCTTTATGATGAATTTATAGTGTGAAAAAACAAAAAAAATGATTAAAATCCTCCCGCGCTGGAGTCTTGTCAGCTCACCCCTTGTGTGGGCCATGCCGGCTCCTGTACAGTTTTCTTTGAGGCAGAGGCGTGGGGAGGGATTTGCATGTAATGCAAAAAGTAACCAAATTCTTCACCCTGTAAGTTTGTGGGCACGCTCAGCGGCGCTTGACAAAAAAAGAGTGCTGAATTCTCACTCTAACGACGTACTTTTTTTAAAACTACTCGGGGAGGAAGGGGTGCTTCAAAATGCATGATTGTCACAGCTGAAAGAGTATTTAGTTGTAACTCTGGACAGACAATCCGTCGTCTATCCCTGACAGCCCTTCCATTGCGATGTGCTGTGTATAGATGTTGTAGACATGGCTCCCACATTTCGCAGCAGAATGGGCCCGATGCCTATGCCACAGAATAGCATAGGCATCGTACTTAGAGGCCGAGGCTCATTTCAGCCCCCTGAAGGATCGGGAAAATGTCTTTTCGTCAAAAAGAACGCACACCTGAGGAACTCACTTCCCCCGTGACAGAGATCTTCCAGAGCTATGGCATTGTTGCTCGTGAGAGGGTTGTACAGATATTACATAATTTCTTTTCTTTTTTATACCTTTTCTGAAATATACGTGTGTGTCAAAAGTCATGGCACATTTCGAAAATCAGCGAATTAATGTATAAGAGTGCGCCACAGTGCTGAGCAGTATTGCTTCCCTTTCTTTTTCTTTTTACAGAATATGCAATACACACACACACAGATGAAAACACACAGAGCTTCCATTGCGACGGGAATAATCAAACAGAGCCTCCGTTCACAGTGCTGGGTATTCACATTTGAATTACTCACATATATTATTTACATAGCACATAAGTTTCCCTTTTTTAAATAATTGGGAATGCATATAAACATTACTATAAATACAATACATACACTGGCAGCAAATATTATGTGCTCATACAAATATTCATGGCTATAACGTTTTAAAAAAAAACCGTCATGGAATAACGTTATAATCAATCTTAAAAGGTGCTGCGGGCCACTTAGTTGATGTGGAAACACATCACCTAAGGGGTGATCACCCTTTGGGGGCGATGGAATGTTCCAGGGGGGCGGTAGAAGCTACGGGTATAACATAGGATCCTATGGGTTCGATTGCGTTGGGGGGGGGGGGCGATGGGACAAAAAAAAGGTTGGGAAACTATGATTTAAAGAAAAGAAACTTCTGCGCACTTGCATGTATACATGAAACAGCGCACCTCTACTGAAGCTTATACAGTCAAACTTCGTTAATGAGTCACTCTTGGGAGAGCAAAAATATGACTTGATAAGCGGAGTGACTCGTTTAACGGAGTAAGCCATAGATGTTCCAATTCCTGCATAAGGATAATTGGGACTTCCAAAAAGTGATCCGGTAGGCGGAGTGACGTGTTAACCGGGTGACGCTTAACGAGGTTTGACTGTATATGTGTTACTCTTCTATGCACGAAGGAAACCTGCCTAAAAATGCCGGATTACTGGACTTGCCGGACTAGCTCACGGCCGTATTATCGAGAGTCTATAGTCTGTTTCAGGTTAACTTTGCAGTAAAGAGAAAGGTAGAGAGTGTATTCCTTCGCCGCAAAATATAGTTCTCATATATCGGAGGTTTAAGATGAACCTTTATACATAATATTTCAATTTTTTCTATGATTTTGAAAAAAATACTGAAAAAAAATCGTTTTGAACCGATGTTTACTTGTTTAAAATTTTTAAATAATAAAAAATATTGGTTACCATTATCAAAAATCCATACCAACGGCAACGACACTCTGGCGCGATATCCTAGAAATTTTCCCCGCCAATATCACTGTCGTTTTTTTTCGTTACACAATTATATACTGTATATATACATTTTTTTTTCGTTATTTGGTTGAATTTTCCATAACGATACAATTTTTCATTCAGTTTTACATGCAGTTGTAGGCTTACATAAAAACGAATATTCAATCAGTTTTATTTTCTCCTAAAAAATAGGCTTCAGTGAGTTCAGATATTCACTCATAGATTAAGTGTTTCTCTTCCACGAGAGTGCCGATACTATTGTGACTTGTGAGAGGCCCTCTATGGGTGCAGAAGTTTTGGTTATAGATCCTCCTTTTTTAATTATTTATTTTTTGCCATGTTTATGGGATAGTTTTAGTTTCCGATCACGGAGAGTGTTGACAGAGTCGCGACTTCCACTCACATGAACGGACGCCATCTTTCACCCACCTGTTTCTAATCATGCCCCTTGCCTATAGCGTCTCTTCAGATACAATAAATGAGTGGGGGGGGGGGGGGGTCCACAGTGGTTTGGGCTTTCATCTGTTATGTGACAGCTGTGTCTGAATTTTCACCAGAGATAGCCACGCTAAAGTTCTCTGCTCTTCCATTCCTGAATACTATATTTTAGGTTTTTGAATATTCGTTGTAAACAAAACTCCATAAGAATAATCCGTAATAACCATGAGCAGCACATCAACCGTAACAAAAGACTAAAGCTGTCGGGAAAACAAGTGGCATCGACGTATACCGTTCGGGGAAGGGGGGAGGTCGAGCGACGGAAATTTCGGCAAGAAAAGTGAGTAGAAAAATTCTAAACTTTTCCGTATCATTATTATTATTTGGTGCTATTCCTGCATTTACACGTGAAAACAGAGTTAATCTGCTTCTTCTTAATTTATTTAACATTAATTTTTTCCATATAAATTGAAGAAAAAATTAAAAATCCCCAAGTTTTTCAGAGCCATGGTTAATATACAGTATTTTAAAATTACACGTTGCTTTCATAATATTGTTTAGATTTTTTTTTGTAAATAAATTTCAGCTGAGGGAAGGGAAATATTGCAGAAACATATGACTGTTTTTTGATATTTTTAATGTTACTTACAACACATCAATGAAGAGTAAGTGACACGCTGATAGAAGATAATTATTTTTTTCTAAATTTTAGAACATTTTCTAATCAAAAAACAAAACAAATGATTTCAAAAACCTCACTTTAATTTCTGAAAGTATCGGCAGCGGTTTTCTTTTAATTCTATAATTATTACTAATTTAACTGTGCAATTACGTTACAAGTAAAAAAAATATTTTTCTCAGTGAGATTGGCGAGAATCGGCCATACCTTACCGAGGCCGCGCATCGATACATTAGTTAAGAGGCTTTCGTTCCCATAGCAACGAGTGATGCGGTTCCCTCGTAGCTTCCCCCTTCACTGCAAAGTTACCTGAAACGGACTATAGTGTAATTGAGTAGGTACATTTTTCCTCCTCTTCCACTTTCAGTGATAACTTCAAGAGGATCGAATTACAAGCACGATTCCGATGAAGATGGTGGCGAGTGCGGTGGACGTCCCGTCTTCGTCAGTCGAGACCAATGGAGAGCGCGTAAAACGGCCCGCTATGACATCATGCACCTTCCACTGAGCCATGTGGTCATATTGCATACCGTATCTCCCGAATGTCATACGAAAGCGCAGTGTATCAGAATGGTGCAGTTTTTCCAAGATAGCCACATGGATGAACGAGGTGAGACGCCCATTTTTTGAGAACTTTCTAGTATAGTAGCCTACTAACATACACTGCCTGCCCTTAATAAAAGTCGCACATTCTAACACAAGGGTGTTCAACCTTCAGGAGAGTGCAGGCCACTTCATTGATTTGAAAACTTGACCGGGCTACTTCATTAAGGGCCGTATTCACCGACGTGGTTTAAACTGTAGTCACAATTTTTGGATAAGAGATCAATATAGATTGGTCATAGAATATAGAAAAACCTGAACTTAACCAATCCGTGTCGATCTCTTATCAAAAAATTGTGACTATAGCTTAAACCATGTCGGTGAATACCGCCCTAAGTGAACGTAAATGTGCCGCGGGTTGCTTGAATGATCTGGAACTGTGTCGCGGTGATCTGTGAACATGCTCGGACCCCTTAAGTGTTTAGGAACTGTGCCGCATGTCACTCAAGTGATCTGGAGTTACACAGCGGTTCACTCAAGTGATCTGGAGTTACACAGCGGTTCACTCAAGTGATCTGGAGTTACACAGCGGTTCACTCAAGTGATCTGGAAATGTGCCGCTTAGTTCATTTTTACAAAATCAGGTTTAATATCACGGGCCATCGTGTTGAAGGTCCGCTCTGCGGTGAAACTTTTTCAAATGGAAGGCTGGCTCGCATTTAACGCTTTTACTGCAAAATAACACCATAATCACATCTTGGAGGAAGGGGGGGATCATAACAGAACAGAGACTTACATAGAAATCTCACGTAAAAGTCCCAGAAATTGAGTCAATAAATTTTCGATAGATTTCGTGAATTTATATCATCAGTTACATGATATAAATCTTTTATTACAAAAGTATTATTTTTTGATATGGATGTGATGTGGTTATTTACTATGGTATTCGTACACAGGACATTGGGACATAGCGTACAGTTTCCTCATAGGTGGTGACGGCCGAGTCTACGTCGGTAAGGGTTTCAATGAGACTGGATCACACACGATAAATTTGAACACAAAGTCTTTGGGCATCTCTTTCATCGGAAATTTCATGAAAACGGCTCCGTCAAATGAGATGTTAGCAGCTGCGCAAGAACTAATTCAATGTGGAATTCGTAAAGTGAGTGATTTTTTTCCTTCTACTATACTTTTTACAGAAAAAATGGTGTCCTATAAGCATTAATTCGGCCTCATTAACAACTGTTCGTCGTAAAGGTATGGTTCTAATTTAGAAAATGCTCAAAATTTGTTCGGGAATCCCTCTCTCTGCACCAGTTTTTACATTTAAAATACAGTATGTCGTAACATATCGCTGTGGTAGTCGAGTGGTCGTAGTGACGGACTCGTGTCCTCGCGAGGTCCCGGATTCGAACCCCACCGTTGCCACAGTGGTGGGTAGCTGAAGTTAGTTTTCTGTGGTTCCCAACTTCAAAGCGCAAATGCCAGCCGGTCCCCCCCCCCCCATTAAGAAGTCTCGCCACAGAGAGCAACACACCTGCAAACACTACGAATGTGATTCAATCATAACACATCACTCACTTCACTTCTGAAATATAGGTGGCGGCACTGAAAAATCAAACACAATACATACGTACTCAGACTGTTAGGTACACACACACAGTTATACTTCCGGCACAACTCACTAGGTAGTAAATCCCCCATAGATGGTGATAGATCGGTTTGAAAGAAAGAAAGTATATCGTAAAAAAAAAAAAAAAAAAAAAAAATCTAAATTGTGTTATACGGTTCCTTTGTCTTCCAACTGCCAATTAGAAAGTGGTTGCCCTGTCTCTCCTGAAACTAAAAAAAAAAAATAATGTTTCTAAGTGCAATATTTGCGATCTTAAAAAATTGGAGAAAAGTTGGGAAGGAACAGCATAGAGGAACGGACAACGCTTCTTTCCTTTATTTATGCTGTTTTTTTCAACTTTTCTCGGTTTTTGAATTCAAACATCTCAACGAATACTACACTTAAAAACATGGATTTTTTTTTTGGTCTCAGGATAGTCAGGGCAACAACTTTCTAATTGGAAGTTTGAGAACAGGGGGACCGTATAAAAATTTAGATTTTTTATGTTATGATGCACTATATTTTCAGTCTCAAAACTGGTACAGAGTGATTCCTGAATACATTTCTAGCATTTTTTAAATTTGACCCATACCATACGTCATAGACGAACGGTTGATGAGATACAGGCCGAATCAGGACTTACAGGACCCCCTGTATACTGGTATGTATAAGTATATTACACGTAAGGGGAACATCATTGAACTAGAACTACTGCTGTCACCTATGAAATAAAAAATGCAATAGAAAGAGAGATGTCGCATAGATAAAGTAAATACAGTATGATATTAAGAAATTATTTATGAGCAATAATATTAGTTACATTGTCAAGTTTGCTTCAAAATTTTGAAAGTCGTTGTTTGTGTAAGGTAAACTAACATTAGTAAAATGTGCAAAATACCGTATCCTCCTTGGCTTTTCAAAATTGTAATCACAAAGAATATAGACCAGAATTAGTCCGATATCAATTACAAAAAGCCAAGGAGGATTATGTGTCCTGCGCATCTTCCCCAGGGCCGCAACTAGATGTTTGGTCACCGGGGGCAAGTGGCGCCATCCTTGTAATGTTGAAGGAGAGCTTTGAGAATAAAATTTGTGCCCCCTCTGGTAAAGAGCCCGGGGCACGACGCCAGCCTGCCGCCCCCCCCCCAGTTGCGGCCCTGGGCATACGATAACAATTTAAAATAACATAGGGGAGCAACTAGATACTTTTTCAGCCGGGGAAAGAACGGATTTTGGCGCCCACATGTAATATAGAAGAAGTAATTAAAGGGTGCATTGGGGGGGCTTCCTTCCGTCCAGCGCCCGGGGCACAAGACCCGCCTGCTTCCCCCCCTAGTTGCATCTCCTATCGTTAGTTTACCTCGAACATAACAACAACTGTTAAAATTTTGAACCAAACTTGACGATCTAACCAATATTATTATTGCTCTTGAAATATTTGTGAATATCATGCTATATTGACTCTTTTTATGCGGCACATAGATCAAAAATCGGTCGATTTCTCATCAAAGAATAACGACAGTTGTATTTTTTATTTGATAGGTGGCAGCAATAGTTTCAGTTTAATACATACTAATATACAGGGTGTCCTGTAAGTCCTAATTCGGCCTTTATATCATCAACCCTTCGTCGTAGAGAGGTACCGTTTCAATTTAAAAAATGCTCTAAATGTGTGTTGAAATCACGCTGTACCAGTTTTGAGAGTGAAAATGCAGAGTGACTCAAAATAAAGCAACCTGAATTTTTATACGGCCTTCCTGTGCGTGCCGTCCAATTTTCAATTACAAAGTTGCGTCCCTATCTCTCAGCCCAACAAAGACAAATTCCCCCCCTTTTTTTTTAAACCGCAATATTCGCTGAAATATTTGAATTCAAAAACCGGAAAAACAAGGGAAAAGAACAGCATAAATGAGATAAAGAAGCGTTGTCTGTTAGTTAGTGCTGTTCTTCCCCAATTTTTCTTCGATTTTGAATTTGAATATCTCAGCGAATATTACAGTTAAAGACAGGGCAGAGACAGGGCCACTAAACTTTCTAATTGAGAGTTAGAGAACGGGAGAACTGTATAAAAATTAGATTTATATTTTGTGACACACTGTATTTTCACTGTCAAAACTGGTGCAGGGCAATTAAATTCCTTAATTGAGCATTTTTTAAATTGGAACCATACCTTCTTAGGACGAGTGGTTGATAAGACAAAGGCCGAATTAGTACTTACAGGACATCCTGTGTACTGTACTGTATACTTGTTTTCGACACTCTGTAGCAGGCACAATTTAGCTGATAAAATTGTATTTTCACCCGTTTATTGGTTATGGACAAAAGTAACAAAGAAAGGCACTATTTTGTCACGGTAACTAAGTTTACAAACTAAGGACAGTCTAAGAATGCTTTCTTGTACACAGGGTTTCTGGCTGAGCAGAGGAAAAATTCCCTATATTGTTGCATGCTATTTTGTCACTCGCACAGATATCGAAATAGGAGGAGGGCCATGGACGAAAAAAAGTTGAAAAACTGATACATCATGGCCATCAGTAGATGTACTAATTGAAAAATCATTCTCATAAACATAGTAAGGAATTTTTTTGTGGGGGGGGGGGGGGTTGATGAGAGTATTTAGGGTTGAAAGAGAGTATTTCGCTATTCATTCAGTAATTCGATAATTGATACCTGTTTTTTTCCAACCAGGGTTATCTTACTCCGGTAACAGAGATTCATGGACATAGGGACGTGACATGTAGCCTGGCTCCGGGTGACGTCTTATACAACATTATAAGAACATGGAAGCGATATAAAGGTGGCAAACTGAAACAATTTTATGATTGCAGCGGGAGATTTTGATGTGGCATGCCTATACTTATGCTTTTCAATGTATTGCAGGTCAGTCTAACGTGTTACTTAAAAAAGAAAAGAATCATAAAATGTATCAGTTCGAAGTGTTCGTTCGAAATAAACAGCAGCATGTGTATGACAAATTATTTATACGAAATCCGGCTGTAATTTGTCAGTTCTCGCTCGCGTGCACAATTTTTAGAGTGTTTATACATTTTGTATGGCTTTTGTACATGTATCCATTAAGCCCCAATCGATTTTTTACACTTTATAAATTTACTTTATACATACATTATATCATATAACACATTTTATAATTTGCTTTAATAAAATTTACTTGATTTCATCTGTTTGAGTCAATCCCTTTTGTGTCTGTTGTCTCTGATGTCCTTAAAACTTTGGTAATGATAACCACGCTGTGATAAGTTATCGTTAAACGTACATAAGCCATTGTATATATGTTGTAGCCAATGCCCGAAATTTATGTTCTACTTTTTGGCTGACATTTGACGTCTGACCATTGTAGGAAGAGGTCACCCACTTTGCGGAGTGGCCATATTTCGGACATAATAGAATAGACCAGCGTTTCTTAACCTGTTTTTGTCCGTGGTCCCCTTGAAGGATATTTTTTTTCGTGGCTTCCCCCGTCTTATCCAGTCTTCGACCCTCATCTGAAGCAAGATCCTTTATACCTATTAAATTGATTTTTTTCAGTGAATTTATACTGAATAAAAATTTTGCAAATAAGATTGGCCTCCAGACCAATGGCCTAGAATTTATTGAGCTGCCCGCTAATCCAAGTCCCGTCTCAACATCATGGGCCACCCCCCCCCCCCCGGCAAAGTGATGTTATGGTAGTCCCATGCTTGGCCGGGAATAAACATCCTACGTATTTCCTACTTATTTCAAAATTTATTGTGCTATTCAAAATTTCATAAGGTGGGGCCACTTATGGACAAGAGAAGACCCCCAGGAATAACCTCTTACAAGAGTGGGACTGACAGAGCTGCAGCCCGGGGGGGGGGGCTGATATGATTTCCATCATTTTTTGTATTTTCACACTATAAATTTAATATAGAAATGCGAATTTAATATAGCCTGCGAAAACCCCCCATCCTAGGGAACCTGCTGCAAAATGTAAGCGGTGAGGCCCGGTTGGGTCCATGCCCTAAGACGGCCCTGGTTTTGCGGATGATTTTGTTGGATTCTGTAAGTGTATAGTCACTAATATAAAAACATTATTTCTTCACACCTTTATTTTTCCTCTCGGCTCTCTGCAGCCCTCCAAACCACCTGTCATGGCCCCTTTCTAAATTTTCTTCCGTGGTCCCCTTGAAGTATCCCAGTACCACTAGGGGGCCATATGGCCCTTGGCTGAGAACCACTGGAAGAGACTACTGCTTCCAAACCCACCTCGTCCATATTCCTCTGTGGAATTTCTAACGAATGAGTACATGTTGGAATGTGCGTGTATGTGAACCTTACGTAAAGTTTTATTCTGTGTAATACTTGTTGTAGTGCTGTCATCAGTCATCGATTTTTCGAACTATGCCCGTAGGCGGAGATAGACTAACTAACTAACCGTGTGATGGCTCTGTCCATATCCTACGGGACTTCTAACCGAAAAGCCATCACCGGGAAACATATTTTCAGTATGGTTAATATGTAAAATGAAAAATACATACGCTCGTCCTATACACATTCCACAATTTCCAAACATTCCAGAAACAGTTATACATGCAATCACAGTAAAATAGTAAGCAAATAAAATTGTACATATGTGTATCTCATACACATTCCACAATTTCTAAACATTTCAGAGATAATAATTATACATACATGTGCAAAATAAAATAGCTACACATATGTGCATCCCATTCACATTCTACAATTTCCAAACATTTCAGAGACAGAAATACAAACAAAAATGTGTACATCAAATAACCCAATCACATATGGGGCGGAGATAGACTTAGTCTAGGAAGGGGGGGGGGGGCACGATGATGATGTCAATTCATATGTACGTATATACATTAGATCAGTCGACTTCAGCTTTGACGGTGCCTCCACGCCCCCCCCCCCCCCCCCCGTATCTTCGTCCATGACTATACCTGTTGTAGGCCTGTTGTTCTCTGACAGGAGACTTTTAACGGGAATGTTATAAAATGAAATAGGCTGTAAAATATACAGGGTGGACATAAATTAGTTTGGCAGAGAGAATGGGTAATTATGCTTAGTTATACAACCAAACATGAGAAAACACATGATAGTGAAATATACAAAGTTTGCCTTTTAACAAATGTTCTATGTGGCAGCCCTTAGTCGGAAGCAGAGGACTGGGAATTGTTACTGTTTTTCCGTTGAAGATCAGGTTCTTTGAAGTCCGCCGCTTTCGACACCCACGACTCTATGTGTTGCCTTTTATAAGAATATTCGTAAACATAGAGACCGCATATCAAATGGCGCCATATCCATTTTCTTAGGTTCAACTTCCCGAATCGCTTGTGCGAAAACAGAAGGAATTTTAACTCTCATAGTTATTGATTTTTGGGAGCGAGATAAAATAGAGACAAGATATTATTTAGCAAGTTTATGTAAGGGCGGAAATTTTTACGAATACTCCGATAAAGGGCATCATAGTGTCGGTCACTCACTTGATCATTCACATGGTCAATCATGCAATTGCTCACGTTCACATATTCATACACTCACTAACTTGGTCATTCATTTGGTCACTCACTCGGTTAATCATATCTCTCACTTGACCACTTATACCAGTGATTCCCAAAGTGGGCGTTAACGCCTCCGGGGGGGGGTGGTAGAAGCTACGGGTAAAACATAGAATCCTATGGGTTAGATCGCGATGGGAGAAACAATTTCTGAAAAAGGGGGCGAGAGAGAGAGAGAGATGGGACAAAAAAGGTTGGGAAACTGACTTATACGGTCAATAACTCGGTTTCTCATCACTAAATTACGCATTGATATGGTCATTCATATGGTCACTCACTCCTACAGTCAACTGCGCACTCACAAATACAGTCACTCACTTGGTCACTCACAAATACAGTCACTCACTTGGTCACTCGTTCAGTCACTCACTTGGTCACTCATTCAGTCACTCACTTGGTCACTCACTTGGTCACTCATTCAGCCACTCACTTAATTATTTATACGGTCACTTCAAGACACGCGAAATGTCAGCTACGAAATTTTCGAGGGTGAAGCGTTCCAGGGGCGAAATTTCGGGGGCAAAATTTCCGGATCCTCGGCCAATCAGGACACTTCTCCTTCATCGTTCCATTCGTTGTCGTCAGCCGACAACTGAAAACTGAACTGTTTAGTTTTGTTTGTTTACCTTTGACAACGGCAGCCACCGTTGTTTATAAAATTAATTTTCATGTATCACAAGGCTGAGGGTTAATTTTTCTACAACGTTGTTACGTCACCAAAATATCAGTTTCAAGGAGCAGATGTTCAGGTGTCGATGCCATAAATTAAGCACTGATAGCGGCAGATAAGACATCTCGAGTTTTTTTTAACTGATACAAGGAATACCTGTGAAACGGGCGTTCGGAAGCGTGTGACATCAATGTCTTTTCACGGTGAGTAGATATGCTCTTTTTTTTCCTCTGGTTCTAAAAAAATCAGTGTTCTTCAACCACTGGTCCGCCAAAAATGCCACACAATCCATGCAGTCACTGTGTCTTTATTTCTGTTTTTGCCGTTAGACGCTCTGACAAATATTTTTTTCCCCCTATTTATTTATTTTTTAGCGGTCCGTAAATTATTTGGTCCTTACCCAGGACCGTAACTAAGATTTTTGCCGCCCGGGGCAAACATTATTTTGCCGTCCCCACAACTATAAATTCGATAATTTTACAACGATGTTCTTTGTTTCCACCCAAAACTGCCACCCCCTAAATTTTGCCGCCCGGAGCAGTAGCCCTCATCCCTCTAGTTACGGCCCTGCATTACCTATCGTTTTTATAACTTGATTTTACTTTCTTTTTTATCAACTGAGCACTAAGACTGGTATCCGGCGGTCTATTAGGAAATCATGTCCGGATCAAGACAACATTTTTACATACAACCCTTCGGGGGTAATGTGCTTGTATTCCCCCCATGGGACAGAGCCTGGGCCATGTTTGGTCTATCAGGAAATTTACTACTACTTAACGTACATGCACCTCGTACACAGAAATTCCTTCGCGCAATTTCTAACGAATCGGCACATGCCGGAATGTGTGTTCTGAGTGTATGTGTGGGCCCTAACGTATATATGTTGTTGAGTTGCGCTTGTTTAGTGTTCAGGCTGCCACCTATCTTCCATTTTCTGAAGTAAAAATGGAAATGCTTGTATTTTCATTTTATGTCAGTATCGGGTTGTAAGTCTCCCTGCGGAGAAACTTTTTCAAATAATAGACTGGCTTGCATTCGCACCTCGAAGCTGAGAAAACGCAAAAAACCAACTTCAGCCGACTACCACTGTGCCGTCAACGGGGTTCATCCTCAGGACGAGAGTCCTGACGATGCGCCCACACGACCGCACAGCGCCACCATTGCTTTACTAATAATGAGTTTTGCCTGCATGTCTACCTGACAAATTGGGTGCGTATGTGATGTTGTGCGTGACTGCCATATATTTTTCAAGCTATGAGTGAAGTGTTTGTACCATTTGTAGACCTGTTGCTTTCTCTGGAAAGAGACTTTTTAAAGGAAAGATCGGCTCGCATTCGCGCCTCGAAGTTGGGAGCTATCGAAAACGAACTCCATCCGACCACCAGCTGTTCTACCGGTGTGGGATTACACCCTATTAATTGAAGTTATTTGCTTAGCATACTAATGTTTTCGGATCGGCATAGGTATGATGAAGACGTTATCAGCTGAGGCTACACTTAGCGAGGACCCTCTTATCACTATTTCGGGTTTCAAGCAAATTATTCCTCCTATTTATTTATCTTTTACCGGTGTCTGCAAGTTAAAGTTATTTATTTATATTTTCCTTTTTTGCCGGTGAGCAAATTATTTCCTCTCATTTCCTCCGGTCTGTGAAATTATTTAACTATTTTCAACATGCGGAGATGTAAAAATTCTGAAAGAACACTGTTATGAATCACGAAAGACCTGCATCAAAAAATTACGGCCAAAATCCTTTATAAATTATGTTTAGGTTTTATATTATAGTCTGATTTGCCAATGTGTTTCTATCATCTGCACGAAATGAAGTTGCCGTCTATCACGGTAATATAATATACATAAATTTCGGTTAGTTTTCGAATTTTAGTAGAACCGTCTTTTTTAACCGTCCTAACTGGAATCAAGGGTCAGCAGCTGATGCCAATTATCTAAAATCTGATTAAATAATTGAGATTGAAACCAGTGAAAAATTAACATCGCGTGTGTATTGAATTTGATACTTCATATAGACATATACAGTGGGGTAGTGGGGAAAGTGCCTAGACCACATTTTACTGGAGAACCGTTGATCCTGGAGGCATTTCCAATTCGAAAAAGAATCGAAATAACGTGTAGCCTCAGATATGTCATTCATATTGCAAGGGGGTTGTGTCGTTATTAAAATGGAAAAAATAATTTTTTATATGGACACATCTTCAAAAGCCATATTAGAAAGTTGTTTCCCTGCCTTTCTCGAGACCAACAAAATAAATTCCTCGTTTCTAAGTGCAATTTCCGCTGGGATATTTGGATTCAAAAATCTGAGAAAAGTTGGGAAAGAACAGCATAAATAAGCGGAAGGAGCAGCGCTGTCCATTAGCTTTTGCTGTTCTTTTCCAATTTTTCAATTCAAATATCTCTCAGTTATATCAATATTGCACTTAGAAACTTGGGACTCTAAAAATAAGGGAAAGTACAGGACATTACCAATTACAGTCAACACTTGAACGAACGTCTCGGTTTGCGCACAATTCGGTTTACGGACAGCGAAATTGATTCATTCAATTGATCACTGACGAAAGCCGAGAAAAAGATTAGATTAAGCAACTAATAAGCTCCGAAGGAACCATAAAAAAATTGAAAAGTCTATGGACACGTGGCGATTTTTATTCAAGTTCTCTCCAAATACGACTCCTCCTATGTAGTCCATGAATCAGCATGTCATTTCAAACGTTGAGAAGGTTTACATTAAAGAAATTTTTCAGAGATTTGTTGCAATAATCTCTGACATGAATAATCAACACTTACTGACTTCAGAAAAATGTCCTTTTTTACTCATAGCGCTTATCGATAAAGCTTAGCAACAAGTGCTATACAGAACCACGAATTTGGCTAGATTGCTTTGCGGACAGAAATTTTGATGAGTTTAACACTGAGAATAATAGATGAAATTAATGAGACTAGCATATAGTTCCGTCTCTGCCCTGGTATAGGCCCGGTATCTCGTAAGATTGGGATTGTTTCTCTCTAGGGGAAAGTGTTATCAGTGTCAGTATGATGATTTCAATTGGTTTCCACACGTTATGCACTTGAATGTAAAGGAGTGTTGCAAAAATTGACACTGCAAATCTTCAAGGTCCCAGGAACGAATTAATATATTTTACATTGATTCCTATGAGAAAAATTATTTCGGTTTGCGAACAGTTCAATTCACGAACAGACTTGAGGAACGAATTAATTTCGTAAACCGAGGGTTGAGTGTGATGACAAATATGATGCAAAAAATAATCAAAGTTGCCAACTGTTACTAATATCGCTGCAAAAATCGCCAATGGCGGGGAAATGAAGCACTTTGCAAAAGAGAGAAAAAGTCCTTGTAAAAGAATTTTATGTTCTTCACAAACGTATAAAAATAAATACATTTCAAATCTAAAAACCTTAAGTCGTACAAAACCTAATACTTATTATTCATGTGCAAAGTCACTAGTTATCAGGTTTGACGAAAAGATGTAGTTGCTGAGTTTGATGATAGGAAGCTACACAATCATTCTGCTTCCATATCCTATATCATTACGTTGTCTGATGCTATGTAAGAGAAGTGTGTTTGCATAACGCGCGTATGATGTCAAAATATATGATGTATGATTTTCCACAAATCAGAAAACGATTATTTACTGTTATTTCATTTTTGACTTCAGTTTGTTCATTTTGGCATCATACACGCGTGTTATGCTAAAACACTTCTCTTATATGACATCAGACATGCGTTTTCCCTGATTAGTATAATGCTGTGGTCTTATTCTCGAAATATTCAAATATCAGAAAATAATCGTGCATGAATTTGTGGAAAAACCCCTTATTATTCAGTTACTTTCAACAAGTTTCGAAATTGCAGCTCATAATATTGCGTACATCGTTCTGAATTTCCACGACGTTCAGCTGGAGTTTCTTTATGAGTTGCAGTAAATCAAATTATGAAAAATAAAATTTATATTTTTTGCGCATGCTCAACTAATAATCATTTACTGAAAATACTCATACCTCATTGAATAATATTTGGTCACATTTTGAATTTCTATACAGTATGGCTCACGTTATAGCGACATGTTTTCTGTAAATTTCCCAAAAATTAATTGGAAACTTCGCATTTTATGAAAATTGGAATTTTTATATAACACATTTAAAATGTATATTTTCGTGAATATACGTGCTATTTCCATGAAATTGCACAGAAATATTGCACAAAAATACAGTAAAATACTTTGTTAAAGTTACAAGCCATTTGCAGCTTTTTCTGAGAGAGAGATAGATGCAGGGTTGATAAAAAACTTTTTTTTTTTTATTTAATTTTTTGTCGGTTTTCTAAATGCACTCGTGACTGAGTTTTTGCTGGAAATTGTGACTACTAATATAGGGTATATATGACCAAAATTTCAGAACGACTCACTCGGTATTTTTCTAGAAATTCGAGAAAAAATCTGTAAACTCATAAAAGGATAGACTTTTGGAAAGATGGGTGTACAAGCACGAGCACCGAAGTATTACGATCTCTCTCTCTCTCTCTCCTCCTCAGAGAGAATGATGGTTTTTCAAAAAATTCAAGAAATGCAGCGTTGGTTACATACACATATGAATAGTTGGTGCAGCTCCATCTATCGATTACATTTTTACTGGAGTTGAAAAGGACGGGGTCCCCAATACAATTGTCAAAAGGTGGAGGTTGCGCTTCAAAAAATTTGGGAACCGCTGCTGTGTACTGTATTTTAAAATACTATGAGAATTTTGTATGAGCATGGATTCTTTTAACAATCTACATACAACGTACTCTACTGGAGTTGAAATATGATTGATTATACTGTCCTAGACAGATCTAGACATCTAAATAATTGATCTAAATTAACTGAACAGTGCAATTAAGTCCTCATTTGATGACCGTATTTTAACGTGTATAAGGAAACCCCCTTATTTTTAAAAATTGGATGTTAAAAATAAGGGGGGGGGGGAGGGTTCGCATACATGGATAGTATTGTAGACATCTTTTCAACTCTTTTCTAAATTTTAAGCCCAAAAAGTCAGGGGGTTTCCTTATACACGTTAAAATACGGTAATAACTATAGCCACGCTCTGCTGTATGTTCTTGACAGTTACAGGTGAAGTTGATTGAAAGTGACTATGATGCTATATATTTCTTTTTGCTTCGCACTGATTGGGGCAGTTTCAGGTCAGTATTACTTTCATTCTGTGAATAACTAGGTTTCATGTGGTGAGCATTAAAAAAAAGAACAAATAAAAACTGAAAAATTATTTTTTATTGAAAATCATTTTATTGTGATTTGTTCTCCATATTCGTGCCGTGTAATTGCAGGATGCCCGCAGATCATTAGCAGAACGCAATGGGGGGCTCGATCTCCACAGACATCACAGTCGATGACGACGCCAGTAAGTCACGTATTTATCCACCACACAGCTGGAGCGACCTGCACTAATGTTGACCAATGCTCGAAAGTTGTGAAACAGATACAGAATTTTCACATTGATGGAAAAAGTAAGATTTGAATTAAGAGGCTTGTATTAAATTATGTTAAGTTTGATGTGTGAATTGATCTGAAATGGTGCTCCAATCATAAAAATATATTTTTTCTACTTGGTGGAATTATAAAAATATTTTCTAAAGCAGTGTTTCTCCCAAAGGGGGAAATGTCACCCCCGGGAAGGGGGCGATGGAAAAGTCCAGGGGTGGTAGAAGCTGTGAGTTTAGTATAGGATCCTATGGATCGGCTTGAGTCGGGGAGGGGTATGATCAGAACATAACATTTTTGAAGAAAGGAGTGATAAATCTTTCAAAGTGAAGAACTTTCGCTGATTCTTTTTTTCCAAATGTTAAAAAATAGTAATTTTTTTAAGTTTTGTTTTTGAATAAATTAAAAAAAGAATAAATCCAAAATTAGTACAAATACAAATACAACGACACAACAGGCAAATTGCCCAACGAGGTGGCTGACTTAAGAACATCATGGATCCCCCGAGCCCCTACCTACTACTGCTACACCCCACGCGGAACCCCCCCAACGAATCGGTAAATGCGGGAATGTGCGTGTAGTGCAACCTGACGTATAGTTTGTTTCTGTGTAATGCTTGTTATGTGTAGTGCTGTCATCTGCCCCCAGTTTTACTAACTATGAGTGAAGTGTTATGGTTGAATGATTTACCGTTGTAGGACTGTTGCTCTCTGTGGCGAGACTTTTTAACGGGCAGATCGGCTCGCATTTGCGCCTTGAAGTTGGGAACCACAGAAAACCAACTTCAGCCGACCACCACTGTGGGGTTCGAACCCGGATCCGCGCATCACGAGTCCGGCACTATAACCACTCGACCACCACAGCGGCAAGACATAGCCGAAAAGCGCATTAATTAATAAGTAAAAGAATTTGTAGAAAATAAATTAATGGATAATTAATGTAATTAATTACAGAAGAAAACCGAATTTTCCAACAGATTAAAAAAAACCGCATTATCCAAGGGAGTGCGGGAAGGGAAAAAAGCGCAAGAACCGCCGATGCATGTTTAGATTCTAAACATGCGGAAATCACGGAACCCGGAGAGCTTTCAAAAAAGAAAGGTTTCTTGTTACTAATACTCGCAAAGCTTCTCTCAATTTTGAGTTTTAATGAGATGGTGCGCTTTTTAAAAAAATCAGGAGATTGAAAGAACGGCATAAATCAGGGAAAGAAGCGTTGACCGTTAGTTTTTCCTAACTTTCCCTAGATTTTTTTAATTCAAACATCCCTGCGAATATTGCACTTAGAAACTTGAATTTTTTTTTGTCCTCAGAAGAGGTTTATAAATTGCAACAAGTTTGTAATTGGAATTTTGAAGACAGGGTGCTCATATAAAAAGTTGGCTTTATTTTTCTATTTTGATAACTATATAGCCTCTTGCAACCGAATGACGTATCTGAGTTCCATACGTTATTTGGATACTTTTTCCTCATTGGAAGTATGCCTCTAGAATAAACAGTTTACCGGTAAAATGCGGCAAGGGAGAATTGAGTATATTCATCCTGAATATATATATATATATATTACTAGCTATAACACCCATCGCTGCCCGAGTTTGCTTCATTGTAGAAGTGACATATCATTAAAAAAAGATAAACTTGTTCTGAAACGCATTGTTTGGGAGCAACGGTGACAAAAGTAAACATTCCAAAAGTCATTGTAGAGGCCCTAGAACCATTGTTGCCCGACAATTTTTTTTGCCCTGCTCTGACGAACTTTTTAGGGCGCTTCTCACTGTGACTGAGTCCTGACGCAGGGTCAGATAATTAAGGTAAAATATAATAAAAAGTCTTTGTTGGACATAAACCGCTAAATGCTATGGGCAACCACAACCGGTGTCATTTTTTCCTCTACTTTTGCGGAAATTTCAAAGGAAGATGCTAGGTGGGGCGAACATCACTGAACTGGAACTACTGCTGTCACCTATCAAATAAAAAGTAGAACTGTTGTGATTCTTCGACTGAGATGACCGGTTATAATTATGATATTGATAAATATTTTCTAAGCAATAATATCAATTAAATTGTGAAGTTTGCTTGAAAACTTCAACAGTTAATATTTGTGGACGGTAAACTAACATTAATATATGCGCTAAACTTTTTTGCTAACGAATCGAACTGTGTTTGAATCTGTGTTACCGTTGGTGCGAAGTACCGACAGAAGTAACTTCTTCGTCATCACTTCGCCGATTGTGTATGTAGTTGAGCAGAAAGTTAATTTTTTGCTATGTATTAATATTGCTGATCGCCGCGTTTATCATGGGCTCTATGTCACTTTTGCACATTTTAGTAATATCAATTTACCGTGTACAAACAGCAACTGTTAAAATTTGAAAGTAAACTTGACCATTCAATTAATTTTATTGCTCAAAAAGTATGTATTTATAAATATCACGTTATATTGACTTTTTCTATGCGGTGCATTAATCAAAAACCGGTCATCTCAAGTTCAATCGAAGAATCACAAAAGTTGTATTTTTATTTTATAGGTGATAGCAGTAGTTCCGGTTCAATGGTGTTTTACACATGCAATATAATTTATATACAGTATACGTATATACTGTAGACCGCACACTTATTTCCAATATTTTCCAGAGAGAGAGAGAGAGAAAAGGCACATTTTCTACTGATGAAATTTTATTTTTACACTTTTATAGGTTATGGACAAAAGTAACAAAGAAAGACACCACTTTTTTTTCATGGTGAATAAGTTTTCAAAAGTACGGACAAAGTGACTGAGAATGCTTTCCCGTACATAGAGTTTTTGGCTGAGCAGAGAAAATTCCCTAAATTGTATAAAGTAGCATTTTATTTCGTTATATCGCGCAGATATCGATATATCAAAATTCTGTGAGTAGAGAAACAACAGGTCTGTGCAGGTGAAATAAAAGGGAATGCGCCCACTATCTGGGAAAAAAGTTAGAGGGCATTTTTAATGCAGGAATATATAAAGTTTTTCCTTTCCCACGAGAATCTTGGTGCTCCCCCCCCCCCCCCCCCCACAACCTAGAGCCAGGCTCTCTGGACTTATGAACACCCTATGATTCACAATGATTAGCATCCTGGTCATTTCTGCTAAAGAATATGTCAGAGTTCTTGAACGGGAGGTTTCTTCTATGTGGTGATGGTTATAATAAAACCTCTTGATTGGTTTTTTTGGGAATTTTTATCCACTAAAAGTGAGGATGCTTGGATTGCAGAATTTACTTGTACTTCACGGGACACCCAGAGCCATCTAAACACTTGAGTCTCCCATCCAGGCACAGTACGAGGACCCATGGCCTCCACATCCTTAAGGTAGTAGGGACCCTAGACTGGGATCTTAAGCGGGCCCCAAAAAATTATGACAGTCGGTAAGTATGATAGTGGGGTCTCCGGGCTCCACTACACAAATTGTGGGTGTTTATGTCAACACCCCCCCCCCCCCCACAAATTGTGAGAGCCATGTGGGGAATCTCATTGTATAGGCTTGGTTATATGGTTCAAAGATAAGATTTGGCACAATGATTTATGACAATAATCATTATTGGAGGTGGTGCATAAGCCCTATTTTATTTTGCCCTTTTGAGATGACAATAGGGACGTTATTATTATCATTATTATTTTATTTTTTTGAATATATATTTAGATATTTGTTTGAGTTGCGTAGAACATCTTTATCATCAAGTGCTCCACGCGAAACTTAGGGAAACCATTGATCTAGTGCGTATAGCAGGGGTGCATGACCTCCGTTTCGCGAACCAAACGTAGCCCGCCAAGTCGTTAAATCCGGCCTGCGAAAGGCGTTCTGGTAGAAATATTTGAATATATATTTAGATATTTGTTTGAGTTGCGTAGAACATCTTTATCATCAAGTGCTCCACGCGAAACTTAGGGAAACCATTGATCTAGTGCGTATAGCAGGGGTGCATGACCTCCGTTTCGCGAACCAAACGTAGCCCGCCAAGTCGTTAAATCCGGCCTGCGAAAGGCGTTCTGGTAGAAATATTTGAATATATATTTAGATATTTGTTTGAGTTGCGTAGAACATCTTTATCATCAAGTGCTCCACGCGAAACTTAGGGAAACCATTGATCTAGTGCGTATAGCAGGGGTGCATGACCTCCGTTTCGCGAACCAAACGTAGCCCGCCAAGTCGTTAAATCCGGCCTGCGAAAGGCGTTCTGGTAGAAATATTTGAATATATATTTAGATATTTGTTTGAGTTGCGTAGAACATCTTTATCATCAAGTGCTCCACGCGAAACTTAGGGAAACCATTGATCTAGTGCGTATAGCAGGGGTGCATGACCTCCGTTTCGCGAACCAAACGTAGCCCGCCAAGTCGTTAAATCCGGCCTGCGAAAGGCGTTCTGGTAGAAAAAGTTATCAATACACACAACACGATAAATATCTAGCACAACCATATTTCCTTCTTAAAAAATGCTTGGATTGGAAATCGGAATCCATACGGGGCGTTATCAATTACCGCCGAAAACAAAATTGTTAAAGGTGTGTAGAGTTGTCAGTTATAGCCGGAAAAGTTGTCAAAGGCAAGTGAAGTTGCCAACTATCGCTAAAATTGCTGAAAAATCGCCAGTGACGGGAAATAGAGGGCTACTGCAAATAATGAGATTAATTATATATATAATTGCGATAGAATGATAATTATCAGATAGAATGATAATTATCAGATAGAATGATAATTATCAGATAGAATGATAATTATCATAATATAATTTATAAATCATGACAAATAATCTTAATTCTCGATTTCAAAAATTCAACTAAGCCTTGTTGAAAATAGAGGAGGGGGAACGGGATATTTTATAACTAAGTTGGGACGAACACACAAAATTACGGGAATGCCTCGTAAAATACGGTCATATGGTCACCCTATGTATACAAGTTTTCTGGTTTGCGAACCAAATAGGTTGTGCACTCTTGACGTGTATAATCACTGTTTGAGATCCCGTGGAAATTTCTATTTGGTATTTATTTTCATAATGTTATGTTTTCTTATATAAATTTCATGCGAAACAAGAAATGAATAAAAGCTTACATGTATAAGGAAAAAATATTAGTGGTGTGCAATGACTTTTAAATTTTCAGTAATCTAACTATAGAATAAACTTGTATGCGAAACTTGCGAGTGAAAAAAATGTAACATCTCTCTCTTTTTTTATGAATTCTTATTAGAATGGGCAGACATCGGCTACAGCTTCTTAGTCGGTGGTGATGGAAGAATTTACGAGGGCCGAGGTTGGAATAAAGTTGGCGCTCACACCTACGGTTACAATTCCAGAGCGATTGGCATTTCCTTCATTGGCAACTACGAGAAAACAGCACCAAGCGTCCAGATGTTGAACGCAGCGAAGAGTCTCATCAACTGTGGTGTTCAAAAGGTGAGATAAAATACTTCTTGCTCAGGGAAAACAAATAATGCATCATGCTCAATTCCTTCCATGCCCACCCCCACGGATGGGGCCGACGTAGCTGCAGCCCGGGGCTGGCACGATTCTCATCATTTTTCTGTTTTTTTTTCACTCTTTAAATTCACTGTACTAATATTACATACAGTGGATTCTCGACTATCCGTCTCGCGATTATCCTGCCTCCGTATAATCTGGCCAAGTTTAAAAACAATAATACATTAAGGAATTAAAATTATCTTTTCACATTAGTATAATAATTTATTTACGAACAGTGGAAATAAGTTTAAATAATTTTTGTTAGAATTCAGCCTACGTCTTAAGTTTGTGTAATTAAAAATACACATTAAAAATGTGTAATTTATAATGTATTGCAGTGTTTCCCAACTTTCTTTATGAAGTGGACCCCTTTAGTGAAGGTCAAGGCACCACGAACTCCCCGTAGCGAAGGTCAATTTCCACGCTTCCTCCCATGAAATCCAAAATCTGTTGATTTGATTTTTATAATTTGCATATCATAAACAATCGAAGTAGTAAATTAAAATTTCACAATATGCAATAATAGTAAACAAAATGATCCCACGTGGGTCCGTTGAATACTACTATATCGAACACTACTACTACTACTAAACCACACATGAAGCCCGTCCACATTCTTCCGCGGAATTTATAATGAATCGGTGCATGCTGGAATGTGCGTGCACGTGTTGTGAACCTAACGCGAAGTTCATTTCTGTCGAATGCTTGTATGTCTAGTGCTGCCATCTGTCATTATTTTTTTCAACTATGAGTGAAGTGAATGATTGAATAATTGTACCACTGTGTAACCCTTTTGCTCTCTGTGGCGAGACTTTTGAAAAGGGAGATCGTTCTGTTTCCTGCAATATTAAGTTAGACATTATAAAGATCATCTTGAAATATGTATAATATTTGTGTCTTTGGACTTCCTTTTTCTGTAGTATATTTTTAAAACAGTACACTTCACAAAGGTACTGTACATATCAACCATTTATTAAGTACTTGCCTGTAGTTCCAGGTCAGGAAATATGAATACGAGCGGGTTTTGGTTAGCTACCCGTACCATGAAAAAAGGATGTTTTTCATGGTACGGGGTAGGAAGTGGATCTCTTCCAAAAGCATCTTCACCATAGTACTTTATCCACACGATTGTTAACATCACAATGAAAACGTTATGTAAGTGCCACTTCAATAGGGAAATTCAAAAATGAGCTGCTATAATCGTACACCCTGCATTTTATAGGATGCTGATTTGCATATCTCGAGTGATTTGATTTCGTTCAGCCCCCTCTATCGAAAGAAATTCGAGCTATTTTTTCTGTATAAAAAAAAACCCCTTCGTGAGAATAACGTTTTCGCAAACCGCATTCAAATCAGTACTATATACGTGCTGTTTCATGACGCGCAGTGGTGGTCAGTTGAAGTTGGTTTTCTGTGGTTCCCAACTTCAAGGCCCAAATGTGAGCCGATCTCCTCGTTAAAAAGCCTCGCCACAGAGAGCAATAGGCCTAGAACTGTACAATTATTCAACCCCTGCATTTCACTCATAGTAAAAAAAAAAATTAATGGCAGATGCAGCACTACGCGTAACAAGCATTAAAAACCGAAACAAACTTCACGTTAGGTTCAAAACACGTACACACATTCCCGCATGTATCAATTCATTAGGAATTCCGTAGAGGAATGTGTACGAGGAGCATGTTCGGTTAAGTAGTAATAGCTTAGATACCACGCCCACTGACCCAAGGCGGCAAGCGCGAATTCAAAGGGATGAAACAGCCCTTACTACATAGCCCTGATTCAAATATGCCAATGCCTTCAGTTTTTATGTATTTTCAAACTATTTACGAATTCACGAGACACCCCGTATTTCAGGATAGAGGTGTGATGGCGCATATAACGGGTTTTAAATTTCTAATCAAACGTTGTCATAGGCGGAGATAGACTTGAAAGTCTGGGGGGGGGGCGCACGATAATATACATTAAATCAATCGACTCCGCATTTGACTCAATCGATACCACCTTTGGTATCGAACCTCCGCCCATGAACGTTATATACGTATCAATACATCACACGCTAGTTCGCGTACATGAAATAGGCATGATCAATTTTAATGATGATTTATGATAATTTATACTGAAATATATGTTTTTCCCCTCCTTTTCATTCTTAGGGCTTCATCAGCTCGAAACGAGAGATTCATGGCCACAGAGACGCTGCCTGTACTGCTTGCCCTGGAAAGTTTTTGTACAGCTATATCAAGACTTGGGTCGGTTTCAAGGGCGGCAAATTACCCGGCTACAAGTGCTGATGTTAACATTTATGAAATCGTTTTCGCGAGAAATAAAAATTAATTTTTTTTTCCTTCAGAAAAAATTATCTTTTTATCATTCTCAAAAGCATTGAATAATAATTTCATGTAAAGGAATACTTTTATGTGGAAATATATATTCCAAAGCCTATTATTATGTAAAATTATATTCTAAATGATGACTGTAAAATAATTTAGTATTGAGTATGAACTTATAAAACTAGATGAATATTCATCTCTATGTGCTTTTCGGTTTTCTTCTTAATACTGGGATTTCAAATTCTTAAAAAAAAAGCCATCATAACCTATAGTTGACGCTTGTTATAATGACCGGTACGAGGAGTCCCAAATGCTTTTCTATTCATACCATAAAGTGCCGAAAATTCTTATTTTTCGTTAAAAATTTTCTGAACTCAAATAGCTTAACTGCGAATATTTGTTGATCGATTAAGGCCTCGCTCGTAGTGGGCGGCCAAGAGGTACGGGAGTGTATAATACAGACTAGCGACGAAAACAATTATATGTTATTACTCGTACCTCTTCGTCCTACTACGAGCGCTACCTAAGCGATCCGATTAATCGATTAATTTGTGTAGTATTACCATTAGGTGATGGTATTTGTATCGTTTTATTCCAAAGCGAGGTGAATCTTTCTCCCACAGTATACCATTATTTCTCAAACTTATTTGGAAATGGTATCACAGACCTACGCAGACAGAAGCTAGCTCGCTAACCACTGGACTACCAGACGGAAGTGATTCGCAATTGATTGTCAAAGACCTAATGTTATTTAAGATACAAAAAAAAATCGCTTATTGCGAATTATTTAGAATGAAAATCAGAACATATTCGCTATAACGACGACAGAAATTCTTGAAAAGCATGTTTCCCTTTCTCCCTTTAAGAATTATTTATACATAAAATGAACTGGAAAAAGAGTAGCATTTTCTTAAAACTCTTCACCCTATTCATAGGTGTTTATAAATCCCGGGCATGTCAGTATATATCCCCATAGATGAGAAGATCACACGTACTGTATCTTCTTATCTTCTTTTCATCTATATGGGAGGTGGGAAAACACATCATTTTATCTGTAGGTGTGTTGGTTGAGCAGGTGGGACACGACCTCTGGTCTTGATATCATTGTTATTTCACTTGAGAAATCCTTTCCCTACTTGCTCTCTCTCTCTCTCTCTCTCTTTTCTTGGAATCTTACAAAACTGGACACTCGGAAAAAACAGGTTTTTAATAATTTTCTCTGCTTTAACACTTTCACTGCGGGTGACGCCATGTCTACGAGCCCTCCATTTTCCGAAACAAGTACACCTGTATCTCTAAGTCATCCCCACTTTTGGTCACTCCCATGCTCTCACACACTCGAAATCACTCTTTTAGTCATTCACGTGCTTGCACACTGTTTTTGTCATTCACATGCTTGCACATGCTCTGGGGTCACTCACTGACCTGGTCCCTCGCTTCCGTAGGTAACTCTTTTAGTCATTCACGTTTGCTCACGCTCGAAGTCACTCATTTGCTTACTCATGTGCTTGCAACCTCTCTAGGTCACTCTTTTGATCACTCACTGACCTAATCCCTTAGGGGCCGTTCAAGTATTAGTCATCATCGATGGGGGGGGGGGTTTCCTATTTGCCGACTTTTGATGCCAAGGGGGGGGGGTTGGATAATGCTTACGTCAGCAACCACCCATTATGAAAACATGAGTTAGGATTCAGAGGGTTTATGCAAATTTTTCCGCCCTTCTCCCATTCTGCTAATTTTTTTGGCCACTCACTTTTCAAATTTAATGCGGCCAACTTGTCGTTAGACCCCCTGTAAATATGCCACTGGTCTTAGGCTGTGCTAATTTTTCCATTTGTTTCACCTTCTTAGTTCATTGCTCCTTTCCTTTCATCACTCAGGTAAGAAATCGGTTTGCAAGATAATGCCATTTTTATCCTAAACACTCATGGCAAGAAGGCCCATTGATTACCTCCCCACCATTCATAGGGCGAGAAACTTTCCTTCTCATGTGTTGCGGGTTTGCTTAACTAGCCTAATTCCACCAGCGAAAGACGACACATTGGCGTCGTGCGATTTTTTTGGTTGAAATATTTAATATTATACTAATTCAACTCTAATGTTTCATATACTAAAATTAGCCTACTTATTAAAAAAAAAATCTGCCGGAGAAACTCGGAAAATAAATTAGACTCCACAGTGAAAGTGTTAAATGTTATTGGACATTTTTATACAGTGCAACGAATGCCTCAGTTGCAGAAACTGCTGCATTCCACAAAGTCCAATTTTTGTTATAAATCAACAGTTTTTATGCATGAACTGATAACTCTCGATGCATATTTCATCACAAGTAGTTCGAAATGAAACAAAAAAGAAAGGTAAATTAAATCTGGTTTGTGCTTCCCCATTCATGTTTCTACATCCCAAAACACTGGAATTCGTTTATGGCGAAAAGTCACTTTCGTTGTAACGGCAAGTCATAACAAAAAAATCATTTGTAACGGCAATTTTCCCCTCTGATCGTGAACTGTCGTTATAACGGACGTTTATTGTATTTTTGTTTTTTTAGTTCAACTGGGAGAGAAAAAAATGAAAATCTCTATTTTTCCAGTGTTGTAACCGAAAACGCATACGCACGAATCTATTGGGTGGTAAAAAGAAAACACAACAAAAAATACCCATAATTTTATTTTTCTTCTTACATTTCTGACGTAAACAGGAAAACGGAAACCAAGCGAATGGGATTCAGCATGTTGTAATTTTTGCTCTATCTCTTTATGTTCGATGAAATACGTAAGGAAGTTGAAACTAACAACACTGGTAAGCAAAAAACAAACGCGTATACATATAATTATTCTGAATATTATTATATAATTCACCATTTCAGTGAATGAAAGAGGCGCAAAAACATAATTAATATTCGTATTTCACTAGCAGAGCATCCACACACAGAAAACAGTAACATCTAGTAGTCCTAAATGCGTAAAATGTTTTCAAAAAGAATTAGGAGCAATTCATTTCAAGTAATTGCTGTATTTGAGATAAATGAATATCATCTTTGCCCATTAATATGAAATTCATTTTGTGCCAAAAATGTGTGATTTTTGTTTCCACTCAATTTTCTTACTTTACGCTAGCTGCTGTATGGTATATGTACTGTATATGCCATGGATATTAACACCGCTTACCACTTATCGATATTTATTTTGATTTGGAAGAATTGTTGAATTTCAGTTTCCTTCTGTCCAGTGCCAGTGCGGTCTGTAGTATGACGATTGAGAATGCTGCGTCAATTTCATTACCGTATCGAAAAAAAATAATGGCTTCAGTTCTGTGCTGTATCGTATTTAGCTGGATATATAGTACTGTAAGTAAGTAAACGTTATCGTGACTTATATAGAGTTATATACAGAATGTGTACAAAGTATTTCGTGACTTAAATACAACAAGATAATCTTGTAATTCGTTCATACTAATTTAATTTCGTGGTGTATATATATGTATGTTACGGTAAATGTTATAAATTGGTTATTATGCATAATAACCACTTATTATGCGTACTGACCAATTGGCTTGGCAAGTTTGATAAATTTATTACTTTTATACCGGTGAATATGTATAATACCCAAGCATTGTTGGTAAATTTCATAAATATTGAAAACATCACTTTTACCGGTGATTATGCATAATAACCAAGTGCCATTTATAAATTTGATAAATACTTGGAATTTATCGTCTTTATCTGTGATTGTGCATAATACTCTTTATGCATAATATTCTTTATGGGCATTGTATAATATTTTATCATGTGTATATATTGTTTGTAATTTGTGTTAATTGCATTTTTATTTGGGTTGCTGTATTTTTGAAACATATGACAACCATATTTTTATGGGCATCTTTTTATCAGCCACCTCGTTGGGCATTTTGCCTGTTGTGGCGTTGTATTTGTATTTGTATTTGTAATACCCTAGTAGCGAATTTGGCGAATTGGAGAATTTTATAAATGTGAAAACTCCAAAAAACTCCAAATTAGTCTACTATGTGTTTATTATGATAGATACAGTCAGACCCCGATATAATGATATAATACATGTATGAATTATTATATAGTTTAATTTATCATGTTTACCAACGACACGACGCTTGGGTATTATGCATAATCGCCGATAAAAGTGATAAGTGCAGGGAAATTCATCAAACTTACCAAAATGCTCGGAGACTATGCATAATAACCGGATTTATCACATTTACCGTAATATATACAACGAAATTGTCTTTTTAATGTATCGTAATAATATCGTAACGTATACAACGGAAAAAGACGAAAATGCCTTTTCGTTGTTTTGTTTATCAAAAACAAATTTTATGAATCTTAATGTGATATCAGCCTTCTTTTAACGCGTATAACAACTACCTTCACTGAAAAATAAGTGCTAAGTAAACTTTTTGTGATTTGGAAAAAGCAAAAAATATTCAAATATTTTTTTGGCATTTCCCAATGTGTCAACATTAGAGACTGTCCCAAATTGTTTTCACAGCAGGTAGTTCTGCAACCGTTGACTTTAGAAACACACTTTCAATTGCAAAAATGTTTTAAATGACGTGCAGTTACAGTTGACGCTCGTTATAACGACCCCCCCCCCATCGTTCTGTCAAAAACGGTTATGATTATATCGAAAGGAAAAACATGTAGGATAAGCTTTATGCGGAAATTTCGGGGGACTTGTCCTCCTACTTCTACTAAACCAGACATGCACCTTGTCCATATTCCTCTGCGGAACTTCCAAAGAATTGGTACATGTTGGAATGTGTGTGTGTGTGTGTGTGTGTGTGTGTGTGTGTGTGTGTGTGTGTGTGTGTGTATAGTGAACTTTCCGTGAAGTTTATTTCTATGTGATGCTTGTTATGTGTAGTGCTGCCATCTGTAATCAATTTTTCAAAACTATGCTTTTTTTTCTCAACTCATAGTGAGTGAAGTGTAATGAATGAATGATTATAACGTTGTAGAGGCCCTGTTGCTCTCTCTCTGCGACGAGACTTTTTAACGGAGAGATCGGCTCGCATTCGCGTCTCGAAGTTGGGAACCGCAGAAAACCAACTTCAGCCGACCAACACTGAGGCGACGGTGGCTACGTCATCAAACACCAACTTCGGCCATGTCATTATACTGCAATTTATTGCCATTAACGTTTTGGGTTGGAAATGAAGGTGCCATCTAGCGGCGATCACCTTAAGCTCGTTAGGAAAAAATATCTTGTTATATACATATGCCCCCCCCCCCAAAAAAAAGAACAATGTTTAATCAGTGTGTGCTTCCAGCAGTGACTTATAGAACTGAAACATAGACCATCACAAGCAAGACGATACAAAGGCTACAGACAACACAAAGGAGCATGGAAAGATGTGTATTAGGCATCATAAGAAGAGACAGAAAACGAATCACTTGGATAAGGAACCACACAAAGGTATTTGATATCATGGAAAGAATTAAACGTTTAAAATGGAAATGGGCTGGACACATTGCAAGAAGACAGGACAACAGATGGACCACAAGTATTCTGTGTTGGTATCCCAGTGGTGTTAAACGTCCGGGAAGGCGTCCAAACGCAAGATGGATCGATGAGATTCGAAAAGTGGCTGAATTCAACTCGATGGCAAAAACACCAGACAAAGTAAAATAAAAAAAATTAGAGGATACCTTCCACCCGGCAGTGGATAGAAAATGGTTGATGGTGTGGTGATGATATTCTTCCCCCAGTTCGAACCTGGGAGTTGAGGCAACCTCCACGGTGGTAGACGAACCCTGCACCTTCCAACATGTACCAATTCGTTAGAAGTTCCGCAGAGGAATATGGAGGAAGTGCATGTGTGGTTTGGTAGTAGCAGTTCGTTGGGGGGGGGGGGGGGGAAGGAAAAATATGTTCGATTGTAAAAACAACTATAACGCAGTAGCTGGATTAGTCATTGCAGAAATAAGAGGTTTTTAAGGAAGCGAGATATTTCATTATTGCTGGCATCAACCTTAGGCGAGATATCTCGTCATTGCCACCGTGAGGGTTAAAACATAAAACTTTGTGAGTATGTTTATTTTATTTCCTCTGTAGATGGTCAGAGCTGCGAAATAGTGTCCAGGTCAGAATGGGGAGCGACAGTCCCCACGTGGAACGAGTCTTTCCCTTCGCTTCCTCTGCATCATATCTTCATACATCACACGGCAGGGCCTGAATGCAATGGAACGGAGGAATGCTCCGCCACTGTGCGCAGTATTCAGCGCTATCATATGGATGACAATCGTAAGTGCATAAATTGAACTTTTCATTTGGAGAAAAAAAAATTCTAAATAAATAATTTTCATGTTCTGAGTTCTCTCTCTATATCTTTCATGTTCTGTATCTGAGAGAGAACATTTTACATAATTACCTAATTCAACGTTCGATGGATGATAGGCAAACCGGGGGGAAGGTGAAAGGGGGCGATCGGTCACCCTGTTTAGAGAAAAAAATTTGTTATTAACATAGGTGGAAGGGCGTAGGTAGAATTTCGCCCCGTCCTTTCACTATATATACACCCGTGGAACCTGTACCCGCTTATGCGATGGATGGGGACATCTATGGGGAGTATTAGGATGGGGTATCAAAGTAGGTGATCTTACCTTCTCGTAGGTAATAGAGACCATGGGTGTTGCGAAATTTCGACTCTAATGGGTTCTTGGGGGGGGGGGGGGTTAAGAAGTGCTACTACTATTAAACCTCACATGCACCTCGTTAGTATTCTTCTGACGAGGAGATCGCCGCGTCTTCACCCTGACAGTGCACTGGTGGCACTGTTTGCGAGCGAGGAGCAGGATGAATCCCAAACCTAATTAATGACGTCTCGGAGAAATTAGACTGACTGTATTGAACTGCCGGAGTGCAATGAGGTGCTCTGCCCTTCTTGTCATATGATACAATCCTTGATCAATCAAATTTCTGATTGCGCCTTTTGCGATACGATTTTATACAACTTTCCATGATTATTTATTATCCGTGCGTGCGTTGCACTTTGACTTCAACTTGATTAATTTGATTCTTCGATTTACATAATTTTTGATTTCCTTGCACTATATGTAATATTTGACGTATCAATAAATTTTGGTTTTACCGGAGATGCCCTGTTTCCCCCCCCCCCCGGGGGGTGCGAAGTGCTTACGTTGCTTTTTGCGACAGAGCCTGGGTGTCTCGCGGTTTCTCCAGTATTCTTCTGACGAACTTCTAACGACTTGAGGCATGCCAGAATACGCCGTGTTAAGTCTTTCGTATCTAACGTGTAGTTTGTTCCTGAGGAACGCCTTCTATTTATTTAAAAAATGATGCCATCTGTCTTGCGAGTTCGGAAGCAACAACTTCGCAGGTTATTTTGCCTGTTGTACTATGCGTAAATTTTGATGGCTGTAGGCCTGATTGAGTTTGTGTGTGATCTGCACAGAGAGACTTTTTTTTCAAATGGGGGATCGGTTCGCATTTTCAGGATCACCTTCAAAGCTCACCACCCTGAGAATAAGTTTTTTTTCTTCTGAGAATGGAGGCTGTAAGGTTTCTTTTGCGGACGAAGCTGCGGGACAAAGAAATTTGTCCTTATAAGAGGGAAGACCGTTGATCGGAGGTTTGAAATCCATACTTTTATTATACAAGGAAAATAAATATTTGACAATAAAAGAGGATGACCGTTAGGGGGGGGGGGCGGCTTTACTGTATGCCAGTTATAGTTAACGATAAGTTCTTTTCCTAAGATGCAAGAGTATTTTATGTCATATACGTAATTTAATAAAGTTAACAAGTGCGGAAAATTCACCTCCACGCAATTCACCGACTGACCGCTATGAAAATTCATCGACAAATAATTCATTTGAGTAAGCAAGCAAGTGAATAATCAGGGAGTAGTCAAGTTAGTCAGCAGCAAGCGTGAAAATAAGCAAGTGAGTAAGCAAATGAGCGAGTGAGTGAGCGAAGATGAACAAGTTAGTGAGCAGGTGAGAGCAAGTGAGTGAGCCACTCATACGGTCACTCACTCAATCGCTCACTTACTCGACAGCTCACCCACCCACTCACTCACTCACTAGCTCACTCATCCACAGACTTAGTAACTCACCCACTCACTCAATCACTCGCTCAATGGTTCACTAGCTTATTCGCTAGCTCGTTCACCAACTCATTTGGTCACTCACTCACTCACATTCACTCTCCCTCTCGCTCAATCACTCGGTCACCCATTCACTGGTGACTAACTGTTGTCAGTGAATTGTTCATCGGTGAATTGCGTCATTGTGAATTGTTGTCCGTGAATTTTTCATAAATCACATGCATTTACAACTCATGATTCTAACTCATCATGCATCTTTTTTTTTCTTCTATTGAATAGAATGGGGAGACATCGGCTACAATTTTCTGATCGGTGGTGACGGTAGAATTTACGAGGGTCGAGGATGGGATCAAGTAGGAGCTCAGGTTTATGGCTTCAACCGCATTTCAATAGGTATAGCCCTTCTTGGAAGTTTCCAGAACGTAACTCCTTCGGACATTATGCTCAACTCCGCGAAGAAGATGGTATCATGCAGCAAAAAATTGGTAAGGCCTGTCTTTGATAGAAATCAGTGCATGTTTTTTACGCATCTAAACATACAGGGTGCGTAGGAAATTCCTTTATCCTGGAATAACTACTACTAAACCACACATGCACCTCGCCCGCATTCCACTGCCGAACTTCTAATGAACTGGTACATGATGGAATGTGCGTATACGTGTAGTGAAGTTTGTTTCTGTGTAATGCTTGTTATATATGTGTAGTGCCGCCATCTGCCATCAGTTTTTTTTTAACTACGAGCGAAATGTAATGATTGAATAATTGTATCGTTGTAGAGGCCTGTTGCTCTCTGTGGCGAGACTTTTTCTCGGAGAAGATAGGCTCACATTTGCGCCTTCAAGTTGCAAACCACAGAAAACCGACTTCAGCTGACCTCCACTGTGGTGACGGTAGGGGTCCTGGAATAACTACCGAACCGTTGGTCCTAGAAACACACTTACAATTGGAAAAAGTATTCAAATAGCGTGTAGATTCAGATCGTCATTCATATTGCAAGAGGCTGTAGAGTAATTGAAATTTAAAAAAAAACTTTTTACTTGGTCATCCAGTCGTAAAAAACCCAGTTACAAAGTTATTGCACTGTCTCTCCTGAGGGCAAAAAAAAAATTCTACGTTTCTAAATTCAATATTGGCTGAGATATCTGAATCTGAAAATCGCTGAAAATGAGGGAAAGAACATCATCATCATATGAAGCGTGGAACGAGATTGCCGTTCGGATGGATAAACCGACAGTTTATCCGATTCTTTTCTTTCATTTTCAAAGATTTTCGGATTATAATATCTAAGCGAATATTGCACTTGAGGAAAAGGCCCCCTAAATTTTTCCGCTTGGGGAAATCGTCCCCTGCCCCCCCCCTTTTAGTCCGGTCCAGATCAATTTAAATTTTTTTCAAAATACAGTTCAAAGGTCCGACCATTCGGTTACAATTTCACATATATTTTGCTATTACATTGCAACCTCACTACAACGATACTCGATAGGTAACGATAAATCGCTCTACAACGACATTTCTTAAGGGGCCGTTCAAGTATTACATAATCATCGATGGGGGGGGGTTTCCGATTTGCTGACTTTTGATGACGGGGGGGGGGTTTGGATAATGCTTACGTCATCAACCACCCTTTATGAAAATATGAGTTTGGATTCAGAGGGGCAGAGCTGATGACGAAATTTTGCTGACAGGGGGGGGGGGGTCAAAAATGGCTAAAAATTTGCTTACGTAATACTTGAACGGCCCTTAAAGCTTATGAGGAGATGCCTGTACTTTAATGTTCATGCATTTTGTATTTCACAATTAAGATTCTCATTTTTCGTTTGTTTTTTTTTATGTCCTGTGTATATAAATATGGCAAGTGTAAGATAACTGATGAGATGGTTGTGGCCCCCTCCAATTGCTTTTAAAATATACCTCCATCCTAATATGTGTACATTCATCCGTCTTAACGAAACCCCGAACTTTTCTCCAACTCCCAACCCCATCTCTTCTGTAATCACCACAAAATTTGAAAATCGCAACATTACCCAAGTGTCCGGGGAAAACATGCTGTAAAAATCTCGTATGTTATCTTTTTTTTTTCCCACACAAAATAAAATGTTCCGGACTCTGGGCTGGAAGAGATCACAGCAACGGGATAAGTCCAGTGGCAAAGTTCTGGCGTTCATTCATACTTTAATGCTGAACTATCGCCACTCGAGATAATGGTAATCCCTATACAGGGATATTTCTTCTTGGTCTGCAGAGTATCGTTATGTCGAGGTTTCACTGTATTTTATAATGACTCAAGGAAGTGACCCTCATCATTCTATTTATGTACATAATTTCTACGCTTTGATGCTATCTTTCAGAAAATTGTTTCACCAGATGGAAAGGTTCATGGGCACAGAGATGGTAGTTGCACAATATGCCCAGGAGACGCGCTTGAGAAGGAGATAGAGGTTTGGCCAGATTTCCAGAAAGGACCGCTTCCTGGCAAAAGATGCTAATTCCTTCCGGATTTTGAAGATCGTTTTTAATTAATGTTTACAATTTCATTTCAACGTTATTACATGATGAACTGTTGTGCAGTTTTGGAAACATGCTGAAAAGACATGTATATTTCTCAAGCATATTGTAATTGATATTCAGTGTTTGATTAGTTCAGCTTTTCTCAACCTTTCTGAACCCAAGGACCAGTAAAATGCTTGAAATAATGCGACGGACCGATTGCGTCCCGTATTACGGGGCATTTCTGTATTTTTAGTGGTTCTGAATTTCCTTTTATACATTTGTCCCGTTTATTTTAATGATGTTTATTTAAGTTTATGATGTTCACTAAAATCGTTAGTAAACAACGTTTTTATAACTTATGATAATTTTGGCTATAAATACAACATTTTAACTACATTCATCTTGCATTGTCAAATTAAATTTTTTTTCATTCAATTTTGTAGCAATTTTAACTACAATTCGGAATTTTGCTGACTTATGGCAAAGTTTTTAAAGACTGCGATGTCGCTTATTTTATAGTAATCGGGTCATTAGAATGTCTTTGACCCGGGTTATTGTCTTTCGGGTCATTAGAAGTCTTCTTGTCAAATTTTTGTTCACTGCGGTTTGTAGCAGCCTTTTATTTCCGTACCCTTCACCCCTATTTGCAGTAATTATCGAATTTGTCGTAAATTTCATTTTTGGGCTGCAAATTAGTGGTGTCCCGTATTTAGGATCGTAATTTCCCGCATTTGCTTTGATGAGGTATAATGAACCTAAGTAAATATAAAGACGCAATTTTTATTTGTGAATCCATATGATATTATTATAATACCAATTGCAACAATTGAATAATTTTCCATCCAGTTAGAATTGAATTATCAAGTCTGTTTGCGGACCACTTACGCCATCGTCGCGGACCACATGTTGAGAAACGCTGGCTTAACGAGTTCATTACACGCCATGGGTACACACAAAATTACTAATGCAGCAGACATTTTTCATAGTTATGCACTAGATTAGGAGTGCACAGCATCCGGCCTGCGGGCCAAATGTGGCCACCTAAGATTATTGTTAAGGTGAAAAACTGTCAATACATATACACAACACGAAAAAATGACTAAACTGACCATATTTCTTTCATAAAAATATGGGAAATCACGGTCTATAATGTTATTACCAATTATCGCCAAAAAATTGTCAAAGGCAGATAAAGTTGCCAAATACACAAAAAAAAATTGTCAAAGGCAAAAATCAGGTCACCCTACATGTACAAGTCTCTGGCTCGCGAACGGGAAATTGGTAATTGGCCCCAGCGATGCATGGGCCAGAATATCTGGCACTGGCTGACGAGGTTGTGCACCCTCTACGCTAAATGCTAAAAATACTGTAACTATAATCTCGTACCAAATTCAACATTACTTTGTCTCACCGTCGCGTAGTCTTCGAGACGCAAATAGGAGCCGAACTCCCATTTGAAAAAGGGTCTTCCCGCAAAGAGTAGGCAGCTTTTCAGTCCTGTAATGACTTGCAAGCAGTTTCCGCACTATTAGGCCGTGGTCTAAAGCAGCGGTTCTCAACCGGTGCTCCGTGTGCACTTCTTAGGGGCTCCGCAGTGACTTGAGGAAAATAAAATAAATAAGTAAATTTGATAGATATATATAAAATGAAAAAAAGAGGCCTACAGGGTTCCACCATAAAAATTATATACAAAAAGGGCTCCTCGAGTCAAAAAGGTTGAGAACCGCTGATCTATACCATCTAAGTTGTTCCTGAAACGCGGATGTGTATCACTTTTGAAGGCAACAACGTTACAAAACATCTTAGGAAAATAGCTTCCATAGAGTAACATGGCTAGAATCCATTCAAATGTCATTTCCCACGTTATGTTTTTTTTTGCGAGGACATTGCACATTCGTGATTCTGGCATGACGTAGCCGATATATTGGTTATTGTACAAGCAGAATTTGACAAAATTACGTTACAAAACAAATTACAGTATCATACATGGTAATTAGCTCAGCTGAATAAAGTCATTCTTTAGTTTTGACATATTTTTTAATAAAAATTTCTTGTTTGTAAGTTTTTATTTAGGGGAATCTCTCATGACCCCCCGCCCCCCAGTTCATTGACACGACCTACAGTTTGCGCACCACTGTGATTCGCTCTTACCATAGTTGAATAACAATGTGTTTCAACAAATGAATTACTTTCTCGCTCATTATTGAGCAACGGAATCTCCTAAAAATAAATTTTGGAGGTGTTGAAACGTCTGTTGAAAATCATTCGTGTTGGAGATTCCATTCCGGGAAGACGTGTTTGCGTCTAACCTCGAAGGAAGGCCTTTGTATGAGGCTTAATCTAGATTCAGGTAAGAATCACAGTTTTTAGGGCTGCGGTCGTGGGCATTGACACGGTTAGGTAGCTCTGGGAAGGGTTCCCAATGTCTTCGCTTGATGTTTTTGTGGTTCGTTGTTCTTTCTCCCCTGTTAGTTTGGCTTAGCTCTGTGGACCAGAGAGGTACCGAGCATCGTGACCCCCGGCAGTTTGAGTGAGCGAACCCTTTGCGTTCGTCCTCTCTGCATTTGGAGGTCAGTTGCTCAGCCACTTACACTGAACATCGTCGTGGCAATGGTATCACTGGCTTCTTTGTTTCGAGTCACTGTGCCAATGGTGCCGGGTTTTGAGGTGGTGGGCTAAGGGTTCGCAGAGCTGAGCAGAAACCGTTTCATTCAAGACAACTGCAGTCAAACGTAGGTATATACACTAAACCACTGTCGTGGTCGAATGCGAGAACCCGGGTTCGAACTCTACCGTCACCACAGTGGTGGTGAAGTTGGTTCATCTGAAGTTGGTTTTCTGTGGTTCCCGTAAAATTTTCATCGGGATGGATAGGATTGACCACATGAGTTATCAATACACCGTGAATCGACTGCTTCGACAAGAGGACACTAGTACCATTTGAACTGTCTGAGCGGAATGGGGTGCTCCACCCCTCTGTCATGTAATCCTTGATCGATCAAACTTTTGATTGCTCCTGTGATATGATTTTACACAACTTTCTATAATTTATTATTGGTGCCCGTTGCACTTTGACTTTCACTTGATTTATTTGATTCTTCGATTTACATAATGTTCATTACGATGCACTGCATTTAATCTTTGGCATATCAATAAATTCTGGTTTTACCTGAGATACCCGGTTTCCCCCATCCCCTGGGGGGGGGGGTGAAGTGCTTACGTTGATTTTTTCGTCAGTCTGGGTGTCTCGCGGTATCTCCAGTTATAACCGAAGTGACTCCACGCTGATCCCAGGAAAGCCGCCCATTAAGTAAAGCAACCCATTTGCTTAGCTTAAGAGATTTAGAAAGTATTAATTTGTTTACTAGTGTAATTAATGAGATGATTAAGTACAGTAAAACCTCTCTTTTGCGGTCACTGGTGGGACGAAAATAAAATTCGTCCGTAAAAAATGGGTGACCGTTTATCAAGGATTTCAATGGTATACTTTTATTAGACCAAGGGAAAATATTATTTGGCCGTAAAAGAGGGGTGACTCCATCAGTGGAGTGTCCCCATTAAGAGGGATTTTACCGTACTACTTAACCGCACATGTGCATCTCGTAAACATTTCTGTGGGAAATTTCTAAGAAATTTGTGCATGCAGAACGTGTTGTGTGCATATGCGTGACTCCCAACGTACAGTCAAACTCGGTTATAACCACTTCGGTTGTAACGACACCTCGGCTGTAATTATTGACTGTTCGTACTCATTCCCATAAAGAATAATGTTAATAAACATTGCTTATAGCGTCATTAAAATGCAACCCCCTCAGATACAACGACGGATTAAATTATTAAATTAAATTTGTGATCCTCACGTATTCCCAAGGGATCAGCATGATCCGTCCAAAGACTTTGCAGGACCCAGACCTGCACAGTGAGAGGTTAGCTTCCTAACGGCTCGGCTGCCAGGCGGCATAAAGCGTCACTTTTGTTTCCATGCTGATGATATTTTCTCAAGAAATTGTTGAGATTAGAGCTGATTACATCCAGGGAATGTTCGTCTGTGTTTTATACCTAACGTTGGGGAAAAAGATTCATTGCATGTAAATCGTAAAATTTGTCAAACAGGCGTTTGTTATATCTCACTTACCAATACGAAATGCCGATTACGAATAATAACCTGCAAATGTGATGAATTCAGCACGATTCATCATGTCATAGACGACGCTTGGGTATTATGCATAATCGACGGTAAAAGTGATAAATTTAGGGAAGTTTATCAAACTTACAAAAATGGTAGGTGATTACGCAAAATAAATGGATTTATCCCATTTACCGTAACATTATCACCCTAATTATTAGAAAGGACACTGATTAACAGGGGGAAAAAAAACGAATCGCTACAACCGCGGGGTCGTTGCATTTTCATTGACAATAATGTGGAATGAATATATTTATGTGATTATAATTAATTATAGTTATACTGAGTCATAATTATCATGATATAATTTATAGGTCATGTAAATAATCTTAATTAATGATTTCAAAACTTCAACTAAGCCTTGCTGAAAATAGAGAAAAATAAAAGGGGCAAGGGTCGTTAACATTATTCTCTATGAGAATTAGTTACAACCGCCACTTATTGACGTTATAACCGTAACAACCGTGGTCGTTCTAAAAAGGTCGTTGAGCGAAAATATTGAAGTAATATTGAAAAATTATGCAAATCAGTCATTATTGAAGAATATCTTATATCCTCGATTCGTGGGAAAATTCGCCGACAGCAATCCATCTCGCCACGCAATTCACCAATATGAAAACTTCACGGACAAGCAGTTCGTCACGAGTGAGTGAGTGATTGAGCAAGTGAGGGAATGTGTGAGCGAGTGATCGAGCAAGTGAGTGAATGTGTGAGCGAGTGATTGAGCAAGTGAGTGAATATGTGAGCAAGTGATTGAGCGAAGGAAATGTGTGAGCGAGTGATCGAGCAAGTAAGAGAAGAGTGAATGTGCGAGCGAGTGATTGAGCAAGTGAGTGAATATGTGAGCGAGTGAGGGACCGAATGAGAGAGAGAGTTGGTGAATTAGCCAGTGAACAAGCTAGTAAGTCACTAAAGTGTTCATGTGCTCACCAGCTCACTCACTCGCTCACCTGCTCTTTCACACGCTCATATATTTACTTTCTTGCTCACCCACCCACCAACTCTTACCCACTCACCTACTTATTTTTCCACTCACTTGCTCAGCACTCCTTCACTTATTCTTATTTCTCATTAACCGTCACTCGCTCAACCGTCAGCTTCTGTTATCCGTCATCGTTTTAAAAAAAAAATGCATGAGTATCAACACAAACAAACAGACATCTTTAAAATTGTCCACGAATTACTTTTACACCCTACTGCAGCGGTTCTCAACCGATGCTCCGTGGAGCCGTTGGGGCTCCTTGTGCGCTTCTCAAAAGCTTCGCGGCCTCTCCAGGGAAATATAAAAAAACAGTTATTTGAAGAAAAAAAAATTATAATTACTTTAGAATAATAGAAATAAATCAGTAATTTTGCTAAATAAGTAAAAAATAGGTCTACTGGGCTCCACCATAGAAATTATATGCCAAAAGGGCTCCACCATAGAAATTATATGCCAAAAGGGCTCCACCATAGAAGTTATATGCCAAAAGGGCTCCACCATAGAAATTATATGCCAAAAGGGCTCCACCATAGAAATTATATGCCAAAAGGGCTCCACCATAGAAGTTATATGCCAAAAGGGCTCCACCATAGAAATTATATGCCAAAAGGGCTCCGCGAGTCAAAAAAGGTCGAGAACCGCTGGTCTAAAGCATTTTCTTCCTTGCAAGTCATTGAATACCGGTCATGAAAAAGCCTCAGACAATATTTCGATTCCATACTTACACATAGCACGGAAAATTTTTCACCTGCCGTTTTCATTTCAAAATAGGGAAAATTGTGTTGGCAGCTCCCCAACTAGAACATGAAACACGCATAACTCTGGCTACATGATACGTCAGGTCTTCACATACCCTCAGAGAAGACACATTCTGTTAGAAATTCCGCAGGGGGAATTTTTATGCGGTGCATATACATGGTGGAATAGTACAGTAGTTGTCTGATCTGCTAATAATGCCGGAATCTACAGTTTTATAGCAAGGGTGCATAATCTTTTCAGTCCTTTTCTCCCCTATTTTCAACGAGGCTTACTTGAATTTGTGAGATGAAGAATTAAGATTATTTTCATGGCATAAATTAGTCTTTAACAATATTTTTGGCTGTAATTTGCATCTTTACTTGCCTTTGACATTTTATTTTCACTATAATTGCCAACTTTATTTACCTTTGAAAATTTCTTGACTGTAATTGGTGACATTTTTTGACTATAATCGGCAGCTTTACTTGCATCTGAAAAAATTTTTTGCGGTGATAGTTGGTGATAACCCGTACGGATCGAGTTTACACGTATTTTCATAAAGGAAATATGGTCGGCATTGGCATTTATCTCGTGTTGAGAGTATTTATATTTTTCTACCGGAACACCTTTCGCGAGCCGGACGGAACCTTTTGGTGGCCGCGTTTGGCCCTCGGCTCTCTCCGTACCCCTGTATAATAGCGAATTCCAGTCTTCCGGACAAAGAGAGGTCTGCCAATTCTGGTTCTTCATGGCATTCTATTGGCTTGAGGACGCATAGTAGTTGCAGTAAGAATAGAAAAGAAAAGGTAATGAAGTAGAGCGTGCGTGCCCTTGCCTTGAGGAACGCGCGGACCCGCTTCGTTCAGTGGAAAACATCACACAAAAGAAGTTATTACTGTCAGAGACCTCGCTTTAACGTCATCTTGAAAGACCGAATATAGATGACTTCATAAGCGGAGTGGCTTAATAACAAGTCAACCTGATTCGCTAATCATGCTGGAAAGGACCTTTGACTACTACTACATCACCGCATACCAACTCTGGTCATATCAACATACAGCAATTTTGTACCGATCGAGTTGGGTCGGAAATGAAGGCGCCGTCTATCGGTGGTCACCTCAGGTTCAGTAAGAAAAGAACTTGTTATCTATGTCCTTCGCCAGGGTCGAACCCGCGGACCTGATGGCAACCTTAATGGTGGTATACGAGTATCTTATCTCTGAGCCTCTCTGGCGCTACTTTAAAATTCAGCGTCCTGGACGTTTGATAAACGACCAATCCTAGCAAGTCAGATCTCGTCATGCAGAGTCGGCCTAAAAATAGCAGCGTTTCTTATGCACTTGATTGCTATGGCCATACATGTTTACACTCATTACAGAAAATACTTTATGTCTGGTGTTTATTATTACTCAATCTCAAGGGCGTAGCGGGGGGGGGGGGACTTATGGGTCTGGTCCCCCCCCCCCCCCCGAAATGTGAGAAAAGGACCGAAAAAAGGGGAAAAGATGGCCAAATCCATTGTTCTGTCACTTTGGTTCCCCCCCCCCCCGAACGAAATTTCTGGCAACGCCCCTGCTCAATCTTATATAGTGAATTCACCGTATCACCTTCATACACAAACTGATTCATTCTCCGTGATAAGAAGTATCTGATAAGCAGCCGCGATCCAATCGAATTTAACTTCAATGACGTTCTGTTCAAATCTAAGTGGAGGGGTGGTGGGCACATCTTTTTTTTGTCTCGGTTATCTTCTTTCCTGTCCCGAAATTACTTAGCCACCACTGAAGATCAATCCCACAGAAGTGGACGAAACGTCTGGGAAGTCGAATTCTATTTCCGACCACGGCCGGAACTGTTTCCTCCTCATCAGGCCATGAAAGTGTCCATTCTGCTATCAGATAAGATTAAAATCATTTCCGTTATCAATTCTCGAGGTAAAATTCGATTAACTGTTATTCCCCCGCCTTTAATTTGGCTCAAATGGATCTAACTCTTTCTTGACAATATGATTTTCAAGTACATAAATTTTGTTTGGCCTGTAATACATAAATTAACGAGTGAGAAAAATCGAATTCTCCCCCTCAGTTATTCAATGAAGAAAGGAAGGGGGGGGGGGGAAACAATGAGTAGAAAAATGCATTTATTTTATTCAAATCGGATTTTGCGTGACGAGGCCCATCCAAAACAGTGATCATCAAATATTAGAATTGCGAAGAAAAACATCGGGGGAGTAAATAATATGTAGCATCGGATATGTGTGTGTCTTGCTATATACAATCCATAAACACTTCGAATGCGTGGAGGTAATTTATAAAAAAAAAACGATCTGTTTTTCATTTGCAAGCAGAAAAGATTGTATTTTGCACAGATATATGATTGAATTTCCCTTCTGAGTTTTCCCTTCTGGGATCCGATTTACATATTTAAAACTGTATTTATGAAGAGAATATGATCGGGTATAAATAAATGTGCGAGAGCGAGAAACACAACTCCTGTATGAAATGATAAGCGCGAATAAATAGAGTTCCCTTCATCAAAAGAAGCCTGCGCGCAAACACTTGATGAGTTCCAATACGACCTCGGGTGTAATCGGCAGCTTGAACAAAGTCTGTTCCATTTTTTCGACGTTGTCTTCGCTAGATCCCGGTGTGACGGTGGCCAAGAACCTGAAGCAGTAGCTCTTCAGCGCCCAGATCCCGTACTTCTGGGCGATGCAGACCAGACTCGTCGCTAGATTCACATTGAGGTGCTCCAGTTTGCCCTGGTACAGAAAAGTTACCATCGTCTTCACGACGTCGTATGCGAATTCGTTTTCTTCGATAACGTTGGTGGGATGCTGAAGGAGTTTGTCCGCGAGTACTTTGGACCAGCCAATCAAGACTGCCTTGTGGACGTTGATGTCGATCCCGTTGCACCTGATCACCAAGTCCGGGTCCGTCCTCTCTACCATGTTATTGAGCACGTCCACTCGAAACGCGGCCGGACTGACGACTGAGAATCTCTTTTCCATTCCAAGGACCTTCACGGTGCTGGCGGCGTACGTTACTGCGGCCTTGATGACTAGTGTGTTGTCCTCCGCTACGTCTTGCAGCAAGACTTGCCTGTGTAATCCCTGCGGGCCCTCGTACTTTTTTTTGCAATTGAAGAGGGCCCAGTCGTGCTCTCTCTGGCCGATGACAAACCCGTCGGATCTACAGAACGAGATGGTCATCTTGGCAAACCAGTTCTTTCGGGTGTTCCGGCACATCAGGTAGCACGAGGTTTGCTGCTGGTGCTCGGCGTCTTCTCCCCCGGGAAAGAGCAGCATAATGATGTCCAGATACGGTCGCCCTTCGACGAGATGATACCACTTGCTGCGGCACGACTTGCTCGGGGTCGCATCGACCTGAGAAAAGTGCTTCAGTCTCCAGGTGGCGACAAAAGATCCATACGAGGAATCCTGCTGTTCGTGATGGTAGATATGAGTGTGATCCATCAGTTCGATCGATTGATGCTCGTCGATTTGTCACAAGCGTATCCCTAACTTCAAGATCAAAATTCGAACTGTGAATTATCAAAAATCGTCTCTATATCTTCCGCAAACGAATTCACCTATGACTGTAGATCCTCATCTACGTGAGACGATTGTCGAACTCTTTCTATAACGCGTGCGGGGATGAGTTATATCTATGGTAACACCAGTTTCAATTAAAGACTTTTTAATGGCTTCAAGTTCAGTCTAAACTCGCTTTTTACGACATTGAAGATTCTGCGAAATTTTTTCGTTATGACCGAGATGTCGTAAGAACCGAGGTTGACGTTTTCAATATCTTTTATTTTCCCTACCAAAAATACTGTACATGAAGTTGTTATTTCATTATCGTTAGAGCCATAAGCGAATACAGACTCTGTACCTATGATTAGAGTGACCACACTTGATCGATGAGAAATTGGGATCATACATACGGGACAAGGGCTATGCTCACCAAAAATGCCGGAAGTTGTCGGCGAAATTGCTAAATATGATTTATAAATAACCTTTGGCGAAGAATATGGTGCTGCAGGAAGAAGGCACTGATTTCAAATTAATTTCACAAAAAAATTGCTACCACAGGGAGTCCCCCATCGAGGGTTTAGCGCACCAACCCCTCGACGAGTATTAAAAAAAACAAGCCTGCCGTTCGGAATCGGCAATAAATTGTAGGTCCCGGTATAATTAGCCCTCGTGTGCAGAAAATGACCGTGGTGCGACAAAAATGATCAATGATCAATTAATATTTCACAAAAAAATCATAACTATCATAATATATAATCAATGGACGTTCTGAATATTATGCCGAGGTGAACGTGGGGGGGGGGGGAAGAGTCCCGTTCTCTCCACCAAGAGTCGAACCACGGACCTTGTGCATAGCGGGGAAGCGCACTGACCATTGTATCACGGAAAGACGGTGGTCCTTTCGTCCTTAAAACACGCACAGTAGCGTGACTTGCTGGGTAGAGACCCTGCAGCCTCTCAACTTCAGCTAATGATCTCCAGCCAGATTTTTGTGATGGAGAGATATTGTGAATTTATAAAAAGACTATTACATACAGACCTTCGACGTGGGACAGTTAAGGATGAGGAAAAAAAGTTATTTCTGGTAGTTCCACGGTCAACGTAGTGTTTTAGGGATTCATTTCTCTGCTCAGCAAAGAATCTGCATTCAAGCAAAATTATGAAAAATTGCCGTTAGTAAGGTGAAAATCTGGACAGAAGGAGCTGTCCCGCCCCTAAGGGTATTCAGGTAGCTTCTAAACCGAACGCCGCCATCCTACTCAGTACAGATCTGACTGGGCGAAACGGAAACAAAAACCGAGTCGAGGTCCAGCGGAGACAGGTTCGAGGGGTGGTACTAACCCTCTTAATGCCCGTCGTGTGGTTTTTGCTAAAGCTACAGAGCTATAACCTTCGATCGCTGGGCTTAGTGCTACAAAACGGGAGCACCAAGCTGAAGCCTCGCCCCACTGTATCAACCTAGAAAAACCCGTCTATCGCAAGTAGAGTAAAATTAATGTCTCACGACGGTCAACCGTGGAACAATGGTAAGAACTTTGAGCACTTGTTGTGAAACTTAACGTGTACACGTACTGTCCTCGTGTAAAGTATCGCTAAATAAAGAGTTTTTTCCACTCATTATTGGGTTGTCATTTCTGCATCTTCGTTTATCCTGCAGCTGATCGGGTTGGGGTTACCTGTCATACATTCCTATGTGATTCTGTTTTGTGTGTTTTCTACCTCCCCTTAAAATTTGTACGTTGAGTTTTGAATCACCCTGTATATTAATAATCATATTTGTATCAGTATTTTGATATTTTATACTTAAATATATGATTTATATTAAAAAAATACTTATTATATTGTTTTTCCTATAACAAATGTATTTTTTTATCTTAGTAACTTTACCGTTTCAAGGAACAACAGTGCATGATCAAGTTTCAAGGTCCCCTGTTGTATCTTGGAACATTTTCTCCTGTTCAAAAATCCATATTTCATGATTACGGTAAAAAAAAATAATTATATGATGTTTCATGCAGTATACAGATACTAAGAATGAATTGTCATTAGTATCTAAAGCCCCGTTCACATCTACAATAAAACATCCCGGGAAGTTCCCGGTAACGGGGATTTTCGCTACAAACCGTTCACATGGCGTTAAGTTAATGCCGGTAATCCCCCCCCCTCTTCTTTCCGGAAGTCGTCACTGGTTACGTAGGTTGAACGGAAGTGATTGATTCAAGATGGTTGACGAAGGAGCTTATAGCAGTTTCCACGGCGCAAAGGATTATGGGAGACAAGGTCGGTGTCGACCTCCAATCCACCCCAAGAAAGATGGGCTTTTTTTGATGAGCTTCTCTCCCACCTTTTTCTTCCCTACGAGGGGAAAAAAGTTGTCATGCCGGTAATTACCACCAAAGCGACCCCCAATCTTGCACATGTGAACGGGGCTTAATAGTAGAAAATTCCCTCTTATTGAGACGTGAATTTTCTTTCCGAACTTCATCCATCTCCGCTTGGTATCCAGTCTTTCGTACTTTTAATATTAGTAGTTTGACTGATTGTAGGGTATTAATAGGTAACGGACTGTGTGTGCAAAGCTTTTAGTTTTTAGAATTTTTCGAAATTTCGATTATTTTTAATTTTTTTTAAAATCCCTCTCGGTATTTTTTTTTATGTGCAAATGAATCATTTATTCAATTTTTTATTTTTGAAGTAAGTGAATTTGGAGATACAGTTTCTCGGGCGTGTAAAATATTGATACCGGAATCTATTGTTCTGAAGTACAAGCCCGACCAGGCATATAAAGTTTTGGAGATTTGTTCTTATCTCACTGGTTCTTAACCTCTTTACTGAACCGCAACCAGTGCCGGATTTCCCTGTAGGCTAGACAGGCATCAGCCCAGGGTCCCGAGGTCTGCAGAAAGCATCAAAAAACTCAAACTGCCATTTTTCGGACAAATTGCTCGGAGATAAAATTTTAACACATTTATAGGAAGTTTAGAATTTTGCTTCCTCACATCCAAAATGTTTAACATACTTTAGATTAGGTCCATAAATTACCATATATCATATATTCAACCCAAAAAAAAAAACGATAATTTATCGTTGACAAACGGTAGTTGGATTTGGACAAAAAACGGACCCCATTACCTTGAATAAATAGCCTACGGCCCCATCAAACTTAAATCCTATCCTGGCCTCAACCCAAAGTGAACTTCGATTAACATTTCATTACTGGCATAATCAACTCACATAGCGCAGAGGCATGTCTATTTGAAAAGCAAATGTATAAAATTCGGACAAATGATAGGCTCAAAATAAAATTACGACATGAAAATATGGAAAAAAGAAGTTTTAATAACAGTACAGAGATCTTCCTCTTTTCCTTCATAATGCCATTATTTGAAGTATTATAGCATTTGGAATAATTAGTAAGGATTCATCCATATCCACAATAGCAAACATTTACGTCGCAGTCAAATGAGGTAAATTTCCGAGTCTTAATACATAACTTCTTACAAAATTTGCAAAATTTTTTCTTCGACCATTTTTTAGCTGACGACATATCTGGTAGGGAAAAATATTAAAACAAAAGAAAATTAAGCAAACCAAACAATAAAAATATTTCATCTATACATTGTACATATATGAAGATTTTTTTTCTTTTGCCTTAACACTCACTAATGACTAGGGTGACCATACGTCCCGTATTTCCCGGGACAGTCCCGGTATTTTCTCTTTTTTTGGCCGTCCCGACTTTTTGGCAAAAGTGTCCCGGTTTTTCCCGTATTTCACACGAAGCCTACTTGAATTTTTATTCTTTATTGAAGTTGAAGATTGAAATTATTTTTCAACTTAAATTATTTTATGATAGTTACAACTATATATGGGATATTAATCTCCCACATTTGCCTTGGTAAACGGTTTTTTTTTTCGTGGAATACATTTTAATCCACTGCAATTCGCAGTAGTGCATCATTTCCCGCCATTGTGATTTTTCCGTAATTTCAACAATATTTGGCAACTTTGTTTGGTTTTAGCGTCGTTTTTGGTGATAATTGGCGATGTCCCGTATTTTTCCGTATTTGGAATCCCGATGTCCCGTATTTCTCTTGAGGAAATATGGTCAGCCTACTAATGACGATACTTTAAAGCAGCGGTTCTCAACCTTTTTAGACTCTCTGAGCCCTTTATGGTATATAATTTCTATGGCAGAGCCCCGTAGTCCCACATTTTTTATGTATGGTGTCATTCAAGTATTACTTCAGCATCGATGGGGTGGAGGGGGGGGGGGGTTTCGATTTGCTGACTTTTGATGACAAGGGGGGCAGGGGGGTTTGGATGATTCTCACGTCATCAACCACCCTTTATGAAAATACGAAATATTCTTAATGGCATCTTACTCGGTGCGCCAAAAACGAGGAAAATATTTCGCTAGTTTGTGGGCACCTGAACTAACATTCTCCTTGATGATAAATCCCTTACAGAGTCACCAGCGATCTCTAAATGTTTCACGGATCCTTCAAGGGCTCAGGAAATGTGTCTGGGCTGCTTAAATGCTCTGGAACTGTGCAACGCATCACTCAAGTGATCCGTAATTATGCTATGGATCACTTAAGCAATCTGGGAAGGTGCCGGAGGTCGTGACTGGTCTGTCGGAGGTAACTTGAGGGATGTAGAGCCGCACTGGGGGTCGCTTAAGTGGTCTAAAATTGTGCCACGTCTCACTCTAGGGATCTCTAAATGTGTTACGGATCGTTTAAGTGTTCTGGAACTTTCGGGGATTACTTAAGTGATCTTTGAATGTGCCACGGGCCCACTTCAGTAATTTGAAAATGTACCACGGGCCACTTAAATGCTTTGGAATTGTGCCACGGGTCATTTAAGTGGCGTGTAAATGTGCCGCTTAGTACGTTTTTACAAAATTGGGTTTGAGGGGGCAAGCCACATCAGATAACCTTCAGGGCCACATTTGGTCCGCGGGTTAAGGGTTTACCATATGTGGCTTAAAGGTTGTCGCAATGAATTTCTTAAAGAGAAATTTTGAATTCTTACCCTTCAAATAGCATTGAAATTAACAGAAATTGATTATAATAACACACAAAGGTATTTTCTTTCGAAATTTGAAAATTTTTTAAATGTTTTTTACATTAAAAAAATATTTTTTTTTTGTCTGGGGGATGGCGCACGAGCCCCCTATGCCCGCCCCCCCCTCCGCGTACGTTTCTGATCCCTCCAATATGCATTAGAAGGTGGGGGCAGTGCTGAAGAAATTTTGCTGACAAGGGGGGGAAGGTTGTCAAAAATGGCTAAAAATGTGCTGACGTAATACGTGAACGGCCCCTATTCCTCAAAAGTTACTGATTTATTTTTGTCATTTAAAAATATTTATAATTAGTTTTTTTCAAATTTACCGTTTGTTTTTATTTTTTTCGAGGAACCCATATTCGATGTTATCATGCATCCGCTTTATCACATTACGTGACATGTACAAGTTGTTCCTCGAAAAGCGTCGGAAAGTGAAAAAATTCCGTTAAGAGTCCAATAATGATTGGGGGAAATAGATGACACAAAATAGTGTTCCGGACTCTGCCACGAAGCTGGGCTGGAAGAGATCTCGGCAACGGGTAAGTCTAGTGGCTAAGTTCTGGCGTCATTCATTGGGGGGAAATAGAAAACAAAGTTTTTACACGGTTCCGGATCAAAAAATGCAAAACAGATTATTATTGAAAAAGAATTTTTTATAACGAAATATTTGAAGAAAGTTTCAATCAGATATCGATGATTAAAATTTTCAATTTATATTACTTTTCACGTGCTAAAATGACCAGTTACGTAAAAACTGAAGACTTACCGCTCAGTAATAGTCATTATTTTCAAATGAAAAAGCAGGAAAAAAGTTCCAATTGCTGACATTTATACAAAAATTTTGGTTTAAAAAGGACAATTTTTACTCATTTTGAAATCATATTGAAATTTATATGCGTGTGTAAAAATTATTTAATTTTCGTATTTCTCTCAAATATCATTAAGGATGAAAATAAACCAATCGGTTTTTAGCTGGCGATTTGCTGAATTTAACTTCAACTCCCAAATGGGCCTGAAAGTAAAGCACCTCGTACATGCACGAGGGCTACTCTGAAATGTTCTAGCAGCTCTCACAGACAGCATAATTACTATATACAGGGTGATCAGCGAATAAGCCCTTATTTCAAAACTAAATATCTCTACAACAAAGATCAATAGAATTATGCGGTAAACGGTACGTTTATTAGCAAAACTGTAAGAATGTTGTACAGAAATTTCGAAAATTTAGTTTTTTTTTTAATTTTTTGAAATTTAAAAAAAACAAAACAAAACTGGAGATTTTGAGTTTCCGAAAATCCTCATTTGTGTGAAGAGAAACCACTGCGTTCGCCTAAAGTTACTGCATGGGCTGCGGTATGCGCCAGAGGCATTGTCGGCCCCTTCTTCGTGCGAGAAACGATTACTACTGAACGTTACGTTACAATTGAAATAAGGGCTTATTCGCTGATCATGTATTTACATGCATTGAAAGAACAGTGAAACATTTTTAAGCTCGTTTTTTCAGTGCATTTTTGCTTTGAAAAAAAAAGACAATTCAAGATTTCGAAAAATTCAAGTAACAGAGCCCCACGGTAACCAATGATTTCCTGCAACAGGAGCAACAACAAGCTTGCTTCCACTTTATGGATTGAAGGGCTATGACAACCGCTTCCATTCGAAACCGCACTTTCGTTCTGCTCGGAAGAGATTAAACAGCCTCCTCCGTGCGGTTTCACACTTTCGTTCTGCAGGGAAGGGCTCGGACAGCCGCTTCCGTTGGGTTTGCATTTCGTTCTGCTCGGAAGAGCTCGGACAGCCGCTTCCGTTGGGTTTGCATTTCGTTCTGCTCGGAAGAGCTCGGACAGCCGCTTCCGTTGGGTTTGCATTTCGTTCTGCCCGGAAGGTCTAGAACTGCTGCTTCCGTTCGGGTTTGCGCTTTCGTTCTGCTCGGAAGGGCTTATACAATCGCTTCCCATCTCCGTTCTGCTCGGAAGGGCTTGGACAGCCGCTTCCGTTGGATTTGCATTTCGTTCTGCTCGGAAGGGCTTATACAATCGCTGCCCATCTCCGTTCTGCTCGGAAGAGCTTGGACAGTCGCTTCCGTTCGAGTTTGCACTTTCGTTCTGCTCGGAAGAGCTTGGACAGTCGCTTCCGTTCGGGTTTGCACTTTCGTTCTGCTCGGAAGGGCTTGGACAACCGCTTCCGTTGGGTTTGCATTTCGTTCTGCCCGGAAGGTCTAGAATAGTTGCTTCCGTTCGGGTTTGCATTTCGTTCTGCCCGGAAGGTCTAGAACTGCTGCTTCCATTCGGGTTTGCACTGTCGTTCTGCTCGGAAGGGCTTGGACAGCCGCTTCCGTTGGGCTTGCATTTCGTTCTGCGCGGAAGGGCTTATACAATCGCTTCCCATCTCCGTTCTGCTCGGAAGGGCTGGGACAGCCGCTTCCGTTGGGTTTGCATTTCGTTCTGCTCGGAAGGGCTCGGACAGCCGCTTCCGTTGGGTTTGCATTTCGTTCTGCTCGGAAGGGCTGGGACAGCCGCTTCCGTTGGGTTTGCATTTCGTTCTGCTCGGAAGGGCTCGGACAGCCGCTTCCGTTGGGTTTGCATTTCGTTCTGCTCGGAAGGGCTCGGACAGCCGCTTCCGTTGGGTTTGCATTTCGTTCTGCTCGGAAGGGCTTGGACAGCCGCTTCCGTTGGGTTTGCATTTCGTTCTGCTCGGAAGGGCTTATACAATCGCTTCCCATCTCCGTTCTGCTCGGAAGGGCTTGGACAGTCGCTTCCGTTCGGGTTTGCATTTCGTTCTGCCCGGAAGGTCTAGAATAGTTGCTTCCGTTCGGGTTTGCACTTTCGTTCTGCTCGGAAGGGCTTATGCAATTGCTTCCCATCTCCGTTCTGCTCGGAAGGGCTTGGACAGCCGCTTCCGTTGGGTTTGCATTTCGTTCTGCTCGGAAGGGCTTATACAATCGCTTCCCATCTCCGTTCTGCTCGGAAGGGCTTGGACAGTCGCTTCCGTTCGGGTTTGCATTTCGTTCTGCCCGGAAGGTCTAGAATAGTTGCTTCCGTTCGGGTTTGCACTTTCGTTCTGCTCGGAAGGGCTTATGCAATTGCTTCCCATCTCCGTTCTGCTCGGAAGGGCTTGGACAGCCGCTTCCGTTGGGTTTGCATTTCGTTCTGCTCGGAAGGGCTTATACAATCGCTTCCCATCTCCGTTCTGCTCGGAAGGGCTTGGACAGTCGCTTCCGTTCGGGTTTGCATTTCGTTCTGCCCGGAAGGTCTAGAATAGTTGCTTCCGTTCGGGTTTGCACTTTCGTTCTGCTCGGAAGGGCTTATGCAATTGCTTCCCATCTCCGTTCTGCTCGGAAGGGCTTGGACAGCCGCTTCCGTTGGGTTTGCATTTCGTTCTGCTCTGAATGGCTCGGACAGCCGCTTCCGTTCTACACTTTCGTTCGTCTGCACAGCCACGTACCTGGGCGGAAGAGACTTTCGTTCTCGTTTGCGGGGGATGAGTGCCACTTTCGTTCTTGCGGGACAGGAGTGCCACTTTCGTTCTTGCGGGGCAGGAGTGCCACTTTCGTTCTTGCGGGGCAGGAGTGCCACTTTCGTTCTTGCGGGGCAGGAGTGCCACTTCCGTTCTAGTTTGTGGCAGACACTATCCGACACTTAGAAGTGATGAGCTTGCAATCCAGTATGCAATTTGTTAGCACAATTCTAACATCAACTTCATGCCGCTAGCGCCATGTGCTGCTCTCTTAAGCACTCCTCTCTATTGACACTCCGCCCCATAACTACTTTCGAAGTTCGTATCATCATCTATTCAAGTTATCTGTCTCTCCTCCACCACCCCCTATTTTTAGTTGCGAAGAGCACTTCAGATCGATCTTCACTTTGCACTTTCCTTCGCGGTCCTTCACTTATGTGAAATTTTGCTCCCACGTTCCGTTTTTGTGGTATAGGTATCCTGCGCTTTACACGATCTCACTTTACGAGGTTTTTAATGACGCGATCATTTTACATACCTATTAATGGAGTAAAAATCTCGCGACAGCGTATGGTTTTCGTGGTCCTTCTGATATGTGCATTTCGTGATAGATAGGGGTAAGGTTCACGTGGTACCTCTGCTTATGTGCATCTCGTGGTCCCTCTGCTATTGTATTGTTATCAATTATAGCCAAAAGAAATTGTCAAAGGAAAGTAAAGTTGCCAATTATAATAAAAATTGTAAAAGGGAAGTAAAGTGTTGCTGATTATAGCCCAAAAAATTATTGAAGGTGAGTAAAGTTGCCAAGTATTATTGAAAATGCTTGAAAGTCACCAATGGCGGTAACCGCAACTCACAATAATTGATAAAAATGTAAATCATAAAAAAGAGGAGTTTCACAAATATGGGTCAAATGAATATATTTACCTGACTATAATTAATTACGATAATTTGAATGATAATTACCATCGTATAATTTATAATTTCAAACCTTGATTTTGGGAGGAAGTAATTCGAATAAGATTCATTGTGTAGAAATCGGAAAAAAAGGTTTTTAATTCCCAACATGGTACAAAACAATTAGGTATTTTTTTGAAAAAGGGTGTAGGGAATATCAGTTACATCATGACATTTTATAGAAAAGACGGGCACGGCCAGAATAACGGCAATGTTCGGTAGAATGCAGGTCATATGGCCATCTTATATATTCCAGCTCCTGGCCTGCGAGCGGCAGAAATTCCACATATCCGACCAGCGAAAAGGTTGTGCAGCCCGCTGTTTTGAAGAAATTATGGCTCTCTTTGTAGTGAAATAAATAAATATTCATTATGTATTATTCCCTTATTTTGAATTGATATTTTTTTTTTATTGTAATCGTATAGTGCTGATCAAACTATCAAGTACCAGGTTAATTAATCCGTTGTGTACTAAATAACTTATTTGAATTTTTTTTTAGGCCTTAATTTGAACTACAAAATGACCTAACAAAAAATTTAAATGATAATTATTTCATTTTTTTCGTAATGTGGTAGTGAAAGGGTGAAGGCACAGACAGTGATGGTTTCGTATTAAGGTGAGATCTAAAGATCTATATATATAAAATTAATTTTCTATCTGTCTGTGTGTGTGTATGTTCTCTATACAAATCTACAAGTTTAGATCGATCGTCGCCAAATTTTGCATATATACCAAATGGGACCCGACTTGAACGATAGGCTACTTTAAAATTTCGTCAGCCCAGGGGGTTTTTTGCCCAAATGGGCAAAAAACTGTCCGGCAACAATGGTTTTTGGGCCTCAACCTATACTTTTGAGTTGGATATTCGAGCAATATCATTGATTTCATTTATATCTTCTCAAGTATGTATTAAAGTCAAGTATCAAGTATTAATGTCTCCATATTGTCTCTTTTGATATTTATTTGCATAAATTCATGTGGGTTAGGATATTTTAAAATTAGTTATGAGCCCGTGAAAAGTGCATCGAAAAAATTCCACAGGTTTAACTAAGGATTTTTGGAAGCTGGAACAGACAGATGGATAACCTGAAGATCGGGGGGGGGGGGGTCGAAATACCTAGCACCCCTTAAAAAAAAAGAAAAATATATATTCATTTCTACGTTTCTGTGTAAATCTAGATTTGTTTATTTCATGAATCGCGCAGGTCGCCATATTGGTTAACTTGGACACGGTTTGTATGTCCCTCAAGAAAAAGAGAGGGAGATATCACGTGATCCAAAAAAGCCTCATTGAAAAAAATCCGGGCAGCGCCGGGTATTATAGCTAGTAGTTTATAATTATGATTATTCAACCACACATGATAAAAAAAAACAAATTGGAGTATATATAAAAAAGAGAATTCTCACCGAATATTGCAACGAGAAGCGAAACAAAGAGAAGCATCCGTATGAAATTCATTCCGGAATTTTTTCTCTTTTCCTTCGAAATTATATATCTGAGAGAGAAATAAAGTTTGATAAACATTCAACAAAATCAGTAACAAAGCTTAAATATTTAAAAAAAATTATTAAAAAATATTTCGCGTAATGTAGTAAGTCAACGAACATAAAATATATGTATCAGCACAGATTCGTTTACTAATAATTCATTCAATTCAAAGCATACATGCTCAACCCATATCCCACGGAGTCATCAAATGACGTAATTTTCTAAAAATGAACTAAGCGGAAAGTTTTCAGATCACTTAAATGACCTGCGGCACAGTTCCAGATCACTTGAGTGCAGGGCCGTAGTGTAGTACTTTCTAGGGGCTTTGAGGACAGACTTTCTTGGGGGGAGGGCCTTAAGAAGAAATAATTACATGCAAAATAAATGTACATTTTTTGTGAGGCCCCGGTTGCTCCAGCCTATTTGCGGTCCTGCTTGAGTGTCCTGCAGCACATTTCCAGATCATCGAAGTGACCCATGGTGTACTTACACATCACTCAAGCGGACCGTGGCACAGTTCCAGTTAGTTCACGATTAAACTTATCGAAAGTTAAATATCACATACTTATCTTGGAAATCAACGCAATGTTTTCAATTCCCGACATGGTAAAAAACAATTAGGTATTTCTTAAAAAAAAAAAGTGGAAATATATTAGTTACATCATGACTCGTGAGGGTAAACGTTCGATGCCATTCCAGATATGTGGGAGAACATTGTATCTCGAGGTTACGAGTTAAACTTGTTACAAAGAGGCTCGTTCAAAGCCCTAGAATGGGATACTGGATCATGAGCTATTCATATTAATTGCGATGTAGAGTTCGGTTTAATTTTAAGCAGTGCGTATTTACGGGACTCGGGGAGGGGGCGGCGCTTAGCGGGATATGGTCCAGGGCTTCGAGTTCAGAGGGGCGGTAAATTTCAGGAATGATTTTCCAAGAAAATTAGTAAAATGGGAGAAGGGCAGCAAAGTTTGTTTCACTCTCGATAAATCCGCCTCTGCCCAGACATCTATGGGCTAGGTCAGTGAGTAAGCAAAAAAGTGACCTAGAAAGCTCGCAAACACGTGAATGACCAAAACAGTGTGCAAACATCTGAATGACTATAAGAGTCACTTATAGAGTGTGTGAGCATGGGGGTTACCAAAAGAGTGACTACTACTACTTAACCGAACATGCACCTCGTACACATTCCTCTAAGGAATTCTAACGAACCGGCGCATGCCGGAATGTGTGTTCTGAGTGTATGCTTGGCCCTAACGTTATCGAGTTGGGCTTGTTTCGTGTTCATGCTGCCACCTGGCTTCCATTTTCTGAAGTAAAGATAGAAATGCATGAATTTTCCTGTTTTGTCAGTATCATGTTGTATGCCTGCCTCTGTGGAGAGACTTTTTCAAATGGGAGACTGGCTCTTATTCGTGCCTCGGAGTCCGAAAACCACAGAAAACCAACTTCACCACTTTACCAAAAGAGTCACTTAGAAACTCGAGTGTACTTGCAGAAGTGAAGGGTGGCCAAGCGCGTTATAGCATATGGTGGTGAATCGGAGGAAAGAATAGCCAAGAAAGTTAGGCAAGAATGGGAGAAGGGCGATGCAAAAATCCGTGTAGCGCCCGCCGGTGGCAAAACCATAAACGCTCCTGTGATTGTAGGAAGAAAGGATAAAAAGGAAAATCGTTGGGATAAAATCTCACCAGCGAGACCAAGTCCGTGGAATGATTGACGGAATTTCGATACGATTCTGCGTCTTCTCTAAACTAAGCGAAATAACTTCAAAAAAGATTTCGTCACGTATGTCGAAATCACATGTAAAAAAATACTCATGCAAAAAAAAAAACACCTGGATTTTTTTTTTTAAATATTACATTAGAATAATCCCATATTCCGTGACTGGATCTATTCATGAAATATTTTCTTATTCGTCGACTGTTTAAGGTGATTATGAAATATCAATTCTTAAAATATCTTGCAACTGACATTATAGACATTATATTGTTTTGAATGAGTTGGGAGCGTAATAATAACTGATAATTCGTAGTTTGTAGTGCTTCTGAGAAATTAGAAAAGGGAGAGTCTGTGAAGCAATTTTTCTATTCAAAATCTATTTTTTTCCCTTCGTTATTCAGAATACAGTATTATTGCATCTTCTTTCGAACTCACTGAATGCAATTGAATTATAATTCTGATCATTGATTAATTTTCATTTAAATTTTAACTATGAATCATGTATTATGTGTAGTTTATAGTTAATATGATTTTTTTTAAATGAATAAAAAATCAAAATTGATGTGTGTGGGTACTCATTTTTTTTTTAAATGTAGCTTTTTTTTCCTTTTTTTGAACGTAAACAATATTTTGAAGCTATTATCTATCAACATTTTGAAATCATCGTAAAAAAAAAAGAGGAAAAACGCAACAATCAGATGACTATAGGATATGACAGTATTTGAGTATGATGCAGGTGTGGATCTCACTAATGGCAGTAAATTGCAATATAGCGATATGACCAAAGTTGATGTTTGGTGAAGTAGGTGGGGATCCAGAGCGATGTGTGACGGGAACGACGAATTGTGAAAGTTCGTTTCGTCGTTACGGGAAAGACAAATTTTCCCATATTATCGGTTTTTCGGGAAGTGGGGGGGGGGGGTCGTTCCCATACCTTCTTCTGGGTCCACACTGAGTAACAGCAGTATTCTTCAGTTACGAATGAAGCCGAGATAGAAATCTTCAACTACGAATGAAGCGGTGTCAGGCATCTTCAGCTGCGAATGAGGCCGAGTTAGACATCTTCATCTGCGAATTAGGCCGAGTTAGACATCTTCAGCTGTGAAGGAAGCCGAGGTAGACATCTTCAACTCGAATGAAGCCGTTTCAGACATCAACGGCGAATAAAGCGGAGGCAGGCGGATCCAGGGCGATGTGTCGGAGAAGTGACTTATTGTGTAGATGCATTGGATCAACCCCTTATTTTACGGGGCAGACAAAATTATTGTGCTCTCGGGAGGGCCCCCCCCCCACCCCTGGATCCACGTTCGGTATGATGGCATACAAGATGCGGTTTAAAATTCTTAGGCAACTACGGTCTCAGTCTTCTAAAACTTTAATTTTCTTTTTTTATACATTTTATTTTCTATGGTGGTTCTTATCGTTCTAGTCAACCCTCCACCTCACATGCATATATCCACTTCCCTATTCTAACCATGCATAAAATACAATGGAGCCCGCTTATAACGTTCCCAATTGAAACATTTTCCCGCTTAGTAAGATTTATTTTCGTGGTCCCAGCTTCTACTAATACTTATCGAGATTTCCTATTTAAAGCTGTTTCCCTCTTACAACGATTTTTGTGGTTGTTTTTTGAGAACGTTATGAGCGGGATACGCGGAACTTCTCTCAAATGAGGAGGGGGGGGGGGGTTCAATTTACCTGTAATGCTAGTAGCGCCCAGTCTCAATAAATGTATTCAACGTTTAGTTTAATGCGTTAAGGGTGTCCTGTAATTAACTGCCAAGTTCTCTCCTTACTCGGGCTTCATCACGTCAACCGTTCATCGTATAGGTATGGTTTCAATTTAAAAAAAGCTCAAAATATGTTCAAAAATCATCAAAGTTTTGAGAGTAAAAATACAGTGTGTCACAAAATAAGAAATCTGATTTTCTATTTGTTCACTCTGCCCTAAAAAACCCAATTAGAGAAAGTTGTTGCGCTGTCTCTTCTGAGCCAACAAAAAACTTCACGTTTCCAAGTGAATTTCACTATTTGAATTTAAAAAATCGGAGAAATTTTGGGGAAGAACCTTGGGGGGGGAGGTGTACAGTCGAATCCCATTTTAACGAATGCCGTTATAGTGCAAAAAAATCTCGTTTTAACGAACACTTCTGTAATCCCCCCAGATAAGTTTACATAGGAACAATGTAAGAATCTCAGAAATTCCTTTACAACGAAATTCCGTTTTAATGAAGTGATTTCACCGGTCTCTTGGAGTTCGTTATAACGGGATTCGACTGTATATGTTACGGTAAATATGATAAATGTGGTTATTATGTATACTTACCAAGCATTTTGATAAGTTTGCTTAATTTTCCTAAATTTACCACTTTTACCGGCGATTATGCATAATACCCAAGCGTCGCATCGTTGGTAAACATGGTAAATCGTACTACATGATATACTGTAAATGATAATTCATGCATGTGTTGTATCATTATACCGGTTTCGATCGTGAAATTGGTTATAATTATATCGGGGTCCGACTACATTCATCACACATACTAGAATCATTTGGATTTTTTTTTCATATTTTTCAAATTCACCAACTACATTAAGGTATTATGCATAATCACCGATAAAGGCGATAAATTACCAGTATTTATCAAATTTACCTGCTACACTTTATTATGCGTAATCGTCGGTAACTTGATAATTTTTTCAGTAATTATCAAATTTACCACCGACGCTTGGGTATTATACATATTTTACATTGTTTACATAGTTTACATTGCTCTTTCTTACATTTTCTCCGATTTTCGAATTCAAATATCCCAGCGAATATTATACTTGGAAACGTTTAAAATTATTTTTCTTGTTGGCTTGTGACAGGGCAACAACATTTCAACAGTTTTTTTGGGGAACAGGGTGACCAAATAAAAATTTAAATTTTTTTTATTTTATTTTATTTTGTGACACACTGTACTTTTACCGTTATTACTACTTCACCAATCACCAACTCTGGCCATATCGCTATATTGCAATTTACTGCCATTAGTGAGATGGGTTGGAAGTGAAGGCGCTGTGTATCGGTGGTCGCCTCGAGTTCGTTAGAGAAAATATCTTACCTATATCCTTACTGTTATTACTGGTACAGGGTGATTTTTAAACACATTTTGAGCATTTTTCAAACTGGAACCATACCTATACTGCAAACGGATGATGAGATAAAAGGCCGCGTTATAGGACTTACGGAACACCCTGTGTAATGCCAATGTACAGAACGCGTTTCTGTCGCTGTAAAGCTTAGAATGATGACATAATTTTGAAATTATGAGAAGGAATCGACGATAAATATAACAATTTTTTTTTTAAAATCCAATCTTTATTGATCGCAAAGCATTTCCCGTCATTTCCTTAAGCAATCGGGGCATTATTATCTTCGTTCACCAACATAAACACTCATTAGATGTATAGAGGCAGCCATTAGTGGTTTTTTTCTGATCGTTGCAATATAGCCAGCAATGAGGACAAGCTCCTGCTGGTTTAACTGCACCACCCTTGCGTTCCGATGAATCTGAATACAAAAATAATTTTTTTTCACAGGTAATTAATGGGATAATACGTGGGGTCTAGTCAAAAAAAAAAAAAAAATAGATTCAGAATTACGTGATTAAAAAAAATCAAAAAAATGCAGATGAATACACAGCAAGGTAATCAGTGGATATTTTACATCAACAATCATAAATAAGAATTTCTTTTTTCTCTTTTGAATGTCGTTAGGGGTCGTTCAGGTATTACGTAAGCAAATTTTTAGCCATTTTTGACCCCCCTTTGTCAGAAAAATTTCATCATCAGCTCTGCCCCTCTGAATCCTAACGCATATTGGTGGGATCAGAGACGTACACGAGGGTGGGGCATGGGAGGGTGTGGCTCGTGTCCCCCCTCGACGATCAAAAATTTGTTTTTAATGCGAAAAAAAGTTTTAATTGAAATTTCGGAAGAAAATACCTTTATATGTTATTATAATGAATTTATGTTAATTTCAATGTTATTTGAAGGCTATGAACTCAAAATTTATCTTTAATAAATTCATTGCGACCCACCCTCTAAGCCAAATGATAAATTGCATAAACGCCCTTGACCCGCGGACCAAATATGGCCCTGAGGTTTACCTGATGTGGCCTGCCTTCCTCAAACCCAATTTTATAAAAATGAACTAAGCGGCACATTTACAGATAGCTTAAGTGTCCCGTGGTGCAATTCCAGAACATTTAAGCGGCCTGTAGCACATTTTCAGATCACTGAAATGACCCGGGACACAGTTCCAGAACACTTAAGCGATCCGTGACACATTTAGAGATCCCTTGAGCGACATGCGACGTAGTTTTAAAGCACTTAAGTGGCCCCAGTGCGGTTCTACATCACTCAAGATATCCGCGGCACATTCTCAGATTACTTAAGTGTATGTGTGATCCGCGGCATATAATTACGGATCACTTGAGTGATGCGTAGCACAGTTCCAGAGCACTTAAACGGCCCGGGCACATTTCCGGATCACTTGGAGCCGTTAATCATAAAGTGGCTCTGTAGGGCACTTATCAATGTGGGGGGGGGAATGTTACTTCAAGTGCCCACAAATTATCGAAAGGTTTTTCTCGTTTTTGGCGCACCGAGTAAGATGCCATTAAGAGTATTTCATATTTTCATAAAGGGTGGTTGAGGACGTAAGCATTACTCATACCCCATCGATGCCGATGTAATACTTGAATGGCTCCTTATCAAAAGAACGATTCTTGTCTTTAGTTGTTGGTATATTGCTATCCTCTGATGGTGTTACGATAGTTGCAAATGAAACAACTGGGAACTCGCATTCCGATAGATTATAGTTAAAACAGAAGTTTACTTTTACCATCATACAGTGCGGGGTGCACATTTTGACCTTTAAAGACCGGACACACCCCGCTTCCCATCTCAGACAGATATCGAAGCGTTTCCGGAGGATGGGTGTATTCAGAGAGGTGCACACTAGGGTGGATCTAAAAATCGAAATGTGGATAAAAGAATCGGCTTGGGGTGCAAAAGTTGTCTTTTAAGCATACTAGCGTAAATGCAAAATTTTTTAAATTTCAAATAATCAATTAATTTCTGCCGGTGCCACAAGACACTTAAATATTTGCCAAAAATTGATTTTTATCCAAATTTTGAATAAAAAATTAAAAAATGAGTAAAATACTCAATTTCACCGGGAAAATATTATAGGCAGAGAATGAAAAATCATTTATTGTTTTTATTATTAAATATATCTAAAATTATTTAGTATAATAAAAGTTGGAAGCCATATTAAAACTTGGAAGGAATAGTAAAAATATTCATGCCATACCCAAGCAGTTGAAAGATGCATTCGCCTAGTGTTTGAGGCGTCGGGAATTGTGTGCGGAGAAAACACACGGCTTCATATTGAATAGGATAAAATCAAGAAGCCATATCTAACATTTTAATACCAAAAAGCATAACAACATTTAGAAACATGTAAATCTTCAATTTAATAGAATTAAAAAAGCTGTTATGTAGCCTAAGTACAATTTTTATAAGTTTTATGATTTATTGCTTTTGATTTTTAAATTGATATTTGATGCACTATTATAAAATTATTATTATTTATAAGTTTATTCTTTAATATCTGAATACAAAATTTATAAACATTTTTCATTAATTTACAATTTTTAATACATTTTCATAAAAGTGTGAATTTTTAACTATTTTTTGGGGCGCTTGAGGCACCGGAAAATATTAATGGATTTAAATAAAAAAAATTATGCAAACTAATATGCCCAAGACAAAACTTTCCCACCCCACGTCAAAAGTAATTTCAAAAAAAAAATTTTTATAAATTTTCATGAAATATCAATTTTTAACTATTTTTAGGGCGCTTGGAGCACCGGAAGATATGAGTGGATTTCAATAAAAAAATTATGCAACATGTATGTATCCAAGACACGACTTTCCCACCTCAAGCCAAAAATAATAAAAAAAAAACATAATTCCTATACTTTTCGATCCACCCTAGTGCACACTACACAACCTCCGTTCCGCAGGCCGAATGCGGGCCACCGAGAGGTTTCATCCGGCCCATGAAAATATTCCGGTTGAAAAGTATCACAACATGACAAATGCCTTGGCTGATCATATTTCTAGGACCGTCTTTTAAACTTTTTCCTGGGGGGGGGGGGGGAAATCGCTTCCAGAGGACACCTCCCCCTAAATGACGGGCCTGCATACTTCCTTCCTAAAAATACGGAAAATCATGAACACGGACATATCGCCAATTACAGCCAAAAAAGTTGCCGAACCCGATTAAAGTAGTCAATTAACACCAAAAAAATTGTCAAAAGGTAATTAAAGTTGCCAACTGTAGCTAAAAAAGATTGTCTAAGGCATTAATTTTATAAGCCACGGGTTCATAAAAGACAAAATTTCAACGCTATAAAAAGCAATTGCAGTCACAAGGAAATGGAAAAGCTTCGTTTCAACACGTAGAATTTGGTATGGAAATGTGACTCGAGATGAATAATCAATAGAAAAAAATCTAATTATTTTGAATATGTCAATTCATAACATAATTAGTTTGATTAAAAGTTTGAATCGTTGTTATTATTTTACTGTCTCCAATAGTCACACCTTCGTCACAAGCTACCATTTTTTTACATTCTTCATTGAAGCTTTTTTACGCGTAACAATTTCGATAAAATTTTAAAATTACTCAAAAAATATTGATCAGTTTTATTGATCAACATGTAGTCTAATTCTAACGACAGGTTATAAAAAAACGATGGCGCAGTGAACATTACGCACTGTATGCACCTTATCTCAAAAAACTTGGCTTCACATTGAAGAACAAATTTCCACATTTTGGTAAAAAAAGTCTTGATTTTGGGGAAACAATTTTTCAGAGAGAAATTTGGCCAACACTTTACAAATCTGGCACAATGAATTCCCCAATATAGCTGGCGAAGCTAATAAGTAATAACAAGATTATAACCTAACTCTACAGTGAAGAGCAGTGTTTCCCAAAGTGGGCAATATCGCCGCCGATGGACGATGTAAAGGTTCGGGGGGGGGGGGGGAGCTATAGAAGATACCGGTATAACTTAGGATTGTATGGGTTCGCTTGAATTGAGGGGCGATGACAGAAAAATTTCTCTGAAGAAAGGGGTGATGGAACAAAAAGTTTGGGAAACTTTGAGAGTGATGAAATCCTTTGTGCAGAGCAGTGTTTCCCAAAGTAGGCAATATTGTCGCCTGGTGGGTGATGAAATGGTCTTGGGGGGAGGGGGTGATAGAAGCTACGAGTATAGCATAGGATCTCATGGTATCGCTTGAGTCGGAGGGCGATGAGAGAAAAAAAATTCTGTAGGGGGCGATGTAATGAAAAGTTTGGGAACAAAGGTGTAGAGCAGAGGCCTTTTTCGCAACCTTTTCCCAGTCGCTAACACTGCCTTTACCCATCATCAAAAAGAAGAGCACCCTTACAGCAAGTTTAACATACGAATGTATGAAATGACGGTTATTTCAATCCTTGAATACAATTCCTTGAATATAATTCCTCTAAGATGTTTAATTGGAACCTTGATCAAATGCTCGCAAGCACGAAATCAGACACGAGCATCGAGCACTCTGCGTACTTCAGGGAGCACCGTGGTGCTCGCGAGTAACGGGTTGAAGATGTCTGGTGTAGAGTCTACACGAAGGAAAAAGCGCCAATCGTGGAAGAAGACGATCGAACTTGGCTTCTAACGGGATTGAATATTCCAGTTCATTTGCAAAAAGGGCAACCTATAAAGGGCAACCTAAACCTATTTTAGGCAAAAATTTACTTTCGTTGAGTGATTGTCGTTTACAAAACTTCAAAACGTTATAACTCCCGAAATATTCGTCTGATCTCAGGAAAACACTTTTCTGTATTATTTTTTCAACAAGAAATCACGTGTGCAATTCATTGGGCGGTTTATATACAAGTTTCTGGCCCGTGAGCGGCAGGATTACCGCACATCTGGCTCTCGGACTGGAAAAGGTATGAATGTGCACCCCTGATATATGTAGTGATTTTAATGCTCGATCTTTAGATGAAATACCAATAATTTCGTTAAGAATTTGTTTTCATTCTTAATAAATAAATGAGATGAAGTAAAGAAACTCTGAATAAATTATTATTTTTTTTACATGGAACATGTCGATGAAGGCTCTTGTAAAGCGATGACTGCATTTCGAAACATTCGATATCAAACACACTGAAGTCGGCCAACAGCAGTTGCAGGAAAGCGAGACACGGGCGAGTTTTCATGGCGAATATCTCACACCTTTGAAAGTATATAGAGAGCACTTGTAAAATAACCAGTAAATACAGTAAAACCTCTGATTTGCGGACACACCGGTGAGACAAAAAAATTCTTCGTAAAAGAGGGGTGACCGTTAATTAGGGGTATGAAATGCATACTTTTACTATACAAAGGCAATTATTATTTGGCCGTAAAAGAAGGATGACCGCATCTGAGGGGTGTCCATTAAGAGGCGTTTTACTGTATGCACAGTATAAATTTAATTGATTTACACCTAATGCAGTATTAAGTGTAGATTAAGAATCGATAGTATTGTTGATATATTTTTTTTTCATCTAGAGAAAATATACGATAGTACAAGTCAGTAGTGGTATAGCTTATCTATACCGTTACCTGCAGAAAAATGTCCTATAACTATTTGGCAGGTTTTTCCTACTAGGTTCCTACTAGGTCAATACACAGGTTGTCCCAAATTATTTGCAGAGTGAATATCTCAAAAACAATCTCTTTCAATTACAAAAAGTTTACAAACGACGTACGGTTACTTAAGGGGGATCCCATACCTTTTTAAACATCGTGTAAAACTATGCTCTAGTAAAAATGCCATTAAAAATTACTATTTAACTATCGATTTACTTCAAATATTTTACGCATGTTTTTCATTGTACCTGTTATCCTCTGCTGATATAAAGTTTTATATATATCTTGAATGCTTAATCTAACAGCTTGCGTGCATGATAAAATAGCATTGCATCAATATAATTGGATAAAAATTGGTTCAAAATAAAGTAAACTGTTCATTCAGTTCATCAAATGAAGCAAAAGTTTGAAATTTCATTTATTCAATCGCATTCAAAATTAAATTTTAATTTCAAAATTTGAAATTTTATGTTAAATAAGACTGAGTGAATGAAATCTCAATCTGTTGCTTCATTTCATTAACTGAACAGTTTCCTTTATATATATTTTGAATCAATATATTTATCCAATTACATTGATGTAATGCCATTTTATCAAGCATGCATATTGTTTTTAATGCATTATTTTAAAAATTTGTAAAAAATTAAGAAATAGACATATGTGTAAAACTCTATATTGACATAGGATAACACATACAATCAAAAATATGTGTAAGTTGAATTAATTATTTTTTTTTGGGCATCAGGAGAGACAGGGCAACAGCTTTGCAATTGGTTTCTTTAGCACAGGGTGACGTTTAAAAAGTTAGCATTTTTGTTTTAATAACCGTACAACCCCTACACGTTATTTGGATACCTTTTCTAATTGGAAGAATACTTCTAAGATCGTTTCGTCAGTAAAATTCCGGGTCTAATAAAATATTAATATCAATTGAAAGTTTAATTTCGATGACCTTTCCACGATGACAAAAATCAATTATAGTCAAACCTCGTTAATGAGTCACTCTTGGGAGAGCAAAAATATGACTTAGTAAGCGGAGTGACTTGTTAAACGGAGTAAGCCATAGCTGTGCCATTTCCTACCCGAGGACAATTGGGACTTCCAAAAAGTGACCCGTTAAGCGGAGTGACGTGTTAACCGGGTGACGCATTAACGAGGTTTGACTGTATTTTCAATAATCTGCGTGTACACTTTTGTTCATGTTTCTTATTTCACGTATAAGATCACCCTAAAAATCACTGGATAATCTTTGGAAATAATTCATTATATTTTGTTTATATAACGCACAGGTTTCAATGTGGCTTTTGTGTACTGCCTATACATTATTATTAAAATTAATTTTCATTTTATCTCAAAAAATAGACGTGATGGAAATTTTTAATTATTTTTCCAGTAATTATCATCCAAAAAACTATAAAGAAATCATTAATTGTTTTTAAGAAAGCTTTTTCATAACAGACCTGTGTAATTTACCCTGATATATCAGCTGAACAACTCACCTGAAAGTTGATTCGAAATGTTTTGTGTGACACGCGTATCTTTTGTTCTCATAGATATACGCGTTATTATATAGCGTTACTGAGAAAATCAATTATAGCAGCTGTTCAACTATTCAGTGTTCTTTTCTTTGAATCGAGCAAAAGAAAAAGCGTTGTTTTTCTTTCAAAATCATTACTATGTAACCATGGATCTTATTGTACGACAAAATTTATTTTTCGTACGTGCCACTGTTACGCGCTGTAAATGTGATAAATCCGGAATCACCCAACATGTTAGTGAGTTTGACAAATTTCCCTATTCCCGAGATACCCCATGTTTGTTAGGGAAATGGCCGGTGTCGCCTTCAGGCGATGTGGTCTGTGTGCCTTCTGGCTCGGGTTTGAACCCCCACCGACGCCACAGTGGTGGTCTCCCCGTTTAAAAGTTTTGCCACAGAGAGCAACTGGACTACAACGGTTCAAATATTCAATTATATACTTCACTCATAGTTCGAAAAATGGATGACAGATGGCAGCACTATAACAGGCATTACACAGAAACGCACTTCACGTTCGATTCACAAAACGTACAAATACACATTCCAACATTTGCCGATTCGTTCGATGCTTGGAGATTCCATAGGGGAGTATGAACGCGATGCATGTACAGTAAAGTTAGTAAGTAGCAGCTCAAGAATCTCTGGCTGTGAGTGGATTCCTACGACCCTGAAAGCCCATGCGAATCAATTTTGGGTCAGGACCCAAAATTGGGCCCCTGGCTGTTAAGGGGTTTGAACGACCCATCTCGGTAGCCCTCTGTAACCCAAGTGTGGGTCATTGTCAATGCCACGTATTTATAATCCCAATTTTATAGTAGGGATCCGGAAATTTTACCCCTGGTCCGTTTCGCCCCCGGTACATTCCCCCCAGAAATTTCACCTGCCCTGACCGTATGAGTGACTGACTCTATGAGTAATCAAAGGATTGAGTGAGTGACCGTATGAGCAAATAATTGTGAGGACTGTATGGTTGAGTAAATGGACATATGAATGATCAAGCGAGCAACTGCATGAGTGAGTGACCATTTATCACTTGGTCACTCATACGGTCATGCTCTTGGCCACTCATAGGGTCACCCATTTGGTCATTCATGTGGTCATTTATTTGGTCACTCATACAGGCAGGCAAAATGTCGGGGTGAAATGTACCGGGGACGAAACGTCGGAAGCGAAATGTCGGGTTAAAGTTTCCGTAAACCATTTTCGTATTTTTATCGATCAAATATGGCCACTCAAATCATGATGAAATAACCTATGTGATTGCACCTGATAACATTTTTTCATTTAAAAAGAGGTCTTGAAAACGTTAACCTCGGGGTTATAACGACGGAATTTCGCAGAACCAAGTTTGAGTGCACTATATCACGAGAGTGCAATCCACAAAGATTCTAGTCGTTATAGAGACCTTGATATATCATGCCAAAACGGATTATTTTTTGAAAAATCGAACATAACGATATATGTCATCGGTTGATGTAGAAAGGCTTAGAGTTCGATAAGTTATTCGCAGCATTGGATTACGTTCATGGAGTGCTCACAGTCAAATGTCGAAACAAAAACCATGAACTCGATCAACGATCTACCAGAAGAAATTCTCGTGCGGATACTCTCCCTGTACATCGAATCTGAAGGACATCGAAGGTTTTTGAAGAATATACCGCTGGTCTGTAAAAGATGGTACGATCTTCATTCGGGTCCATCGTTGTGGAAAGATATCAACTCTACCATGCCACTTTTGCCGTTGAAAAAATTGAACGAGTTGGGTGAAATGGGAGTGCTCTCGCACGCTCGAAGTCTCCAGTTCAACTACGGCGTGTATCCCCCAGAGGACGATGAGTTCATCAAGCTGATGCATCACTGCCACCAGCTAGAAAAACTGAGAGTTGCGGGCATCTATCACCTGACCAAGCGTTCGATGGAGGTATTGGCAGAAAAGTGTCCGAAAATTGAAAGCTTGGACTTAAGGCCTTCCAACAAGAACCTGGAGGATGTCATGGGGCCTTTCCTGATTGTTCGTGGCCAAAATTTGAAGGAGTTAAAGCTGTGCTATGCATGTTCCTTCCAGGACTACTTCATATTCACCATCGCTCATCATTGCCAGTCGCTGGTGAAACTGGTGCTTCTAAGCGCGGGTGGGTCACTCCAGTTTCCAATCGACGAGATCGCCATAGGATGCCCGAATCTGCGAGAACTGTTGATGGTGTCCTGCTTCCTAGTTCCAACGGAAACCAGAGATCACAATGGGTTCGAACATATGGTGTCCTTCACTGCTGTGGGAACGAACTTCAATAAGATTGGTCTGCATTCATTGCTGAAGAGCTCGACGGAACTGGAATGTCTGGAGATACATGGCGGCGAAGACATCATTCTAGACGGCATATCGATGATCCCGTCAACTAAAGTGAAAGTTCTCGAACTCATTCATATAGATCTCGATTTTGGCCTTATGGCGAACATTGGTCCCTTGAAATGCTTGGAAGAGGCTGTGCGCAAATGGAAATTTACCCTGACGAGTCTTCGCCTCTCTACAATGGGCTGTGACGCAACCAACATTTTTGAAATTTATCTGGAGAGAAATCTGAGGCCAAAGCTTGAAGAACTTTATCTGAGGCACTGCAAAGTGAGTAAACAAGTTCTAAAGAATGTGTTGCGCGGGTGCAAGAATTTGCAGCACGTCGACCTTCTAGTTCCGGAGAGGATTTGGCTCAATGGTCGTGACAGAGTAGAGCGTTTCTGCGCTTAAGGCAGGTCATCAACTTTTACGAGTATTGAATGTGTTGTTTATTTCTTTTATCATTCGCGTTAGAACATTTTTTATTTCTTTATATTTACCATTGATTATTAGAATATATAACAATTTTACTTGGACTATGTTCGGAATTGCAGCATAAGTGTTCATAATGATGATGAGATAGTTCGAATTTTCTAACTGCTTCTATCATTTAACAAAATAAATAAGAGGCAGTAAAACTTTTTTATGGTTACGTTACATTGTGAACTCATTATAAAACTTTTAATGTGCACGCTGTTGTGGATATCTACTGAATTGCAGAATTATCGCGTGAACAAAATAAAGAATTCGCTCACAGCAAAAAAAAGTCTTTGACTTTCCTTTGCGTTCTTTTTTTCCTTCATTATCAACTATTGATTTGTAGAATAAACGGTCATATGATACTGTTTTATTCACGTCGAGTTTACCGTGTGAAAATTTGAATGAATTATCTCTCATTCTGTCTGTTATCTGTCTCTTGACTATGTCATTATTCTGATATAATATTGATAAATCTGGCCTTAATGAGGATTGATTATTTACGGATAGCTTCTCACGAAAACAGAAACGCTCCGCATTGGCATTTTATCCCTTTAAGTGGCATAGCTGGAGTGACTAAACCCCCAAGGAAATTCCATATATATTTTTTAATCAGGGAAGCTTTCTTCCAATTTTTCATCAAGCGAAAACTAAGGGATATAGAGAAAAGTGTTCAGTTGAAAAATCAACTTTACAAAATATCTGGGCTTATCAATGATAACATAACAGGACTTTAAGGAAGCGAGATATTTCGTCAATGGTGCTTAAAGGGTTAAGTTATTAATGATTTTTTTCAAAGGTATTTTATTATTTTTTTAAGTATTTTTTGACATTTCTATTTTGTAAGCGTGTGTATGTGTGTCACACATAAACCACCCTTTAAAAATGTTAAAATCTCAGCTGATTGTTAAAACTCTCTCAGAGCACAAATTTCTCGCCGAGTACTTCACCGTCATCCTCCAACACAAGTTCAAAACTCTTCATACTTGTGTGTGGCGAGCAAATATCTATATAAGCAATGTACTTGGTAAATTTACTAAATACCCCCAAAAATGCTGTTTTCTAGATTGCAACTCCGATTGAGCACTCATTTCATGTTCATGGCTATCGCTATCATTTTCGGTCGAGAAACAAATTGAATGATTGCGTCTGTAATGGCCCTCATTCGCGAATAAGATGGAACAACTAGGCGTTAATCACATCTCAAATTTTATAGGCTACTAATATACTGTGAAATCAAGCAGCATAGATATGTTTAGCAAACGATATCCAAAATGGTGGGTACATCCAATGACGTATTTACGGGGGAGGTTGCTTATAGTGGGCTATATCCCAGGGTGGCAAGTTCAGAGGGGCGGTAAATTTGAGGGATGTGAGCGAGCGAGAAAATTAGTGGAATGGGACGAAGGCGAAAAATTTGTGTAGCCCGCCACAGATTTGCGTTTGCCCAGACAGTTAGAGACTATGTCAGTGAGTGACCAAATGACTGACATAGAGTGTGTGTGTAAGCATGTAATTAATCATCAAATTAGTGACCTAAAAAGTGGGAGTTTAGGTCAGTGAGCGACAAGGTAGGTCTCTGAGTAACCTACAGAGTGTCTGAGCATGGGGCTGAACAAAAGTGTGATTTGAGTGTGCAAGCATGTGAATAACCAAAAGAATGACCTAGAGAGTGTTCGAGCATGGTACTGACTAAAATAGTAACCTAGAGAGAGGGGGGGGCATCAGGTCAACGAGCATCTAAAGAGTGACCTCGAGTGTGTGTAAGCATATGAGTGAAAAAAACACGTGAGACCGAAAGAGGGACAAAAACAGTATGAAAAAAACATGTGAGTGAGCTAAAGAGTGTGTGAACATGTGAGTGAGCTAAAGAGTGTGTGAACATGTGAGTGAGCTAAAGAGTGTGTGAACATGTGAGTGAGCTAAAGAGTGTGTGAACATGTGAGTGACCAAAACAGTGTATGATCATGTGAGTGATCGTTGTGGCGTTGTATTTGTATTTGATCAAAACAGTGTATGAGCATGTAAGTGATGAAAACAGTGTATGAGCATGTAAGTGATGAAAACAGTGTATGAGCATGTAAGTGATGAAAACAGTGTATGAGCATGTAAGTGATGAAAACAGTGTATGAGCATGTAAGTGATGAAAACAGTGTATGAGCATGTAAGTGATGAAAACAGTATATGAGCATGTGAGTGACCAAAACAGTATATGAGCATGTGAGTGACCAAAACAGTGTTAAAACATGTGAGACCAAAAGAGTGACCTAGAGAGTGTGTGAACATGTGAGCGAGCAAAACAGTGTATGAGCATGTGAGTGATCAAAACTGTGACTTGGATGCATTAGTGTATTTACTGGAGTGGTCAGGGCGGTGAATTCGGCCAATTCTTGGATTGAGTAGTCAAGAAAATTAGAATAGAATAAGAAAAGGGCGGCAAAACCGTAAATTCGCCTCTGGGTGTATCAGTAACTCAAATAAATGAGTTGACCGACAATGTCTCCTGTCGGGCAGAATCAAAACTGTTTGGAAATTTTCATTAGAACAGCCACTGGGTAACGTTGAATCTTTTTTCGGTATCGGTGCAAACTAACCTCAGATTTCGGAATGTCAGAATATTTGTGGAGAGATCTTTAGGTACCTTTACAATCCTTAGAACGAATTTCAAAACGATTTCCGAAGACTCGACTCAATAAATATACTATTTCTGACTCTGAAAATAGGATCTGAATGTTATTTATTCATGGATCAAATCTATATTCTCTAGAAATACACACAATATAAGAATTTTCCTACCTATTTTATAAATATGAATATTTTTTTTAGAACCGAAACAGCGTGGATTCTCTTCAAAACTTTTGTCGACTGCCTGTCAAGAATATGATGAGTAGGGATAGTACGTAAATGCCGTGTTTGCGAAATAAAGGCGATAAATGCGAAATTTTTGACGAATAAATGCCGAATTTGATTTTTCCCCCCCACGAAATTTCGATAATTTACACTTTTTTGAAGTGAAGAAGTCATAATTCTGCTCAGCACTTGTAAGCGTGCTTGAAAGGAAAGAAAGTGAAGGCATCACTTTTCCCCCCACCCCTTTTCTAGCCCCGTTCACATGTGCAAGATTGGGGTTCCAATGGAGGTGTTTTTAGATGAGCCTGCTTCACAAATTTTTTTTCCCTGGTAGGGAGAGAAAGAGAAGGAAAAATTTACACCATATTGGAAGAATTGGTATATCTGAATGCTGTCTGTGAGAAAGTTATTCTCGCGAATGGGGATCTTTTTTTGGTGAATTTTTTTTTTTGGGTGCATTTTTAAAAAAATAGTTAAAATTTTTGTCGATAGAGGGTGCTTCACAAATACAGATCACTAGAAATATGCAAATCAGAGTCCTATAAAATGCAGGGTGAACGATTAACAGCTCATATCTGAATTTTTCTGTCACTGGCGCTCACATAAGGTTTCCATTGTGATGCTGACACTGGCGGATTGAACACTATTGGTGAAGTTGTTTTACCTCAGTCACGAATTTTTACCTCAGGCTGGAGCTTTACGAATGTTTTGGGCACAGAAGAGATTGAAGAAAGGATTAGGTCCAAAATTCTGTGATTTGCTTTCGTGCAGTGTCTGTCCTCTATGGACAAAAATTTGAACCAATTTCTTTTTCCTCTACCGAAAAAAGAAATCCCTTTCGCCAGAATAACTTTTACGAAACCACATTCAAACACACCAATGCCTCAAATTTTTACGGATTTGTAAACTGTTTAGGAATTTATGGGATACCCTGTGATTACCAGATATACGACCGGTTTATTTATTTTTCTGAACAAATGCAAGACTTTACTTGGATGTTTTTTATTGCGAATAAATGCAAAATTTCGATCTTTATTTATTTATTTATTTGAAATTTACGTATCCTTCATGGTGAGTAAATGCGCCTTCATGTGACGAAAAGAGAGAATTTCAATGTAAGGACCAAGACCATCTTGAAATCCTCGCAAAATCATAAAAAGATGTTGTTTCAAGTTCTTTTTTTCTTTCTTAAGTTTTAAGTGTTCAATGGAGCAAATTTATGAAGCTTCATCAAACACAATTTTACAATTTTTTGAGAATACACAAGTACACAGACCATACACATTTTTATTGCAATGGACAAGATTTTATATTGGAATCTTGATGGGTCTTATTTTTACATTTCAATATTTAGTAGGTAAATGGTTACCGGATAATAGGATAAACCATTTAAGCGGATAACTTCCATTCCAGCCCTGTTTCTATATATTTACGTAAGTTGTTTTAGTTAATTTTCAGTCTGAAATATTTGATCCACTAAGTGGATATTGAATTTTTTTACAAAATTTTTCCGTTTGCCTGTGTACACAAACACGTAAATCGTATTTATTCTACAAATTCACAAGGAAAAAAAACACAGTTGTGCAATTTTGCGATAGAATACGTAATAAACGAATTAAGTGGAGCAATTTCACTGAATTTTGTATGACTTTATTGGTGGATAGAGGAGAAACTGCTTAAGCGGATCCCGTCCCAGTAGTATCCATTTAGTTAGGTACGTCAGTACTGCTTCGGCATACGCATTTCTCGTTTCGACAAAAGCCTTCATCTTCGTTGCGGACTTCTTTGCAATACTTATGGCAGTTTGTCGGTGTACAAGGGTGTGTGCTCCGGTAAATTGCTGTGACGTGCATTGGGAACATTCGGAAGCTCAAAGCAACGGTAAAGCCTGTAGAAAGGAGAGAATTAAAATATTAACTTTTTTAGAGACACATTACTTCAAAACAAAAAGCAGGTAAAGTACCGGGTCAGCGAGAAATGAGTTCCACTGTTTAGAAAGTTCTAGAGCGCGTTCTACTGGTCCAAATGAGGCAATTTTGAACTACAGATACTTCAAATGGTGCGCTTTTCATTTATCAAATAAATAAATAATAGTTTATTATTTATTTAATAAATAAATCCGTCTATGGGGGGGGGGATTGCTGGAGTACGCATATAAATATTGAAAATGCTTGCGCATATAAATGTTTAATATGCAGTACTAAAACTGCTCAATACAACCCGCTTGTTTTGAACAATGTGCTCAAATCACCATATTTTCAATCTAATAGTGAGTCTGACGAAATATCCAAAGCATGGCACCGAATGCTGTCGTGTGTGATTAGAGCACATTGTCCAAAATGAAGGGGATACATATTGAGTGGTTTTAGTGCTACATATTGAACATTTATACGTGTAAACATTTACAATACTTATATGTGTACTTCAGCGCACTCCCCCCCACCCTCGGCTTTTTATTCTATTTTTTTTTATTTGACAAATGAAAAGTACATAATTTGAACTATCTGTAGTTCAAATTTTATCTCATTTGGATGACTAGAACGCGCTCCAGAGCTTTCTAAGGTGGGAAACTCATTTCCCGCTGACCCTGTAAATAAAGATCTAAAGCTACTTAAAATATTTAAAACAGGTCAATTTCAATTCATATCAGTGTTATTATTCCATGTTTTTAATTTTTTTTTAATTTAATTGCAAAATAACACACACAAATTCAAATAATATACGAAATAACAATAGAACAAAACAAAACATACACTCTGCAGGTCTAAGGGACCCAATCGGTCCGTCCCAGAGATTAATAATTTTTTTCTATAATCAGAGAGCAACACAGTAATTATATTATGTGTAACACTACATACATTTCAGGTTGGTTTTTTTTTCATTTTTATTTATTATTGTTTTTTTAGTTTGATTCAAAGCTTCTTCAGCTCTTATACTTTCAATGAATGCTTCGAAATTTGAGATAGAATTCGCAAATGTAAAAATGTCTTCCTTGAGATGTTTACTATGTATTACTTAGGACAATATTTTTCCGAATTTGTTACAAATGGCTGCTGCCAAATAATTCATACGTTTTTGTATAATGTATTTATGTTTTTTAGTTGTTGAAAGAAACTGTACCTATTTGAAGTTCCATGGATGTTATTTATAAGAAAAAATTTCTTATTCTTTACCATGCAAATTATTAATTTATACACATAGACTTGCCTCAGTTCGGGCGATAAAGCATCTGAATTAAATAGGTTTGAATTATTAAATGTTAAAATATTGCGTTATATGCGATTGTAAATGTTATTTAAATTTTTGATATTGTCGTGGTAAACGCCTACCCATACCGTTATTGCATAAGTTACTCTCGATTGGATCCATGCGTGGAAGACTGTGTTAAGGAGTTACGGACTTACGATGTTTCTCAATCTATATAATACTGCTATTTGTTTCCTAATGTTACTACAAACGTCGTTTGTGTGACTATTCCATTTCAAATCGTCTTGTAAACTTACGCCTAGATATGTATATTCTCTTACTCTTTCTATATAGTTGCAAGAACAGCTTTGGGGAGAATATTCACAAGTGTGTAATTTTATTGATATTTTGGGGTTTCAGGTTTTACATCTCTAGTTTTTAGACACAGAAATTTGTTTTTTGTTTGTCACATGTTAATCTGTTTAAGGTCATCTTCAACTTTAGTAATCAAATGGGAAATACTTTTATCTTTTCAACATACAAAACAGTATCATCCGCAAAAGACACTATCATACCATGCAATTTTAAACGGCATAAATCATTAATGTGTAGATTAGAAAAAGAGTGGGCCCGAGTACTGTTCCCTGAGGTATTCCTTTTTTTATTTCAAGATAATTGCTATTTTCGTTCATTATACTAACTGCCTGTGTTCGTCCATAGCAATACATCTCGAACCATCGCAAAAGATGATGTAATACAACAAAACACTATAATTGTGATCACAACGACGCGAAATATTTTGATACTACTTTTCGCCATATTGAAATCATCATTCATTTCGCACAAATCATAATTATGGTTTTTTTTTTTCTAACATTAGGCGATTAACAAAATATATTAACGCTTTAGGTGGCACAGCAGAAATCACTAACCCCCCCCCCCCCCCCAAACTGCCATATCTTTTTTTAATGATAGGCTTTCCTTCCGATTTTTAGCTTTTGTAAAATAAAGATTATGGGCGAAAAGTGTTCCTCTGAGAAATCAACTTTACAAAATATCTAATTGTCAATGCTAAAATAAGTGACATAAGGAGGCGAGATATCTCATCAACATGCCGCTTAAAGAGTAAAATCGTGAATTACGGATGCTTACTTAATACGGCAGAATTATTTTTAGTTTAAAATTTTACGATGCTTCAGAGGTTATGTTGTAGGCTACGTATTGATTATTTCAACCACCTTGATCGCAACATAAATTCAGAAGAAACATTGTACAATCATTAGATAAATTTGTATTAATAATTAGACATATTACAGCAACTGATGAAAACTAGCACGAGGAGTGATGTCCTGCAGTTCGATTTCATTTTTGCCAATTCCTTAAGTTCTAAGCAGTAGTGATATCTGAAAAGGGAAAAATATGGTGGTTCATGACAGAAACATGCGTTTCATTTACAAAAAAAGAATTATAATACTGTGTACATAAGCATTGAACTGTAGATTTCACAAGTTATTTCTCTACTGTTCCTTGCTACCTCAGATATCGATACAACGAGTGGCATATGAGGTGAAAAACCAGTGCTAACCCATTTGAATATCGCTTAATACTTGTCGATAATATCATTGCCATTATACAGTTAAACTGATAATTATTTAATAGAAGTTTTAATAGAAAAATTTTAATATCTTTTAGTTTTTTTTATTTAATTAATTAATATTTAAAATCTTTTAAATAAAAATTTAAAAGAAAATTTAATAGAAGAAGATAATAATAATAGAAGACAAACCAATCCATATGAAGAAATTTATTGAGAGCTTGAACGTGATTATCATTGAGATTTTTCTTTTCGGATAATTAATTACTTCCAAAGAAATGCATTGAACTTAACAAAACTTTTTGACTTTGCTCGCACTCCCTCCATTATACGCATATGATTACTGACTAATGAATGAGAATGAAATAATATACAGTATTGAGAGAGTATATATGTTACGGTAAATGTGATAAATCCGGTTATTATGTATTACCGCCGAGTATTTTGGCAAGTTTGATAAATTTCCCTAAATCCATCACTTTTACCGTTGATAATGCATAGTAGTACCCAAACATCGATGGTAAATTTATATAAATAATAAAAAATATCACTTTATATACCGGTGATTATGCGTAGTGTCCAAGCGTCGCGTCTTTGGTAACATGATAAATAGTACTATATGATATACTATACATGATAATTCATGCATGTACTGTATCATTATATCGGGGGTACGATCGTAAAATTTGTTATCATATTATATCGGGGTCCGACTGCATTCATCGCACATACTAGACACATTTGGAATTTTTTTCGTGTTTATTAAATTCACCTATTACACTTGGATATTATGCATAATCATACATAAGGGTGATAAATTTGAAATATTTATCAAATTTACCAAGAAGATTGGTAAGTATGCATAATAACCGATTTATCACATTTACCATAACATATATATATAACATTTTATTTGAAAATAACAAATATGAAACATTTTTTTTTTGTTTTTGAAAATATCAAATCGCTCAACATGACTTACCTACAAAACGTGAAGACTAATTCGCTGGATTCAGTACGTTGGATTGATTTTTATTTGCTTTATAGGCATCTCAAATCAGCAGGTGCTGCTCATTATATTGTGTTTGTGGGAAAATACATTTCTAAATCACATCTGGATTTCTCCATTAAAAAGGGAGAAACAATTTCTACTTGAAGTAATTCTGCTTTTCTTTTCGCAATTGTTAGCTAATCTTAAATGTTCAATTTACTTTTTCGTAATGTAGGTGTTTGAACAAAAATGTTCATCACTTTTGAAAAGTAGTTTTAATAACAAGAAATAGATGAATCTATTTCAATTATAGAAATTGATACTGTAAATATACAAATGCAATAATAATACAAGTGCAAACAATACTCTTATCGATGGCTTTTTTCTCAGCCAGAGATATCAAGGAAACAGTTATTTTCCGGATATTATGCTGAGGTGAGCTCGGAAAGAAAAGTCATCACGTCTCCGCCGGGACTCGAACCCAGGCCCTCTTGCATACCGGGCAAGCATGCTACCATCTACACCACTGGAGACACATGAATCTGCCTTCCTAATTTCACGCTTCCTAATTTCAAGTGCGTGAAATTAGGAAGGCAGATTCATGTGTCTCCAGTGGTGTAGATGGTAGCATGCTTGCCCGGTATGCAAGAGGGCCTGGGTACGAGTCCCGGCGGAGACGTGATGACTTTTCTTTCCGAGCTCACCTCAGCATAATATCCGGAAAATAACTGTTTCCTTGAATACTCTTATCGTTGTCCACTAATCGTCTAGTCCGCTGTTAGCTAATTCCTAAACTGATTCCCTTAATTCCTAAACAGAAAAAATGTTTTCATCCGATCAAAAACTGAACAGAATGGACCGAGCACGAACAGGTTGAAATTTGAAAAGTCCCTCCTTATAGTGAGTCTTTAGATCAGTGATTCCCAACGTGAGCGTTAACGCCCCCTTGGGGGCGATGGAAAGTTCCGGGGGGGCGGTAGAAGCTACGGGTATAACATAGGATCCTATGGGTTAGATTGCGTTGGGGGGCGATAGGAGAAAAAAATTTCTGAAGAAGGGGGCGATGGGACAAAAAAGGTTGGGAAACTATGCTCTTTAGATCATAAAATAATAACTCACTAAACACAGAAAACTAAAAAAAACAGGTGAAATGGCCGGGCAAATCAGTGGATTGGCTTAGAAAAATAAGCCAATTTACTGCCCGAGTGGCATACGGGCAAATCAGTGAAGTTCCCTACTTTCGCAGCACCCGAACGGTGTTCGGTCAAAACTTATTACAGTGGTTAATTATGTCAAATGAGTGAGAAATTAAAGCGTTATAAGTTATGTGACCATATGATCCAGAACGTTTTGGCTTCCGGGACATTTACGTATTTTCCGGAAATTTTGAACATTTCTTTATAAGCAAATGTTCCGCTTTTTTCCGCATCTATACGAGGCCAACTCAAGTTTTCATTCTTTACTATCAACGATTAAAATTATTTTCCCAACGTAAATTATATTATGAAATCCATCATTATAATAATACTAATATTTACCTCACATATTTATATATAAAATGGTTTTTTTTTTTCATGAATTACATTTCAATCCATTGCGTTTTGCTATGGTGCTTCGGTTCCCGCCATTTGGAGATTATTCAGTAATTTCAGTCACAAATGACAGTTTTGCTTGCATTTGTATAATTGTTGGCGATTGGGTATCGTATTTGAGATCCCAAAAATTCTCGTTTTTTTTTTCTTTCTCAAGGAAATATAGCCAGCCAGCCAGCCTTATAAGCTTTTTTCGTCCATTTTAAGCTCAACAACTGAAGTCTTGCAAGTTGAAGAGTTTTTGCAGAACATTTGTTGCTCGTAACTTGAATTACTACTCGCTCTTCGAGACACTCGTAACAAAAGTTACCACCGTATTCATTTACTTCGTCTGGAACGATGGCCCTTACAAGATTAGGGATGTCAGGGCTCCAGCCCTGGGACCTGAGCAGAGCCGCAACTAGAAGAAGCTGGTGGGTCTGGTCAACACCTTCTAGAGCAAGATTTATCTGGTTTAGAAGGTATTGGTCTGGTGTCCTGGATGCAGAACAGGGGGGGGGGGCAAATTTCACCCTCCGACCTCTCTTTCAACATTACAAGTGAGCTCCAAAGCGCGTTTGCTTGACCAAAGCCTCCTAAATACTACTTCCAGGAGGCTTTGGCTTGCCCCGGCTGACTAAGCATCTAGTTACGGCCCTGGAGCTGGGAAGATTATTATCTTTCTTTTTTTTTTGAACTCACTACATGCTCGCAAAGCATTAGTTTAAGGGTCCTTCTCTAGGATATGATGGACCATGTCTGGAACAACAAAGAATTGGTATTGAGAAACAATATTCTTGGTAACTGCAATTCTTCTTTTACCTGAAAATGCCTAGGGAAAATTACAAAATCCTTTTTTTCCCTTTGCCTTTTTGTATTTTTCCCCCTTCAGCGAGTAACGTCTATATATAAACCTCCACAATCGATAATTAATTTAATCGCTCGGATCACCAGTTCTTGTCTCACACGTAAGTATTTTCCATTAAATATATGTATTTCTAAAAAAATACTTTGTTTTTCCTGTACTCATAACCTTCCAGCAGGCCTAAAGGAATTGGTTTATTGAATAATTTTAGCAACAGCGACATCGTTATTATATTTATCAGATATGTTTCAATGTATTTATTTGTATACTTTTGAATAAAAGTTCACACTTAAATTATTTATTATGAAGCTCAGTATCAAGCATCACTTCTCATTTTTTATTATTGTACTTTTTACTTGTACTCTGTTCAACATTGTTTTTACATACTCTTACAATGAATTCATCGAAACGGTTTCGTAATCTATGCTTTTAACGAAGTGAAATATTATATAATTTATTTATGTGCTTGTTATTATCAAGTTTATTTCTTTTTTCAGTATGAAAATATTATATCTTGGAGGCAATTTAGAAAAAGCTCCTTTTATATAATGTTTTATAAGATTTTGACACTTGATAAACTCGATTATATCTATTTGTGGTTCTGTTTTGATTTTTCATTGAATATTTCTCATTCTCATTTAATTGCGAAAATTTTATATCTCAAAAGTTTTGCTATTTTTAGATTGTGATCAGAATCTGAGTAACCGAATGGGTGCTCGAATTTTCCTACACACACACACATTCACTTACGTGAATACTGTAATTAATTTCGTTTTAATATGTAATGAATTTTTCTCTCTCATTTTTCCAGGTATTTTTCTTATTTTCCCACAACATGAAATTCGTTTGCGAGCTTTTCGTCGTCACGTCGCTTTTTGCTGCTTGCTGTGAGTTGTTTCTTTGATAATTTACAGATATATTGCTGCTGAAAATTATTTCTATAGACGTAAGAAGGGTAGGACTACGCACATAGCGGATTTTTGACGATAGAAACGAAACTAAAAGAAGTCTCAAAAATTTTATGGAACATGGTTTATTTAAATATGAAATAATCCTGAAAGAATTTCAGGATTATTTCAGATCTCTGATCGTGAGGAGTTCTAGGTTCGAACTCCGGTGACAACATGGCAGTGGTCAGCTGAAGTTGGTTTTCCACGGTTTTCGAACTTTGGGGCTCGAATGCGATCCGGACGGTCTTCATTTGAAAAAGTTTCTCCGGAGAAAGTAGGAGGACCTTCAACATGCTACTTACATAACATGAAAATTCAAACATATTTATGATCTTTTTTTCAAAATACGGAAGAAAGATGGTAGAATCAGCAAGAATACGCGAACAATTGACAACAGAAATACGTTAGGGTCATACATACGCTCCCACTAGAGTCGCCCTTTTGGGTGTGTGACAGGTGCGGGCGCATCGGGCACCGCGGTTTGGGGGGGGGGGGCAGCATTTTTCATAATAGAAGTGAAAAAATATATATACATTTTTCAAACATATTTTCAATTCTGTGTTTTTTCTCTCTCATTAATTCTGAGGTTTCATTAATATTGAATTTCCGTTGATTCTGAGATTTCTTTCATTATTCTGAATCTCGTTCAATTCTGAGATTTTTTTCTCCCATTAGTTTTGAATTTTCATTCATTCTGGGATTTTTTTCTCTCATTAATTCTCAGTTTCCATCAATTCTGAGATTTTTTCATTAATTCTCAGTTTCCATCAATTCTGAGATTTTTTCATTAATTCTTAATTTACATTAAAAAATAGATATTTTCATCATTCCTGTGCATTCTGTAGTAATGCATGAATCTTTGGATGCCGATTCCCCTCCCCCACAAAAGGTACAAGATCGGGGGCTAAGGAGTCTCGAAATAATTTTGGCATCGCCCCCCCCCCCGCCTGATAAAGGCGGAACTGGCTCCCACAACACGTTCTGACATGTACCGATTCGTTAGAAATTCCGCAGAGGAATGTGTACCAGCTGCATGTGGGGTTTAGTAGTATAAATGTATGAGTTATAAATTTTCCACAATAAGAAATGAAGAATGCCCAGTCGACCCACCGCCCAGTCGAGTAAGAGTTACGCACCCGAAGATTTCACAATATTCGCAAACGAATGTCCTCCTAATTTCGTAACTAGGGCATTCTTTATCACACCAATACTTACATACTTCACACTGAGATCAATTTTCGTCGTAGGAGTGTTCACAGTCTGGGCAGATAAAATTCTTGTTGCATGCATGGCCAAACTTGTTGAGGGAGAGGTTTATCGATTGGAGTTTTGAAAGTCTTTTTCTTCCAAATGATCTCCGAGTTTTTTCAATGAGATGATTCCTTTCTTCCTTTTTCTTATGGTCTCGACCAGCCTTTTGCTTTTATCAGTTCCATGTCTCACTTCATTTTGAATGATAGGACTCGCATTGGACCTCCAACTCGACTAAGTTGGAGGCATCAAGGGTGTTATCGATAAGGGGCCATTCAAGTATTACGTAAGCAGATTTTCAGCCATTTCTGACCTCCTCCCCCCACTTGTCAGCAAAACACTGACTCCCCCTCCCCCTGTCAGCAGCTTAGAATATTTCACATCTTCAAAAAGGGGTGGTTGATGACGTAAGCAACCTTCAAACCCCCCCCCCCTTGTCATCAAAAGTCAGCAAATCCGAAACCCCGTCCCCCCGTCCCCCGTCGATGGTGACGAACCCTAATGACGGTTTTTTACGATACTTCAAAACACACGTGTTAACTTGGTCAGAGTCGCTTTACGAAAAATTCACCACTAGAAAAGTTCACCTACGGAAAAATCGCTACTAAAACAATTCGCCGACAATAGTGAGTGAGTGATCGAATGATTGAGTAAGTGAGTGAATGTGTACTAAAGTGAATGACCGAATAAGTTGGTGTATGATTGAGTGACCGTATAAGTGAATAAGTGTCACCGTATGAGTGACCGTATAAGTGAATAAGTGTCACCGTATGAGTGACCGAATAAGTGAGCAACTACTGTATCAGAAAGTGAGTGAGTAGTTGAGTGAGTGAACAAGCGAGTAGGTTAGTGAGCGATTGACTGACCGTATAAGTGAATAAGTGTCACCGTATGAGTGACCGAATAAGTGAGCAACTGTATTAGAAAGTGAGTGAGTAGTTGAGTGAGTGAACAAGCGAGTAGGTTAGCGAGCGATTGACTGACCGTATTGAGTGAACCAGTGAATAGATGAATGACCAAGTGAGTGAGTCAACAATTGAATGAGCGACCGTATGAGTGATTCACTCGCTCGCTAATTTTCTCATCCGCTGAGTCCCTATGTCACATTTCCGCTGAATTGTTTGTCAGTGAATTGTCATGTCAGCCCATGGCGGTGAATTTTCTTTTCGGTTGATTGCGTGGCAGTGAATTGTTGGCGATGAATTATCCCCACACGCTTTTACTTGCCTTGCTGCCAACAGCAAAAAAAAAATTACGTGCGTATTCTTATCCACGTTTTGCCTTACTGAACGGGCCTGTGAGTCGTAATGTATTTATTTATATATTTTTTATTTTCATGTTTAGGTTACGCTGCTTATTCACCCTGGTGTGACGATCACAAATGCCTCTTTAATTGCCAGTTAAAGTTCTACTCCGACGGTGAATGTCTAGTGGATGGAAATTGCGAGTGTTTACCCAAACGTGGAGGTTTACTTTCATCGATATTCAACTTCCCGGGACCATCATGATTATTTTCCCTCGTTGCAAATCACTTGTAAAATATCAGTTTTGTGATGTTGCTATTTTATCTTTTCACGATAAAATTGCTAATGAAATTCATGTGAAATGATTAAAATTTAGTTTTGGAAAAATATATTTTCTCGTTCTATATTTTTCAGAATACGTAAATTGTTTAGTATTCATTCAGTTTTTCAAGCTTGAGAAGATATAAATTTATTTTGCGTTCATGAGAAAGAAATAAATTAAAAACCACAACATATCTTGTATACAGGGTGTTGCCTTGAAGTGGTGAAAAACTCGGCCGGGGAGGGGGGGAGGTGATATTAGGCATCAAGAGGAATAGAAATTGGCATCGCAAACAATGTTTAGTCGGTGAAAATCGCAAAAACACTTATGAAAGGTGTGACGTCGAGTGGAACAAAAAGGCCAATTCTAAGTTGAAAAAACATTTATTTGACAACATGGTTACAACACAGCCTGTAGTACAATAATAAGTGCATAAAAGTACTACTTTCTGACATTGAACTGTGCTATCAAGTAAATGGTTTTTGTACTTATTTATTTTACTTTTTTGTACTTATTATTGTATTTTATTTTGTATACCACAGGCTGTATTGTAATCATGATGTGAAATAAAATTTTTTTTCCACTTATTATTGGCTTTTTTGTCCTACTCGACGTCAAGCCCTTTATAAGTATTTTTTTGCGATTTTTACCTACTAAACGTGGTTGCGATAACATGTTTTGGCAATTTTTGTTCCTCTTGATGCCTAATATCAACCCTCTGAATTTGTCGCTACTTCAAGGCAACACCCTGTATAAGAGGAAAAGGGCCCAAATACCCTCACCCCAAGCAAAGTCGTTAACTCTGAAAATTTGTTATTAAAAACAGTTAAAAATAATTAAAAAAACTGATTAAAGTACCTCATACCTAATAGTGCTGCAAGTATGATTGTACTAAGCAATTTTTTTCTAACAAAAAAATAATAATAATCAAAACAACGCAAATTTCGTATTTTCATCAAAGGTGTCCTAAGGAGGGGATTTCCGGTTAGTATCTACACATTTACTTTTATTGGAAACTTGATTAAAACAGTGTTAAGATCTCTTATAATTAGAGCTTAGAAGTTTTCAGGCAAAATGCCTATTTTTGTCTATTTTTAAACTTTTTTTTTGTAACAAAACGCCTTTTTTTAATTTTTTTCTGCCATAAACGCGTATTTTAACATAGTTTCGTAAATTTCAGAGGCCATATTCTGGGGAACTTGGATATTTTTAGCATGATGAACTGAAAGACTTGATTTTTTAAAATATCTAACTCTTAGTAGTAAATATTAAAGCCCATAAGCTCAGGCGAAATGCCATACATGTCATTTTTTGCCTCTTTTCAAACTTTTGCATTTGTTAGAAATTTTCCTGCCGTAAATGCCTATTTCGACATTGTTATATGTTTATGCGTGAATTTTAGAAGCCATTTTCTGTAAAACTTAGATATTGTTAGCATTGAGAACTTCAAAAGCTTTTTTTTCTGTTTTAAATCGTCGGTATATTCATTTTCTTTAAATCTTCTTTTTCAATTTTCAATTCTTTCTTTTAAATCTTATTGTTCAACCCATGACATTAATTCTTATCAGACAAGCCCCCCCCCCCTCTTGGCCCCATTTTAATCGAAATAGGCGCAAATTCTTGAGAGACAGGAAAATTGGCATAGAAGTGGCAAAGAACTTGCATCTTTCAAATACGGTGGCAATCAACATACCGTCAAATTCGCATCAACATATTGAGAACTATAGACGAAAGCAACCCTTGTAATAAGAAAAGTTGAGAATAAATTAGAAAACTTTGTTTCTCCACTTGCTTCACATGACATGCCTTGCTCACGCACTGCACAGCATTGTAGCTGAATAGCTGACCGATGACCGTCTAATAGCCCATGCTCACACAGGGTGAGGTAGGAGCAGACGGGGGCCCTGTGATCCATATGTTTCGATTTTACTTTTTCTGAACCATAAATGCACTGCGAATAACCATAGCAAGTTATTTTAGATATGCAAAAAACCAGCTCCAGAATTTGAGAGATCTTTTTTTTCTTAATCGATGCATACCGATCGAATACAAAGCTCGATATTAGAAAAATTTGAGAAATACATGTCGTTATATTATGGAAATGATTTTTAAATAATTCCATTTGAAAATGTTATACATAGTTTGGTAAACTTATTTTTCAGTTTCAGCCAGTAAACCTAAATAATAAATACCACACACAAACACTTTTCTTTTTGCATAATAATATCCGACTTAGCTATTAATGCCTTTATTATAATCTATTATTGAGACGGTAGATTCAAGGAGTGTAGCCACTTTTTCAGCCAATACTCGGACCCTTAATATCGTATCTTCTGCTTACTTTTTTTCCCCCATTAATTATAAATGCCTTTTTTTTGTACCTATTCCAGGCATTTTTAGAGCAGTTTTGAATGCCTATTTTGACTGACCATTTTTAGCGCCTAAACTTCCGGGGCTCTATCCCTAAAAAAAGAATTATTTAAAAGCTGGAGAAAATTACTTTGATTGAAAAATGAAATGGAATTTCTTTAATTTTTGAAAAGCGTTCGCGTGCCACTCTTGATACCATGGCGTGTCACTTGTGGCATGTATGCCGTGGGTTGGCCACCACTGGATTATAGGAAAGGAGGTTACACTCCCTAAGTGACCCCCAACAAAGAAAAAAAAAGTGGAAATTTCCTGCTCTCAATTTCTTTCTCTAAGAGAGGAAAAGGTCGTCAAGCGGGCGCTAGAACTCCCAATAATACGGCAATATTGAACACGTAAACGGGTCTTTTATCCCGATAGATTTTCTTTCCCTAATTGTGGCGTTACTCCGAGAAATTCATTGTTTCTTTCATACCGAGCGCGACTCCAGTCTATCGCCATATGGTGGTTGAGTGGTCATAGTGACGGGGTTCAAACCCCACCGTCACCCCAGTAGTGTACGACTTAAGTTGGTTTTCTGTGGTTCCCAAATTCGAGGCGCGAATGCGATCCGATCTCCCCTTTAAAAAGTCTCACCACAGAGAGCCTACAACGATACAATTATTCAATTATTACACTTTACTGATAGTTCGAAAAATTGTAGCAGATGGCAGCACTATAACGAGCATTACACGGAAAAAAGCCCCAGGTCTTCGACTACCAGCTAAAATCTCTTCATTGAGACGGATCGGCCATGATTTGGTTAGGAGGAATCTATCGCCATAGCGCCGGAGTGTTGCAGTGGTTAGATGCTCGTCTTCCACCATGAAGGGTCAGTGGATTCTATCAGGGATTCACGGGTTCTCTCCTGGGGAAGAGCATGGAAAATAAAGTTTTTTACCTCCCGAGTCTGGGGCGACCAGCGGTAAATGGCAGCTTCATTTTCCATCCAACTCCATCGGTAGGAAATTCCAATATGGCGATATACGGAGTTGGTGTGCGGTAAAGTCGTAGTCTATCGCCATAGGCAATTTACTGTGAAAGGAGTTATACACGTGTATCTAACAGTCTCAGTTGGAATGGAATTTTGTGTGAGTTACTACTGCCACATCTATTTTTCAAATTATGACTGAAATGTAATGATTGATTATTTGTACCGTTGTAGGTCTGTTGCTCAATATGATGAGCTTATTTAACTGAAAGATCAGCTCGCATTTCACGCCTCGAATTTGGGAACCGCAGAAAACCAACTTCAGCCAACGACCACTACTATACTTCAGGTATATTGTTTAACATGGTTCGTGGGAATTTCACCGGAAACTCATTACAATGAGAATCACTTTTGTTTCGATTCCACAAATTCGATTATGAGTGGGGTAGACACACATCGAACAGCTGAATAATTTCATAACGACCATTATGTTAGCGCCATTTTGTAACAATTTGGTTGCTTCTCGGAAATATTTAATGAAGTGAAATCCACTTCCATGAAAAAAAAAGGAAATGGCAGCTGCTCGGTGCGTTGCAATTTTATGATTATATTATACACACATGTGTTGTAATGCAATCATAAAATGGGAAATAGGTGAAAAGAAAATTTTTTTGCGATTCGTTGCAGTTGAATTTAACAACTGCTATGCGGTCGTATGAGCATCGTGGTGAACTCGTATCGCAACGACTCGGGTTCGAATACCACTGACGGCATCATGGTGGTCGGCCGAAGTTTTTCTGTGGTTTCCAACTTCAAGGAGCGATTGCAAGCCGATCTTCCATCAAAAAAAAAATCTACACGGGGAGTAATCAGGCCTGCAACATTTAAGTTTCACTCATAATGCAACAGTCAAAATAACCTGCCGAATCGATGCTTTCGAATTCGGAAAACATGCGTTGGAGTACTGCTTTAAACACGTGACAGACATTTCTCAGAAACAAACTTCAGGTTGAGTTCACGGCACATTTCGACATGCACCATTTCGTTAGAAGTTCCTTAAAGAAATGTTAAAGAGGTGCGTGTACGATGTTTACTAACTGCTAACTGAATTCAGCAAACTACGAATAATACCAGGCAGGTGGCGCTTGGGCAAATGCGTCATTTTTTTACGTGGAATTCGAGCAACTGACAAAGACAACATAATTTTAGGGCCCACCGATGAGAACTTGAGAACTCCCGCCCCCACTTCCTGGAGGTGTATTTATCGTTTTGTCTGTGGGCTATACAAATACTGCCGTGATTCACCTATTCTGGTCTAGTCGTCTTTTGACTACTCATTCCTACAAATTAGCCACCCTGGACTACAGACCTCCAGACCGTAAATATGTTTTTGTGTCACTATCATTCTGTCGTTCACATGCTTTCACGCCCTCAGGTTTTCGTCCCTTGCTCACCAGGCCGTGCGTTTGGGGTTTATCACATACTTCCAATTCTCTAGGTTAGTCTTCAAGTGGTCTGGATTTTTTTTTTTAAACGACACGATTTCGTTAAAATTTAAAACAAAGAACAGCTTTGCGAATATCAGTAACAAGAACAAGGTTTCTTCTTCGAAAGCTCTCTGGGTTTCGGGATTTTTAAGGGTTCCATGGCGTTTGATCAGGCAGAACCCCAGTTGGAAACCTGTGACATACTCTGTGTTTGATCTCAAAGTATATTGTAACATTAAGGCGTTACCGGACACCAAGAAAAAAAGTGGCGAGCACTTTTCTCTTCGTGATTACGAATAATTTATGTATACAGTATCAGTTTTTTTCTTTCACTCAGCACTTACCCGCGTACACCTCGATCAAACACTGATTGAATCAAGGACCTTACCCTCCCCCCCCCCCATTTGGGGTTTTCGCAGGGGCACCTTCAAAAAATCTTATTTTTGTTTAGTTAGCCCTTATAGACGGCAACTGTTTCTATTACCAGTCTTTTTGTGCAATACGTTCGTAAAATTTGAATCAAAACCGTTTTTCCTGTTCGTTTAAAACGACACACACACGCGTAAAAAGAAAAAAAAAATAATTCAAAACATGCTTTTATTGAAATTTACAAAACAGACTTCAACACGATCAATTTCTCAACTTTTCAACTCTTCAGAATAAGCGCCTTTTTTTCCCCGCGGCTCATTCGATAAATATGTGTATTTCGCATATGCAATAACGGTTCGGATCACAAACGCCTCTATGCGTGAGGATTATCTTCCTCCAATATGCATCGCATTCGATTCTATCGCAGTAATGCGGTACGTCAAAAGCAGCACTCACATTGAATTGAAACGTGCTCGGCACGGAAAACAGATCTGATAAAAATAAAAGAAGACACGGAAAAAAAAAACTTATCAAAGGCCAGAATTACATTATAAAAGTTTTATGGAAGTTCTTTTATAAAACTTGAAAAATTTTATGCATATTTAAACAAATTCAAAGGACATCCTATATTAAATACATTATTACATGCTAAAAGTAATAAACAATCATTTTAAATAAGCATTTATAAACCCAGTGTCGTCTTAAAATCGTCGTGGGACCGCAAGCAAAGAAATACTTTGAGCCCCCTCCCCTGGAACCAGCCGTCAGGAAAGTTCCTGACAAGGACAAATCGGGTATCAAACTCGCAACACCACCTCTAAGCATCGTTTGGTACTTTAGGCGAGTACCTGATTTATTGGGCTTCTGAGAAAAAGCTATTTCACTCCCTTAATGCGAATTGATCCCTTTAACATGGGTGAGAAACTATGCTGTAATGGAAATGCCATTAAAAATACTATTTCACCATTGATTTATTTCAAATTTTTTATGCATGTTCTTGATTGTATGTGTTATCATACGCTGGTATAAGGTTTTACATATTTTGGATGCTTGATTTTTTTTGTTAATTTTCAAAAAAAAAAAAGCGTTAAAAACAGCTTGTAGGCATGGTAAAATACCATCACAGCAATGTAATTGAAGCAGAAGGTTGAGATTTCATTGACTGCTTTATTTAAAATTTTTAACTTAATTTTAAATAAGATTACGAGTCAATGAAATCTCAACTTTTTGCTTCATTTCATGAACTGAACAGCTTTCTTTATTTCTTAAATCAATTTTTATTCAATTACATTGTTGTCATGGTATTTTATTATGCGTAAAAACTATTTTTAAATAATTTTTTGAAAATTCACAAAAACTTAAGTATCCAAGATATGTTAAACTCTATACCAGCATATGATAGCACATACAATCAAGAATTTGCATAAAAAATTTGAAATAAATAAATGGTTAAATAGTATTTTAATGAGTGACATTTCTATTAAAGCAGTTTTTCATCCATGTACCCCAACTGCCCTTAAGCATTTGTATTTGATTTCTTATTGTTGAAATCATTTCATTTCAAAATTGAAAACAGAAAAATTCTTAACGCATGCAAATAAACATCAAAATTTCTAGATTATTTTAGATATTTATGCTAGACTCGATGTTTTGAAAAAAAAACAGAAGGGGTTAAAAGAAATATGGTATTGGTATATCTATCTTCATATTTTATTATAACGCCTATAGGATATTTGAACATTCCTTCGCGTACAAAATACCAAAATTCACTATTCTGTTGGAAGAGATTGCGTATTGTCATATGGAAATAATATAATTCATCGATTTTTCAACTCGTGTTTTTCTTCAAATATCAAATTATATTTAAGAATGTCACATATGATTGATTAGAGTGTATAGCAGATGATAGTAACAATATCGACGGCATAGTTCGAAAGGACAACTTAAAATTTTGTGTGTTTTGAAATATCTGCTTTTTAAAGATTCACTTTGTACGGAGTTGAATTGAAATCAACTCAGATTTAATTACAGTAGGGAGCGTATAAGCACAGTTGGGAGTTGTTGCTGTTTTGCAACATGTAGAGACATTTCCCACATTCTCAATAATGCAATTTCCTGAGACGTTGCTTCTTTGAATTGGGCCGTCGATGCGTGATGTCGTTAAGTTCGAAAAGGCATATGAATGTTTCGCAAATTACTGAAGTTTCTTTCAAGTACGTAGCTGTTTTCTGAGGAATGCATTTTCTCGTTACAGAGAAATATATTGCCGATTTCTTTTCCCAGTCGAGGACTGTCAATGAATTTGATTTTCCCCACTTGCTTTTTTAACACATATAATATGAACATATAAGATCAGATTTCATTACTTCCAAAATGAATAGTTAAATCGTAATTTATGTATTTTTCTTGTCAAAATTAAAGTGCGTCTTATGTGCTCCATTTGTTTTGGCACCTATTATTAGACTGAAATTAAATCGATTGAAATAATCTGATCTAACGTTATTGAAAATGTTCGAGTTTAAAATTGATTAATTCAAGTATTTAAATCAGCGGGGCTCCTTGTGCACTCTCCAGGGGCTCCGCGGCCGCTCGAGGAAAATAAAAGAACAGTAAAACTAAAAAAAATAATTATAAATATTTTTAAATAGTAAAAATAAATCAATAACTTTGATGAATAATTAAAATATTGGCCTACAGGGCTCCGCCATAGAATTTTTTTACTTAAAAGGATTCCGCGAGTCAAAAAAGGTCGAGAACCACTGATTTAGATGAATAGAGTATCGAAATGGAATGGACAGAGAATATTCGGGGAAGTTAGTTGTAATATACATAATTATTAAATTGCTATTTCGGAGATTTTACCGCGGAGTTTCAAATATGAAATTAAAATTTATGTAAGGCTTTTTTAAAATATTATATGATTTTCCAAAAGAAATGGCGAAGAAAATATCTTACGTGAAAGAATGTCTCTGCTGATGAATCAAGAGCGACGAGGAATGTCATCAGCGGGTTCATTTCCATTGGTAGCTGGACGAGTCCAATCTGTTACGCGTGCCTCAGGTTGGCCATTCCACCATTGTTTGTACGCGTGTTCGTTATACCTGTTACCTAACCGTACTTGCACCTCCAACACATTCCTTTGCGGAATTTCTAACGAATCGGTACGAACCGAATGTGCGTTGTGTGGTCCCTAACGTATTTATGTTGTCAACAATGGCGTACGCAGGATCAACCTTTGGAGGGGGCACAATTTTTTCCCCCGAGAAATTTTGAGTTAATACCCTTCAAAAAGCATTCAAATCAACAGAAATTGGTTCATGTAGCATATGGGTTTTTTTTTTTCATAATTTTTGGTCTGGTTTTCCCTACGTACGCCTCTGGTTGTCGGAGTTGGGCTTAATTCGTGTTCTTGTTTTTGCTGCCATTTGTCTGGTATAATTTGAATTAAAGATGGTAAATGCTTGAATTTTCATGTTATGCAAATATCATGCTATAAGATTGCCTGCTCCCTGCGAAGAAACTTTTTCAAACGGCGTACCGGCTCACATTCGCATCTTGAAGTTGAAAAACTGCAGAAATCGCGCACCTCATACACTTTCCTCAGCGGAATTTCTAACGAATCGGTACATGCCGGAATATATGTTCTGAGTGTGTGTCCCTAACGTATTTATGTTGTCAGAATTGAGCTTTTTTCGTGTTCTTACTGGTGCTGCCATGTTTCGAAGTAAAAATGGTAAATGCTTGAATTTTTATATTATGTCAGTATCGTGTTGTAGAGTCTGCCAGCTCTCTGCGAAGGGTTTTTTAATGGGCGACTGGCTCCATTCCCGCCTCGAAGTTGGAAAACCACAGAAAACTAACTTCAGCCGGCTACCGGTCAACGGGATTTGAACCTGGATCTTCACGATGAGAGACCAGCACGCAGCCCACACGACCGCACAGAGGTGGAAGATTGTCCCAAATTATTTCGAAACGTTGAAAATTACATGGAAAAAGATAGAGGTTGATATCATCCTATACACCAGCTGTCAAAAGTAAGTGTTTCGGCACCCATCATACCTTTCAGGAAAAAGATATTAAACAGAAGCCTATGGTTCCCAATCGATGTGTCACTGCACTTCAAGGTTAGCACTGTGCTTCGAAATCGGGAATGTGGATGCCGCGAGATATTTTAAATTTCTAAGGGTTCCACAAACAGAAAAAAGTGAGAGAATTGGGGGAGAACTGGTCTGTGTACACCATTGTATCACTCGCTAACAACTTTTCAATGACTGCTCCCTACTTAATAAAAAAGAAGAAAAAAAAAAGTTGAAAGATCCGAGCTTAATCGCCGATATAAAATAACATTCGAATGATTTAAATATGTGCACACAACTCATTAACCTTTTAGGCTGTTTTTGAAATTTTCCTGATCCGCATTATAACTGAAACAGTAGAGCTCACTAAGGGTGGTATTCACCGACATGGTTTAAACTAGTCACAATTTTTTGATGAGATCGACACGGATATTGGTTAAATTCAGGTTTTTAACCAATCTATGTTGATCTCTTATCCAAAAATTGTGACTAGTTTTAACCATGTTGGTGAATAAACACACACGGTCCTAAACATTCTAGAAATCTCGCCACCCCTATATATTTTCAAGAATATTTTTTCCCGATAAATGCTTCCCCTCTCGAAAACGAAATAATAAAAACAATGAAGGAAAAACGACTTTGTTTTCTGTTATTTATGCTGTTCGCTTAATGGTATAACTACCTGGAAGAGCATCCTTTCTCTCCCCTTCTGTTATCAGACCTTAAATAAAAGCTGACTCTACCCTCCGGCAGTTGATTGGCGGGACGTTATCAGAAGAAAACTTAGTGGTATCTGGACTCGAGGATGCCGAAATGAGCTTTAAGAACCTGAGATATTTTGGGGTTGCTGAAATAAAGCAGATTAAGTTATACGAGGTATCTCCGGATTGTCACTATAAGGGTAAAGCAAAATTTTGATGAGTGCTTCGATTTATGATGCCTGGGATTAGGCAGTATGTCTAAGATGGAAGCTTCTAATCAACTGAATAGGGACGGATAGTTAAAAAATGAACTAACTTAAAGGGTGTCTTTTAAGTCCTAATGCAGTCTTTCTCATCAACCATTCACAGCAGAGATATAGTTTAAATTTAAAAAATGCCCAAAATGTGTTTTTGAGTGAAAATATAGTATCACAAAATAAAAAAAAGCTTAATTTTTATTCGAACTTTCAAGTAGGAAGTTGATACATCTCTCCTGAGGTCAACAAAAAACTTCAACGATACCAAGAGCAATATTTGCTGAGATATTTTAATTCAAAAATCGGAGAAGAGTTGGGATAGAACACATAAACTAATGAACAACGCTCTTATTCATTATTTACGCTATTTTCCCCAACTTTTCTTCGATTTTCTAATTAGTCTCAGCGAATATCGATTAAACTCAGGAACATGGATTTTTTTAACCTCAGGAGAGACAGGGCAACAACTTTGTAATTGGGTTTCTGAAAAAGGGAATGTATAAAAACTTTTTATTTTGTGTTGTGTGCAACACTGATTTTCATTCTCAAAACTGGTACAGGGCAATTTCTGAACATATTTTGGGCAATTTTTCAAGTGGAACCCATACCTCTACACAACAACAAATGATTGATGAGATAAAAGCCGCATTAGGATTTACAGGATACAATGTACCAAGGCAATTTTTCCCCCAATCGTTTTTCTTTACCTAAACAACCTCTGTCTATTCCCCATCTAGTTCACTATAAAAAAATTTCATAAGAAAATCGAATCATTAATATGTGTTATATAGAATAAAATAAGAGAAATTCAAACCATCATAAATCAAGGAAAACAAACTTTTGAAAACAGATAAAATTTAATGTATTCTCTCTCTCATTTAGAAATAAAATTTGGACAGCTTTTTTCTTCTTCAAATACGTAACATACATGTTTGTACATAAAACTTGCACACTGACATACATGCACACTCATACAGACAGATACACACACACACGCACACCCAAAACGGTTCCAACAAAATGTTTAATGGCATTAATAAGCATTGTAAGAGTGCAATCGAGAAAAAATGAACCAAAAGCAAAGGGTGGGAGGTGGGGGAGGGGGGAGAACGACAAAAATACGGGAAGACTATTGCGATATGTACCTATATCGAGGCAATGAAAAAATTCCAGCAGAATATCAAACAATTCCTTGCGAAAGAGAAACAGTTTCACAAAAAAAAAAGTTTCTATAAACATTATTTACATGTCACGAATAAGTGGTGTTCTTTGTGCTTTTTCCCTGCACAATTCTCTAAAACTTGAAAGAAAACAATCACCACATACACACACAATTATTCGTGTTTTCCATATAAGAGATGTTTTTTTACTTTTTTGCCCCATCTTAATATCACACAAGCCATTTATTAAAAATCACAGCTTTTGTTTTTTCTTCAAGAGAAGTAACACACAATCTATCATGGGTTTTGCAAAATGGGACAATTAGTACAGTGAAACCTCTTCTTGGTTACAAACATTGTTTTCTTTTAAGAATGAACACATTTTCACTAATCCTTTTTTTTTCAAAACTAAAGTTGTATATATATACATGCAACAATTTTGGAGTATGATACAAATTCCGAAAATGGACATCATGAACATAGTAAAAATACACTACTTCGTGTAGGAAACAAAAACATTTAACAAACAAGAAATTGGAGATTGGAGGTCACACATAAATGACTCAAATGATACGTAATTTAACATAAAAAAATTCAAACAAACAAGATTTATAAAAAAATATATCTGTATAAGAAGCTATCACAACAGTAATATTTCATATGTTAAAACTGGATATTTCTTTTTTCAGAATTCATGCAATACATACAATACTAATAATATTAAAAAAAATATATGTATAAGTGTATTTAATTATGGTAAATTTCACCCAAGTAATTAGAAATTTTAAAATAAGCAATCATCAATATGAATGAGAAATACGGCTTGATTCGGAGGAATTAAAATTGAACAAAACAACGAATTCAAATTTAACGCAACTTTATAGGAACTGGAACAAATCTGAAATTTATCGCAAAAAATATTTCTGAGTTAAAAGATACTGATAAGAATGAATAACATCCTTTAAAGAGAGAAAAAGAGCATTAGATCAAAATACTTCACACTCAACATCAAAATATGAAAAAAGTAAAAATTCATAATTCTAAGAAAAATAGAAATATAGTATAACCAATTCCGGAAAAGATCACCTTCTGTTATTCAGAAAAGCGGCCCTTGAAAGAGATAGGACCCTTTATAGAGAGGTCTCACTATATGCAATTATAAATTCAAATTAATGCAAGCTTAACAGGCCATAAATTGGAAATGAAAAATAAAAAAATGCTGAAATTACACCGATCACAAACACGCCCCTGACATAAAAAAACTTAGAATGTATGTTAGGTGGATTTGAAACCAAAAATGTTATAATCATTCCATACAATCAATATATATACCAGGTGTACAAGTATGAAATGCGGATTTCAGAAAACAGATGGTGCACCAATGCAGTTTGTGCTATGAAGATTTGACACTGCGCCATTTTGTTGTGTCATCAACAAGTGTCAGATGCGCACGAGTGATAAATTGGAAAAGTGTGTGCATAGTGTTGTATTGCTGTGTTCAATATATCGATAGTTATACTGAACAAAGAGCATTCGCGGGCAGCATTAATTTTTTTGTTTTCATTTGAAGAAAACTGCTGCTGAATCATACCGATTACTTCGAGAAGCTTATGGTAAACATGCTCCATCGCAAGATACGTGTGAATGATGGTTTCGGTTTTTCAAAAGTGGCGACTTCGATGTTGCAGACAAGGAACATGGAAAACCGCCAAAAAAAAAGAAGATGTGGAATTGGAAGCATTGTTGGACAAAGATGATACCACACAGACACAAAAACAACTTGCAGTTCAATTAGGCGTTAGTCAACAAGCTGTTTCCAATCGCAATGCCCCATGACAACGTGAAATGCTCCTTGACAATGTTCAATAGTCAATGTGCAATGCTCCATCACATACAGCAAAAACGGTTCGTGGCACGTTGGAAGCACTCAGCTAGTTCTACCTTTGCATTGATGGGTCACGCACTCTCTGAGCAACGCTTTGGTTCGTACGAAGATGTGAAAAAATAGCTCGATGAATGGTTCGCAGCAAAAGGGGAAGATTTTTAGTGACGTGGTATTCACAAATTTCAGGAAAGATGGGGGAAATGTATAACAAGCAATAGAGCATACTTTGAATAAAGCACTTTTTATCATTCTTCCGAATTTAACGTGTTTTTTTAAAAAAAAAAATCTGCATTTCATACTTGTACACCTGGTATGTATATAACAATGTGAAAAAAGGGATGTAAATGGGATGTAAATTTTAAAAGGTGGGAATAAATGAATGATAACTATTTGCATTGATAGAAATTCATCAATATTGATTTTACACAGACACTTGTATGGTTAAGCAGTGGCAGCTTCATCATTCATGCACCTTGTACACATTCCTCTGCAGAATTTCTAAAAAAGTGGTATATGCTGGAGAATGTGTGTACTGAGTTTATGTGTGGCTCTAACATATTTATGTTGTCAGAGTTATGCATGTCTCGTATCCTGGTGGTGCTGCTGCCACCTATCTTATAGATTTATCACCACCTATCTTGCAGATCTTTAGGAGTGATTGCTCTCTGCAGGGAGACTTTCAAAATGGAGACCGGCTTGCATTCATGCCTTGAAGTTGGAAAAATGATGAAGCTGACAAGCTTTCAACTGAAAAGCCAAGAAAGATAAATCTAATATAATTAAGAGTTAAGAAAAATTTTCCCCAATCTGAGATGACATGATTCCTTGCGATATACTGATCATAAATATATATATATATACTGATCACATTTAATTTGAAAACCCTAAAAATGCCAATATCATTGAGATTATAAGAAAACCAGTTTGTATGAATATAAATTTACATATAAAAATCATAATTTTAAGAATGTGATGAATGACACGTGAACAGAAGCTGTAACGGACACAGTATATGCTACTATTTTCTATATATTCAACACTGGTAATTAAATACATTTAATAAAAACTGATGCACTATATTTCTTGAAATAATTGCATAAGTGTGACAATGTTGAATAAAATAATACAGTCGATAATCGATATAATGAGCCCCTTCCTCCCATCAAAAACAGACATATTGGGAGGGTCGTTATATTTCAAAAGTAAAACATATATGATAGTTGTTTGGTGAAAACATTGTCGACTGTATATATAATAAATATCAATATATTTGTGAGTTTAACGTAAGCACTGTATTTAACTTCCACATAATTCTATTTTACAAACAAATATTTGTTTGCTTACTCAATGCTCAGAATAATCAATTCTGAAGACTAGCAATATTACTCATTAACTAGCTGATGATTATATGCTAATGCACATAGTTATTTTTTTAAAGTTTGTAATTTTCAAAACAAAAAACACATGCTAAAAAATAACATTACAACTTAGTTCAATTGATTTCATTAACATTTGAAGATTGAAAAAGTGTTTAAAAAATTATAATTTATGTTTTAGCAGCAAAACAACTGCATATCGACAAACTATACAATAATCATCAATACATATCATAAAAATAACATGAATTAGAGAGGTGATAAACAAAGCAAACTACATACAGTAGTACCTTGAGTTAACCCTTTATGGTGTCTCTATAGATGGACCTACCTGTTTACATTGTTTTCTATGGGTTTGGGAAAATGCCTGCCATTCGAAGAATTAAAGAGTTTAATTCTTTCATAGTGAAAAACTTGCATCTCTAAGCAATTTTTTCAAATGACCTATTCATTACAATAACACTCAAATAAAGCCACAGAACATCCTATAGTAGAATGTTCTATGCAAAATAAAAGTGGTTTTGCTCACACGACAGATATAGTACACATTACAGTCCAACACATATCATTGTCTACTTCAACTTATTATAAGTGCTCAAACTATATAGTGTATTACAAATGAGCTTTTTTTAATATGCCCAATGCTTGTTAATCAAATGTTTTCTAAAAAGTTCATTTTCAGTGGACATCTTTGTATAGATATCTCTGCTGTTTTCCCCCTATTGAAGTCGAGAGACACAACTCAAGGTACCACTGTACTGCGTTTTTCTAAATGAAATACTACTATTTGACCGTAATAAACATTCCTCTACAGAATTGCTAACAAACTGGTACATGCATAATGTGTTCTGAGTGTATGAGTGATCCTAATGCATAATAAAAACACTACTACTTGACCATTCATGGACCTCGAACCCATTCCTGCATAGAATTTCTAACGAACTGGTACATGCTTAGAGTTACCGGATTCGAATACTGAGAAAAGAGGATGCCTGCACATGCGCACTCTTAATGACATCACTTATCATAATTTCTGCAATAGATGGCGCCACTACTCCGACCAATAAAACCGGTCATAATGGGGTTACTAGATTCAAAAACTGAGAAAGGAGGACACCCACCCACACACCCTTAGTGACGTCACTTATCCCAATTTTTTCAACAGGTGGCACCACTGTTCTGCCCAATAAAACCGGCCACAACAATAATTTTTCCTCAACTTAAAAAAAAAAAGCAGAAACAAAAAATTCTGGGAATTTCAATGGCTATTGGTGAATGCATATGGGGGAAAAACCCACAAAAACACTCATATCAATGAAAAAATGTGTGTTCCAAAGTGAAGAAAAACATTTTCCCCAGAAAAAAAGAAAAATAATTCTGGAAACCTGAAAAGGAGGACAAAAGGGAAAATTTTCCAAAACATAAGAGGACACTTGAAATGACACAAAAAAGGAAAACAGTTGGTAACCCTATACATGCCGGAATGCGTGTGTGTCAGTTAGGGTTACCAACTGTCTTCCTTTTTGATGTTATTTGAAGCGTTCTTCTATGTTTCGGAAAATTCGGCCATTTGACCTCCTTTTCAAGTTTATAGAATTGTTTATCTTATTTTCTGGGCAAAGTTTTTTTCTTCACTTTGAAACATTTACCTCTTTATTGATATGAGTGTTTGTGTCGTCCCCCCCCCCCCCCCACACACATTCACCAATAGCTGTCGAAATTCCCAGAATTTTTTGTGTTTCTACTTTTTTTAACAGTTGCGTTTTAGAGTTGGGAAAAATTATAGTTGTGGCCATTTTAGTTGGTCGAAATATTGGCGCCATCCACTGGGAAAATTGGGAAAAGTGACGTGACTAATGATGTGCACGCAGGCATCCTCCTTTCTCAGTTTTCAAATCTGGTAACCCTAGCCTCAGTGTATGTGAAACCCTAACAAATTTATGTTGTCAGAATTGTGCTTGCTGTTGCCACCATCTGTCTTCCATATTTTAAAGTAAGGGATAGAACACCGCAATATGATGCGTTGCAACAATTTTTTGTTACACCTCCAAGCTTAACATAAGAATTACAATAGTACATACACAAAACATCTTCACAACACAATTTAATTTTTAGCAATAGCACCTATTTTATTTTCATACACAAAAAATTCCTGTTAAAAAATATCACCTTGATTATCAGATACTTGAGATACTTGCAATTCGAAAAATATATATATATTTCAATGTGATTTGAACATTGTCATTAACATTTTTTGGCTTTTGTCAGTTTTTATTTCGAATTCAATGTAAGCATCACAAGCTCTAAAGTTGGCTGTTTGTTTTTTTTTCTCTTTTTAAATGAGAAGCGCTGCAGAAGTTCACTCAAAGTAGAATATGACAAATCACAAACAATTTAAGTGCCAGCAAAATTTCCTAGGCGATGAGCATGACCGTTCCTCATGAAAAACTGAAAAAACAGTCCCAAATAATTTTTTAGATTTTTCCAGGACTTGATATGAATTGGTTTTCATGTTGAAAAACACACTCAGGACTCCCACTCAAAAAATTATGAAATGTAGGAAAAAGTAGGACTGTGGGGGAGGGGGGGGGGATACCCCTATGTTGGGCCAAAACCGCATACTAGCAACCACGTTTAATTCTTTGGTTTCTTCTCACAATATATTACATTCTTTTTTTCGAGGAGTCTTCCACATTCCAGTCTGTCAACTCTCTTCGACAATGCACAGCAAATTATGAAGACGAAAGTTTTTTAAGAATAACACTTTTTCAAGACCACTTCTAAAAGCACAGAGAGATTCAATGTAAATAAGTCAAGGTGAACCGGATAGTTTTACTGTGTTGCCCATCCTTTTTTTAAAGGGATTTGTTTACATTTTACTATTCAATGCCAGTGTAATCATTTTTGATAAATGAGGCACTTTCATTTCTAGCTCTTTGCTGAGCATTGTAAATATTGTTTGTGGCTCTGCCTACTATAAAAATACAGAAGACAATTGAATGCTATTGGGTAGCATCAGAATCACCAAACATACAGAATAGGCCTATGTATCCAACTCTTTGTAATGCAAACTGTTGTTTCACCTATACACAAAATGTGGAGTATAATTTTGAATTATGAATGTTAGTTACTATCCTGCTCACACAGGACTATGAACTAGTAAATACAAAATTACTTTTTCCACCCAGACAGAAGTTTTAATAACTACTCTACTTTTTGAACCCTCAAAAGTAAACAAAAGAAAAATTAATAAACCAAATGATCCACATACACTGCCCAAATAAGCTAAAAAATGATACAATTTCTACTTTGGCAGAATCATTAATTGCAATCTACTACATTTGTATTATTTGGCAATATATCAATGATTCCCTCCTCAATTAAAATTACGCTCCTCAATTACAATTTTGTTGATAGGATTTGGTAGGAAAAGTAGGACAAAAACCAGAAAGTAAGGCTGGGATTACACTACAAAAGTTTGATAAAAGTTCTCTTATAAAACTTGAAGAATGCAACTAATAATTATACTGGTTACATTCGCGCAAATGTAATTGATAAACATATTGGTTGCATTTTTTAAGTTTTATAAAATAACTTTTATTAAACTTTTATAGAGTAATCCTGGACTAAGACATTTTAAGCAAAAAAAGTAGGACAAGTGGGAGCCTTTCACACTGCAATAAAATCCGCAAATTTTGTGTCATCCTTATAGATATATATATACTTCAATTCAGCAATCACATGTGGAAAATTTCAGGTGCCAATATCAACTTTCTAGGCATTGTGATCTGGCACACATGGTATATGCCAACCCTTGACAATATATATAGTTGGGCTGAGAGTCGATCAGAATTTTTAACCAGTTGATCTAAAAATTTTATTCCATTAATCGAATATTCCGTATGCTCACCATTTATAATAAATGTAATGGTAACTGTATAATATTAATTGATGCTATAAAAATATATATTTTATTTCAACACACCTATTTGCTAGATGTAAAGAAATATAAGAATGAATTAAATTAAGAAATTGAGGCCACCCGCTTAAAGCAATTTAATATGCGAAACATATTTGTCAAATCCTAGAATTCTTTCACTTGAATCTTATTTTTCCTAGAAAATCAGTTATTTTAAGTTAGCCACTGATTCTAAAACTACTTTCTATCATACTGTTGCTCGTTTTCCTAAGAACTCCTCCCTAAATGTTACTTGGGGGTAGAGGAGTCTGTGCTTCCAGGATATCAAAACTGTTTGTTCACAGTGGAGACAAAAAATTTCAGTCATTTTCTAAAATTTCCATCAAACTAAATATGAAATTAAAATTCTTTTTTTTTTCATCCCAAAAAATTTCATCGAAATATTGATTCAAAATATGGTAACATGTCTGAAATATTATGTATTGGAACATATAATTGAACATATCTAATTAATTTAGTAAAATAAATCAAGTCAAACTATAAACTTTTAATAAAAATTTTAGTCAAATTTTAATTGAATTAACTCAAAATTTTAATTGTGATTAACAACTAATCCGACCACAGCCCTAGTATGTTGAGATAAATTGATGCCTTAAAGTTCCAGGCCAATTAGTCATTAGATATAAATTAAGCAATAGAATTGGAAAATATAACATTGTGTTTCTCAATTAAAACATTTCCCGTAATTTGGTTATGTAGCTTCATTCAGTTCAATACTGAATAAACGAGGTTTCACTGTACATTCATGAGGGAGGGGGGAGAAAGAAAAGGTACTGCTCCATTCTCTCTCTTATTAATTTTTAAGCATGGGCATGTGTTATGAGTCACAAATCACATGTTAGTCCAGTTCATCGCATAGATGCCCCATTGCAGGAAAATAATAAACTGTAAATCAAGGAGAAAGATGAGCTACTCCAACATCTGGAACAACAGTAATTACATAGTACTATCACATTGAAGCTGAAGTGCCACCAGTATATTTGGTATCCACAGTTTTGCATTCATCTTTGACAAATTTCAAGGAAAAAAAATGGGAAAGGCATGATGAAAACAAACTAGCAATAAATTACAGAAAATGATTTTTTTTAAATCTGCATATAATTTTGTGTGCAATGATGCGGGGGGAAAATTAAAATATGCAATTTTTTTGCAAGTTGATGAGAATTTAATTCAATTTTCATGGTGTTCATTCAGCTATTTAGAAATGCAGAATATTCACCAGATTTGATTGCTATAGTCATTGCAGAATGGAACTTCTCATCCAGGTTTGAATATCGGAATGATGCAGGTTCTTTAGTTTTTTGCAAGCCTTTTCCTGGTTCCTCTAGAAGCTTGGCAAAGAAGTCTTGGAGCTTCTCAGCTTTCTGAGCTGAAGATTAAATAGGAAAAGGTAATTGTTTCATAGAAGTAAAAAAGAACAAACTTAAATAAATGAATGTTATACCATATTTTCCTCAGTATAATCTGCGGATTATGTGTTAAAAAAGTGGTTAAACATTGAAAAATGTGAATTATCTACCACTCCAAACAATCTGCAGAAAATATGTTATCAGCTGCTAATAGATGGCAAAACCAGTCAAGTTACTAAGATTTTTTTTCTGCAGCTGCTTTATATCCCACCCAATTAGAAAGACTTTTACCATCGCTGGTGAGCGGGTGAGACTGCGTCTGAGTTTTATACACGTGTGTATAGTATCTGAGTGAGTAGTGTGTTTGAAAATCCAAAGCAGTTTGTTATTTACTCTTCCTTTGTATATTGAAAATGGTGAAAAGAAAGTATGCATTACACTGTTCAGTTCAAAATTTTCAAGTAAAAAAAAAGCTGAAGAATTTGGAAACAGAAGCAGACCATTCATTCGACATCGATGAGTCCAACATTCGAATTTGAAGGATGAATGAAGAAAACTTTGATAAAAGTGGAGAAAAAAAACAAGGATCTTTCTGTCATGGAAATGCATTTTGGCCATCATTGGAAGATGAATTACATCACTGAATTATATCAGAAAGAGAAAAAAAGGAGTGCCAATTTCACCTATAAGGATTTGTTTACAGGCAAAGGCTGAAGAGATGAAGATTGAAAATTTTAAAGGCGGTCCCATTTGGTGTTACTGGTTTATGAGAAGAGAAAAGTTAGCAGTTCGAAATCACAAAACTTTAGGGCAAATGTTACCAGTAGATTGGGAAGAGAAATCAGAATTTTAAAAATACACAAAAAATTAATTGCTGAAAATAATTTTCGATAGCGATATTTATAATATGGATGAAGTGTTATTACAATTTGGTTGTCCTCCAAATAGGACTGTTGAACAGTTGATGCAGCAGGAGCAAACAATATTTCGATTAGCCCAACAGGACATGAAAAACCCTCATTTACAATGGTTTCGTTCTGTTCAGCTATGGGAGAAAAATTACCACCTATGGTTATATTCAGACCAATACCAAAAGAAAATGTTTTGAAAGAATTAGAAGTTTGGGGCAATCTGAAAGGATGGATGCATGAGGGAACCATGATGTCGTGGCTGTAGTGTATTGTGTAAAAGAAAAGGCAGCATTTTTAAGCCATGTGGTCTTCTAATTATAGATTCAATGAAAGCTCATATTTAAGAAAACGTAAAAGACACCTGCAAAAATTGTGGTGCTTGTCTTTCAGTCATACCTGGTGGTTTGACTAAAGAAGTCACTTACAATTTTAGAAGTTGCAGCCTTTAATAAAGAAGAAGTTGCAGCCTTTACGGAATAAACAGGTCATTTAAAAGAAAAGTTTGAGCTTATTGAAAAAAGTTTTGGATGACTGAAGGAATTCATTCCTATACAAAAGGTGGAAATTTATGCCGAGCTTCCTATGCTGAAGTATGCCAGTGGGTTAGTGATGCCTGGAAAGAAGTGACTATAAAAACTATAGAGATCATTCACAAAATGTGGACAAAACTTTGGACTCCAGTAATTCTGACTCTGAAAATAAAAATCCTGTTGATGATCACACTGACCCTTTCGAATTAGATGAAGAACTGCTGCACTTATTTACTGTGAATTTGAAAGTTTTTGATTGAACTGTAAATTTTGTGTGTAAATAATGCAATCTATATATATTATACAAAATTTATTGTCTGTGTGCATGTTCTCTATACAAATCTACAATTTTAGACTGGTAATCACCAAAAATTTTACATATTTATATCAAACAGGAACCGTCTTGAGTGATGGGCTACTTCAAAAGTTTGTCAGAGCTGGACAAATGCCCAAAATGGACAAAAAATTGTCGGGCAAACAATGGCTCCTGGGCTTCAACAATCACTTTTGGAATGTTTACTTTGGTTGAAGTGGTTCTCAAACAATACATTTGATGCCTTTATAATGATTTGTCACTTTTTCAATCCTCCCTATAATTGAAGAAAATCCAGGCACTGCCAAGTATTATTGCTAGTTGTTTCATAAATAAACTTTATTAATTAGCATACCAACGGATTAGTACACTAATTAATGAAGTTTATATTGATACACAGTTTTCATTTTTTATTTTTAAATCTTGCGGAGATAATACACCGCTACAGTTTTTTCTTTCTTTCTTAAAATTCTCATGCAGATTACGCACCATGGATTATATGCAGGAAAATATGGTATGTTATAAAGATAAAAAAGAACATCACTGTCTTAAAAAAAGATACTGCAACAGAATGGAAGAAATACTCACGTGCAAGACCTGTTACACCCACCATCTCAAACCACCTTCCTCTCACTTCCTCTGCAACTTTTTGATCATGAACTGAATCATCTGAAGTATTCAAATATTGCACGCATGGAACGATATGTTCCAATGCATCTGATAGGGCTTCGACTGCTTCTTTTAAATCTTGATTTTGGAACCGAGAAGCAACTGCTTCATTCAGTCTCTAAAAATAAATCAGTCACATGGTTAAAAGGAGAAATTAATCACCTAATCTTCTGCCTATATATAATCCACACATGCAGTATGCAGTGCATGTATATATGTAGTAACATATACTCAAACAAATTCATTCATAAATACGTACTGAACTCATAAACACACAATGAAATAAATTCACTCATAGTTCACCATAAATATGGTGAAGTATGGCAGCACTATAAGCCTTTTTTTTCTCAATCAATCAAATCAAATTTATTGTTATCATATATAATTTACCAAGGAGTCGAGCAAAAAAAAAAAAAAAAAAAAAGACCCATTCTGGTAAATGCTAGTAAAAATTTGTATGGAAAACAGAATAGTCAACTAAAAAAATCTAAATTATTAAAATCAAAATTCATGGCAACAGAGGAGTACAATTTAAAAACAGTTCTATATGCTGCATCATCTAAAAATATAAATTTTTTGGATGTTGGAATTACACAGAAACATACTTCATGCTAGGTAGGTTCACACCATAAATACTCCAACATGCACAATTTGTTTAAGGTTCCATGGGGGAATATGGATTAGGTGCATGCATGGTTTCATAGTAGCAGTGTGTAATTAGCAAATGCTAATATTTCTCTACTACTTTCCTGCATCATCACTGATGAAATCTTAACCCCCCCCCCCCCGTTGTACAGGCTATCGGAAACAAATTTGGACTATGAATGGTTAAAGTTCATAGATAAATCTCAAAAACTAGTACTATTGTAAACATATTAGAAATGATAGAAAAGAAGAGAAAACATTTTTCTATTCTTTTCCCTTCTGCCAGTCATCCTTTCACCATGGCATGTAATACTGTATTTTTCCCCTCAGTCAAACCATAGTGAGAAAGAAAATAAATATACCGCTGAAGGGGGAAATTTTTCAGTTTACAAGGTTATTGGTGAAGAGTATAGGAAGAAGAGAGAATTCAATGTTATTTCTTCTATCTACCTTGGGTCGAGATATCTCACTCTGGTACATTAAGAGGTTAAGGAAGGAGAGGGATTTTTTTGTTACATTTTTTATAATAAAAACTTTATCATTCTACTGACGCCTTTGAAAAATTATTTTTTAATGGATTATTTTTTTACAATATTCATTCTTTATTGTATCTCTCCAAAAAAAAAGTACAGGTAACACACAGTGGTTTATAATCTGCACAAAGAAATTTAGGCATTTTAATATAAAACCTACAGATTATATTCAAGAAATTAAGGTACAACAAATATGGATATAATCAAACTAGGTTGATGCAAACAGTACAAAATAATCTAGTATTTAGATCATATAAACCATTACTTTTTTTCACCAAGACAAAATAAAAATTTTAAAAATCAATAAGTGGTGTCATACTAATAGGAAAAATCACATATTCAAAGATTCAGAAAACTGGCTGATGTGACGGATTCAGAAAAGAAAATTTAACTACCTCCGCAGGGAATCGAATCATCTTCCCCTTTCACAATCTGGGTGAGCGGGATAATCCATTATACTACAGAAGCAACATAATCTTTCCTTAGAGCACATATTGGTTAAACAAGACTGCACACGGTCAGACCAAACTCTGTTAATATTATTCTGACATTCGCCACCACATGGCAACTTATATGAAGGTGTTTGTTGCTTCTGTAGCATATTGGTCTGGTGCAGCGTTTTTTAATTTTTTCCCTCCTTTGGACCATATTTTCTTCATGTGCCACCCCTCCCCCCCAACCAGGAGCAAGATTTTTTCTTAAGTAAATTTAGTGAATTTTTTTAATGTATAAATAAGGTCAGTCTCCAGACCCAAAGGCTAGTTTTCTTATGGGTGCTTTATGTTAGGCCCAGAAGCATCAGAAGTATTTTCGACCCATGGGTGCTCACGCAGGCATGCATAAGCCCCTTTCCCTTCCCCTGAAGGATACCAAACATTTAAAATTAAAAACATTAAAGAATATTTCATAACCAGGAAAGAAAAAATTAGTATATTAAGAAAGGAAAATATATTCCAGCAATGATTTTTTTCTTTTCCACATTAAAAAAAAACCACTTACTAGAATGCTCTGCCTCCTGTAATAATAAAGCAGTTTGGGATCAAGACCCTTGAACTTCTTGTTGGTATTACCAATGAGTACTTTATTAAGCTTGATACATTCAGAAAAGTAATTCAGTGACACATCATATCTGTAATTAAAAAAAAAATCACCACTCAACATCAGGCCATCAAAGCCAATATGAAGTATTATAACAATAAATAATTGAAAAGAAATGAATATAAAATAATTCTGAAGGATCCTGTAAAAATATCATGAGTTTTAGAAGAAACTCTGCAGTGTGTTGATGTTTAAAATTTATATTTTCTTGCCATGCACTTTTTCTGCTAGTTGCTATGTTTGCATAATTTATTTTTTCTCCCAAAGGAGTCTCTTCCCCCCCCCCCCAATAAAAGCTCATATTAATAGTAGTTTAAGATATTCTCATTAATGCCCACATACTATAAAAAGGTTTTGTACAAATCCCTTCACAAGATGATTTATCACATTCTATTCCAGATTCCTCTCTATTGGTTGTATTCAAGGTAAAATACATTCTTTCGAGAAAGAGCTCTGAGGGAATGGCAAAAAAAAAAAAAAGAACAATTCAGAACAGCACTGGAGGAAACCAAGCTGCTGAACCAGAGGCAGATTATGGCTATGTCTCTCCCTTCTTCCCCCCCCCCTTTTTATGCAAATCTTGATCACCCAATTTTATGGCCTTTTTAACCCCCACTGTGAATACATCAAGCCGAACAGCTTATGTAGCTTACAACATATTTAAAAATTATACAATAAAATATTTGAATAGATCTAAAAACTTTTAGTGATAATTTCATTCATCTTATCTATATATATAAAATTGATTTTCTGTGTGTGTGTTCTCTATACTAATCAACATTTTTTTTACAAATTATTGCAAAATTTTACATATGTATCAAACAGGGCCCCGGATTGAATGATAGGCTACTTTAAAAGTTTCTCAGAGCTAGGCAAAAAACTGTTAGGCAACAATGGTTCCTGGGCCTCAGCAATCATTTTTGGAATATGCCTTCACAATGGTTTGTCACTTTTTCAATACCCCCCCCCCCCTCCTCCAGTAATTGAAGAAAACCTGGGCAGCGCCAGGTATTACAGTTGGATCCCGTTATAATGAATGCCAAGAGACAGGAGGAATCACTTCGTTAAAACAAAATTTCGTTATAAAGGAATTCCAGGTTACCTAGTATTGTTCCTATGTAAACTTATTTGGGGGATTAGAAAAGCGTTCGTTAAATCGAGATTTTCGCTGTAATGGTATTCATTAAAACGGGATTCGACTATATAGCTAGTTTCATATAATATCCATAATGTTAAGGGCAATCTTCATGGCCAATACCTATTTTCACATAGAAAACTATACAGTCACAATCTAATTTTGTGCTACTTTGAGCATATAAAGTCTCAACATGTGCTTACAAGTGCAGTTTCTTCTGCATGAATATTTGTGCTCTTGTGCTAAAATTACACTGAATGTAATATGTAAACATTTTGACCATGAGACCATATTTTCACAAAAATGTGAAGAAAAAAAAAACATTGATTTCAAAAACAAAAGTTCACGTTAATCAAATGAAAATACACATACTGATTGTGATGAAAGGTGTTTAGGCCAATCACAAACATTGTTACAAGATGTCGAAATTTCCCATAGTCTTCATGCCATCGTGCATATGTTGAGTGGTAATTCTCGGTCAGCGTTCGGTTAAGTTCTTCTAGTTTTTGAGCAGCTGCTTTTCTCAACAGCTCACCACTACAAAGCAAATCATTAAAGTATTGCAAACTGAACTGCAAATGCAAACCAAAATTGCAAGTTAAATTCAAATAATGTATATAATGAAAATGTGAATTGGTTATTATAAGCTGGAAAAACCTATGAATAAATGTTGGGAGAAGTACACTAATGGGATTAAAAAAAAAAAAAAAAAAAAAAGTAATTAAAGGCCACTGAATGAAATCTAGAGAAGCTTGGCAAATGTCAACATCAGCAAAGAAACTGATCTGAATTGAACTAAACTGAATTGGATTCACTGCTCAAAAATATTCCAATATTTTGCAACTTACTGTATGACTATAGAAAATTCAGTATGTATATAGAAAAATGTGTTGTTAGTGCTTGATGGATTGAGAATAAGTGTGCCGGGGCAGACAAAAATATATACTGGTATACAGAAAACCTAAAAAGACCAACACCCTTCCTAGAATATGGGAAAGAGATAAGATCGATATACCCAGACGGTCACATGAAAGACAAAAACATGTTGCAACACACAGCTTTTCACGACCAACTATTGTTCTTAATGGCTCAAAGGAACAGTTAATATGAATATTAAATTTTGCAAATAATAATAATAAAAGCACAATTGTGATTAATCTACAAACCCTGGTTTTTCGTCCAATTCAGGTATTGTAAACTGTTCAAGAATAGAGAGGGACAGGTATGGATCAGCTGATTCGGAATTGCGTAATATATAAACTCCAATATGCTGAAGCCTTGAATCCTCTGAAGCTGGGGTGGGTAACCTTGCAATCCTCCTTAGCCTAGAGACCTCCTGCTTAAGCGCCTACACACAAATAAACATAAAACATCATTTTAAAAAATCTGGAAAAAACTATATTTAAAGCTATGAAAATTATATTTAAAGCTATGAAAATTATATTTAAAGCTATGAAAATTATATTTAAAGCTATGAAAATTATATTTAAAGCTATGAAAATTATATTTAAAGCTATGAAAATTATATTTAAAGCTATGAAAATTATATTTAAAGCTATGAAAATTATATTTAAAGCTATGAAAATTATATTTAAAGCTATGAAAATTATATTTAAAGCTATGAAAATTATATTTAAAGCTATGAAAATTATATTTAAAGCTATGAAAATTATATTTAAAGCTATGAAAATTATATAAATGCACATTTGCAAAAAAAATATATAATCATGGAAGCAAATAAAAATTAGAAATGTGATAGTTCATGTTCACATAAACCAGAGATAAATACAAAAAATAAAGTGAAAAAAATCAAACCTCTTCTAGAGCAGCAACAACACCACTAGCTGCAGCAGTTTTAGAGAACTGTTCAACTTTGCTCATAGTAGCTTTGAGCACTAAAGCAGCATGGTCCAAAGCCAAAGAGCTATCTGTAGCTACCTCTGGATCTTCCACTATTACTGAAAAATAATCAACATGAATCAAGAGTTTGGTTAACATATAAAAAAGAAAACTAAAAATGAAGTTGAACACCTGAATTAAAAAATCAGATAAGAAAGGCCAATGACACAGAGAATAGTGCATGGCAACATACAGTTGAACAGAAATATTTCATACTAATCTAATTCTGTATGTACCAACATAACAAGGATTTAGTTTTGAAAAGTAACCCTCAAAACAGGGTATGTATAAAGCATTTAAAATGCTCAAAATTTGTAAATATTTATCTAGTTTTAAGTAAATAAAAAAAAAATAAAAAATATGCATTACACTATTGCCATACCTTTAGAAACAAATGCTCTGTATTTGTATAAGCTATGGAAGCCTTTTAGAACAGTGAAAGAACGAAGTGAATGATATGTATACAGTAGGGGCATGGAACTTGTTGCTCATGAGATATTGATGAACTCTTCAATTATACACTCCATACCAATTACATTCATGAGTTGAGATCATGCTGATTTGAGTCTGAACATTTGTCAGAGTTATCATATGAAAGCTCTTCCGCTGATGAGCATGGATGGGGCTACAGAATACAGACTATAAAAGGGTTGATGTTGCCCAGTAAACAGGATTCGTAAAAAATTGACTTAACCATAAAAGGAGGGGTTCTGTTCCAGATTATAAACATTCTGTCTATCTAAATTAAAATGGACAAGCCAGATCTTTTAAAATCTATTGCAATGCCCCCCAGTTTCAAAATAAGGATTCTTATGAATAAGACTTGGTAAGAAACAAGAAGTTTTTTTTTTAATACAAAGTTGAAAAATATCACGAAAAATCGAAACAAAGGACAAATGCAACATAACTCATCATTGAAAAGCTCTGTGGACTGTCATTATTTTTAGGAAGTTTTGAAAGGAGGAATCAGTATCTTCTATTTCAGGTGTAGTTTTCATTTTATTTCAAACGAAATCAGTAGTCAACATGTTCACATTAAACTGAGATATTTCCTATTCTCAAACATTGCATATTCTCTTGAAAGTTCTGCCTACCCATTTTTCTTTCACCAACAATTGTACAATCCCCATCACCAGCTACTGGTCCGAAAGGTGTCATAGTTGAGGAATCTTTCTTATGGCTCTGTTCAAGGTCCCATTGTTGCAATTCATTGAGGAAATTGTCATTGTCATGCTCAACATATTTCTGGAGATCTTCGGGAAGACCATCCAAGTTATCTGGGTTGATCATTTCACTTTCTCGGGTCTCTGTAAAACAGAAAAAGTAAAAAACTTTAAAAAGTTTTATAAAAAAAAATTGTGATGTCTAGAAACGATCTGAATGCTGGAGGAGAATCCAGCTGAAAGTAATACAACAGTTCAAAATAATTCTGGCAAAATTTGTGTTGGTACAAAAACATTAACTGAAAGTGGTTTTAACCTCTGTCTGTAGCCCAACTGTATTTATTTAATGAGCACAGCATTGCGACCAGAATATCTGTTGCACCATGGACATGAAATCTGTGTTTTTGAGCAACACAATTATCTTCTAAATGCCATATTCATCTCTCATCTCAAATTAAATAAAATTAAGGTTAGTTATACACACACATCTTTAATTCACACAAATAACACAGAATCTTACCTTCAAAAAGATCAGGTCTGCATTGGTCAACGTACATCAAGCAATATGCAGATGCTAACTGCTGGCCACCCATTGAATCTTTTTGCAGCTCTGTCCATGTAGCATCAGTAACAGTGATATCGTTGAACTTGAGCCACATTTGTCGTCTAGGGCTGTATACATAAGCCCAATAATGACCAGATGCAGCATGGCCTTCATGAACCAGTACTGCATGTAACCTGTATGGTTCCTGCAAAATTACAAAAAAAAAAGGAGAAATAAAACTGACTTAACATGATGAATCAAAGTTAAAAAAAAAAGTTTTTCCCAATAATTGACTCACTCTATTATAATTAACTTATCTAGAGAAATGGTTCCCAAATTTTGCCATGCATGAAGACTGAAAAGAGAGGAAACAGTAAGTTTAGGTTGCATAAGAGGCTGGTTTGATCATTAGTGCTTTGAGACCAAAAAGCTAGGGAACCACTAATCTAGAGCAGTGGTTCTTGACTGGGAGCCCCAGGATATTCCAGAGGGCCATGGAGGAAAATATAGCAAAAGGGGAGCCACGGCTACTGATAAGGAGGCCATGAAGAAATTTATTAAAAAAGAGTAACCAAAAAAATTTAATTTCAAACAAAATGCATATAGAATATTTTTTTCCCACAATTTCCCCCCATTTAAATAATATTAACAAAGATTTGATTGATTGATTGGTTGGCAGGATATTTCAACGCCGAGCATAAGGCAGAGATTACACTATAAAAGTTTCATAAAAATTAATTTATAAAACGTGAAAACTGCAACCAATAAGGTTACCAGTTGCATTTTTCAAGTTTTATAAATGAACTTTTATGAACATTTTATAGTGTAATCCCATCCTAAGGATCTAAGTAGTTGAAAGATGAAATTTAGCACTTGAAGTATCAAAAATTTTAAGTTTCATGAAAACAAGCACAATGATTATTTTTTGTGCGTTCATCGAATTTTTCATAAGTAGGTCTCTGATTTTTATGACCTAAAGATGAAACGTCATTGCTGATAAGTTATTAGCAACTGTTTCTTCTTTAGGTTATAAAAATCAGAGCTTGTGTTATAAATAATTATAAGGTTTCGAGATGAATGTATTTATATATACAGTGTGTCACTTTATTGACAGTGATTGACAGCAACATTTATTCCAAGACAACCAACCAAAAAACGCTAAATGCAGTTTTTTTGGCATCAGGAGACAGGGAAACAACTTAGTAAATTTGATTTTTGAGCACATGGTGTCCGTATAAAAAGTTAAAATGTTTATTTCAATAACTATGCAACCCCTTGCAACATGAATGGCATATCTGACTTTATTTTTAAACACGTTATTTGGATAATTTTTTTAATTGAAAGTATTCCTGTAGGGTGAACAGTTTGCCAGTAAAATACCATACGCCCTGTTACCTATGCACCCTGTACATTACATATAGTAGTGTCTGTTATGTGAAATATTGTGTTGTGTTTAAGCCAACTCACACGTTTGTTCACCTGCGAGAGAGATCACATTATGAACCAAAAAGCCACTTGGAGATAGCTTGTCATCCAACGAGACATCAGATTTTCACGATGAATGTAAATCAAAATTATGATCAATAAACCAATAATTTTCTTATTTGAAATCTGGTTATTTAAAATTTCTGATTAGTTTGAAATTCTGATTTACCCAAATTCAAATTTACCCAAGAAAAACTAAAACTAATTTGTAAATAATTCTAACTTCATCCTGTACAGTAACACTTGATGCCACCGTAAGAAATAATAATAAAAAAAATTATACAAGACCAAATCCGTTTTTCTTTACAATACAGTAACCCCTCTTTATAATGCACAACAAAAAACACAATATAACCACAACTGCTTTATCTTAATTCCAGAGTTGCCAACTGCTATGGTTTGTAGTTTCTACGACTGAACTTTAACTTTTACGGAAAGTGCCCTTGTTTATACATAATTGTTTGATTTATTATTAATACTTGTTTATATAAAGCCATTTTTATACATTCCATAAATGCAAATATACACAACCTGTTTGAAAAACAATTTTTTCCCAGTTTCTATTTTATTTTATTTATTTTATTAACCATTTAAAGGCCAATGTTCCATAAATGGAACATAGTTTTTATTTACAAAAATATCAGATAAGAACTGAGAGATTCAAAAATTTCCGGTTTTTTAACTATATAGATGAGAGTTCAAAATATTTTTTTGAAATAAATTCGGAAACTTCAGGTTGATATAAACATTTTTGACAGAATTTTGAAATATGACATTTTTGTGTGGGACATTTTTCCCTATTGTGATTAAAATTTGCCAAAATTTGAAGTAAACTGAAAATTATTTTGTGTGTCTCTGCCTCTACCACTTAATATATCAAAGTAAATCAATTAGTTTCTTTGTACTGTTAAACATTAAAGAGCTACGCATGTTGAAAAATGCATGTTCCATTTATGGAACATTGGCTTTTCAAGAGAGCAGGATTCTAGGGATATCTAATATGCAGTGCACTGCTTTGATTTTCCCGTTCGAACCCCAGGGTATTGTCATCATTTGACATGTGTATAGGGACTAATTCTGGGTAATGACACAGAGGAATGTGCTTTCTGGGGTGGATTGTTTATATTGGGTGAGTACATTTTTATTCTTGCATTCTTAGAAATGTATGTTTTAGCGAACTGCAGACTAATCAAACCGAGGTAGACAATCTTAGTCTTGTTGCGATCAGCTGAGTGCAACCATATCAAAAAGATATCACATTAGAAGAAGTTGTAAAATATTTAGAAACTTTTTTCAGATTCCGAATTAGAGGATGTGGATATTGCCAATTACGTACTAATGAAAATAGGAACATCACATATGAAGTCTGAAAGTCCCAAGTCTGAAATTCTTGAATTTTAATCATTGATTTTAATAAAAGGCATGAGCTATTCAAATATGTATTATACTGAGGCACAGACTAGGGGTGCCTATACTTTGTTCACTTTCTTATAACTGAAACCTTACCTTTTGGAGGGATTCTTCACAATAAATTTCTTTTATTGTACAATCAATTTTATTAATTGAGTCTTGAAGCTCTGAAAGAATATTGAACAAAATTAAATTATAACATAGTAAATCAAGTTTATGATTTATATATAAAAACACGTGCATACTAAAATCAAAAAGCAAACTTAGACTTTTGATGAGAGAGAAAACCACTGTTAGGAGAAATTAAAAAAAAAAACAGATTCGCACATTACATTTAATGTTCTCCAAATGAGTGCGCTTTGCTATTTTGATTTGGATCTACTTCTAATTAGCATGTACATTTTCAAGACCAGACCTCACCTCTTACATCACTCGCTACTTCAGTTCTCCATCTCCTAAGGCAACTTTGTAAAACCCTCAACTCAACATCAGAGACGTGCAAAGGTGAGGGCTTCATCTCACTAGGAACTGTAACTTCTTGCATTGGCTCACAATCTGAGGCAGGCATTGGCATCAGTAGCTGATTCACAGATGGAGGCCTAAATGTTAAGCCCTGTTGCTGTGCTGGCATGGTTATATCATTGGTGAATTTATGAGGTGAATTTCGGGGAGAATCATTACTGACACTGAAAATGACACCAGGTAAATCAGAATAGAAGAGGAAATAATACAAATTGCTCTCAAAACAAAGCTAAAAAAATCTAATTCATATTCTTTCTGCTTTAATTTATTACAAGTTCTCAAGGAACAATGACAGATTGGTTTATTTATTATTTAACAGAAATAGCCATTCAGGATTTTCACATCCTTCAAAATGTTGTATGATTGTCTCGTTTAATCAAGAGATCCAAGACAAAAAGTCAATAATATGTACTTAGGTGTTAGAAGTAACTTCAACTCCTAGAACAGCGGTTCCCAATCTGTCTGTCACTAGATGATTATTATTAATCTAAATTTCTCGAGAAGTGATGCATTGCTTCTGGAAGGACCATTGGAATAACCAAGTAAATAATATATTACATGCCATCAAGTCCACAATTTGCCAATGAAGGAATGAACTACAAAGAAAGAGTCCTGCTTATGAAGGTTTTTAACAACAGCTGGCTGATGCGAAGATATATTTAAGAAAGAGAAAATTCAACTGCCCTTGAGGGGAATCAAATCCACATCCTTTCATTTGCCGGGTGAGAGCCCTAGATCACTAGACTACAGAGACAACAAATATCTCACTCTTTCCTTAGAGCTCATGTGCACTGAACGGGACCATACCTGGACTAGGTCTAGTACGCTCACCCAGCAAATGAGAGGACATAAGTTCAATTCCCTGCAAGGCAGTTGAATTTTCTTTCTTTCCTAAACATACCTTCACATCAGCCAGCTGTTAAAACCTTTATATGGATAGCGGAGAGTGACATCTTCAGACAAGTCCTACTTGCCCAGTTGAACATAGGACACCATCGCCTTACCAACTCATATCTTTTAATAAGAGAGAGTCAACCAGAGTGCCCACATTGTCAAAGCCCATTGATCATGTTTTTAGTTGTCCACATCATTGTTATCATTTTACCGCAACTTCTGGTCAGAATCACCAATTGCTTCACTACATTTTATGTGACTATTGTGATGCATCTCACATTTTTAAATTCATCAAAGCCATAGTTATTTATAGCAAATTAGTATTTTTACGATCTAGGACATTGTTTTCACATTTCATGCGTTATTTTTTTTTTTGTCACATATACACACAAAAAAAATCTGGTCTTAGTTTTGGTTGGTCATTTGTATTGGCATAGTTTGACTGAACTGATCCTTGCAAAAAAAAAAAATACTAAATTGTTTCGTCAGAGCAGGCAAGATTACTACAAAGTGCTAGAAATTTTGGAATTCCCAAGGGTGTAATGAATGTAAAAATTTCAATGTGTCCCGATGTCAAGTAGATGGTACAACAAGAACTCACACAAGTACTAAATTACTAAGAAGTCAATACAGAAATCTCAAATTCTGCCTTTTATATTAAGGACTTGAAAATTCAGACAACAGATATTGGAGGAGATGATAAATATATAAATGTTAGAATAATGGGTAATTGTCAATAATAAGACTTGATCTTGTGTCATTTTATATGTCCGACATGACTTATAACATTTTTTGATGTGGACAATGTGCACTGCAACATGTGTATTATTATTAATAAAGGCGAAACCATACATTGTGTGAAAGAAATCCTAGACTTGAATCTATCACATCAGAAATTAGAATAAGTTTGGTTCATTTAATTGTACCACAATCACAAGAATGTTATTTTGTCCCAGAGAAAAACCATAAAATTGGAGTTTTGAATTTTTTGGCCATTGAAAAATGCTCGTGGTGCTATGTGCAATGATTGTTGTTTAGATTCAAGAACATTATTTCAACCTCAAGATAATTTACAGAACCATGATACTACATTTTGTCGATTCAGTCCTCTTTAACAGAAACAATTTCTTCATGAATTGCACACTTGTTACTTGAGCTGGACTCTGTGTAGCAACGTAGAAAGATTAAGAAGAGTGTGTAAAAAATATCATGGTCAAAACTAGTGCTGCCAATGTACATAATAAAACATTATATTTATGCTGGAGGGTGATGCATCTTTACTTTCTCGATGGCATAATCTATTACAAAATATCTTCATAAGAAATATATACACATACCTAGACACTGAAGATGGTGAGGCCATTTCAACATCCTCTGACCCTGATGATGATAAAGGCAGACTAGACTCCATAGACTTTTTGCTCTCAACAAACTCAAGAGTATATTGCAAGACATCCTGAAGCGGAACTCTTTTTGGCCCCGAACCATAATTAAGATACCTAACAAATATAAAAATGGCATCATTCTATTTTAGAGAAAAAAATCTCAAATGTGAAACACATGAGTTAAAATTTTAATAGTTAAGAGTTCTCAAATAACTTTTTAAAATTCTTACTTCTCTAATCTGTTTTGCAATTTATCTCTTTCGTCTTTTAATCGCCTAACTTGTTCCCTTTTAGTCCTAGTAATTTCTTTATTATGTTCCATGTACCTTTGTGAAACAGACAAATATGAATGAGTGAACTATAGTATAAGTATAATGAACTATAACTTCATAATTGCAGTTAAATGAACGTTAAGAAAAAAAATTCATTAATGCTTAGGCAAAAAAAATATCAATTTTGACATTAAAAACTATAGCAATCAATGCGCAACATTCCTATATAATGGTATAATCATGATTACATATGAAATAAGAACATAACCTTGATACAGGACCCGATATAACAAACTCTGATTGAACAAATTCCTTGATTTAAAGATTTTTTATTCTGGAATTCTGTTGAAAATAAAGGTTTAATAAAAAATAAAACCTTAAAATTAAATAAAACCTTTATTTAACGAATAAAAATCCTTGATACAACAAAAAAATTTTAGCTATCTTAAATTTTCTTTATTTCTCATCACCTAAAACCCACAATCCCAAGATTTTACCTTCAGTTCATCTTTACAGACAAACAAACAGGGAGTGTAGGAATCTGTTTCTTTTGCAGATGTCTTCAATCTTTATTTAGTCATAAGCACTGTCTGTACCCATCATCAAAAGAAGATTCACTCGTTTGACATGCAAATGCATGAAATCGGGACGATTTCAATACTTGAATATAATTTGTGCAAGGTGTTTAATTGGAACGTTGATCAATTGCTTGTGAGCACTATGGGTGCTTCAGAGAGCACTGTGGTGCTTGTGAGCAATGAGTTGAAGATGCCTGCCTTTTGAGTTACTGAGACAATAAAGCCATCTATAGAGTGCATGGGAAGGTTTCAGAGGCCAATTCGTGTACATCAATACCATATTGATCAATAACATTGCACTATCTGCATGTTTAGATTTCAGTAAAGAAAAATAAAGTTACTTCAAGTTTGTGCTTAGTCTTGACAAGCAAAGAATGGCAGGTCATTTGAAGAGAAATAGTTTTATGGTTAGAGAAAAAAGACTATGATTTCAACAGAATTCCATAAAAATGTTGGATGTACCAAACTTCTATCAAGCAATTTTTTTACGCATCCTGACTTTATTCTTAAGTTGTATTTTTTTCAATTATGGTCAGAAATGAATTGTATAGCAGCAATCCCAAAATAAGTAGCTTTCAAAAAATTCACTGTTTTGAGAATATTTATGCTCCTGATCAATTTGATTTCAAATGAAAATTTTTTTCAATTTAACAAATAAAAAATTGTGTTTCTTTCAATTCATTAAATCAGGGATTAACTGTACTTTAAGCATTGATTATGGAGATGACCTGCGGAAATGCAGTTATTAATTCTATATTATAGTGAAAAACTCAGAAAAAATTAATCAAAATGTATTATTGCATACATAATCTTACCTATCCATAAATATGACCTCTGGAAATTCTAGCTTATTATGAATTTTTTCAGGTCTTGCTTTGTGCTGATTAAATTGAAACCTTGATAATTCGAATAAAATGACTGGAGGCAACCCTGTGAACCAACTCTAAAAAAAATGAATAATTTGCATGTGTTGTTTTAAAACAATGGGACTAAGTACAATAAATAAATAGTATAAATAGTGTTTTCAATATGCATATCCAACAAATTAATGTTTGTGAATTTCTCAGTTTAGTTCTGGTTCTATCATACAAAACCAGAACTAAACTGAGAAATTTCACAACATATATCTAAAGTGAAAGTGCAGATACCTCTTGTACAGATTTAGTTGTGCCATCATTACATGATTCAATTTCTTGGGCCATGGCTGAGTCCAGGCTCTCATGGATGTCATTAAAACCATTTACTTGTAGAGGGTATTGCCCAAATGCCTCCTCATTAGAAAAACTATGGCCTGAAATGATTAATTGAAAATTATCATAAAAATAAGAATCCATCTATAATATAAATGACAATGCATTTTATTTTATTTTTATTAGCATCGTATCTTTCTTACTTTTCATTATAATAAACTTCCAGAATTCTTACTTTCCAGAAAATAAAATATTCATACCAGTTAGATGCAATTGCCTTGCACCTGAATTCAACAGTCCCCATTGTTTTATAAATCAGTGCATGTCTTCTTCAAAGAAAGCTTTGCACTGTGAGAGCAAACAAACCACTATAATGTCTTTTACCTCAACATCTGAGGCTCACCTCCATCCTTTTAAATGCTTTCTGGGAGAAAATGGCAAAACCAGTGTTATCCAAAAAGAAAAAATGATTTTGCAGAGTAATTTCACTTCTCTCCAAAATTTCAAGGGGGTCGTTTTGAAAAAAATGGTTTTTTTTTCTATGAGAAACAGAAATTACTCTATTAAAAAAATTACCTAAAATTTGTAGTACAGCAAAACCGATACGAAACGGAACGTCAATAGACTGAAATAATATTCTGATTTAGACAGAGTTCTGTTTTATAAAGGTGCAAATAAAAGCCCTAATCATTGAACAGACTATATTTTGATTCCGTTTAAGACTGGTTTCCATCTCACACAGGTTTCACTGTATTTTCATTACTCAATGAAATTTGGGAGTGAAATTAAATTTCATGTGTGAATCCCACACCTAGATGCGTATTGGCAAACACTGGCCAAAACATGTGAAAGTGATGGGTCCAGACTGTTGGGAGGATGTTTCAGTATATTTCCCAGTGGAATTTTAAAAGATAGGTTATTTGCTGGAACACATGGGAGGGCACTATGATGCATAAGTCTAAAACCTGCAATTCTTGTTTCTATTGAAATGTCATGCTGTATGCTTGACTATTGAATGTAGCTTTATGTTTAATGAAACAGCTGAATCTTATCAAGGACTATTCACTCCAAAAGTATAACTTAATGCGCACACAACATCACCTACATTGCAAAGTGCAAAATCCCACACTCAGCTTTCACAAAATGAGTATGTTTTTTCAATAACCATTTTTGTCACCTAATAGTAAAAGTCAAATAATCATTCATACTTATAAAAAAAAAAATTTCTATATTTTTTTTAGAAATAATATTCAAGTTTTATAATCATCCAGAAAACATCTTTTGTACAAATGCATCCATAAAAAAGAATTTATTATTTAAATACATGCAACCAGGATCTGAACTAGATCCTGTATCTGTATCGGGGGCAACTCACCGATACTAAATTGATACATCTGTGCTGTGTACCAATTACTAGACTTTAATTTCTGATTGCTCCCCCCCCCCCCGCCACCAGGTATGCCCATGAGGGCATGACTGAGGGCTTTTATGGGGGGTGTTTCTCAGAAGTTTTACAATTAGGTATCTTTCATTTTGAAAATATGAAAACAATGAACTGACCTTCATTCTGCCCTTCAGATCTAAAGTGACCATAGAATAATTCTAAAACTGGATTTTTTCTTTGTTGGGGAGAATCATCCATCACAGAACTGAAAGAAAAATCATGAAATATAAGAAACACAGACACGTAACAATTTTTGTAAGAAGAATCCTAAAAAATTCCAAATCTGAATACGACAATATTTTTAAACTGAAAGTGTAAATAATTGAAGTGCAAAGAATTAGTAGGAAAAGAATGAAATTTGAAAACTAAAACTAATGAGGTTATTACATGTAAAAATGCATCAAAAACAGCATAAGAGTATTACTTGTTTTGTGGGTTTTGATATCGCGATGCATCATGTTTGAATGCTTCTTCCAGCCATTCAAGAAGCTTATGACTAAATTCACTAACATCCTAGACAGAAAAAAAATAATACATTTATAATGATTCACTAAAATGACATAAATATCATGAAAAATAAATATTGAATGCCTTCGCAATTTATTGAATAATGAGAACTCAGTTATCCAAGCCTTGATCAACAGTGTTTCAGGTTATTCATGATACCATACAAATTGGCAACCCATGACATGCAATTGTGATTAAATTAATTTTTCAATATGAAAATGGTTATACAGTCCTTTTTTTATGAGCTGACAGGTTTTACAAACTAGCCTTCTGGTCCTGAACAATATTTTAACATCATTCCTATTTAGGAACATTCAATTTCATTTTTATTTAGGAAAATAAAATTTGAGTCCACTCTCAAGTTCATACAAACTAGCATTGAAAGTATATTTGAAATTTAATTGATGCCTGAAACTAATCATTTAAAAATTTAATTAATTAAAAAAGTGACTCCCCTTTCTCAGTTTTTGTTTGTTCACAAAATGTGGCCAACATACATTCAGAGAATTATTAAATACAACTGGCATCTGAGTAAAATCTAGTTGACTTACTTTCTTTTAAACTGAGCAAGACACCAGTCTTATTGCCATGGGCAATTTGCTACAGAGTTGTGCCAGAAGTGTGTGTGTACCTAACAGTCTAAGTGTGTATATAGTATTGTGTGATTTTTCAGTGCCACTACCCATATTTCAAATTGTGAGTGAAGTGTAATTGTGGTTGGCTACAATTTGTTTTATGTGGTTTCCGAAATGTTCAATCATTGATCGAACATTTCGTAAACCACACTGTGGCGCCGGTGGGGTTCGAACCCGGAAAAAAAAAATCTTGTTGACTGGTCCTGCATTTGACAGCTCAAATTTGAGCATGTGTGTAGAAACTCCAGTACATTTGAGAATTTCATGTAGCCCCAAAAAAATGCAACAAGTGCATTTAAATTAATTTCATCATATTTTTTCACCACATTTGTGCACCACTATATTGGAAATTAATTACAGATGAGCAAAAGTTGGATGTGAGTGATTCTCACAAAATAGGGCATAATTGTATCCCCAGCAAATTACATTGAGTTTTGAAAGTTTTTTATTGTTTCTTATACAGTAGAGTCTCGCTTATCTGGCATAAACAGGCTGACAGAACATGGAATAAACAAAAGGTGTTGTCTATCAGGGAGGTGCTAAGAAAAAGCCCATTAAATGTCAAACTATGTTATAATTTTACACATTACAAACCTAATAAGCATGATTTAAAACAAAGCAACAAAAAAAATTAACTGAAAAAATGAGCGTCACAATTACAGAATATTCTGAAGTTAAATACAGTGCTTAGAAAGTTCATTCCTGTGATGATTTAAAATATTTTTGATTGTAGCCTGCTTTCCTGACAAGTGCAGTTTCTTCGCTGCCCAGTCCAATCACCTTTACATACAGCATCATTATGTCGATTCCTGCAGCTTCTTGTTGCTCAACGTATTTAATTCCAGTTTCTAGAGAGCCTTAACTCCGTCATTATGTGAAATTTTGAAAGGCTCAACAGTTAGGGGTCATTCAGGTATTACGTCAGCATCGGGGGGGGGGGGGGTTTCGGACGGATTTGCTGACTTTTGATGGCAATGGAGGGAGGGGGGTTTGAAGGTTGCTTACGTCATAAACCACCCTTTTTGAAGATATGAAATATTCTAAGCTACTGACGAAATTTTGCTGACAGGGGGGGGGGGGGGTCAAAAATGGCTAAAAATCTGCTTACGTAATACTTGAATGGCCCCTTAGTGCTTGATCTTGATCAATTTCTTTGTCATCGCAATTGGCTACAGACACAATTTCTTAATCAGTTATTTCATACTGATCATACTCCTTCATCATAGTCTAGAGGGGTACGCCACTATATAGCCAGGGTAACTAATTAGCTGAGGTAGAATTGGGAGTAACAAAAATATACTATGCTCATGGTCGCAATATGCAGTTCTTGTTGTTGATTGATGCGCTTTTCTGCTTTTTGTTTTTTTTTGAGGTGGGGCATCAGATTGTAACATTACCATTTAGGGCCCCCACGGAAAGGGTCCTTATTCTTGTCATTTATATCAATTTTAATTTGTTTCACCTTATTTTGTTTAAGGGATAGATCGGCGAGATCATGAGTCGCGATCGGCCTCCATATTTATTTTATGTTGCCAGATTTTGATATATTTTTGTACAATATTATTTCTCTCTCATGAAGATACGTGAATCTGATGCACAGTGTTCAGTACCACACCTTCGACCTTGTGATTGCTTCCTTAATGAGGCATTATGGGAATGCTCTTGTATAAATACCAGATGCATAGCGAGATGCTCACTTTCGACTGATTCCTTTTCCTTCGAAACAGTTAATTTATTCTAAGGCATTTCGCCTTGCTGAGGCGTACGTCAGTTGGTCTCTCAATCATAGTGATGCATTAAATGTGGAAAGGTGTGCTTCGGCACCTCTTGTGACTCATTACCTGTTCTCACATGTCAATGAAACGTCATATTGGTTCCATCAATTAGTAGCAGACCAGCTGCCCAGGGCCTCTCCCAATGTCTGCCTCCAGCCATCTCCTGCTCAAATGGCAGGCCAATAAACTCAATGGGCACCTGAATCCACAAACCAGGCTCCAGGGTTTTCACCGACTGTAGTGTGTAAAGACCAATGCTTGACAGTGCCATGTTGAACTGTTTTGTGGACGATGTGAACTAACATGTGAATTTCCGGACAAAGTGGTGAGAGCATTCTATTTTATTGTTTTAATGCAATGTGTTGAGGGAGAAATCTAACTTTGATAACTATTCTTAAAAATGTTATACCAAAATTCTAATATTTACAGAATAAATGTTCCTTATATAACAAACGTATAGTATCTTTCATTGTTGTCCTCTGGTCAATGATCACACTGGATTTAACTAAATAATGATCTGAAAAATGCAACAGCTTATAAACGTTGCAAGATAATATGGAATGTTGGATAAGTGAAAATCAGATAAATGAGACTTTACTGTATTTACTACTTGTATACATGTCTCAATGAATATCCTACTCTATTATGTTTCATGAATAAAATGCCTTTCTTCGGACATTAAGTAACCAGCAAAAAGGTTTGATCAGAAGTCAAAGGGGATAAAAGTTAGAAAATCCAGATGTATCTTAGTGACAACATTATGCAGCTTTAATGCAGTTTCAACTGAAGACACTACTTTGAAACTACATCTAATGGTTTAACAAGATGAAAATGAATTAGAAATATGTTGTCCCCATAAAATTTTAATACAAGCAAGGGCAAATGAAAATGGAAAAGACAAAGAAAAATATGCAGATGAGAAAAAAAATTGTAGGACATTGATTGTCCAAGCAGGTTACTGAATGAGCTACTGAAATTGATAAAACGTATTGTGAATGTCTCTTTTCAAGAAAAAAATGCTAAGTATCTTTATCAAGTTAATGCTCAATCAAATATCAGAGCGCAACAGGAGGATTTCTCTCTCTCTCAACATACTTAAATTAATTTTTTCACCATGGATTTCCACGACTGATATTTTTATGAATAAATTTAACTAAAAATTGACCACATCCTTTATATCGATATCTTGATTTCTCCTTCTACCCAGAGCCACACCTCAATAATTCTATAACAAAACATACACATAAGACCTTTTGCAGGTTCACTGCAATTTTGATTTGGGTTACAACCATTTTAACCACCACTGCCCTCTCTGTCTGGGGAGTGGGGGGAGGGGAATGATGCACCAGACTTTTTTACATTTCTTTTGCACCTCTGTACAATGCTAATTTCCCTGAATGATCACCTTTTATATGTCACTCACTACTCTTTAACCAGTTTTTTAAACACCCAGCCAAGTCGGGCTTATGATTTTATTAAATTTATAGAAAATTTCATTTTTAACGTGCCACACAAAGTATGTTTATTTTATACACAGAATTAAATATATTTGGTGCCTAGATGATCTATGTATGCAAGTGTCTATTAACATGCATATATCTCACAATTCATCCCCAACCCCTTTTCTTTTCTTTTTTATGTACCCAAGTATTTATTTGTATGCTCATGGGCTTCAGCCTCAAGCAGAAATAAAAAAATTTATTTTCCTTTCTTTTTTACATTTATTTTTTAGGCAAATGTGTATTAGGCATTTTGTCCTTTCTTTGTGAGAATGACCCTTGTGTATTTATAATCCTCATATAAAATTCATCGATCAACCTGCTGATTTTCAGTGGCACTGCTGTCAGGAAACGCCTCTTTGAGCTCTTCCAATGCATGTGAAGGATCCACATATTTTCTTTTGCTGCACAGCATTAGTGCAAACAGCTTCCGTAGCTCCTCCATAAATGCAAGATTTCGCCTTTCCTATCAGACAAGGAAAGAAATCATTATGACAATTGAACATTAAAAATAACATTCACTTGCAGATTAATTAATTTTTTACATGGGAATTTATGTTTCGAATAAATGCAAAAAAAAGTATGAAATATTCAATTCAGGAACCTTGGTTTCGGCTACTTCAGGTTCCCAATAATCTTTGGGCGAGAAATGAAGAACCAGTCGACGAAAAACTGGGAGATGAAACAATGACTGTAAAAGAAATTTAATATATGGATAAATATTAAAAAATATATATATATATATATATATATATATTTTAATTTAATTGCTGTTCAAAATACGGAGAAAAACAAAATTCATTTTGTGCATAGTTTATGAAACAAAAATTTTTTTTAAATAATTTACATACAATTTTTCTTTTGATTAAACAATTTAAGATTAGAAACTGCAGCAAAAAAAAACAAAAAAAAAAACAACAACATAACATAAGCTGAATTAAAGGAGAGCATGAGTAGTTCAAATTACTCATTTTTGCTACTATTTTATTAATTAATTTCAGTTATTTTGGAAAAAAAACTCAGAATGACTAAAATAAAAACATACCTGTATGACAGCAGAGAACCAGCAAGTGTTTCCAACATTCTTTAGTCCCACTGGCCAATCACTGTTTCTCTTTCTGTCATGAGGATTAACTGGGTCGAGCCATACTTCCCCTCTCTTTCTTTTTGTACCCACTGCTTTTGATTCAGCAAGACTTGCTTCTACAACGCTGTAAAATGATTTTAAAAAAATGTTTAGCAATGTTCCCCTGAACTAAAGCAACTATGTTTTTGTTTTGCATTATAATTCTATTCAGGTTGTTGTAACGCCCTCTTAAAAAAACTCCCCTTCCCAAGAAGTTATACTGCTGAAATTCAGTTACATTGTTCTCATGATGTGGCAGATATCAAATGACGATTACAGTTAAGATCCAATTTACAATTCACTATAATCTAAACAAAATGTTAAGTAGCACACACAGCTTACTATAAAAGTTGAATTGGATAATAACTGACCATCCTCTTAAATTATTTGATAGGAACTACAAATGACCTATTAACGTTTTAAAAAAAGAACTATTACGTGGAAAAATATTTACATGTACCCCAACATTATTTTGGCACCCAGCACTTTTTTGGTGCATAAACAGAGCTCCAATAGCACAAAGCACAGGCAAAATATGTTATTTCAGCATGATTAGACAACATTGTGAAATTATAATTTTTTTACCAGGTCATTTACTTTCTTCTTTTCATACATGCACCACATGAGGTGCCACTTCAAGAAGGATGATATGACCCTACTCATATACAGTATAATTCGATAAAGTATATAATAAAATGTTTTTAGAGCATACTTTTGAATGTTGATTCAGCAATATAACTACAATTCAGAGATTACTTGTAATAAGGCGCAGAAAAAAAAACTTTACCGACTAATATCTTGGTCTTCCATTGAGACCTGTCCACCAAGAACTTTCTGGTGCTCCTTGAGAGATAGGGCAATAGCTCTTTGCAAGTCATCCTCTTTCTCTGAGCTGTCATTCGTAAGATCAATGACACCAGGATTACTAATAGATAAAGCTTCATTTTTTAATGACTCCGGTACATCTGGCAATGGATCTGGATCGGTCATCTCTGTTTGCTGTAGAAAAACCTAATTTTAGTAATTTCTCTGCACTGTCCCTATAATCCACTGCAGTGATTTGCAAAATGAATTAGGAAAAAAAAAGTAAATTTATTTAAGAGCTAATGCTATTCTGACATGCACATGAGATACAAAAAACATTTTCTAATTGATAGCATATCATATATACCAATGTCATAAAAAGTTAGATCAATAAAGATATATGTTAAATCAGATAAAATATACTTATGCATATAAGTACATCAATTTTAAATAATTGTAATACAAAAATCATTGCCAGATTATAATGAATGCATCATGTAAGACCATTATGAAGAGAGCTTGAAAAGCAGGAAAAGTTATTGTAACAGTCCTTCATTATGACGAATAAATTTTCAACATTAACACAATGACAGTGCATTTAAAATCATTTGTGTAGAATTCTATTGTGAATGATTTACTCTGTCTTTCCCATGTAGGGAGTGATTATCTCTTCCAGCGTGAGCCAAATTTGACACATTTTATTAAGTCCTCCATGCTGCTAAGCTACACTAAGCATGTTATCAAAGAGCTTGGCGGGACATGGGTTTAAGAACTCTGCACTAGGGGAAGTTAATGCCGTTTGAGAGGAAGTTAAAAATGGTTGCAAAGGATCAATTTGCCATTTTTTTTTCTATGAATAATTTTAATTGTCTACAATAAAATTGTTGTTAATATTCTGTAAATGGGTGCACACACACTTTTAAGAAGAACCAGAAAACACTGGAACTTATAGCTAGATTCTCATTATACCCATACTCATTCACTATATCTAGAGGGACCATATGACCTGTATTTCATTCCTGTATTTTTAACAGTCCTGACTTTTATTTTTAATGAATGTCTTTTTTTGTTCAAAGCTTACAAGTTTGTAATCTCAATTGAAATCCTGTATAATGATAATTTTATAAGCTATAAATATTAATCTCATATAATTGTCATCTGTAACCCCAATGTTTTTTCCTGAAAAAAAACCATCTTAATTCACTGCAATTTACCATAGCCTTTTACCTCTCATTTGTTGGGAAGTTTATGAATAATTACCAATTTTGCCTAGAATCAGCCACTTTTGGTGACAATTAACCGTGTTCCCCACTTTCTCATACTTAGATATTACAATCCCGATTAATATTTTTTCTCAATGAAATATGGTCACTCTAGTTTTAATAATGTGATCCTTTTATTCCCAAGGGATCAGCACGATCTGTCAAGAGCATTTGTTAGTATTAGTAGACATCCATGCCTGAGTCGGGATTTAAACCCAGACCTCTCTGCAGAGTGAGAGGCTAGCTCCCTAACCACTCGACTGCCAGGCGGCAGAATCAGATTAGTTATGTCAGATTTTCTCTGTACTAGGTTGATTTTTTTTCAAAAAAAAAAGAAGTAAACTCTTTGTCCAGATTCCAATACATTTAAATACAATAAATTATATTTACATGAGCAAATGAGAATCGTACCTGAGATGAAGCTCCTTCATCTACTAAAATGTTGATGGCATGGTCCAGGTCATACAAACCAGATGCATTCTTGCTTGCTTCTAGTGCTTGTCCTAGAACTGCAAAATCACTAACGCCAGTGATTTCCTTGAGCTTATTTAATACCATCTGAGAGTTTGGATTCTTTAAGGTGAAAAACAAAACCTTTAACCAATTGCTCATATGAAAAAACACTATTTACCAACAACAAACAAGTAAAACTTATCTTTTAAATAAATTATCTATTCACATTGTTATCTGCTAAATTTATCATCAGATAAGCTATCTTTCAGATAATTATATATAACATACTTATTTATGAATTGAATGCATCATTTTTTAATTCAAGTTGTTTTAACAAAGCTGCCACGGTGACTAATAAATTGGTATCAGCACTAAACTTTTTCACATGTGATCATCAAATTTGAGTTTGGGAACAATGCAAAATTTTAAGAATTAAGCTAGCATATGTATTAACATAAACTAGTGGTCTATAGAAGAAAATGTTTTGGGCATTTTTCTCAAGGAAAAAAAAACATGCTTGACTATTAAAAAAAATTGGCTATCGTTTCATGTAAAATGTTTTTATTACTCCCGCCCCTAATTAATACATGATTATATTAATAACCACTGCAGAGAAATTATTTCAAAAACTGATAGAAAGAAATATGAATTTCAGGCAAATGATAGCAATATAACCCCAATTCAGACTTATGAATATATCTTTTTCTGAATTGTTCACATGGTTTGTAATAGGAAGCATAACATTATCCCCCTCCCCACACACACATGCAGGTAAATTCAATGATCTGCTCCCATCACATAGGATGATTTCAAACGTTGTCCAATAAAGTCCAACGTGATTTGAAGTGACGTAAACATTTGGTTTCATGTTAGTCAATGGATTTTATACACAGTACAAATACAACGCCACAACAGGCAAAATGCCCAACGAGGTGGCTGATAAAAAGATGCCCATAAAAATATGGTTGTCATATGTTTCAAAAATACAGCAACCCAATTAAAAATGCAATTAACACAAATTACAAAGTACAGTACAAATTACAGTAGAGTATCAATTATCTAAAACAATCGGGTTCTGGGGGTGTTCACATTACTGATTTTTTGGATAACTGATCATCCACGAAAAAAAATTGTACCAGTGCCACAGGAGCAATATGAAACAAAGAAATAGTGATATTAAACACAAAACTGCATATTTTTAGCATCACACATCTTACAAATAACTTAAATACAGAGAACTTACTAGCCTCCTCTGGCAAAGTTCAAAATGGCCATCAAAGTTTGCTTACAGTTCAGGAAAAGAAGTGCAAAATTTTCTTTTGCTTCAGAGCTGAGATGGATTTTTTTGCCAAGTTAAATCACACAAACGTTTCAAAGACAGTAATTGAACACAGCATTACATTATTCTTGTTTTTCTAACCACTTCATAGCTGTCTCAAGGCAGTGAATTTGCCGACTAGATGCTTTCAGTTAACCAATGTTTTGGTTGATGGATATTTGGATAATCGATGCTCTACTCTACCTTTTAAAATTTACTCAATGCCTACTCTAAAATCTTAAAATAGAATTGGCATAATTAGTCAATAAGAAATAAAATAAAGTGGGAGGGGCAAACAAATAAAGTTAATCCCTAGAAAACATAATACATCGTATAAATAAAATACTTTATCTTCATCCCTTGAATATTTGCAAAGCTTTTGGGGAGAATCTATTGTGATTTTCACCATAGATCATTCTACACTTTTTCTTAATTGTTCCAAAAACTAACATTGCAATAGGCCACTGGCTTGACAGATATAAGAAAAAAATTTCCCAGGAGCCAACAATACTTTTTTTCCAAGAAAAACAGACGAAATAATTTTATTCCAGTTTTTCGTGATGTTTCTGTGTTTGTGAAAACACTTAAATAAATTCCAAAAATTTTACAGTTGTTACTTTTGTTTTCAGACTCCAAGTGTTCTCTCACACAAAACACACAATTTAGGTGCCAACACAAATTTTTCTGTCACCCTGACAACCCGAGATTTTTCAAGGCCTCCAATAAGCTTCACATCAATGTGGGTTCTCAGTGAACTCTCATTTATTCATTGAAATTGAACATTTTTCAGAGAACTTATACAGAGCCTACAAGACAGTTTTAATCATCTGTCAGTTCATTTTTTAACTCCTTCGCATACAGGCTGGTTCCCTTCCTTCATACATACCAGGGTTTAAGCTGGATAAAAAATTCCTTTCGCAAAAAAGCAAAAATTGGGGGAAAAGCTTTAGCAAAATGCTGCAATGCTATGCAATGATTGATGGCTGGATGTCTTACTCATTTTGTAGCTCCTGTAAGCATTTTTGCAAAAGTGGCTACTACTTCTTTCGCATTCTACGATTTTCTTTCGCATTTTGTGAAAAATGCGTCCGTATCTTAAACCCTGATACATACATAAATGGTTCAAATACTTCCTTCAGAAAGGAAACTGTTTATGAGCTGTGTTTGAGTCGATCATTAACAAGCAAAATACCAGAGATCATCAAACAAGTGCAACAGATGCTTGCAGATGATCAGAGATTGACTTTTATAATGATAGCGGATGAGTTGGAGATTGGGAAGTCCCCTACAAACTTCTTTTTGCTACCACAGCTCAAGATAGTGAGGAAATTCCTACACTTTGTAGATGTACCAGACATTCAAGCAAAAGTAACATCATTGCTTTAGGCGATTCCAAAGAAAGCTTTTGCTGAAAGTTTTCAACATCCATTGTCAAAAGTATATTGTAGCTTATCAAGATTACTTTGAAGGCCAATAAAGGTATTGTGTTTTTATCTTCTGTTTCCTTTATTTTCTGAGACAATTCACGAAACTTTTGGAGAGTACCTTATAGTAGAAAGATTTTTTATATTGGGGGGGGGGGATCACTAAACATTAGTGTAGTAAGAATGGGGGAAGGGGAAAAAACTTCTATTCATAGGGTTACATGAAGCTTCACAATGATGAGAAAAGAGGTGAAAAAACAATGAGAGCTAGCATGAATTTCTTCCATTTGCATTTGGACAAGATATCTCATCTGTGATGATTAAGGAGTTAATAGAAATTTTTTTAATTCCAGAAATGTGTACATGTGAATAGTTTCACTAAATATTAATTTGCATAAACTTTCTAAAAAATAGTTGTTCAATAGCTACTAAAAATGATAAGCTTTGTGTAAATGATCAATGAAATCAATAAGAGGTAATGGTTGATAAAATCAAAAATATGTATTACAATATGCAATAACCAAATAACTTGTAACAACTGAATTTGATGCAGAAAGAATACAATAAATTCAAAAGTATTACCTGAGTACCAAAATACTGCAAATGGGACTGCTCTACAGTCATCTTTGCTAACATGTACACATAATTGATATCTAAATACGTTTCTCATATATAAAGGACAATTTACAGCAGATTCTGATGATCCTAAAGAGAAATTTTTTATTATTATTCTCTTGACATAATTGCAGATGCAATATTTGTGAACACATTTTTTTTACACATAAACAACAAAAACTACTTTGCTTACAACATAAAATGTAATAATAATCATAACATTAATTAATTAACATCATAATAACATTAATTAATTAACATCATAATTACGTTTTATAGGCCTAGTCTTTGATGTGCACAGTGGATATGGGACAGTGCACAAATATTTAACCACCGAAAAAAGAGGGATAATCTTAGTTGTTTGTATTGGCACTAGCAATACATAATTTAGATTTAATTTTTTATAAAATACAGAACCAACACTTTCAAAAATGTTCACCCTAACCTTAATGAAAAACAAGGGAACATATGGGCACTGACTGAACAAGCAAGAATTTCAGAGCATTTATACAAATAAAATTGTAGAACAGCTATAGTACAATCAATATTTCTTTTGTTTAGAGACTTTGGAAATCATCTTTTCAGCCTGTTGGTGCTTTTCTTCCATTAGCTATTATTATTATGGTAAAACCTGTTTTACTGACACACATCGGGACAAAAAATTTCTTCCAAAGACGGGCAATTATTAATCAGAGTTTGAAATGCATACTTTTATCAGGCAACAGAAATCATTATTTGGCCGTAAATGACGGGTGACTGTTAAGAGGGAGTTCTTACTGTATTTCCTTCAGCTTTTATGCTTTTTTTTTTACTGTTGATCTGTTTTGTCTCTGTCTTAAGGTGAAGTCCCCCACAGAAGTCACTATAAATAATAAGTTTTTGTGTTAAAAAGAACAGATTTGACTGCATTAGAATTTAGAAACTTATATGTATCTTTGTTATGCCATTTATACAGTATTTCACTTTTGCTTTTTTCGTCAGAATATATATCTCGTTTCGGAACTTGTTTAATGTTTCCATACAAAATATGTCACAGAAAAAGTCAGGGTAAAACCTAGAATTTACAACCAGAAGAAAAAATTTTGAAAACTTTCAACATTTACAAGCATTGCCTATAGATCACACATATCATGTGTGCGTTCTTTTGGTGTATGCCAGCTGACGTAATGGTAGTGAAGTCAAACAGATTGTTATATCTTTTGAACATCTACACAAATTATATGCTTTGTTTGACATATGGTAGCTAATGGCTTGTCATATCTTTTAAAGACAAAGTATGCCATGTTTATTTTATAAAGAGTGGTTGAGAACCAGTTTGGTGCACTGAAGAAGAATATAGATAGCAAGATATTTTCCCTAACAAGCTTAAGACGACCAACGATAGATCGCACCTTCATTTCCGACCCAACTCATTAATGACAGTAAATTGCAGTATAACGATATGATCAGAATTAGTGTTTAGTGAAGTGCACCACATTTCTGCAGATTTGTGTGGTATCTGCGATAACTCAAAAATGGTCAATGAAAAGAAGCAAAGAAAACCACATTGAAGGAAAATGCAAGATATTCAAAAAACAAGAGCTGAAAAAGAAAATAAAGTTTTAAGATAGATTCAAACCAGCCACCAGTACAATGCTGATCCCACATGGGCCAATTTCAGATGCTGATAGTAGGTCTAATAAAACATTGTAGATCAACCGTGGCAATAGCACACACAGGCGCAGTACATGACTTTTGCCTATAATCTTATGCCATACACTGAATAAACGTACAGCACCATGTACATATCCCAGCATTTATCATAACATATATATGCAGAACTTGGTCTTCAAATGGTACAATTGCATCATCCCGAAGTGTTTCTAGATGCAGGGCTATCTTAAAGCATAAGGCTACCCAGACACAGCCTGGGGAGCATCAGGTGCACACGACACTTCCATGATGAGATTCGGAACCACAATATCGAAGAGTAAGTATGTAAATTGGTAGGTAGTACATTCAGCGATATAGGTGGTTGGGGGGGGGGGATATGAAACACTTTCTTGTCCAGAGGTCATCTATGATATTATTGAAATAGCCACGATGGATGTTAGCTACTCAGACTTCTTTATATTTCTGGCAGATAATAAGATGATATCAATCAAAATTTTGATCAAAAACATCACTAATTCGAAGGGGGGAGGGGGTTATGAACTCATACATATTTTAAATTCATGGTTCATTGATACCACAATGCATTACAACTAACACATGCAATGGCACTACACAGGTGTAATTTAAAGAATTCACTAATGGCTAGCTGTTGTTTATGAATTACGGAATTCTTACACAAAACCACATGCACCTTGATGTGACCTTTCCAGAACTGACAAATCAATTCATGGCCGATTCATTTCGCCCTAATAATAAATCAGTTCGTCAAATAGAGTCGAGTATAAGTGCTGTTATATTGTTTTTATACCTTATTCACGGACGGACACAATAGATCTCAGTTAAAGTCTCGAGGAATACTAATGGCATTTTTAGATTAAACACAAACACCACATTGGCACGCCCTCTCAACACTGTCTTTTCAAGCACGTGGACACATAAAAGAAACAATGAAAAGGTCAATATTTATTTCCTGACCTTAGAAAATGTAGATACCACGCTGCCGCATAACGAGTTCACTTCCAAGCTGCATCTCTCAAATCTTGATCTCGAGCGAATCCAAGGCTAGGCCTAAATATTTGCGACGCCGAAAACGCACAATTTTCTACCGAAGAGCCGTGAGAATAAAGGAGAGCATCGCGAACCCCATCGAAAGCATAATAGCGTAAAATGCACCGTGTATATAAACAATGTCTATTAAACTACGTGATGTAAACACATGCGAATTTTGTCCAAATACGAAATGCCAACGAAGGTTAACCTACGAGTAGGGAGAAAAAAAAAATAACAACACTTTCGGCGTTGTGTACGGTGCGCCGTAGAAGTTTTGTCCACTTCTTTAAAAAAATCGTACTGGTCACGGGCTTTTGTGCTTCGAGCTATAGCATTTTTGAAAAACTCTACTGATTTCCTCAATGTTGGCCAAAAATATTTTTCAGTTTTTTAAAATATACATTAAATACTAAAGACAACTTCTTTTTATGTTTATCTTTTTTTATATTTCGATTTTTCATTATTTTTTCTTTTCTGATGCAACCAATCTTTTCGGCTTTGGTTTGAGGTCACTTGAAGGATTGAAGAATTTCTTGAACAAGATTTCCTCGCGAGAAATTTATAGGGAGCGCACTTTATCCGGCGAGAGAGAGAAAAGGAGCATGAACTGTTTTGTGCAGTAGAGGCCTTTCCTCGCACCTCCGGTTTTTAGCAATTTCTTCAGCTTGTTTGAAATTAAGAAATGGGGAACCTGACAGCCAAATCGACCGTAGCTGCCGCTGCTGCACCTCCGCCTCCAGCTGCTCCCGTGAGTCCGACGCCTATGGATCAAAATTTGGAGGCCAAGGATCCACAACTCGATCTTAATCCCGGCACCGTCGAGGATCTGCATAAAAAATGCAAAGGTATCTTTCCGGTCATGTTGTTGTTTGCATAATGAAGAATCTTGCCACTACTACTGGAGCCTTTGAGATAGGGAAATAGGCATTAGTACGTGGTTTTTGATATGGCAATCGCCTAAGTTTCGACAAATTTCCTCATACTATTCGGCTCTTCCGCTCGCAATAGTAGGGGGCTACTAAATATCTAGAGCGAAAGAGCCAAATAGTATGAAGAAAATTTGTCTACAGGATGATCCAATGAGTGATTTGTAGCTGAAGATGTCTGCCTCTGTTCCATTTGTAACTAATTGTCTGCTTCCGCTACATTTATAGCTGAAGTTATTTGCTTCGCCTTCATTCACAGCTGAAGTTATTTGCTTCGCCTTCATTCACAGCTGAAGTTATTTGCTTCGCCTTCAATCACAGCTGAAGATATGTCTCCAGTTCATTTGCGGCATAAGCTGTCTACTTCCACTCTATTCACAGCTGAAGATATCTGCCTCCGCTCCATTTGTAGCTAAGGACGTCTGCCTTGGCTCAGGCATGGATCTTGAGGGGATGATCACTCTTCCCAAGAGCAGAATAATATGAATTCTTGTTTGTCCCATAAAATACGGGACGATCCAACAAATCTACATAACAGCTCGCTCCCTCCTGCACATTATTCTGGATCCAGCCTGCCTGATTCAGTCAACCCTCATTCATGGGGGAAGGACACACCTGCATAAAGGACAAAAGGTCTGGTTTCATGTGTGCCCCTTATTAGCCCTGTTTACATGTGCAATATTATGGTAGCATTGGGAGTGTTGACACTTGCATGATCATTTTTGTATTTTTCCTATAATCCTTTGCGCGGTGAATTGAATCGACTGACCCACGTGACCTCTGACGCCATAAAGGGGGGAATTAGAGTGCCGGCCCACGTAAGTGGGTTTTGGTGAAAATCCTTAAAGCAGGTTTAAAATGAATTTTTTCATATTTCCCATGTAAACGAGGTTATTGAGAGCTTTTACTGTATTAACGGTCAACCCCAACAATTACCCAGCGAAACAATGGAACAGCTTGGAACAATCAGTAACATTTAAAAATTTACCAAAGAGGCTGGTGTTGGGAACATTTCATTGTTTTGGCTTAGTCAAAAACTTGGTAAAACAAAAAAAGGTACATTATATATTGGAAATTATACAAATTATTTTGCCCATTTTTCCTTGAAAAAATAAATGCTTACCTCATGTGAAATTTGGTTGGAGATTTTTTTTCAAGCACTGCACATTGCACCGCTACAAAAATATGACTCGGACACTTTTTGATCCAATTTCCGAATTGAATGATTTTATCACTTTTGGGTTGTGATTCTCAAACTTTTTACTTGCGGGTTCCTGGCCCTTTGATCATATACAGTACCTGCAATTGAAAAGACCTACAATGGTATAAATCTAAAATCATTACACTTAACTCCTAGTTCAAAAAATAGATGGCAGCACTGTAACAGGGTTGGACAAATCCCAGGTCGCCATTGCAACTTAAAAAAATTGGTATTAACCCCTAAATTTTTTTTAATAATTAACCGATCGGGCATAAGGAGTTCCGGGCATGTTGAATAAATAAATATTCTATGTATTTAAAACTAAAACCCGGACCCTTTTTTTAATAATGAACAGATCGGGACGAATAAGTAATAAATGCAACAAAATAATAAAATGGTATGATACAACCTGTGAGCAGTAGATAATCCAAATGACGCAGGCTACAGAAGGAATAATAATCTAAGAGACGCACTCGAAATGGAAAAACAGCTGTTTAGAATTTTTGAAAAAACGCGGTGAACAAAAGAAAAATCCTGTTTGGGGAAGCTAGCACCGCCTAGTATCACAAAGCGGAACTGGAAAGATGAAAAAAATACAGCACTCCCGAGTCCCGTTATGACGGTCTTGGGGACTTATCATGTGAGGAAAAAGTTGCCAAAGTCGTGGTGGACCATACTGCATCTGTTCCTGGTTTAGTAGTAGTCCCTGCAGTTCACGTACATGCACGTGGAGCTGCTCAATAATTCACAAATATATATTTAGTGCATCCCTGCCTCCCATACACCCTTGAATTCTGCATATTGATGGCTTATTATGAAAACCTTGCACATCAATTTTTTTTCAAAATAACTTTTTTCGAGAGTTTAAAATTGAGAACCTTGTATCTCACCTATTACAGCTGTTTTAAAAAAACAATTAGCGCTGATCTGCTTCCTATGAAGGATAAAAAAGAACCATTGTGTGTGTGTGCAGTTCAATGCCTATAATAAGCCTTTTTCTTTTCCTTTTTCCTTCTTCCTATTGGGAATTTATAATATATTAGGTTTTTTCATGCATTCATATGTTAAACTTAGGGCCGTAATGGTGCTCTTCTTTTGACGACAGGTACAGGCAGTGCTCATGATTAAAAAAGGTTGAAGACTTCTGGTATGGAGGGATAAAAATAAATTTGCTCTCCCTAATCATAGTGCCTGAGATGTTTTTTTCTTATACTATTTTTTTTTTGTATTTCATTTCAGACGTGTTTCCAACTGTATTTGAAGGCGCTAAGATGATGGTAAACAAGCCATTAAGTAATCATTTCCAGATCAGCCATACACTGAACATGAGCTCAGTATCACCATCAGGTTATCGGTTTGGAGCAACATATGTCGGAACGCAACATTTAGGTCCCATGGAAGTATGTATTTTAGTAGCGAATTTGTGAAATCTCATCATGGTCATTTTATCATTTTTCTATATATATATATATTTATTTATTTATTTATTTATTTATGTCAGTTAGTTGTATCGTAAATAGGACATATGAATTTTACCGATTAAAACTGTCAGAACCTCAAAAATTTGAAATATGATGCAGAAACAAATTTTCTAATGCAAGTCATATGCTGAAAAACATTTTCTAGAAAATTGAAAAAACTCTTCTTTGCTATCCCAAACTTACTTAAAAATTTCGTCTTAACAGATAAAAAAACTGCTTATAAAAGTTTTCAAAACTCTTCATAACAATGCATGAAAAAGAAAAGCCGGTGGAAAAACCTTTGTACCCCTTGCGATCCAGAAGTTTTCGGTACTTTGTAGATACAGTTTATACATTTATAGCACCTCTCCTGCAATGGGGAAGGCCCCTGAATGCTAGTTATTACATTTTTTGTATAGCTTATGAGTTTTTCCAAGAAGCCAAATACTCATGGGGGAGGGGGAGACTTCCTGTGATTAGAAGGGGTTGTCGTAACATTGAAGTTCTGGTTTTCCCTGATGTTGATTCCATCCTGACATATAACCTGAATGAATGCCAGGACTCTGCCACCAGATTTATCCCACTGTTGAGATCTCTTCCAGCCCAGCTTTGTGGCAGAGTTTAGAACAAAGTGTGAAAGTGTGTGTACCTAACAGTCCGAGTGCATATCTAGTGTTGTTTGGGAACCAAAGGTTAACTTTCATTCAAACCAAACACAACTCCGGTCTATCGCCATGGGCAACTTACTATTGATTGAGTTGTGTCGGAAGTGTGTGTGTGTCCCCTAACAGTCTGGATGTGCGTATCATCAGGAAAATCTTGCTGGATTTTTGTCTTCAGTGTATTGTTAGCCACTTTGACAAGTTAATGGTCTTAATCTGAAAAAATATGTGTAAAAAGCAGTGTTTTCAATCTCATTTGGTTGTAAATATTCATTCTATTTTTCATGCATTGTTATGAAGTGCAGGTTTCAAACAGTTCAGGAGAATGCAATAGATACTGTGGTATTCACTGTATTGTCCAAATCCTTGCTTTAATTCATACTTTAAAATACTGCAATGCTTGATAGCATAATTGGATTGGATTTTTTTATTTTTCTCCAGTTATTGAAATGTGTTGTGAAAACTTTACAATTTTATGCATTAAAAAAATTATATTTAAATTGGTTTTCAGTAATTTAGTTTTTTTTATCCATTTTTTTTATTTGGTTTGTTATTTTTGTCTTATTTCAGGCTTATCCAATCCTTTTGGGAGATGTCGACCCCAGTGGAAATTTAAATGCTAATATTATACACCAAGTGAAAAATACCAGATTCAAATTGGCAGCACAGGTATGCAATGTTTTAATGTTAATGCTGTTTCTTCTGTCTAAATATGCTTTTAAATTTTATTCAACACTAATATTTCCTTGGAGCCATGTACTTGTGTGCACTGAAACTTTTTGCTTTAGGGTGGAGGAAGATTATCATATATGAACACTTGCAAAAGTAAATGCAAATAAAAAAAGGTTGAAAGACGACACATGGGTCCCACAATAAACGAGGACCTGTGCCTCTCGTGAATTTATGTGGTGAACAGCATGATTTTTAACTCAACAAGGTAGTTGCCCTTGTTATGTGTAATAGATTTTCTATGCTCTTAAATATAGATTAAATAGGAATATAGGAAAAACAGGTGCTGATTCCCCCCCCCCCCCCACTTTCTAAGGAGAACTTCTTTCCCAGATGCAATCACTTGACGAAGCATATTTGGCAGAGAAAAAAATCATGATAACACTGTGTTTAGTGATTTTGGTGGTCTTTTCTTTTGACCCAGTTGGGTTATGTGTGACCTTTTATATGTCAGAGGAATATTTGTCTCTTCTAGTCTGCACCAGTTCAAAAAATCATTTTTGGCGCAGTCGGTATCGGTTTTTTGCCAGCTGTTGGCATGTCTGATGATTGTCACCACTGCATCTGTCTCATTATTTTCCATGAGGGGGTGGATATTGTGAAATAATGGTGACAGTCTAAAAATAACATAGGTCTTTGTTGGCTGAGAGCCGACAAACACATGGGGGCGATGTATCTCTTCATTCTTACAAAAGTATAAAGTTCGATCCCATTTTGAAGGGATTTGAACATGAAACAAATATTTTCATGTCTTATGGCATGACACTGCCCAAGTGAGTGGCTGTGTGAGTGATCGAGTGACGGTATCAGTTTTCGAGTAATCTAGGTAATAACTGTATGAGTGGACAAGTTAGTGTGCTTGATTATTTATGTGGTAATTTACTCGCTCATACAGTCACACGCCCACTTATATGGTAACTCATACAGTCAGGGCAGATGGAATGTACTGGTGACAAAACATACCAGGGGCAAAATGTCTGAGGCCAAATTTCCAGATCCCGACAAATTTCCAGGTTGTCCAAAAATAGGTATTATAATTTTCTATGGCTGATTATTAAATTAGAGTCTGAGAATAGCAAAAAAATTTTCTAAAATTATTTCAGTGTGTCGATCAACATGCAAAGAGGCCACTGAATTCTGTAAAAAATAATATTTCGAGTCATTACTCTTCCCCCCCCCCTTGAATAAAGAAATATATCACCACCGTATAATGAACCTCATACATCAATTTTTTCTTTCAAAAATGACTTTTTGACAGTTTTAGATTGAGAATGTCATATCTCATCCATTACAGCGTTTGGAGGGGAAAAAATCTGCAATGATCTGCTCTTTATAGAGGTAAAAAATGAACCCTTTCTTTGTGTGTGTGTTATTCAATGGGACATCCCATCTTTTTCCCCTTTTTTTTTGCTCTTTCTGTAAAGTGTGGAATTCTTGATGTGCAAGGTTTTCATTAAAAGGTGACAATATGTCTCTTAAGAAATTTATCTGGCATTGTTTTCAATTTCTCAAAGCTTGGTTTTCATACCACACAGGATAAAAATGGTTCTGCTTAGCTGAAAAAAAAAAAAACGGAAATTGCTTAAAGGTCTCTTTGATAAAAGAATTACTTTAAATTTTCTTTAATCCTCTTGTATGTTTTTAATGAATATGCTTTATACAAATGATGTAAATTTCCTGGTATGAGTGGATTTCATTATTTGAAGTGGATTCATCTTGCAGTGCTCCCGCATGATGGAGCTGTGTCTCACTAGGATATAATCATTTCATTTCTCCTAGTGGCAACGGCACAAAAATCATGAACCAAAGCCATCTGGCTCTAGGTATTTTTATGTTTAGGTTATGCCACTCACCAATGCACATGTCTCTGTCATTCCCACGCACATACTGTATTTTTCTCTTTCAGTATTTGTTTCTATGATGTAAATATATATGTTATAAATAAATAATTGTATATAAACGAAACAGAATAAAGAATTCGCCAAAATATTTTATGCTTTATATTCCAGGTGCAGGATTCCCGTTATGTAGCGTCGCAACTCACTGCAGACCACAAAGGCAAGGACTATACGGCATCATTAACTCTTGGAAATATTGATGTACTCAATGGATCTGGAGTAGCAGTTGCACATTACTTACAGAATGTTGTTCCCAGTTTAGCGCTTGGAGCAGAGTTAGCTTTCCAATATGGACCTCAGGTGCCTGGTGGGGAAATTGCAATGTTGTCCCTTGCGGGACGCTACTCATGTAAGTCTATCACTGTTTTGTGGATAAATTGTATTAAAACACTCATGTTCAGAAAGTATGCGCAAAACCTTCAATTTCAGCTTCTGCTGTGTTAAAATTTATATTTGTATGCAGTTAACTTCAGTTCTTGGTGAATTTATTTTAATTGCTTTTATACCCCAAAGCAGATTATGTCAAAAACTGACATACGTCGCAGAATGATGTTTCTGTGCAGAACAATCTCTGGGAAAATTTAAAGAAAAGTGTAGAAAACATTATTACATACTGGATTTTTCACTTCAGAACAATGCAAAACATTCTGCTTCAGGGGTTTTATACATGTGCAGTCAAATTTCAATTATTCGAATGTACATGGCAGCTAAGAAAAAGCTCTCCAAGTTCACAATGAATGCTTTTGTATCTTGATCAATCATTATAATCTTGCCAATTTTAAGTCATAGTGACAGATTCACATCATGGAGACCCGGGTTTGAGCCCCACCACTGTCACAGTGGTGGTCAGCTGAAATTAATTTTCTGTGATTCTCCCAACTTCGAGGCACAAATGCAAGCCAATCTCCCCGTTAAAAAGTCTCGCCACAGAGAGCAACAGGCCTACAAATGGTACAGATACTCAATCTTCACTCACTTCACTTCTGAAATACAGATGGTGGCACTGAAAAATCAAACACAACGCTAGATACGCACTCAGACTGTTAGGTACACACACACTTACACTTCCGGCACAACTCACTAAGTAGTAAATTGCCCGTACCATATACCTGATTTGTACTCTGTGTGAAAGAAAGCTAATAAAAAGCTTAGATTAATCAGGTACTCCAGATGAACACTTCTTTAAACAGCATTGACGAGAGATCTCACCTCCTTAAAAACCTTATTTTAGCATCGGTAAGCCCAGATATTTTGTAAAGTCGATTTCTCAACAGAACGCTTTTCCTTATAACCCAGGCCATGACAAATATCAGGCACCAGGTCGTCATGGACACTAAAAAAATTGATATTCGTGCCTAATTTTTTTCATGTATGATAACTTAATCGAAGTCTGAGGACAGCAGAAAAATATCGGAAATTATGTCAGCCTGTCTGCTAGTATGAAAAAGGGACCTTAAGTCCTGGACAAGTTTAAAAATAAAATTGAGTCCCATTATAACAAACTCCAAGGAGACCGGAGAAATCACTTCATAATAACAAAATTTTGTTATAAAGGAATTCTATATTTTTACATTGTTTGCTATGTAAACTTCTGGGGGATTAGAAAAATTTTCTTTAAAACAAGATTTTTGCTATAATGTTATTTGTTAAAATGGAAATCAACTGTATACTATTCTGTACTAATTTTTACAGGCTTTCTATGCCCCTTAAATTACATTCGCTGAAAATTAAAAGTGTACTTCATTTAAAAATGTGTAGCATTTTGAACAAATGTACAAAAATACCTTACACTCGGTGGCTATGGGGAACATCTGAAAACTCTATCTAGAATATACAGAGTGATTCAGAAATGATGGGAAAAACTTTAAGAGGTGATACTACACACCAGTACAAACAATTGTCATCAAAGAATACCTGGTCTAACATGAAACCAGGGTTTAAGCTACGGTCGCATTTTTTGCAAAATGCGAAAGAAAATCGTAGAATGCGCAAAAAGTAGCAACCACTTTCGCAAAAATGCGTACAGGAGGTACGCAACGAGACGTCCAACCATCAAACATGACATTAGAATTGAATCATTTTGCTAAAGCTTTTCCCCCCATTTTCGCTTTTTTGCGAAAGGAATTTTTTATCCAGCTTAAACCCTGCATGAAATGCAAATGTGCTAGCATGTTTCAAAATGGCCGCTCTGTAAAAATTAAAAGTCAAAATTTATTGGGAGAAAAAAAGGACGCCATGCATGCAAATGTAACCTGGGGAAGAAGATAAAACCGTATGCAAATCTGCGTCACAGTGAATAAAAGGTGTGGATGCCAGCCCTGTGAAGTTATTCCAGCGTGCAACTGTTCTAACATACAAGATAATAGTGCACTTTAGTAATACTAAAAAAGCAGGCATGCATTTCATTTATGGAGCTGCAAACATACCTACCACAGAGGCAGCATGAATGTACGGTGGGCATTTTCTCCACAGGCGGTTGCCCAATTTGTATTACTAAAGTGTGTCATTATCCCGTACGTTACTGTTAGAGCAGTTACATGCAGGAATAACTTCACAGGGTTGGCATCCACACCTTTTATTCACTGTGGCGCAAATTTGCATATGGTTTCTTCTTCTCCAGGTTACATTTGTATGGATGGTGTTCCTTTTCTCCCGATAAATTTCAACAGGAATACAATGTAATTTTTATGTTTGCAGAGCGACCATTTTGAAATGTGCTAGCGCATTTGTGTTTCCTGTTAGACCATGCATTCTTTGATGAAAATTGTTTGTTTTTGTGTGTACTACCACCTCTTAAAGTTTTCCTATCTTTTCTGAATCACAGTGTATATTATATGCAATCAGAATTGGATGTTTTTTTAATTTTATGGTTTTAAATGCCATTATTTTGCAAAAATATATATTTTTTGCTGTGAATTTAAAAAAGTCCATACTGTTTTGTTATTATTACTGTAAATGTAATTGCCTTATATTTCCATTTAGCTAATGTTCATACAGTAAGTGGAACTCTTGGACCCGCTGGAGCACATGTTTGTTATTACCGGAAAGCGAACGAAACGATTCAAGTGAGTTTACCATTTACATACACATACAGCAGTGGTTCCCAACCCTTTTTCCTTCCTGCATCCCGAGAGTAATGCGACTTAGCTTCCCACACCCAATTGGATAATATATTTTTTATATTATATAATATATTATATTAAAAATGTATTATATTTTTTAAATTTTGTTTTTTCTATAACTGATTACATTAATTTCTTGCTGATTGATTTAACTGATTACATTAAGTTTTACATTCTGAATTATTTTACTTATTGTTTAATGTCTTTCCAGCTATGGCTAACATTTAATTCTGGCTCCATATTATTTTTTCTGAAAATTAATTCAAAACCGAAACTAAAAAGAAAGTAACTATTTTTTAGCATTTTTTTAGATTTGGGAAAAAAAAAAAGATTCATTTAATAATTCTTCACTTATTGATTCCAACCGCAACAACTATAAATTAATGTTTCTTTGACACTTGGCTGAATTTTTTGACGTGAGTCATGTTTTTATGGCATTGCCAAATCCAAGCATAACGTGTTAATAATTACATGAGGTACTATTGTAAACAAACCACAAAATTAATTAGGTAAATAATGGTATTTTTTCTCAATCGAAATGGGAAAACAAGTACGATAGATCGCTAATAAAAAAAAGAAACTTTTACCATGCAAAATTCCTATAATGCATTTTTCTGAGTAGAAATTAAAATATCGTATGATTCATATTTTATTTAGGAATTGGAAAATTCAATTTTTATCACCATTTTTATTTCCCTGAATAGTCAACATGTAATTTTTTTTCCACCTAGCACTCCCAAAAATGTTTCCCCCACACCTGCGGTTGGGAACCACTGACATACAGTATAACCAAGTATATTTTTTGCTGTAATAATTTGAACCATGCGATATCATTTCAATATAAAAAATAGTATGATCTATTCTCTTGATATATAACAAAACATTGCTTTGTTTAAACGTTTTCAAAGCTTATTATGAATACAGCCCAACAAATTGATCAGTTTTTTTTTTCACCCATATGCGGCATAATTTCACCCATATTAGTATCGATTGGTAGATTATGTTCTTGCATTGGATTAATTATAAACTGAGATACACTAATAAGTTTTACATTCTAACATTTTACATTACATTTATATCTGAAATTTTTAAGTTTTTTATACTCAAGGCACACTTGTTATCATTTGCAGTCTCGTCGCATTTACAACCTAAATTGTTAACAGTAAATTGCATTCAGCTATGTGGCAGGAGTTGGTGTGTTGTGAAGTAGTAGTAAACTAGGTCATTGTATAAGAAATTCAAACTAGTGAGCCAGTTGACGAAAGGGCATCCAACACTATGGCGGGAGTCGCAATGATTGCCAAAAAAAAAAAACAGTAGTTATGCCCATGACTAACAACTTTTTCTCTTTACTAGTGGGCCAAATAGAAAGACCAGTGGGCAAAAAAATATCACTGTAAAATATGTATTAAAAAAAATACTTGCAGTACACCATTTTGGAAATTGTTGATTTAAAAGTATATTCTCAGATTATTCAGTCAAACTTCCATAAAACATCCCATGTAACTATTTTGCAAGTCGAAATGCTATAATTCAAATTTTCTATAACAAAAATTATGTCAAGTGCTCAGAAGGCCAAGAGATCATTCGTGGTCGTTCTTCCATTTATTTTTTCAAATAATTTAATTACAAATACGGTAAGTTCTAATTTTTTCAGTTAATGTTTTCATCAATGAAATTTGTGTTTTATTAATCTAACAATAGGTGGGAGCTGAAGTACAGACAAATCTTAGGCTTGGAGAAAGTGTATGTACTATAGGCTATCAAGTAGACTTACCAAAAGCTAATATTGTTTTCAGGGGTGAGTACATATTTTTGTTACAGAATTATTCTTAATTTACACAATTTAGTTTGTTATATTACAATGCAAGCTGCTTATTGTGATCACATCAGGACTCAAGGTTTCTGATAAACGTAACCAATTAAAATCTTTACCTGAAGCAAATCTGGAATAAGATGACCAAATGGGAGAAATCTGTTTTTGTGTCTTCATATAACTGGTTCCAAAATGTTCAAACATGCACATTTTTTTTCTTTTATGTTATTTTAAAACAGTGTAATTTCCCTTCAAGCTAAACCCCTGCATTTTTTTTTATTCAACCATTGTGAGGAATCAGAATAGAACCTTCTATGTGTATTAATAATTGCTATAAATTTTTGTACGGTATGTTAAGTAGGCCCCCTTAAACTTTTTGAACAATTAACAAAATCAGTCCAAGAATCTGACCAACAAGTACAGGAATTGGATTTGCCTTGAACATTGTGAATGAATTTGGAAATGTTTTTAGACAAGTAATGGGTACACCTACTGACTTCCTAAATAGTCTTGTAGGTTGATAGTATGTTATGGCAGGGGGATGAGTCTGGTTCAACCTTAGCTTTAAAATGTACAAAAATAAATTTGGATGAAAAGAAAAAGTTGATAGCATAAACCAAAATCTTTAACTATACACAACCTTTTTTCTGAAAATGTAGAGCGCATTCGTCAGAGTTTCACAAGTAGTCCACAGAAATTCACTCGCAGTGGATGCAAACATGCTTGCAAAAGTTTGGGACACATTTTACTACCGTATAGACATATGCCATGCATCCCAAGGTGGACATATTGAGCACCTTTAATTTGGTTTGTAAAAAAAAACTTCATGATTAGCCATGTATATAATAGGGTTTTCTTATCCACGTTTGAGTATGATAAGTTTCTGAATCTGAGAAAAATATAGTACAGCAATAAAAGCCTATACTTCAAAGCAATACAGTAAAACCCAATAGCTTTTTTTTACACCCCATAATAATTTTCTTTTTTTACAAAATATTTTGAATGCTTATATTTTTGTTAATTTACATACATTACATACATTAAAAATTATTTCTCTGGTGAAACAAAGAAGTTTTATTATATTTTTTATTATACAGGTACTTGACTATATCTTGTAGGTGTTTAAGAAGAATATACAATGAAATTGCAAATTAACTTTGATCTTTAACTTGGAACTGAGCTGTGAACACCAATGCACTTAGTATTACAACTATACTTGTTTTTTTTCCTTGTCATTTAATTTTTTTTACTCCTTTCCAATGTAGGAATGGTAGATAGCAATTGGACCGTTGGTGCTGTTATGGAGAAGAAACTGTCACCTTTGCCATTTACATTTGCCTTGAGCGGTATGATAAGTCATCCAAAAAATCAAAGCAGATTCGGTGTAGGATTCATCATTAGTTAGGCATGAAGCATGTTATAAGATTAAATCGAATGATTTGAACTGTTGTTTGAAACATCAGTTCTGCTACATAAATCATTACATGAAAAGATCACATTTGCTATAGGACCATGTAGTGGGAAACTGAGCTGTGTTCTCTCAGTTATTGAACATATGTGTAAATTTATATTAAAAATAAAACTATCATGTTGAGATGTTCTAGGTTTTTCTGTGAAAGCATTCTAATGTTTCACATTGCTTTAATTGACAGATATGAGCTTAAATGTAGGTGATGTGAAGTTTGGTGAATCTAATTCAACAAAAAAAAATAAAAATCTTATTGAATTTTTTTAGTTAAATAAGCACAAGCTGATATTCAATTTATTTTAATTATCTTCAGGCAAAATTTTTCCATCCCCCCTCAGATATGGTTACCACTCAAATAGCAAAATAAGAAAACTGGAATTATGTCATTACAGTAAAACCCCTCTTAATGGGCACCCCATCTTTTACGGACAAATTTTTTTGTTCCACCAGTGTCCGCAAAAGGTTTCACTGTACTTTTGAAACTAACCTTTTCAATATACATAAACTTATACTTAACCTGGTAATATTTAGCTTTGGTTTAACAAGCTGAAAAGAATTCAAAACTAATTCTAATGAGGCAATTTATCTCAAACAGGTTTGAAAATTTTACATACTTTCTTTTATCAAAAGACCTGAATCATGAGAAATATTATAGGTTGATTGCAATTATCATATGTGTATTTCATGATAACTGAATATGATCAATTGCTTAGCATATCATCATAATTTAGTGGGGTTACTCATAAACTGTATGCCACTACAGCCAAGAGTGTCTGTATATACAAGCATCTTGGTTATGGTATTGGGGGATGAAATTAAAGCAGTGATTCACAATTACTGTGAGACTGCACATTGAGGTTCTGTCGCAATTTCTTGAGATCAGGCAGGGGTGCTGTGTGTTTTGCCATATACTACATCCATTAAAAGAACCTAACAAAAACTTTAATAAAACCCAGCAGCGCCATACATGACAATAATAATCAAGCTAACATGCAAATGCATTCCACAAATTGTTATATCAATAAATTAATGACACTGTGAATGTAAAAAGTTTGGGACTCCCTGGTTTTTAAACCCTTCCTGCAAAATACACATTACTTCAAATAATTTTATGTGTAATGATAACATACAGTAAAATGTTTCTTGCATCCTAAGATGCATATACAGTAAAACTTGTCTTCAATGGAATCATAAGGGACTGAGATTTTTTTCAGTTAAATAAAATGAATATAATTTATAATCACTAAATACTGTATTTAGGTATAAAGTATCTGTATAAAATTCTGACCCACACTATTTTTCTTTTAAATTAGACATTTACAAGTTTTTTTTAAACTTTTTTGAAAATTTTCAATTATGGTGTCAATATCTGTCATGTCAGATTCAGTGTGCACATTATCGTTTATGTAATCCACAGCATCAGGGCCATAATTAGGAATTTTGTGCAACATAATTTTGCCACCCCTACCACTGAAAAATTCAATGATTTTATAACAGTTTTTTTCTTCCCACCCCTGAATTTTGTCAGGGCAGTTGCTCCCTTTGCCTCTGATTATTTCCGGCCCTGCTCAGCCTTGCAATAACAGAATTTTCACAGCTTGTATATAATTTTGTAAGTCTTGCATATAATTTAGAAATTCAACCCTTACACTGATTTCTCCCATGGAAAAGACTGCTTTTTCGAAAAATTTTGTTACATCTTCACAGAAAGCAACTGCTTTACTACACACGGCTTATCAAACCCACAGTATCAAGTGCAGAAATGGATTTTTGCTAATCTATGGGTGGATGATGTAGAACTCGCATTTGCAAGCATAGATTGCGTAAAAAATTTTGGTGGAGCACCAACATTTTGTATGATCATTTGCTCTATTAGTCACCAAACACTCAGTGTTCGTGTGAAATTTTCCATTAAAGGGTACAATTTTCCTTTCCACGTTAGACAGGTTCCATTTAATATAGGTTTTTTAATGTGTATTTTGGCATTGAAATCATGGGACCACGATTTTTTATGTTCAAGACAGGTTTTATATGTTTTAACAAAAACTTTAACATCTAGCAGTGTCATACACGACAATAATAACCAAGCTGACATTTTTCAAATGCCATTCCGAAAATCTTTATAATATTATCAATAAATTAACGCTGAATGTAAAAAGTTTGGGACTCCCTGGTTTTTAAACCCTTCCTGAGAAATGATCTCTGCAAAATACCCATTACTTTTATAATTTTATGTGTAATGATAACATACTAAAATGTGTCTTGCATCTTAAGGCTGTGATCACACTATAAAAGTGATAAAAATACTTTTATGAAACTTGAAAAATATTACCAATAACATTATTGGTTACATTCTAGAAAATGCAACCGGTGATCTTATTGGTAACATTTTTCAAGTTTTATGAAAGGACTTTTATCAAACTTTTATAATGTAATCCCGGCCTAAGATGAATATATTATATATCTTAAAGGTTGCATTTGTTTCCTATGGTCTTCGTTTGGAAGACAGTTATTTGAAAAAGTATATATTACCATCTTGTTTGCTTATATGTAGCTGATTGTAACTCTTTAAATGCTCCTATTGCAAATAGATGATGAGCTTAGGGGGCTGCTGAATTACTTGTTGGCTTGTGATACTTGGGAAATTTTTCTCTTATAAAAATATATCTTAGACTATTCACAGTTTAAGGAGAAGAATTGAAAATTTTCAGTAAGAATTTTGTGTCTCATTTGAAAAATGAAATTTTAAAATAAACTTATTTAATTTCTTTATCTTGTTTTTAAAGTTTTAAATAGATTTGCTATATGGTCATACAAAACATTTTATAGTATAAAAAAAACTCGAGACAAAAACAAAAATTTCCCCTCAGCCTTTTAAGCAAAACAGCAGAAATTACCAAACCCTCTATAAAATGTATCCTTTTTTTAGTGAAGTAGGTCTTTTACAATTTTCTGCAGGTATAAGCTAAGGTGGTTAGGAAAAAATTGAGAAATCAATTTTACAAAATATCAGCTTTCAATGCTGAAATAAGGAGCTTTTAAGGATGTTAGATGCACATGAAGGGTGATGCATTTGAATCAATGCCACTTGAAGGGTTAAATCTAATGGTTTATAAATTTGATTCGCTATAGCTAGCTTTGAATTTGATATTGTTGTGTATTAATACTCACAGGTTTAAAATTTAGAATGGTTTTCAATAATCATGAATTAAATGCATATTGGGTATTCTATGATAATATTTTAACATTAAAAAATGTTCCATAAAGATCTTTTGTCATGTGAAAAAGATTTTAGAAGCTCTAATACTTTATTTGCTCAGAAATCTGTGAAAAAAAGTTTTAACTTGGAAATAGAATTCCAAAAAGAATTTTTCACTACTTTTTTTTGTAAAATAGCTAGAGTAATGATGTTTATTAACAGTATTTTAAAAATAGCTTTTATATGTACAACAATGGCTGAAGATGGATATGGAAAGAAATTAAATTGGCTTATAGTATGGTTTTTATAAAAGCTTCACACAACCACAGGCTTGACTGTAAATACTCGCATATATATGTGTACATTCTTTTATATATTACATGCGGACGCCATATATATATATATATATATATACACACACACACACACACTTTTATACAGACTTCTCATTCTCTTCAAATTCTTTTTTGATGGCTAGAGCAAAACGAGCAATGTCAGCTGCAGGTAAATGCATCAGTTCATGTAACTGCTGTAACATTTTCATTGAGTTTTCTTCTTCTTTTGAAGAGGCAACTGCCATAATCACACCACAAGCCAGCATCACATAATCACACTTCAGTTTGTTGATAGAGTCATAACTCTCAGGAGATGTACATTTTCCAGTCAAAAGCTGATACAATGATTCATAGATATTCTCTCTATGGAAGTAAACGAAGTCTAAAACTAAATCTGCTTCCTTACTCAAACTCAAATAATCCCAAAATGGATCATTGTATGACAGCACATCTAATATGCAGTGAATATACTCGTAAGGAGTATGATATGTTATTTTGAAGCGAGTGTTTTCAAAAAATTTCATTTCAACTCTGATTATATCATTGATGGAAAATTTGTGTTCACAATGCTTAGAAAATTCTATCAGGTTTTCAGGCGTTACATGTTCACGAGTGCTGACCTTACTTGCCATGAGAATGCATACTAAGGCATTGAGGACTGCTGCATTTTTTGCTCTCTCACCTGCACTAGCAATACCAGCTATTATTAGATCATTGGGCTGTTCTTCTATGGTATACCTGTTCAATACATTCTCCAGAAACAATGTGTTCATTTTTTCAAATAACAAGAGTGCTAGATATTGAACAATTCGATCTTGTCTAAAATGTTGACATACAGAAAATATATAGTTAATGCAGTACGGGGATGATTGCATTAAAGTTAGAGAATCGCATTGCGAAATTCTTTTATTATTTTCACAACACAGTGTACATAACAAATTTTCTAGTTCATCTTTGCTGAATGCACAGTATTTATTGTGATGTTCAGCCATTGTTATGGATTAGTCAGAAGAGAAAATATTCACTTTATGGAGCTGCTTGGTTCATTTGCTTTTGAGTATATTGCAAGCCGAACTGGAAAAAAAAAACAAAAAAACCATAATATATAGGAGCATAGCCAATATAATTATTCATCATCGAAAACGTAGGAATTCTAGTTGATTGTATCACGTATATGATTATACAATAAAGAAAACAATTAGAACTAGAAATATGTGAAATTTATAGGTAGTTTTTAACACTTGAAGATAAAGTGTTCCAATTTATAAAGAATTGACATATCAAAAGTCTTGATGAGAATTGAATTAAAGAAAACTTCATTTTGATTTTTGATTTTCAAGCTTTCTTCCAAACCAATTTTCAAAAGATAAAAGCTTAGTATAGTTTTCAGTGCATGGTCTGCAGAATAATTTTCATTAACTTCCATGGCATAAATGACAGATTTTGCGATGTAAATTATTACTTCAATTTTCATGGTAATTAAATCATGAAAAAATACATACATTTTAGAATTCAAGAGGGGGGACTGAATTTTATTATTAATATTTTTAACTTTTGTTACAAAGGATCTGCTGCATCAAAAAAATTAGGAAACACTGGCTTAGTGCATGTCCAGGGTTTTTAAAAGTTTTCTTTATCCTGCTGGGTCTCTAACAATATGGTTCTATTTTTAACCTAACAGATGTTAGTCTCTAACAATGTAATCAACCTATCTGGAATCCTGAAAATGTATTATCTATTTTTATTTAACAAGAATCCAATCCTTCAGCTTTTTCTTTAGTCCTTGCTTGTGATATAAAATAAATTTCATTTGAATTTTTGTGTTTCCAAAACAATTCAAATTTAATTTCCATCCAGCAATTAACCTCAGTTTGGACACCTAACATTTTATTATAATGAACAGATAATGAATTCCCAGGTCTTCCTATGAATTGCTTCCCAGGAGAATTCTATGAAAAGGATTTTTGTCAAGAATTATCTAATAAAACCAAGAACTTGTTTCATTCATTGTAGTTTAAATTTATTATATCGGGCTCTTTTCAAACTGGGTTGAGACAATATTAATTACAACTTTGTTACACTGACTAAATAAATCATTTAAATAGTTCTGGTATATAATAATTGATATTCTTTCACAAAAACATTAATGAAACAATTAAAATATGTGATTTCTTCAAATTGGAGAAATAAGGTGTATAGCTTAAAGCAAATTATTGCTATTAAAACAAATATTTATGTTCACACAAGCTATTTGGCATACTATACGAAATCTCTAAAGTGTCTCTAGCACTATTCTGTAATGCATATGAAGCCCCAATATATACCAGGCATGGATCCAGATGGAGGCGATAGCCTCTCCTGAGTGCCAAATAACATGGGAAAAAATATGCCTATTCTGTAAAATATACAGGATGATCCAACAAACCTGTATAATGAATCACACCTCCAGACAGAATCCACACTTGGTTTTTTACTATGATTTTCGAAGGCACAAAAATTAAAAACAGTAAAGGTTCATTTACACAAAGTGATAGAGTAGTTAATTAAATTTTAAGTTGTCAAGTGCTTTAAAATCTGCCCCAATATAAGTAATCTAGTAGTGAATGATCATTGGATGATACGAGATCATCGCCACCGGTACCATGCCTTAGGGCTACAATTAGATACTTTGTCAGACGGGGCAAGCACCTGTTTTGGTGGCCCATGTAATACAGAAGGATCACTTAAAGAATGAATTCACCACTCTATCTTGTCCAGCGCCTAGGCATCTGACCTGGCTTGATCATCCCTGGGCACATGGGCATAGTGTCTATTTAATCGAAAAAATAGACTGGACTCTATTGTACTTAATTGCTTACAAACTAAACCTGTGTGAACAAGCACTAACATTGGCATATATTCTAAAGTATTCGACAACTTAAGATTTTGTTAACTACTTAACCTCTATCACTGTGTCTATCCCCCAAAGCAGAATGTTTTGCATTGTTCTACCATGAGCCTTCAGCTGACTAGAAATGTTCTGCTGTAAAAATTCCCATTATAATGTTTTCTATCTTTCTTAATTTCTCATTCTACAGTAGCACTGATTGTTGCTGTGGTGGTGGAGTGATCATGGTGACAAACTCGCATTGCAAGGACCTGGGTTCAAATCCCACTGCTGCCACAATGGTGGTCTGCTGAAGTTGGGTTTTCTGCAATTTTCCAACTTTTGAGGCGTGCATGCGAGCCAGTCTTCCATTTAAAGAAGTCTTTCCACAGAGAGCAGGCAGACATTTAACATGATCCTTACATAACATGAACATTTAGTGGAAAGACAGTGAGGGTAATCAATCACTTAACTCCTGTAAACGGGTCTTTAGGGCGTGGTATGAATATTATTAATGTATATATTTATTTAATACTATAATTTTACACTAGAGAAGGTAATCTCATGGTCTGTGCAGGGCCCTTGAGTCCTCAAGTACATAAGTAGTACCCCAACTTTGACAAGAGGGAAGAGGACCCTTTGCAAAGTAGAAATTAGGGGTCCTGCAACTAGGGTCAAACATGTTCAGGTATTAAATTTTGGGCCCTGTGTGATCCTAGGTAGATACCATGCTCGCCCATGAAGAAATAGGGTCTTTTGCACATATGGAGACCCCACCATGATGAAATTGTGTACTGCAAGTTTCGATAATAAATATATCGAAATTGGTAGATAGGTTTATACTTCAAGCTGAGTAGGAACCTCAAGGCATTAATTTTTCTGTAGGGGGGGGGGGGCCTCATGGTGTTAAGATGACCCAAGCAGTGCTGTCTTAACGCATGGGGCCTCATGAAAATTATATCTGGTCATGTTTTCAACAGTGAATATGCAAATTGGGTACCAGGTAGGGAACCATAGGAAGAGATAGACTTAGAAGTTTGGGGGGGGGGGGCACGATGAGGATGATGATGTCAATTCATCTATACATATATGCATTAGATCAGTCGACTTCATCTTTGATGCTGGAGGGCAATGCCCCCCCCCCCTCCCTTATCTCCTCCGTGTAGGGGACCTTGGAAAAATCACTTTGCCCGAAGTGGAAGCCTGTGATACCGATAATTAAGACAGCACAGGTTCTGTGTATAAATATAGTCCTTCATGTTAATACAGTAATATAAAATAGTAATTAGTCATTGATTAAGTTGTGTGAGTTTTGACGCAATTAAATGAAATACGTACTCACGTTATAACTGAGACGGAAAACAAACAATATCTTCGCCATCTTAATATAGAAAAAAAATGTTGAAATATTTTTACGCATAAAACGTGAGAAACAAAATCCAAAAATGATGCTTTTTTTGAGAAAGAAACTTTCTCACAATTAAAATAGCAGACGATTTTTACCAGTTGGGGGGACGTTCAGCTCAAGCTCAAGATAAAAAAAAATAAGAACAATATTTTGTTAAAAATGAAATTTGATCCAAATTTATTAATCAAATTCTCAAATAAATATGATTTGTTTCCATTTTTTTTCTATAAAGTTTCCCTGAATTTATATTTAAAGTTTTTTCAATCTCTTTCGAAAAGACATGTTCAAATGTATATGAAAAAAAAAAAGGTGATAAATGATTGTAAAAATAAATTGTAATGGATAAATATACGTGTAAGTTTTTTTTAAATTTGTTTGATAAATATTTTTTAATGTGGTTTTTTAAATTTTGATAATTTAGAAATAAAAAAAAATCATATTTCGGCTCCTTGATCTGCGTTGGTCCTTCCTTGTCGTTTTCAAACATTGATGGTTGTTGCGTGCTCTTTGCGCGGAAACAAAAAAATTGTAAGTTTTATGTAATCGCTTGCACTTTATTTACAACTTCGCTGAAATAACTTCGTCATTTCGCACGTGCGTTTATATTTCTCACTGAAAATAACTTTGTTTATGTTTGATTGTTTAATCTCCGAAAATGTAAGCGTGAGGAGTAATGTAGCTACTGTAACTACTACAAACATGGGCCTCAGTTACATGTCCACAAAACGTCTCGGTTATATTATATCATGTAGGGCCGCAACTGCGGGGGGGGGGGGGTTCTAGTGCCCCGGGCCCTTGATTATGGGGGCACCGAATTAACCCTTTAACTGCGCCTTCTACATGGGTGCCAAAGTATCTAGTTGCGGCCCAGATATCATGTCAAATTTTGTATGTGTATAAAATTTATTAGCCATGTACTGTGTAGTATATTTCCCCACAAATATTCAATCACTACACTTCACTCATAGTTTGAAAAATAGATGGCAGCAATATAACAAGCGTTCAAACTTCACGTTAAGTTTGCAACACATACACTCGAATTCCAGCATGGAACAGTTTGTATGAGGTTCCATAGGGTAATATAGACAAAGTGTGCAGGCACGGTTTCGTAGTAGTAGCACATTTTTCTACTGAGCATTTTTGTCTCAAGTTCGGGGGGGCCAGGGCACTAACATAGATGGAGGGGGGGAGGCCCGGCGCCATTTTCAAAAAATGTCTTTTGCGGTGAACTGAATTAAATTGCGGAACAGCCGTAGTGTAATCAATTTTTGGCAATTTTTAGAAAGATTGATAATAAGTTTTTAAGGCAACAGAAGGAACTTCCAACAGAGAAAAGGAAAAAACTTAATGATCGAAAATGAACGATGATAGAAACAAACATGACATTCTTTGACTAAATGAGGGATTGAGGTCAAAAATAAACTGGGAGAAGAGAGGAATCATTCTGATGAGAAAAACTAAGATAACATACTGCGGGCAAACGAAAAAATAGAACAAAGAACAATACAAAAGCGTATTATTAGTAGCAACACCTATGGGTTACTTCATTTCAAAATAATTTCGAAACAGACCGCCAATACAATTTCAAGGAAATAATAAAAACCTGAAGAAAATAGATTAGGTAGAAAAGTGCCAACTGGCAAGAAAAAAATTAGGAAAAAAAAAACGATTATACTATAGATTTTCTCAAATTGGAAAAGATAAATGGGATGTTCATGAAAGAAATAGATAAACTTTCTAAATGAACAAAAAATTTTCATGTCTTGTTTACCCACTCTCAAAATGCCACTGCTTCGTAGTGATCGGGTCACTATTATTAACATGTATTTAGTTACATAGTTTTTTATTATTATATACTTGATATAAGTATGTAATGATTCAAAGAATTTTGTAATTCACAAATTGTGGTGCTTTCCAGTTATTAATGGCCTCAAAACAAGAAAAGGCACTCTCAGTTATTAGCCTTAATTATTAAACCCACCGCTGTCCCATTAGCCGCCATTTACATGTGCAATAAAATACCCTGGGAAGTTCCCGTTAACAGGGATTTTCACTACAACCCGTTTACATGTCCTTTAGTTTATGCCTGTATTCCCCCTTCTTTTCGGAAGTTATCGCTGGTCGCAGGGGTTGAACAGGTGGTTGGCTCAAGATGGCAGACGAAGAAGGAGCTAACACCAATTTTCGCGGCGCAAAGGGTTATGGAGATGAAGGTCGAAGTTACCCACCATTATTCCGCAACAAAGATGGAACTCTTTTAATGGATCTCCATCCCACCTTTTTTCCCCATGGAGGAAAAAAGTTGCCTTGCAGGTAATAATCACTAAAGCCACCGCCAATCTTGCACATGCAAACGAGGCTATTGAGGCCATAATAACAGGAGAGTAAAATATACTGGGGAAAAAGCAAATAATTGGAATAATCAAATAAGGGAGATCTTTCCAGCTGAATTTTTGGGTTTGTTTTTTGGACCTTTCACAAAATTTTGAATCTTAGAAACAAACCCTTTAAAAAGTACAAATTAATGGAACCATAAATATGAAGTTTCATTTCTTTTGTACAAAATTAACTAGATAGTTTTGCTTTTCGCAAAATTACATTTCATAAAATCATGGATTATTTTCATGAAAGTGAAAACATTTTCACAAAAACAGGACCCTATGAAAACAGTTTGGACAGACCTTTGTATAATAAATACAGGGAAGTAACTTTGTCATTATGGAATTTTTCATTGTAATATAATGGTTTGGGTGTAAACCAATCGGCTCATTTGTCGGCGCTATGCTAAGACAAGTCTTTCAAACAGACTTTTTGCTTGGTTCAGTATGGCAGAGTGCAGTTGGTTTTGGACCTGGGATAGCCGTTCCTGGAACTAAATGGCTCAAATCATTGTTGAGAATGCTTACTATATCATCTTCCAGCAACCAGGTCAGACCTTTGTAATGTCCTTGAAAAGTTGTGTATTTACAGCGAGAGGGAAGGAAATGAAAGATAATTCTCTATAATCGCTTTATCACCATCATTAGAGGCATTCCAGAAGGGAAAGTTTTGCCAATTTTTTCCTATTATTTTGACATTAAGTAAAAGATCACGAGTTCATGAAAATATGAAGAAGCATCTTGCCGTGAAGATTTCCAAAGTGCTTCCAGAATGGAATTAGATGGGGGAAGGATGGTATATGTGATACCTTTTTAAGCAACGAGGGCCTGTGATCAGGACAATACGAGGTATCTGCAATGACATTATATGGATCAAAGTGAGTGAGAAATCTGCAATGATCATTTGAGTAAGAAAAAGGGGTTGAGATCCTTCTGAAAATATAATCAAAAATTCAACATGTGTCATTCAGAAATAATACGAGTTAAAGTTTTTTCATATTTCCAGTGGATTCAGGTGTTTAATATGATTATAGAAAATTGATTGTAAAGCTTTCTTGGCAAGAATCCAGTTTTGTTGCCAAGTCTTTTCCGTAGAGTTCTCAGTTTTCTTCTTTGTTTTTTAAATAAGCCAATTTTGAAAGATGAAAAAGACTTCAAACACGAAAGATTTGATGCACAGTTGTCAGACTGATTCTTATGATCATTTAATCTATAAAATACGAATATGGTCAATCACTTGTCATTCAACAGTTCATATCCAAGTCCATTCTTATTCTTGTTGGACTATAAAACTTAAAAATTATGTCGTATTGTAAACATTGACTTCATTCCCTTTGTGATGGTGAAGATTTCTTCTCCTCCCCCCTCACCATCCCTGTAGTTTACAATAATAATTCTTATGCAGAATTGAACACAACCTTGCCCTTAATTGTGTTTCTTGTTTTTTTTTATGTTATCAGGGCTTTTAAAATGGCTGATTTGATGAAGGAAAAAAATGCTTCAATCAACATTGGTCAAGAAATGCATAGCTATTGTAAACCACCAAATAAAAAGCTTAAACCGATAGAGGATAACGAAGAAGATGAAGAAGAGTGCGTATACTGCATCTGCCGCACTAGTGATACGAATAGATTCATGATCGGGTGTGACAGTTGTAATGAGTGGTATCATGGAGATTGCATAAGTATCACAGAAGAATATGCGAAAAATATAAAGCAATTTTTCTGCTTGATGTGTCGAGAACGTGACCCGTACCTACAAATAAAATTCAAAGAAAAGAAGGACAAATCGGAAAAGAAAAAGCATGATGAAAGTGAGGAATGTCATTCTAAAGAATCAAAAAAGGTAAAATTTTACGAAGATGACACAGGTAAAAAGTCAACGAGAAGGTGCGATGAATGTGTGGCGTGTTATAAAAAGGAAGACTGCGGTAGATGTGATTACTGCAAGGACATGAGAAAGTTTGGTGGACCCAATAGGATTCGACAGAAGTGTCGCCAACGTCAGTGTGTGAACTTTGGATTAAACCTGGGGAAAAAACCCGGTCTTGGCATTCAGAGCGATGACACTGAGGACACCAATGATGTGCCTTTCTACCAACCCAAACGTGATGAACAACATTATGATGAAAATAGGGTCATGTCCTCTAATGCAGAAGACGATGATGATGATGATTATAGTGACACTGATTATGAGCCTAAGCCAAAAGCTACTACTCCTAGTAAATCACCAAGGAAAAGAAAACCTACGAAGCAAAGAAAGGGAAAGTCTTCAAGCAAGAAATTAAAAGTGAGACGGAGTTCTAGACAGAAAAAGCATGGAGCAAAAGAAAACGTCTCCACTACAGAAGAAGAGCTGAGACAATGTTATGGACCCGGATGTACTCAAGCAGCCAGATCCGGTTCAAAATATTGCAGTGATGAATGTGGTATGGCTTTAGCTACCAATCGTATTTTTGAGTTGCTTCCCCATCGTATACAGCAATGGCAGCGGACACCGTGTCTGGCAGATGAAAGCAATAGACGTTCCTTGGAAAAAATAAGGGGAGAACTCCATTTTGCACGAGCACAAGTTAGACGTATAGACAGAGACAAAGATGAGATAGAAAGAATAATCACAATTGCGAAGAAAACCCCACTTTGTCGAGATCAAGACAATGTGGATGGTGAGCAAGACGAAGCCGAATGCAGCATGTATTGCGTGACATGCGGACATGAAATACCGAGAAAGACAGCACAACGTCACATGGAGAAATGTTTCAATAAGTACGAAAGCCAGACATATTTTGGTTCCTGCTATCAAACAAATATTGAAGGTAGCAATATATTCTGTGACTATTACAGTGCTCAGCAAAAGACTTACTGTAAACGTCTTCGTATCTTGTGTCCTGAACATTCTAAAGAACCGAAAATCCCAGACGACGAAGTGTGTGGTTGTCCCCTGACTCAGGAAGTGTTCACGATGAATGGCGATTGCTGCCGACAGCCAAAAAAGAAGTGTCTGAAACATTACAAATGGGAAAAATATAGGCTTGCCGAAAATGCATTGGAGAAAATGAGGGCTCTATTCAAAATAGACGAGCTGTTGGAGCAAGAAAGAAATATAATCCAACAAATGGCTAACAGGGGCGGGGTGTTGGGTTTGTTGCTTCATCAGACAATTCCCAATGAGGGACAAGGAGAAAACGAAGTGAAGGGGGAAAAATAAAGAATGATTTTTGCCATCCCGTTGATAATTTTCTTTCAGCACAGATGTTCAGTGAGTTTAAAAAAAAAAAAAACCATTCATTTGTGTGGTGAAAAAGAAAAATGTCAAGCTTATGAAGCAGCCATTGTAAATATTATCTGTTTGTGGACTCTGCATTTTGTGCATATTTTTTGGGATGTGTAGAAATGTGTATATTCTGTATGTTTTCCCTTTGATTTTTAAAAATTTTGTAATAAAGCTCTAACTTTTAAAAAAGTATGTTGTTTTTATTTTGATAATGATTGAAGTCACCACACCTCGGGAGCACAGACACAAGACATTAGAGGGGGAGGGGGGTTGCCAGACATATATCCCATCTTTTATAGGCTTATGTCATGGCAAAAATCCAAAATACGCTTGTAAACGTTTCCACTTTGGACTTTTACAAAGTCAAAGCCTGTTTTAATGGATCAATCATGAACTTAGTTCTTGATGTTAACTAAGTAAGGAATAATTACCATTATATAATTGATTCAAAGTTCATACTCAAAGACAATATATACAGTTAATTATTTATTAATAAGCATCAAAAACTAATGAGTTCGTGATGGTTAATTGGTGCATTAAAAATGAGCTTTAGCTTGGTAAAAGAAATGAAAAAGTTTACATGTGTTTCTCGCTGTTACTGTAACATGATTCGAGGGTGTTCATGTATAGAATTTATGGACTTGCTTGGGGGGGGGGGGGAAACCAAAGAGTGTCAGTTCATATACAGGGTGCGTAGCTTCCTCCCCTTGCTGCAAATTACTGGCATACCGTTGATCCTAGAGACATACTTCCAGTTCGGAAAATTTCCAACCAACATGTAGACTTAACATTTTATTTGTTTACCTAGTCTTAAAAATCCCTGTTAGAAAGTTGTTGCTCCGTCTCTCCTGAGCCCAACGAAAGAAAAGGTTTCACATTTCTAAGTGCAATATTCATTGAGATATTTGAATTAAAAAATTGGAAAAGAACAGTATAAATTAGGGGAAGAAGTGTCAGTTTATGCGATTTCTCAACTTTTCTACGATTTTCGAATATTTCTGTGAATATTGTGCTCAAAAACATGAAATTTTTTTTGTTGGTTTCAGGATAGACTGCAACAATTTTCAAGGTTTTTGGATGAAGTGACTAAATGAAAAGTCCATTTTTTTTATTTTATAACTATACAACCCCCCCCCCCTTAAAATATGAATAGCATATCTGAGTTCTACACGGAATTTGGATGCTTTTTCGAACTGGAAGTATGCCTATAGGATCAATGGCCTGAGTGGCATGGTGGTAAGATGCTCGTTTACCATCGTGAAGGTTGTTAGGGTTCCGGGTTCGAACCCAAGGGAGGATATAGATAAGATATTTTCCCAAACGAACTCGAGGCAACCACCCATAGACAGCACCTTCACTTCCAACCCATCTCACTAATGGCAGTAAATTGCAATATAGCGATATGGCCAGAGTTGGGGTTTGGTGAAGTAGTATAGGATCAATAGTTCACCAGTAATTTGTAGTGATGGGCGTTAGCTTAAAAAACTTTTCTTCAGAAAAAAAATTTTACTACTTTTACCCTCCGAAACACGCAGTCTTGACAGGCTTAAATTCAAATTTTATATCTGTGTAATAAAACATGGTTGAAAACTGATGTTTTAGTACTAGCTACATTTTATATCTACGTCTAGATTTTCAGCGCGAGTTTCAATGATTATCGGGTAACTTTTATCTGCAGTTGTATCATTAAAAAAGGAGGGGGGTTATGAGCCTCTATGCTCCCTCGCTCACACCTCTGGCTCCTGGCAAATTTTTGCTGCCACCTGATTTCTTGTATGATTTGTCATGCCCTGAACCAAAGATAAAAAAAAAAATTTGGATTTCAAGACAGTGCGTCTTTTTTTTTTTAAACACGTGGAGGGGATATTAAGTCCCTTTAAAGCTGAAAAACCATTATTTAGAACTTTCAACCCTCCTTGGCTCCTAAGAAATATAGCTGTGCCTAATGTTTTATTTTAATTTGTTAAGGCCTGGTATAACCTTCTCTAGGGACATTTTTCACACTGAACGTAACTGTTCTATCGCCATGGGCAATTTACTACAGAATGAGTTGTGGCAGAAGTGTGCATGTGTAACTAACAGTTCGAGTGCATATATAGTGTTGTCTGATTTTTCAGTGCTGCCATCTACATTTCAAATTGTAACTGAGGTGTAATGATTGAATATTTATACCATGGTACGCCTGTTGCTCTCTGTGGCGAGACTTTAACTGGGAGACTGGCTTGTAATCACATCTCGAAGCTGGAAACCATAGAAAAGTAGACAACTTACGCCGACCGCCATGATGTTTGTGGAAGTTCGAACCTCCTCGCGATGCGAGTCTGTCACTGAGCACTCTACCACCACAGCGGGTCATCCGGGGACTAAATAAAAGTTGGCCCAATTTGTTAATTATGTTTGCAAAGACCTTTAAAAACACCTTATAGATTGGGTGGCATTGGAAGGGACAAACATCTTACAGAGACCTTACTGTATGATAGGGCTTGACGCTTATAAAATAGCACCATCGCGCTTATAAAATCAGTATTGATGGCAAGGCTTAGTTTGTACTGGAGTATGCTGCTGGTTTCGGAGACCATACCCACGGACGCACATAGACTTGGTTGAGGAGAATGCAGAGAAGCGCTGTGCATGCTCTTGTTGGCGCACAAGACTTGAGCTATGAAGAAAGACTTGATTTTTTGAATAGGTTTACTTTGGAGGAACGCAGGTGCCAGGGATATGATCAAAGTGTTTAAATTTTTGGATGAGAAGGACCACTAATTATTAATACAGTCAATCAACTGCTTCGACTAGGGAGCACCAGTATCATTTAGTAAGAAAGAATTCCAAGTTGTGGTGTGTCTGAGTTTTCCTCCAATAAGGTTGTCAACAGTTTAAAAAGTATGATAAACGTATTGAGATAAATTGAGAAGCTATCCATACTTAGAATGAGACAACCATAATGTTTTTATGGACAGTGTATTATTATTAATGATTGGTTTTTTCTTTCGTTATGCTTTTACATTGGGTTTCTGTATTTTGGTTATTTTTAGCATCTATATTCTTATGTGCATGTTTTTTCAGCCATCTTGTTTGGCATTTTGCCTGTTGTGTCCTTTTTGTGTTTGTATTTATGAAATTTTTCTATATATGATTGCTAAATTTTCAACTTGAAAAGGGGTCATCAAGCCTTTGATAAGTTGAAAAAACATTATGTATGACTGTTTTTCTGGGGAAAAACTATTCTTGGCTCCTAAGAAATGTTTTTAATTCAATTTTTTTTTATATTATTTTACTGGAATGCTCACCTCTTCATTAGTTAGCTATCTACACGAGACAGTTATTTCTCCATAACAATTTTTTCGATGAAATGGAGCTACTTCACTCTAAGTGGACTGGTGAATTTGTTTCCCAATAATATTTCAAATTTTCTTTTTATCTCAAATGTACAAAACAAAGTTTTTCAGATGTGAAGTTAGAATTATGGGAAGATGAGTACTAATAGTTTTTTGAAATGTGGAAAATGTTATAACAAAGAATAGTGCTTTTGGTTCACATTTGTGGAAACGTATAAAGAAAATTAGAATTCATGAAATGGTTATCTTTTAATTTCAAAAGCGTTTTTTCCTGCTTGCTTTCAAGAGATTTTGCGAATGATTACAGTGAACTTCTCTTCTTTTGTTTAACATTTTGAATTGTAATTTAAGAAATATGGTTTGTCCTACATTTTGATATTAGGTTTATACCAGTGGTTTTCAAACTTTTTGACTCACAGTTCCCTTGCCCAGTCATAGTTTATCCAGGGCTTCCCAGAACAGTCTGGAAAAGTAACACTTCAAAGTACTAAACAGGCACACATTAATTTTGCCAGCTCATTGTGATGCCCCTAATAAAGGGGTTATGAAACTCCTAGGAGTTACGACATACATTTCGAGAAACACCGGTTTGAACATTTTTCTAAGAATATCTGGGCTGTATTCATTGAACATTTAACTGCATAGCCTTGGAAATAAAAGATGCAGACTAATCATGTAGAATGTAGGCTATGTATTTGTTAACACGCACAGCATATGGCTTAACCCTTAAATTATAGTTGCATAGTTCCCCTGTATCGTAAGTCAAAAATAAATGTTTCAACTGCACCTACCAAGACTATCTTTTTGTGATGGGAACAGTTTTTAAGGCTTGAAATCTAATCTCTGAAACACAATCCTTTGATATTACCAATGATTTGTAATCTTGTGAAAGTATTTATTAAGGCTAAAAATAAGCTGGTTTTGTCCCTAGGTGAAGTTATGGCAACATTAGAAGACAAAACTCAAGCCAATAATGCTGTTGAAAAGCCAGTGTTCAGTGACCTGAATGTCGATGATGCAGCTGCTCCCGATGTTGCAGAAATTGAGAGCTTATGTGTGCGGTGTGGAGAAAATGTAACAAAAAATAATCAAGCCTTTTTTTATTTAATAAGCTTTATATTTTTAATTTTATATTTTCATGATTTCTGTTGTCATTTATTGTGTGAATACAATCTTGAGCAGTATTTTATTATTAATAGAAAAGGAACTTATGCAGTTGTTACCTCATCACCATGTGTTCAATTATTTATCACCTTAATGCTTTGAGGGGCAACATTATCGTCAAGTGCCACTGAAAATCTGTGCAGCTCTTGTAACGGTGTAACATGTACAAAACTGAATGTCGAAAGGCCGAAATAATATTCCATTTCAGACAGGATTTCTTTATAAAAGTGCACGTCAAAGTACTAATCAACGATGAGACTATCTTTTGAGAGAGAGAGAGAGATTCTGTTCGAGACAGGTTTCCATCTCATATAGTATCTGTCTTCTACGATTTTCACTATTTCTTCTAAATCACATTATTAGTACCACCAAAAATGGATTTATTAGTATTTATTCATCAAAAGAAATTTAAAATATCTTGTACTTTATTGATCATAAAATCATATCAGATTGTCTGAAGAGCAATGTTTGGTCTTTATATCTATCAACTGCAATCCTCAACAGGGCATCACTAAACTGCTGATGACGAAGATTCCCTTTTTCAAAGAAATCGTTGTGATGTCATTCACTTGTGGCAACTGCAAATGGGAAAACAATGAACTACAGCCTGCAGGTAAAATTCAAGAGAAAGGTGTGAGGTACAAATTGAAGGTCACCTGTAAGAAGGTAATTTTTTGCTTTTCCTATTTTACAAAGTAATAGAGCAGTTATTTTGTAGTTTTTTCTCCTTAGTTATTTTCTATAGTATTTTTAAAGAGGAAAAAAATTATTTCTCTATACGTCAGGACCTGCAACGACAAGTTATGAAAACAGAATGGGCATCTGTATTGATTCCAGATCTTGATTTTGAGATTCCATCAAAAACTCAAGACGGAGGTGAGCTATTCTCATATATTTATGTAAATTCCTAGTTGATTCATCATCAAATATATTTTCATTTCTTTCAATTTTTTTTCACAAAATCATTAATTATGACTTTTTTTCTCTGCTTTGTATTCAAATCAAAATTATTTGTATCTCATTTCCACCCATATAGTTATCACCACAATAGAAGGAATCCTGGAGAGAGCATATGAAGGTCTAGAGTTCCATAAGCGATTCATACAGGTGAAATACATGAAATAATTCCTTAAAGATTTCAATCAAATTGGTTATCAATTGATTTTGATCTCAATTTACTGTAGAACTTCGATTGTGGGGAAAGGTAGTTATGCAGTCACCTTTGATATTAAGAACCTTGGTTAATGGAGACAATGTCTAAAAATGTAAAAAATAAAAGTTGGTTGATCACAGGTAGAATGATTTTGATCACATGTTATGAATGATATGATCACATGTAGTCTGATTATAGTTGTGCCTCCATACATATCCAGCTCTCTCATTCTGCTGCTTTTTTGATTAGTCTAGTCAACTTGGGTTTTTGCTGTAAGCAAGTTGACACCACTCAGACTTCTATCAAAAAGATTTCATTACATTTCAAAGATCTAATCCACTTCAGTAGAAACTGAGTGTTACCCTTTTTAGGTAGAAATACAGTGATACCTCAGCTTATGAATTTTTTGGTTTATGAATAATTTTTCTTTGATTTTTCTACTTTGGCTAATGGAGATTTTCGTAGATACAGATGCATGTGCTAGCATAAAACAGCCATGCTGTGAGATGAATTTTAGTGCTCACCATCATTAGAATTTCTGTCACTTCAGCCGGATTAACTAATGTACACCTCAGAATCTTTTTCCAGATGTACCTCTACTTTTATTTCCGAAAGTTTTTAAATCATTTCAAATAAAATGAAAGATTTAGTTAATAGAAAATGCATTGAAAAAAAAGGAGTCTATGGTTTTCAGAGCACACGTTCTTTCAGTACAAGACTGTAAGCATCAAATTAAGCAGGCTGGACATTCTAGGAGCTTATCTTTTCCATCTGCAAGTATCAGTCGCTAAAACCAGCTTTAGTAGACTAAAGCTGGTTTTGGTTGTGTACATCATGTAAAATGCAACGATTTTTAGTATCTCATCTTCCTGTAAATTCTTATTTATTCAATTTTGAAGCTGTTCATTTTATCCTTCTGTCAGTTTTTGTCTTTTTTATGGTGCTCCTCAGTGTTTTAAAAAACTTATCTTTAAATTGTTAGCAGTACCTGAAACAAATTAAATAATTTTCTATAGAAACCTTTGAAAAATCATGTTTTGGCTAATGATTACTGAATGAATCTTTGTTAGCTGAGGTATCACTGTATTAAATTCCCTTTTGAGACCTTAACAAAATAGTTATATAAAAATAAATTTATTTATATGAGTAATACATTCTCATAATATGTATATATTATTCTTCAGACAGAAGATGCTGAGGTTTCTGCTCAAATCGGTGAATTTCTCGATAGATTGTCTAAATTGAAAGAAGGAGAAGATCCTTTTTATTTTGTAAGTTCACTTTGCTAAAATGTACTATCAAGAGAGTTTTATCTGCATTAAATGTTTTGAATAAACTATTGATTTCCTTTACTTGCGTTTGATCTGAAACACTGAGAAATTTTAAAATAGATTAATCTTAACAATATGCTGCATGATATTGTTAGGGTTTTTGTTTTGGTTTTTTTAAATTATTTTATATGTGTAACTAATAGGGATATGTAAATTTCGTATTTATGAAATAATCGCGATAAATGCAAAATTTGTGAAATAAATGTGATAAATGTGAAATTTGCCAATTTTGACAAATAAATGCTGAAGTTTGATTTCTTTTATTAGTTTTTTGCAAAATCTAGGTTATTTACACTTTTTTGAAGTGGAAAAGTCGTAAGTTTGCTCAGTACTTGTGATTATGCTTGAAAGGGAAGCCACAAGCATCACTTCTTTCCCCTTTGACATTGTCTTAGATGTAAATACACTCGAGTTCGGTTATAACATAGCCCCCAGGCGATTCGAGAAGTATATGTAATAACCAATGTGTATGTCATAAGCGAGGAGTTGAAATTAGCTTGTGTAGCAATAGCATATATTCATTATTGAGATTGTCGTGGAAAAAATAAGCTAATGCCTCTCATAATTAAAATATAATATAGCATGAATATAGTTTTTGATTGGTATCTGAAAATTTTGGAAATTTATTAGAAAACGCAAGATATACAACAACATGCAGATATTTTTTGAAATGTTAATGATTTTTTTGAGTTTATGCTAATGGTTTTTCCCCTTTGAAGGTGGCATTATTGTGCAATTTAAAAATTGAGAGAAAATAATCCCACTGATGTTCATAAATTTACCAATCTATAATACACTTGAATTAGCATAGCTTTTCAACAGTGACTGGGTTGATTTGCAACAATTGTTTTTTCATCCCGCCACCAATAAAAAGATCACAAAGTAATAAAAACAAGCAAAAATTCCATAATTTGAAAAGCAAAGATAATACAGTTATGCAGATACAAATACAACGCCACAACAAGCAAAATGCCCATCGAGGTAGCTGAGAAAAAGATGCCCATAAAAATATGGATGTCATATATTTCAAAAATACAGCAACCCAATTAAAAATGCAGTTAACAAAAATTATAAACAATATATACACATGATAAAATACTATACAATGCCCATAATGAAACCTGCACAGAAAGGCAGGATTTTATTAAATGTCAAAAATTTTATTGCCAAAATAGTTACATTTATCATCGACAGGTAGCACCAAAATTGTCAATTATAATATTCAGTGCTATCTGTTGATTAGGAAGTGTAACTATTCCAGCCATGTAATTTTGCATTTATTGAAAAAATTTAGGTATAAGATATCACCCGCATACAATGAATGTTGTCTATAAAAGGCTGTTTTTGACTATATTTTTTCTGGGTTTTTTTTGCAGTATGTTATATCCGGATTATTCTTTTTGGTTAAGCCCATTAAGAAAAATGGGTTTGTTACATCCACAGTGTATGTTTTAAGCAGGGTGTGTTATAACAGAGGTGAAAATGTATAGACGTGAATGGGCCAAATTTTAAGGATTTCACAACCGTATGTTTTATCCACCGGTTATGTTATAAGTGTACTCGAATGTATATGCACTTTTTGGAATTTCGGAAAATGATATAAAAAGCATTTGAAAAATAATGTTAAATTAATAGAAAATAGAGATAACATACATCAATAATAACATACATTACTGCAATGTTAGATTTCAACCAAGTATTTTAACACGTTCCAGGAGCACGGGTAGTTTTTTTTAAATTCAAAGTTTTTGATTTGAACTGTTTCATTTATTCGAGTGTGTGTGTGTGAATGAAATTAAAGTGAAATTTTTCATTTGGAATTTGTTATTATGAATAAATGCAAAATTTCTGATCAGAATTTTTTTTTGTGAATAAATGTGAAGTTTCTGGTTAAAAAAATTTTTTTTGCGAAATTTACGTATCCCTAGTAATTAACAATTTTTTTGCATCTATGTTTGATTCTAATTTTGTTTTCTTCGATTTGCTACCAAATCTGGGTGGTCTACAGGTTTTGAGTGACTGTTCTGGCAATAGCTTTTTGGAAAACTTGTATCCTTCATTCTGTGTTTGTAACCTAAAATTTCAATTTTCACTTCATTTAATTTGTCCCACTCTAAATAGTTTTTGAGTAAGTCAAGAATTATATGACAAGCTTTTGAAACATTTGGATGAGTTGAATTATCTAGGTTTTCTGACCAAGGCAGGGCTCCTAGCAATCTGGAAAGTTAGAGAAATAAAAAATAGTCAGGGAAAATGTAAAATTTCTTTAAAAGTGTGGGAAATATGCAAATATTTGATTAAAGTCAGGAAAAATTCTATGGAGGGAAAAAACAAACTGAAATGAAAACATTTGAAAGCTCAAGATTTTGAATTGTATTTTTTTCTTCAAGAGTTTTTGGTTAGGGAAATAAGCAAGCAAATTTAGCTGGGAATCTTGCAAGTACTTGCACAATGTTTCCCTCTGGTATTATGATATGGTTTAGAGGAAGAAACATAACCATTTAATCTGCTACCGCAGTAATTATAATTTGTGGATATGTATTAAAAAAGAAAAGACTCTCTCTTGTTCATCCATGTACAGTCGATGCTCGTTATAATGACCCTCTCCCCATCGTTCTATGGGAAACAGACATCATATTAGAAGGTCGTTATATGGAAAGGAAAGCATACTATGGAGGAAAGGAAAACATTTAAGCTATCCTATACTATATGATAGCCATTATATGAAAACATTTGGGACTTATCCTACCAGTCATTGTAATGGAATGATCACTGTAACATGGGGTTGTTACAATGAGCGTCAACTGTATATTGATGTTCAATAAACATTTTCCTAGATGTAAGAATTTCAAAAATATATAGCGTAAATTTTTTTAAAATTTAATTTATGAATTCTTTGATGATTTGTGAAACCAGACATGCTCCAAAAAATGATCCCGAAATGGATGTTTCATATTTTGAGAGATCTAGAGATGAAAATCTACTTTTGGGAATTGTAAGTTTTTCTTTTTTTTCCCTGATCTTAATTTTATACAAAAATATTAGAACTATATATTGTATTATTGAGTTGATTTATATTGTTTTATTGCTAGTTATTGCAATATGCTCATGGGGGGGGGGGGGGGGGAAGAAGTAATGATCGAAACTTGTAATATTAAGAAAATTTTTTAAATTAGTTGGCTACATAAATTGCTCTTGCATTTTGCTTCTCATTTAAAATGTATTGAAACTTGGAATATATTCAAATCAATTTTTTTTTCAAATCAAATCAATTTATTCATTTACAACATACAGAGATATTGGTATCTGTCACCATTTCAAGAAATTAAAATCTTAAGCTCGAGCATTTTAGATGACACTCAATTATCTGCATTTGCCTGAATTTGTTTACCATATTTTGCGTATAATCTGCAGTGCCACATAATCTGCATGCAAAATTTGAAGAAAGAAAAAAAACCAATATTTAATTCGCAGTGGCGTATTATCTGTAGGATCTAAAAAATAAATCGATAAAATTTACCTTGTGTTTTAATAATCAATCTATTGGTACACTAATTCATAAAATTTATTTATGAAACAATAGCATTATTTACACACACAACAAAATTTACAGATCAATCAAAAACCTTCACATTTAGACTCATCAGGATAACATCATTTTTTGCAGAGTGTCTGCAGCAGTAGGTAATCCACATTTCTTACTGTTTAACCACTTTTTTAACAGATACTCCATGAATTATACGGAGGAAAATATGGTATCTATATTATATAAAATTTGTTTTCTCTCTGTTCTCTACACAAATCTGGAGTTTTAGACCAATCATCGCCAAATTTTGCATATATACCAACAGAGCCTAAATTAAATGATATGTTACTTTAAAAGTTCATCAGAGCTGGGCAAATGCCGAAATGGGCCAAAAACAGTCAGTCAACAATGGTTCCTAGGCCAAAATTCAGGCATTCAAAGGTCAGTGCAATAAACAAATTTACGATGTTACTTAGCACTCCAGCCACAGATTTTTTTTAAATTTTTCTGTACTATATCACAGAATATTTTCATCTGCTATGTATGTAGAATGCAATAATAGCGTGCCCCTGTGAAATTTTACAGAAAACGTGAAACAAGATATTCACATTGCCTGTGGCTAGAGGGCTAATGCTGCCAGGATATGGGGAAAACCCGGGCAGCACCTGGTATTATAGCTAGTTATAGTTGATAAAAATGGAAATCTCATGATATTTTGTAGTTGAAGAAAGTTTTTGCTTTATTATTATTTTTCTTCAGAATATGATACAGTAAAATTCTCTGATACAATGAATATGGGTTAATACATGTTGCTATTAAAAGTGTAGTGCACTATTCACAAACTAATGTTGAATATAGTTATTACTAATAATAAGAAATTTATCTTCATTATAATAACATATCCAGGGCTACAAACTCTTATTATAAAAAATTTTTACTGTATTTAGAAAATGTTTTTCTTATTGAGAGAGTAGCATACGACTTTAATAGTGATTTTAGCAAAATGTTTATAATCATCTTTTATTTCTTGTTTGTTAGTTTTCAGAATATGATGACAGCAAATCAAAATTCATAGAAGAGGACCAGACTGAAAATATTCGAAATGAAGTTTTAGAGTTTCCTACAAATTGTCCAAATTGCAATGTACCGTGTGTGACTAAAATGAAAGTGACTAGTATCCTTTTTATTTTACACAAATTTTAGATTATAAAATTCTGGAAATTTTGGCATAATTTCTTTGAAAATTTTATAGTTTAGTGTTAGTCACAATTATTTGCATACTTATTCAACTATTCTGAAAAGATATGGTAATAAATTTTAAAATGTAATGAAAATTATTATTTGTTTATGCATGTACATTTGTATATAACATGGTCGTGTTATATCATGTTGCCTTTATTGAAACAAATGAACTATATCTGAATCGTGAAAGCATCATGGCTATATCTTTATACTGATAATTTATTCCAAAAATTCATTTAAAAACACGCGAGATAGTTATTTTTGGACTGGACTGGCTGTTCATTTAAGTATGAAAAGTGCATACACAAATTGCTTTTAAAAATTTTAATTCTGAACATTAGATATGTAAAAATAAAAGTAAGAAATTGGAAGCTATATAAAATAATATTCAATGTATAAGAAATCTAGAGAGTCCAAAAACATGTTTAATTATGTCTTAAAGGTTCTATAAACCGGGTTACATCATATATTGTAGAATTTCAACTTAGAATGTTGGGAAATTACTCTACAAGTAAGGATGAAAATTCATAGTAGAAAACAAATCAACCTTAGCATGTTTCTCTAAGAATGTTTTTTTTTGTTGAACTGGAATTTGCCTTACAAAAGTGATTCTCAACCTTTTCTGACTCACTAGCCCCCCCCCCCCTTTCAGTGTATAATTTCTATGGCGGATCCCTGTTTGACTCAAGGAGTTCTCTTTAATATATAATTTATATGGCGGAACCCTTTAGGTCTCTTTTTTTAAATTTATTTATCAAGTTTACTGATTTATTTTATTTTCCTTACGCAGCTGTGTAAGGAAAATAAAATAAAAATACATTCAGTTTGCCTTGAGAGAAGTGCACACTGAATCCTAAGGGCTCTGCGGAGCACTAGTTGAGAGCCGCTGCCTTACAGTGTTGAATGGTTTTCCTGAGCCTCCATTTTATAGATATACCCCATTTTAAGGATGTTGTCATCATGGCCACCTCATGTGATGCTTGTGGTAATAATACAAATGAAGTAAAAAGTAGTGGAGGTATTGGACCTCAAGGTGTAAAAATGTCTCTTGTCGTAAAGAATTCCGATGACCTCAAAAGAGATCTTTTAAAGGTGATCAGGTTTTTTCTATAATTCCTAATTTTTCAATTTTCACAGATGTGCAACATACATATGTATAAATCTAGTGTGATAATGCATTAATCATAGGTTTATATTTTTTGATTAATTCAGTTTTTTTCAACTGTCATTGCAAAAACTATACGTGCTTACACATTATTGAATGATTTATGAATAAAGTGATTATTTCCATACAGGGTGATTCAGAAAAGATGGGAAAAACTTTGAAAGGTGATAGTACACACCAATACAAACAATTGTCTTCAAAGAATGCATGGTCTAACATGAAACGCAAATGCGCTAGCACGTTTCAAAACGCCTGCTCTGCAAATGTTAAAACAGCATTCCTGTTGAAATTTATCGGGAGAAAAAAGAACACTGATGCAAATGTAACCTGGGGAAGGTGGTGAAACCGTATGCAAATTTGGGTCACAGTGAATAAAAGGTGCGGATGCCAGCCCTGTGAAGTTATTCAAGTGTGCAACCATTCTAACAGTTGTGACGTGTGGGATAATGGCACACTTTAGTAATACTGAAAAAGCAGGCATGCATTTCATTTACGGAGCTGCAAACGAAAGTACCGCAGAGGCAGCACAAATGTACAGTGAGCGTTTTCCCCACAGGCAGTTGCCCAATCTGAAAACATTTGCACACTTTCTTCGGCAGCTGTACAAAACAGGATCGTATCTTACTTCCCAGTATGATGCAGGTCGTACAAGGACTGCCAGAACAGCAGGTGTGGAGGATAAGATTTTGGCAGATCAGCCAATTACAAGCACACTAGATGTGGGCTGTAGCCTTGGTGTGCCACAATCCATGACATGTTGCGCCCTGTAACATGTTTGCATTTCATTTTAGATCATGCATTCTTTGATGAAAATTGTTTATTTTTATGTGTACTACCACCGCTTAAAGTTTTCACATCTTTTCTGAATCACCCTGTATGAGTTTATGCTCGAGAAAAGAAAATCTATCTTTACTTGCTTTAAAGTATCATCAGACATGATACAGCCAAAGGGAAAATGTTGACAAAAGCAAAACTTCCTCTCAGTGAAAACAAATTCAATATGTCAGTAAATAATAAAAGTCAAACAAAGGAAAAGGAAAGTTAGAATCTCATCAGTGGCGTTTTATATTTGTTGTACATATAATTAGAAATGCTTATGCTGGGTTGAAGCCATATAAGAAAGCTATAAGAGAATGGGAAAAGAAATGTTAAATAGATTCATTCAAAGCTCAAAAAAGTTAAGTAAAGTAGAAAATAAAATGGTTTGTGCTATGTGTGATTTTTCTGTATATACAGTCGAATCCTGTTATAACAAACTCCAAGAGACTGGAGAAATCACTTCATTATAACAAAATTTCATTATAAAAGAATTCTGGGTTTTTGCATTGTTCCTATGAAAACTTATCTGGGGGATTAGAAAAGTGTTTGTTAAAACGATTTTTTTTTTGCTGAACTGTATTCATTAAATTGGGATTCGACTGTAGTATCAAATTTAACACCATTTTCTGTATTTGAAATCAGTAAAGGAATGTTTAATGTTCTTGAATTTTTGTTCTCTAAATTTGAACATGAATTATACTTTCCTCCTTGTTCCATACAGATATGACTTTTATTTATTTCTAATTTTTTTATCAGTCTGACACATGTGAAGTTTTGATTCCTGAGTTGGAACTTCAAGTTGGCGCAGCAGCTATCAGTGGTCGGTACACAACTGTTGAAGGATTAATATCTTGTATGAAAGAACAGGCAAGAATTTCAATAATGCAATCTTTATTTAGTGATTCATTGAAATTTATTTTAATTCGCTTTCTTTGTATACAACCAACAGTGAACGCTCGATAATCCGGTCATGCACTGGTCCAGCTTGTCCAGTAATCCGGCATTTTTTCTTCCAGTATAAAGGATGAAAACATGTCTGTGTAGAAGTTTAGATTATTTAAATTGACTTTTTCAACTAACTTCCAGAAATCCGTCATACCCGTGATCTAATATGTGTACCAGATTAGAGAGAATCTACTGTATTTGTATTTAGGAATACAAGATTTTCATATATAATTTAGTATTGTGTGCATTCATATGGAAGTGTAGTCATAGACAAAATCAAAATACAGTAGAACCTTTCATAACAGACATTCCCTGTTAGCAGACACTTTTTGAATTCCGTCGACAGGCTTCAATTTATTTTGCTTCTGTTAACAGTCAAAATTTCCAGTTCCGGATGTGTTGTTTATCAAGAGGTTCCACTGTACATATTTCACGATAATTTTAGGTGGGAATAATATTTATATTTTCCATGTAATTAATTAAGAGACATTTTGAAAATTATTTCTCATACCATTCATATGCTCATCAAGACTGCATAGTTGTAAGTATTGTTTTTTGTAAAGTAATTTTCAATTTAAAAAAATGAAGGTCATCATTTTATTTGACTCGAGTGTCAACTGTAAGAGAACTTACAGTTGACACTCGAGCAATATGCCATTCTTTTAAACATCTTTTCCATTTATGAACTTATGGTTTAACAAACTAATTCAAGTCTGTATGAGTTCATAAAAAATTAGTGTCAACTGTATATTGTAAATAAATGCCATTATACTTTTTTGCTTGAAATTTAATTTTATTGTTCAAAATGTTTTGACTTAAATTTTAATTATTGTTATTAATGTTTTGACAATTATGTTAAAATTTTATTTATTTTATGCAATCTTATAAAGCTGGGCGATAAAAATCCTATGATGACAGGTGATGCTGCTAATCCTGAAGTTAAGGAAAAGGTTGATGCATTTGTTCAGAAATTAGACGAAGTGAGTTTCAATTATTTAAGTTAATGGTTTTGCAGGTTTTTTTTTAAACATTGGAAGTCTATGAAGTATAATATGGTTCCAGTATGAACATAGTATGAGTTTTTATATTTTTTTAACTCTTATTTTAATTGAATATTTTTCTGATCATTAAAATATTTTAATATTTATTTTGTACTGCTATTTTCAGTTTTTGCACATTCAGTTTTTCAATTTAATTTTCAGTTAAGGTGAAAAAAAAAGATAAACAAAAGTTACCAAGTATATAAACTTTTTCAATTTCATCAAATTTTTAGGTACTTAAACTGGAAAGAACCATTACCCTTGTTTTGAACGATCCGTGTGGTAATAGTTACCTACAGGTAATTTATAATTTTTGTATTGTGTAACCATTATCATATACAATATAATCTCTTACATACCACAGACCCTCCTTCTTTATATGCATCAGGACTGGATGACTAAAATATTGGTATTGGTACTTAAAATTTTTTTCATTGTGTAGTTACTAAATTGCATGCTGAGAGCAGCACAAAATTTTTGGAATTTATAGAAGCATATCTGCAGACATGAAAGAAGGTCACTATTCCTTGGAAAAGTCAAAAGAAGCATTACTTTGAACCTTTTCCTGGTAAAAAATTTTTGGCACATAATAATTTTTTCGGGCCCTCAGATTTCCTTGTGATTTGTCCAGCCCTGATCTACAACATTAATCTTGCAGATCCTCCCAAGTTATTCATAATGTCGTGTTTCAGCACTCATGAGTTTTCGAGTTAACTACGGATGAGTACTGAAGTACCACTGTAATCAGTTTTCTTTATTTATACTTCAGTGTCTTTAAATAATGCATTTTCTGTCAGATTAGTCAAATATTTCTAAGAAATATTTTGTTTTATTATTTATTCATTCAGAGCATACATCATCCAGAACCAGATACCCATCTAAGTGTTGAAAAGTATGAAAGGACTTTTGAGCAAAATGAAGAGCTAGGATTGAACGATATGAAAGTGGAAAATTATGAACAATAGTTTAAGTTCAGTGTTTGAAACACGATGTTAAATCATTAAAAAAATATTTGAAAAAATAAAACTTTCTTTTTTCCATGAAAATTTTGTGGATCTATTTTTAAATGTCCACGATCATACAAAGAAAGAAGCCCATAGTTACAAAAATGCAAAAATCTGAGAAAGAATAGTCATTGTTATTGAAAACGCATAATGAAATAATAATTTTCAGATGTATTTACAGCTAATTAGTATCATTAGATGTGGGTTACAAGATGACTTTTTGTTAAATGCATAATAGTTTTTCACTGTAGCAGAGAATAGCAAGCTTTATCTCACATCTGCTATGCTTGATTATCCTATTGTTATTATTCAGTCACAATGACATAACATTGTAAAAAGTTATATTCTAGTTCCACTAGTGAAGTGATTGGAGACGAAATTCTTTTTTTTTGTCTTGTGAGAAAAAGGAAAAATAAAAACAATTTTTCTTTTCACCAAGAGAATTTATATATCCTACAGAGTTTTCTTTCTTTGGTGTCCCATGTGGGAAAAGCTTAGACAATTTTACCTATTACTCTGGCACCAAGTAGTGTAACATGAATTGCAGGTCATGTGTTTGTGAAGAAATATCATTCTGTGAATTCCCAAAAGTTTTGCAACTGGCATAGGGGATGCGAGGTATGGTGTTTGTTAGCATATTGTTGAGCCCCTTGAGTGGGGCTATGGTTTAACTGCAAATTGATATGGGCCCTATCAAAATAATTGAGGTTGCTCCTATCTGTGGTACCCTTTTATAGGAAAAGGAGCAGAGGAGATCTAAGGATATGGTCAAAACTCAACATGAGGTTGTTGAAAATTACTCGTGACAGTATGAATCAGAGCAGAAAATAAATTGATATTCAGCATGAGTTCAAGGTGTTTGATATAATTAAGAAAATTTACCAAGTTGTGAATGCTGGTTGCATTTACTACATCACTTAATGTCCCTGATGAGCACCAAAGCAGTTCCTTCTTGGGATTGAGAAGGTGGGGCATCGTCCCACATTGTGAAGTGGAGTTTCGTCTTCCTCTCCACACACACACATGGGACAAATAGGTGAATCTGCATAGTCACAGTTATGTAGGTATTTCACTAGGTATGCATGACCAGTGATGATCTGTATAAAAGTTTATTGGCAATATTCGGTTGGGTTCCCAAGGCCAGCTTGGCTTGTTTGCAGTCCTGCCTTAAGTTCCATTGCCAAAAATGTTTATTTTCTATCCATTGTTTGACATCTTTTATAGTTGACATGGAAAAGGATAGAAGGGTTCAGGTCCAGATAGTTTCAGGTTCATTGCCTCTTTGGCTATCTGGTCTGCAAGTTCGTTTCCCTGGAAATTTTCATGTCCAGGAACCCAGTAAAGGTTGATGTTGTTGCCAAATGCTGCCAATTTATTCAACATATCAGTGCAGTATTTGACACACAGTTAGAACTTGAGGAAGTTGTCAAGAGCCTTTAATGCTGCTTGGCTATTCGAGAAGATAACAATTTGTTTATCATGATACCCTTTAGAAATCGACTTTCAGCCAGTGTGGCTATTGCAAGTACTTCAGCTTGGAAGACTGTAGTCATTTTACCAAGATACATATGTATCTTATGGTAGTCATGATCCACTCCAGAGATGCGGAAGATTAATCCAGCCCCAGTTTTGGTTATCCTGGAGCCATCAGTGTAACATTTGATAAATCGTATTGAGATGTTATCAACTATGTTAGTAATTTCATTTACCCGAGGTATGTGGATAGTGTAATTTTTTGTAAATTTTTTTGTTTTGGAACAGGAGTCTATTGGCATTATTAGAGAAGAAATTTCTACTTTACCCAGTAGACAGCTGTCACAATGGTTTTTAAAAAAGGGTTTATCCCATATAAGGTCAGTTGCACCAAGTACCATTACTTTCCAGCTTGTACATGGTTTTAAAAGCTTTTCCTTGTAGATACCATCTGAGAGGTGACAGCTTGAGAGCAGTTTTAAGAGCAATAGAAGGGGAGCTGGATAAAGCTCCCATGATAAGAATGCACACTAATCTTTGCAGTTTTTGTAGGACTGTTTAGTAAGAGCTCTTTACTAATGCGTGATGCCATACCACACATCTGTAGTTGAGCATTGGGCGTGCAATAGCGATGTAAATATACTGGGTGGCTTTAGAATTTAAACCCCATGTTTTACCAATAATTCTTTTTCATAGCATAAGTATATATTAGTGGCCCATTTAGCTCTTTCTTGAATATAGAATTTCCAAGAGAGCTTAGAGTCCAAGTGACATCCAAGGTATTTCATTTTGTCACAGATGATAAGATCTTGTCCCTTGAGGGTTAGGTTTCCAATTTCCCACTTTCTGTTCTATGTAAAGACCACTATTATGGTTTTTTCCATGGAAAATACTAGTTGGTGCTTATCACCCCATCTGTTGAGTGTAAAGTTTGTTGAGCAAGAAACCTCAATGTGGATATCATGCTTTTGGATGAGCACAATTAGATTAACTGCATATGCTTCAGTCCTTTTATTAGATCAGAGATCAAGGAGCTGAAGACTATGTTCCATAAAAAAAGGAGAAATAATCTCCCTTGTGGGCAATCTCTTTTAATAGATCTTTCAGCTTGGACATCAAGAACATGAGCAATGATTGTTCTGTTCCCGAGCATATGATCAATCCATCTGATTATCATAGGTGGAATGTTGTATATTAGTGCCTTTCATATAGAATCGAACGTAACATTATATCAAAGGCTTCAACAATGTCCAAGAAAATGCCAATAGCAAATTGCCCATTGTGTTTTCAATTATCCAGATCAATTGATGAAGAGCAGAGTCAGTGGAGTACCCATTATTAAAGCCATGCTGGTTCACATTAATTCTGCCTATTAAATGGGGAACATCTTGGAAATGCAGGGTTTTAGAGGGGTAACAACTTGGCTTATATATACCTATATATTAATCCTGTATATTTAAAATATATTAACTGCAAAAAAAGTAGATTTTCATAATTCAAAGACATTTTCAATTTTACAATTTCAAAGGCAAACATGCAAAAAAGGCATTAAATTTCAATTTTACAATTTATATAATAGATAAATATGCTTTGTTTTTCCCCTTATTTTTCTGCATCTAGAAATTTATTTTCTATATCTCAATCCAGTTTGAAAAGGCATCGCGAGCTTAGTTGTCGATACCAAGATATTGCAGGGTTCCCAGTGTCCTGAGATAAGTCAGGAAAATGAAAAATTGTCAGAGAAAAATGCAAGTATACAGTGAAATTCTTTATAACGAGATAATTGCTTGTGTAATGATATTATTCTCTGGCCCCAATGCCCTTTCCTTGTGTTAATATATTTCATCTGTAACAATAACACCTTTATAACTATATGTTTTTCCAGTCCTTTGAATATCGATACAGGTGTTTCACTGCATTACATACGAATACAAATAAAAATACAAGGCCACAACAGGCAGAATGTCCAACGAGGTAGCTGAGAAAAAGATGCCCATAAAAAATATGGATGGCCTGTATTTCTAAAATGCAGCAACTTAATTAAAAATAAAAATGCAATTATAAAAACTAAAAACTATATATACAATGATAAAATATACAATGCCCAAAAAAATATTTATGGTTATCTTATTACAAGTATGGACAGCCTCTCGATTTATCCCAACATGTTCATTGCATGTCTTTTTAAATGTGTCAATTGTGTTAGAATCCACCTGCCCTGAGGGTAAGCCATTCCATTTATCAACAAAACCATTAGAGAAAAACACTACCTAGCATTGTCAGAAAATAATAATCAAGAAAAATTCTGTTGAGGGGAAAAATAAACATTTGAAAGAGAGGTTACGATTTTTTTTTTCAGGAGTTTTGCTCAGGTAAATTGTTGATATTTCGCCATGGAAATGATCAAGGATTGGAATCCCTGTATTGTGTTTTGCTTAGGTATTTTACGAAAAGCTACATGGATTACTCAAAGGCCGTTGCTATGACCAACCACCACCAGGGGTTTACGCAGCATTGACCTTTGGAGGGGACACAAATGGCTGAGGAGGGGGGGGGGCAAATTTTCCCCTTAAGAAATTTTTAGTCACTACCCTTCAAAAAGTATTCAAATTAACAGATTTTTCTTTTTTTAATTTTGTGTGTCAGACATCGCCCTATGCACCACACAGTATAACATATGGCCATATATAATGGTATAACCATATACTTTATTACACAAGAGAAAAATAGTTTTTAAAGAAAAATATAATAAAAATTAATATATGAATAAATAATGAATAAAAATAATAATATAAAAAATAGAAAACAAAAAACATAAATTGGAATAAATGAAATTGGTTAAAATAGCATATAAAAAGTATTTTCTTTCGGTATTGTAATTTTTTTACTGAAATGTTAGTTTTTTTCTAGTTTGTAGGCACGAGCTCTCCTACGCCCCTTCCGCGTATGCCTCTGCTAACAACTGTCAAAATTTTTTTTTCCAGCAATTTTCAGTATGAGTCTATGTCTGAAACATGATTAAAATAAATGTGAAAGAAAAAAAATAATGAACCAAAAAGATAAATTTTTCATGAAATTTTTGTCCCACTTAGATTATAGAAAATTTAACCGGAAAGAGCCAAAAATTCTTTGTTTTCTTTTTCTGGCAAAGTATGGATTTTTTTTTCCTTCAAAAAATTAATAGGTTTTCAGTTTATTTTAAGGGATGTTTATAGATTTGTAATTGAATTAAAACAGCCAGAAACAACTTTTTTTTATACAAATGTAGGAAATTTATTATGAAAAATGATTCTACTCTCTACTCAAATAGAAAAAAATATGTAATCACACAAAGTTTAAGAACAAGATCTTAAATAGTGAAGAACAAAAATTGCAAACAATTTTTCATCTTTCAAAAAGCGTGATAGTTTGCATTTTCTATCAAATTCACTCACGTATAAAAATGTTTGAAAAATTATAGTAGCAACATCTGGAATTTCCAGAGGAAAAAAAAATTGGGTTCAACAAACAAAAAAAAATAATGGATATTAATGATGCAGCCAGCTTCTTTTTTCCACCAAAAAATGTATTCAAATCAGTCCATGCTTGCACATAGGACAAGTAGGTCTTACTTTGAGACATTTCCTGAGACAATCACCGTGAAAAATATGATGGCATGGTGTAACTCGGGCGCAGGTCATGACCTGTAGGCAGACTGCGCATACGTCGTCTTCCTTCTCGCTCAATTCTTGGCTTGTGGCGTATCGGTATCGATCCAGACTAGCCTTTTCCTTCATCAGGGCTTGCAGATGGAAATCAATGTCTCGTATGCCCATGAAGACGTTTATGAAACTGGCAGCCACAAGCAAGAACCAGCTCTCGTTCGAAGTGAGGAAAACGAGCATGATCATGAGTCCGGAAGCGACCGACGAAATCATTCTGAGGATAACGGGTGTCCAAAGACTTTCCATACTCTCGAAAAGATCGCAATTTAACCATTGCAGTATCTCGGGTATCTTTTCTTGGCAAAACCTCTCCGTCAATACGAAATATGCGGCCGTGATGAATATGTAATACCATGTTGGATTAAAATGCTCTAGACCTTGCTCGAGGCCGAACACCAGTAGCATGAATACGCCCGTAACTATGAAGGTCACAGCCCTAGTGAATTCCAACATGACTTTAGTGGCTGTCATGGCAAGATGACGTATGCTGGAATGTTCAGACATGAATACGACTGGGGCTATGTTCTGTAAGTACAGCAGTTTCTGAGTGTACATTAGGAGGTAAACTATAACGTTGTAGAACAACAAAGCGTACAGTCCCGTTAGTTTCTCTTCCGGACAAAACCATCTGTCGCATAACATGAAAAACATGATTTGATTGATGAGGCTCGCCATAGCCTCGGATCGGTGGATATTTTCCGCTCTGTTTCTGCGTTCGTGATTCATTTTCACTGGTGGTTGAGCTCTATTTGAGACCACCCTTAATGCTTTCGGAACTTGCGCGAACCAGTCGCTTCTTGATAGAAACCTTTTCACACTTTCTGTTTATTGAAGTGAATTAGTCTCTTGCAAGGAAGCACAAAGTGCTATTGTATTGCACAAAAAGGAAATAGATTCGACTTGGCGTTTCGATGCGAGATCGGTTCGATTTCTTCAACTTAGACAAGCTCTCGATGTCTCCAAACGGTAGGTACGATTTCCGATAAAGGATGAATCGGCATAAAACATGCTGTCGGCCTGGAGGGAGGGAAAAAAAAAATTTTGTTAGCGATTCATACAATTAATATAGTAGCAATAAAAGTTATTCAACAATAATTCCAGCACACGAGGATGCACAGTTGAACCTCGCAATAGCACCGCCCCACCACCACTTAGCACCAAACATTTTCAGTGAACAAATCGTTCAGATATAGGGATTGTATCATATTACGGACAAACACGCACGAAAAATATAGACATCGGAAATATAATTCCTGTTTGAGTGGAATGGCACGTTTAAGGTACTCAACTAAAAGTATTTTTTTCTTGTTTTGTGTTTTCGAAGAGTAGCAGGTCATAGAAAATTATATTTTATGATGAAAATGAAATTCTAATTGTTATTACTGTAATGAACTTTTTCTTCTCTCTCAAGAACAAGATTTGACTTTTATGCCAACCATCACATTAGATAGGTGGTAACGTAACTATCTGCCATTGAAATAAAACTTTAATACATATACAATATTGCAAAATTGATTTTTTTTTTTAATTTATTTGCAATAATTTGGCTTTTCCGATTACTTATATCTTCATTATTTCAAGCAATGTTCGCCAATACGCATCTAAATGCGCAATTTGTGCATTAAAAGTCAATTTTACTCCTCCAAATTTCGTTGAGGAGTGAAAATACTCCAAATTTTATTTAATTTTTTCTGATAGAGATATTTCTTTGATATTCATTTAAAAAACAAAAAACCCTCTTTTTCAAAACTACCCCCTTAAAACAAAGGGGTTTTCAACCCATGGCCCTCCGAGCTTTTTGCTGTGGCCAGCCGACCATTTTTAGAAAATAGCTACTTAACATAGAAAAGCAATTAAATTCCAAAAAAAATCGTTAAAGCTTCGCCCTCTGAAATCTACTGCTGTAATATTAGAACTGTGAGATACTTTCCAGGTTCAATAGTAATGCTGTGCATTTGATACATGAAAAGGACCACCGTCGTAAAACGAATTCGGAGGACCCTGAGCCAAAAAAGTTTTTGAGGTTTATGTTTTAAATTGGGCCACATATTTCGAGAGGCCAAATTCGGCATCCAAAATGTATACATAATTACAGAATTTACGAAAATGCTAAAAATTACCTCAATGAAAGAAATTTTAGAATTAATGAAGTAAAATAATTTTTTAGTATTATTTGAATAAAATAGTTTCAAATAATTAATGAAAAAATAGTCACAGAACTATTAATAGAAATAATTTCAGGATATTGTCGAGTAATTTCGTAATTTGAATTTTAATTGTTAAAAGCAATTAATAATTCATGAGAAAATTAATTTTTGAAACAAATTTCATAATTAATGGAATTTTAAAAAATTAATGGAAAAATAATTTCAGAATTATCGGGACAAATTTCAGATTTAATAAAAGAAATTGTTGATTAAAAAGAATTAATTAAAGGAAGTTATTTAGAAATAAACAAAAATTCAAAGTAGATAAAAGTGTTCAATAGTTTTTGGAGAACCCTATTTAATGACCACGGTATGACTTAGTGCCCCGCGGGCTTCGTGGAAAGTTTAATTTGGCCCGCAATGTCTGAAAAGTTGAAAAAACCCCTTGTTAAAACTTTGAAGAGGAGTGAAATTACTCTTCAAAATTATTTTTTCTAGTGCATCTGTTTTCAAGTACCACTTGATTTGAGCGTTTTTCTACTGGAATATGGCAACAGCACCCGATTGTAAAATCAATATGGGATAATTAAAATGAATTTCTTTAGTCGCACCCTCCCCGGAAACTTCAAAAAATGCTCATCAGTTTTGATGCGCGGAACTGATTTCTTCAACTGGCGAAAGCTATTTCGTGAGGAAGTCTGACAATGAACGAAAACTAAGCATTTTTAGCAATGCTCGAAATTTTTGGACTATTTTTACTATATTAAAAAAAATTTCAATCGTAATTTTTATCTTCCTAAATTATGTTCATTATTATCATTATTAATTTTTTCGTTATAAATTTCTTAAGTTTTTTTTCAAAATTTAAAATTCTCATTTAGCCATTCTTTTTTATGTCATAAGTTATCTAGTGCTACGAACATTACATGAAAAATCTATTAGGATGCTTGTTCACTTGATTCAAAGCGTTAAAAGTAGGGCTTGTTCGATTAATCGGTTCGGTTAATCCATAGTTTCCCAAACTTTTTGTTCCATCGCCACCTTCATCAGAATTTTTTTGCTTTCATCGCCCCACAACTCAAGTGAACTCATAGGATCCTGTGTTAAATCCGTAGCTTCTATTTCCAACCCCCCCCCCCTTCCGGACCATTCCATCGCCCACTTTGGGAAACACTGGGTTAATCTATTGTTAATCGCAGCTAAAAAAAATTTTTAGTTCAGTTAATCGACTCGATCAATCCGATTAAAATTTGCGCAAAAAGTTGGTAATTTAACTTCATTTACTTACTGATTAGATGTCCTAAATTATATGTACCTTTTTCTAACATTTTCGATTAGTGACCGCGTTTAAAAATACTTGAATCAATATTTTTTATCAAATTTTTGGACATGGTTGAAAACTGGTGACGATTTCAGTTTCAAATTGAGTTCGATGGGAATTTTAAAAGACAAGACCAAAAAATTCATTATCTCCACTATAAACTTATGTGAACAGGTTGGTCGAGTGGTTACAGTGACGGACTCGCGATGCGAGGATCCGGGTTCGAACCCCACAGTGGTGGTCGGCTGAAGTTGGTTTTCTGTGGTTCCCAACTTCAAGGCGCAAATGCGAGCCGATCTCCCCGTTAAAAAGTCTCGCCACAGAGAGCAACAGTCCTACAACGATAAATCATTCAATCATAACACTTCACTCATAGTTAGAAAAACTGGTGGCAGATGGTAGCACTACACATAACAAGCATTACAGAGAAACAAAAAACTTCACGTCAGGTTTCACTACACGTACACGCACATTAACGATTCGTTGGGGGTGTGGGCGGGGTGCATGTGAGGTGTAGCAGTAGTAGGTAGGGCCACCAAAAAATGGCTCGGGGATCCATGATGTTCTTAAGTCAGCCACCTCGTTGGGCAATTTGCCTGTTGTGGCGTTGTATTTGTATTTAGTAGTTTTTCGTATTCTTGAAGCATCAGAGCTTATGCTTCAAGAATACGAAAATAACCGATTTAAACAAAAGAACAAGATCCAAGTGAAGAAATTCCAGGTCTTGACAAAATTATGTTCAGCATGTTGCAGCAATTGCTTCAAGCGGGCAGTCTTTTAATTGCTTAATCTAGTCCTATGTTTGTTTACACCTGGTGAATAGGTGCTTGAGAAATGAATAAAATGTATTTTTATAGCATCAATATTAGACAGTTATGAAAAAATATTCGATTAATCAGTCAATTAAGTGATTGCAAAATTTTTGAATAACCATTTGAAAATTTTAATCGATTCCCAGCCCTTGTTTAGAATACAAAAAAAAATTTCGTCTTTATCAAGTAGTATCACGTGGCAAATGAAATCGGGAAAAAAAATTTGATTGACTTGTGGGTTGCTAAATAGGGTTATTTATTAGTGACATAATTAAATGACTTGTGGGTTGCTAAATAGGGTTATTTATTAGTGACATAATGTGTGTGTTTTTTTTTAGGGAAAATTTTTTTAAAGTAGAAAGAGAGATAAATGCTAAAGTGTGAGACGAATGCCACGGAAATCAGTGCTCTCTGAGAATTGATGATTGTTCTTGGGTGCGATGCCCGGAATGAAGAGCAAAAAAAAAAAGCCTTTGAGAGAAGGGGCAAAAAACTGTTGTCTTTAAAGAAAAAATTAAAAGACCGGGGTTTTTTTTTCATATCCTGGCAACGTTCTTTTAGAGATTTTTTTTTCACACACAAACTCCAGACTTTTTTCCCCACCAGTGATCTTGACATTTCCAGTCTGTTACGCCACAAGGCTAAATGTAGAATGTTGGGGGTCAACGCTTCAGGGCAGCAGTTCCTGACTCGTGAAATATGCTCAAGTGTTTAGATAAGATTCGCGCTAAAATAAAAATAATGGCTCATAACAAAATAACAAATTTATACCGATCTTGTGGTTAAAATATATATATATATAACGACGTTTTTTATTTCTCTAGTTGGCTGTCAACAGACCTCCTCCTGCCTCCAAGGCAACTAAAATTTTGCTTGAGCATTTTCGTGAAAAAAATCAAAACGTCCAAAGGAAATACCTTTTATACACTATTTAATTAATTTATTAATTTAAATGTTTTTTGAAGGTTGTTAACTCAAAATTTCTCTTGAGAGAAATACACCCCAGAGATCAAGCTTGCATGCGCCCCTGACTATAATCCTCGGTTTATAAGTTTAAAAATATTCCAATTTCTTAGTGTTCATTAAAGGCCGCTGCGTGTTATTATGTACATCTTTTTTTTTATCGTCGTCTTCTGAGTTGGATTTTACGTCTTGTTGGAATAAAAATTGATATATTTTTTTAAGATAATATAACTGCTTACAAGATCAAAGCAATGAAGAATATTTTTGATTATTCAATCGACAATTAATCCCTTTACTTGGATATTTTTAGCTACAAATTAGAAGATGTACAGTTTAGGTCCCAGAGATAATTTTCCAAAACTGGAATTTTTTTTTTTACCCGGACGAGGGAGAGATTAATGAATTCATGTATTTTTGCTCATTGAACAACATCGCCTCTTTGAATACCTTCAACCGTGGTCCTTCTTTTAAGTATTTTGTGTTACGAGAACTTGACAAACAACTTTTCAATATTATTTCCAATTGAAAAAGTTGGGGGAAAATAACTTTTTCTTTTCTAGCCTCACTCTATGGTTGCAAAAGTACTGAATTCTATGCAAATTGATTCCAAATAGTTCCTGAATTAATGTCGTAATTGTAAAGGAAGTTGTGGAAATGTTCAATATCAAAATGCTTCGTGAAATTGAAGTTTAAAGCAAACCCTTATAGGCAAGGGTGTAGCCAGGGGGGGGGGGGGACTTGGGGGTCTGGTCCCCCCCCCCCCCCCGAAATGTGAGAAAATGACCGAAAAAAGGGAAAAAGATGGCCAAATCCATTGTTCTGTCACTTTGGTTCCCCCCCCCCCCCGAACGAAATTTCTGGCTACGCCCCTGCTTATAGGAGTGGTTTTCGAACATTTTTTTTACCCGCGGCTCCTTTCCCAATTCATGGTTCATCTGTGGCTCCCCCAGAACAGTTTGTTCCCCCATATAAAAACATTTCAGAGCATAAATAGGCATACAAATCAATATCTCCAGCTTGCCGTCACGCTCCTAGAAGCCGCGGCGCAGACTTTGAGAAATATGGATCTATAGTATATACATTCACATATTCAACCTCCAAAAGAGATTGAGCAATATATCTGGATAACGGTGGTAATGTCCATTTTCGTCATAATTGGTATGACGCTATTAATTTGTGATACTTTCTTTACACCTCAAATAGGTGTAGAACATCAAGTCCTATTTCAATAAATAAAAAAGATATTCACTTTCTATAAAACAAGTGAGCTCCATCTAGTCATACTAAAAAAAATCTTTGAACGACTCACTTGTAAAATTTTTCTTTTGTGAAATGGTGCCGTTTACATCAGGCATACAGATCTGTCGTTAATAATTAATAATGTGACTATTTTTTTCTGGAAAAAAGAACACACTCGAAAATTCATATAAAAATAATATTCTCAACCAGACGTCACGTCTAAAGCTTTAATTTACCTCGACATTTCGTAGAGGCTATATTTACTACGGTTTACTACATTAACAGCATCATAGGTCTCCCCACCAAGGCTGGAAATATCTATCTACCAATTTCATTCTTACTTTCGCCTTACTTTCGAAAAATCACAGTACTACTTCTACTTTCTTTCAAACCGAACACAACTCTGGCTCGCCTTGCCTTGGGCAATTCACTATTTGTGCCAGAAGTGTGTGTACCTAAACAATCTGAGTGTGTATGTAGTAGTTTGTCCGTTGCGTTTCAGTGCTGCCATTTATATTTCAAATTCTTAGGAGTGAAGCGTAATGATTGAATATTTGTTACCGTTGTAGGCCTGTTGCTCTCTGTGGCGAAACTTTTTAACGGGGAGATAGACTGGCATTCACGCCTCGAAGTTGTAAACCACAGATACTACTTATAATTCACCATGTATGCACCTCACAAACATTCCTTAGATTTTATCAACGCATTGGTACGTACATAAAATATAATATACATAATAGTATAATATATATACTATATAACTGGTCTTAGCGGATTTATGTTGTCAGAGGTGCGTATTTTGTGTTCTGTTGCTGCCATCATCTGTCTCTCACATTTTGAAGTGAAAAGTACCTGAAATGCCCGTAATATATAAATATTGTATTGAAGGCCTGCAAGCTATTTGCGAAGAAGCTTTTTCACACGGGCGACTGGCTCGCATTTGCACCTCGAAGTTAGAAAACCAACTTCATACGAGAAGCGAATGGGATAGCAGAGCCTATCCAATTATAAAATTTCGTGAAGTAAGATGTCTCGAATTCTTCACTACCGAAGAGGATATTCCGATTATAGTGACGTTAAATAATAATTTCGATGTTGAGAATCACATACACACATTATACACTACGACTACGTTCACAATCGCTTTAACTGAAACTACGTTTAGAATGTATTCGTCAAACTAAGTGAATCACGCCACTTAACTGATAACTCACCTGGGAATTGAACAGCATAGCACTCTTCCAGCGGGACTCGTACTAAACTGTCTGATCGTTTGGCAAGCTATAGTTCATTCTGCGTGGTATCCCGAAAGAGTTATTACAAGACTTCCATGAGCTGGGTTGAGGAGCAGGTAGACAACCTATTACGTCATTTGCGGATAGAAGAATGCCAAGAAAAGTAACCACGTGGTCTTGACAATCTGTCGTCACTTGTAGATGATTCCCTCTTCCAAACAAAAATATTTTAGGTTTTGAAACTCCCCTTTTTTCGTGTTTGTTTCTCACTCCTCTTCTCTAGAGTCCAACAGGACATCCAAAAGGAACCAGCATCATTGCACGTTTTCTCTTTCTTGCGTGGGTTTCTGTGTTATGGAGGAAACCTAAAAATATCGGAAATTTCTTGCTCTTCTTTTTTCTCGTATTTGCTACGCCGCCATAAACAGTCGTAGAAGAATTCAGTGTGATGAACCGCATAATAACATCACTTCGTTTGATTCATTCAGTAAGAGATAGAAAAGCAAGGATATCTTGCTCCCCCCCCCCCTACTTTTATTCCGAATGAGTAGTAGTAGCTTCCAGGTACCAAGAAATTCAGTCATTCGTAATTATTGGAATCATGTGCTTGGTGCCTTAACGGAAGTGGTTTTTATTCTATAAATACAGTGGCGTAGGAGCCGTGATCGCTGTGGATGATCGAGCATCCACTACGAACAGCAAAGCATTTTTGGGATGGAGTTGAAAAAAAAATTAAAAAATGTTGACTGATTATTCACAAGAAAATTGAAAATGATGAGGAAAAATGTAATTCTTTAGTTGTTTAAAAAACATGAATATCATACCGACAATTTGACACCTCATTTTCTGTTTTCACGTATATGAACGTATCATGAAATTTGAGTTGAAAAAACGTCTTTTTCGATTAACGATTGCTTTTGTAGTCAAAGTATTTTGCAGTTCGTTTGTATCTCGTGTTATTAGCATGCACAGAGCGCTTACATTTGATATTATCGTGAGCATGACTGAAGAAAAACAATCAAGTGCCAAACGAACGTACATATTTTTTCAGGCAACTCGTGGGACATTTTGCCTGTTGTGGCCTTGCATTTGTATTTATTTGCATTGCATTTGTATTTATTTGCATTGTATTTGTATATTGTTTTTAGAGCTGGCATCCATAAGTGAAGAACAATACATTCATTCTTTTTCTTTCAAATTTCAAAAAAAAATTTTTAAACATCTTTTTTTTCAGTTTATTTTTTTTAAATTAAAAAAAAATCAATAAAAAGCAAAAACTGGCTATTTATTATAGCCAAGAAAGAAATTAAATAGCATTTAAAATAATTCGTAAAAAATAATTAATGGATAACCAATGTGACCAATTAAAAGAAATTAATTTTTCCAACAAATAGAGAACGTATTATCCTGGACCTAGGGGTTGTGGGAAGGTAAATCGTATTGCACTGTGGGTGCGGGAGAGAGAAAAGGTTAAGAACCATTGCACTAGAAATTATTTAGATATCAAACTCTGGAACATAAAGATCGAAGCGAGCACCCGCAGGCAGGGCCGCAACTGGGGGGGGGGGGGGGTAGCAGGCAGCCCTGGTGCTGAACTAGAGGGGGCACCGAATTCACCCTTCAACTGCTCCTTTTACATTACACGGGAACGCCAAAATGAGTGCTTTCCCCTTTGACAAAGTATCTAGTTGCGGCCCTTCCCGCAGGTCTAAAACACTTCCGAGGGTCCCGTATAAATTTCAAACCCATTTCACTATCTGCGACGGTAAATGTTTTGATTTAGAAGCGATAGAGGGTTGAAAAATACGATCTTTCAGTGCAGAGATTTCAGAAGAAGAGAGTAAGCTATGGCCGGACGCCAAAACAGATTTGTGGTCATCTTCAATATCACGAGATAGATATGACAGGATTTAGGCTCAGAGATTAACCAATTTTCGCTCTATTCATCAACTCAATTAAGGAGGCCCGCTAAAAGTCTTGGAATTCGGATCCGTTAAAAAAAACTTTCTGAGGAGGTAACACTGACATAATCGATGCATATGTTACGGTAAATGTGATAAATCCGGTTGTTATGCATAATCTCCGAGCGTTTTGGTAACTTTGATAAATTTTCCTAAATTAATCACTTTTACATGCATTGGTAAATTTAATAAAGTGCTGGAAAGATTATCACTTTTACCGGCAATTATGCATAATACCCAGGCATCAAGTCGTTGGTAAACATAATAAATCGCACTATATGGTATACTATGGATGATAATTCATTCACACATGTGTTATTATATCGGGGAACGATTTGCTATCATTGTATCGACTGTACTCATCACACATACTAGACTCCTTTGGAATTTTTTTCATATCTATAAAATTCACCAATTACACTAGTGTATTATGCGTAATCACAGATAAAATGCGTAAATTTCAAATTTATCAATGATGCTTGGGTATTATGCATATTCTCCAGTAAAAGTGATAAATTTATCAAACTTACTAAGACGATTGGTAAGTATGCATAATAACCGATTTATCACATCTATCGTAACATATACAGTCGAATTCCGTTATAGCAAACTCTAAGAGACTGGGGAAATCACTTCGTTATAACGAAATTTTGTTATAAAGGAATTCTAGGTTTTTGCATTGCTCCTATGTAAACTTATACGGAAGAATAGAAACATGCCGGTTAAAACGAGATTTTCGCTATAAAGGTATTCGTTAAAACGGAATTCAACTTTATATACGATGTAATTTTTTTTTAATCTTCAAACAGTAGTCCGAAAAAAAAGGAAACATATATTCAGATTCTTTTCCCACGATTCCTCATCAAAACTGGCTTACAATTTAGCAAGATACGTAGTACATAGGTGAAGTTTCAGAAGAGGAATATGAAATTGCTTATTAAGTTAATGATTATAGTTTTTTAACTTTCACACCCAATGCTACTCTAAATTGTACACTCATCTCGTAGTACCATGTAATAGTAAAAAATACATCAAGAGTAAAAAAAAATAGCTATACTGCATTACGATCCTATGACATTTGGGGTTATCCAACACCATCTATAGCAGAAAGCCTCCACGCGAAGTTCGTGACGTCACTGAAGAAGTCCATTTCACCTATAGTCATTGGATATACTGCAAAAAAAAAGGTAAAGATATCGCATGCGTCGGCCCGCTATATCCAATGGCTACACGTGAAATTGACTTCTTCAGTGACGTCAAAGCTTCGCGCGGAGGATCTTCTGCTATAGATGGCGTTGAGTCGTCTCATACGCCATCTTCATATAGTGAAGATTTTCTTGAAAATGTTTCTCAGATTGTGTTCACCACGAAGGCAATGTTCTTGAACTTTTTTCTTTTTGAACGATTTCGTGAACCGCGATCGAAGTTTGAAATTATGAGAATATTCTATTTCTTATTTTAAATTCATTAAATTCTAATAAAAACTAATGCTGGGAATCGATTAAAACTTTTGACTGGTTAATCGAAAATTTTCAATCGATTAATCGAATATTTTTCGTAACTATATAATACTAATTGATGCTATAAAAAAACGTGATTTATTCCCACATCTATTAACTAGATTGTTAACAAGTATAGGAATAGACTAAGAAGTTAAAACTATCACTTTTAAGCAATTTATTACTCGTATGTTGAACATATTTTTTTGAAAAGCCTGGAATTTCTCCATTTTGTGATCTTGTTTTTTTTATATTTTAAATCGATTATTTTAGGTTAGTCACTGATTTCGAAACTACTTTTGATCATACTCTTAGTTGTATTCCTTCAAACTCCTCCCAAATGAAGGGATTTGAGGAGAGGAACTCTGTACTTCCAAGAATACGAACAACTGTTTATAGTGGAGACAATAAATTTTGGTTTCCTAAACTTTCAATTTTTTGGTTCTAAAACTCCCATCAAATTAAATTTGAAACTGAAATTATCACAGTTTTTCGCTGAATGACTTTTATTTCCCAATGCCGAAAAATTTGATCCAAATATTGATTCCAATGTTTTTAAATATGACCACTTATCGAAATGTTACACAGAATGTAACTGTTAAGTGTTCACTGTCAGTGGACTTCATCTCATCAATGACGAGATCTCATCAACCGTCCGTCGTAGAGGTATGATTCCAATTTAAGAAATACTCAGCAGGAGTTCCAAAATTACCCCGTACCAGTTTTGAGAGTGAAAATACAGTGTATAAGAAAATAAAAAAAATCTCTAAATTTTTGTACGGTCCTTCTTATGCTCTAACTTCCAATTAGAAAGTTGTGGCCCTGTCTCTCCTCATGCCAAAAAAAAAAAAAAAAAAAATCCATCTTTCCACGTGAAATATGCATAGAAACGGAGGAAATTTGGGAAAGAACACCGTTAAATGCAGGTGCAGGTAAAACGGTTTTTCCGCATTTAACGCTGTTTTTCCCCCAAATTTCCTCCGTTTTTCGAATTTGAATATCTCTGTGAATATTGCACTTAGAAACAATAAATATTTTTTTTTTTGTGTCGGGCTCAAAAGAGACAAGGCAACAAGTTTCTAATTGGAAGTTAGAGCATAAGAGGGACCGTACAAAAATTTAGAGAGATTTTTATTTTCTTATACACTGTATTTTCACTCTCAAAACTGGTTCAGGGTAATTTTGGAACGCCTATTGAGAATTTTTCTAAATATCTCTACGACGCGTCGTAGGACAGTTGATGAGATAAAGGCTGTGTTAGCACTTGTATATCGGTACAATATAATTTAGGATATCTAATCGGTTTCGTTAGATAAATCATAAGTCAAATTACAAACTTTTTACTCGAATTTTAATCGGATGGATCGACTCGATTAATTCAACTAAAATGTTTAACTGCGATTAAAAACTGATCGATTAACCGACCCAATAAATCGGACCAGCGTTAATAAAAACCAATACTGAGAGAACACGGTATTTTATTTTTTTTTAAATCAAAATTTAAGAAAACTTCACTTTTCGATTAGTTCGACATCCGCCGCTTGTTTATTAGAAAATTTTATAAACTACCACTATAAACCAGACTAGCTCTTCGTCCATATTACTCTATGTAATTTCTAGCGAATGAGTACGTGTTGAAATGTGCGAGCATGTGTTGTATATAAGAGAGAAAATGAAGTGAACCTAAACGTGAAGTGTATTTCTCAGGAATGTTTGTTATATATATAGTGACGCTATCTGTATTCTGAATTCGGAATTTCAAATATTGTAATTCTGTGTGCGTGTGCGTGCGCGCGCTCTCTGTGGAGAGACCTTTTTAAATAGGAGATCGTCTCGCGCGCATTCGCGCATTGAAGTTGGAAAACCACAGAAAACCACTTTGAGCAGGCCACCTTTATGCCTGGTTCCAGACATGTACAGGCTTTGGCTTTGAAAATTTGTGAAGTTTTGAAAAAATTCTCGAAGTCACTTGTGTGTGTGTGAGTGTTTTATTTTCACATACAGTGGCGTATTTACAAGGGGAGGCTTAGCAGGCAGTTGCCGCCCCTCTTGCCGCCCAGGAGCAGCAAATTAAGAAAATTAGTGGCCAAGAAAATTAGTAGAATGGGAGATGGGCGGCAAAATTTGCATAACCCTTAAATAAATCCGTCTCTGCCCCGACTGCTAGGAAGTAGGTCAATGAGTGAAAAAAAAATTGATCTAGAGAGTGAGCAAAAAAAAGGACTGAGCGTGTGCAAGCATGTGAATATCCAAATAGTGATCTGGAACTGTGTTTCTCAAACACGGGGCCCTAACATCATTCATACCGGGCCGTGAGTGACTGGCCAGTTTCTTTTTTACCATTCATTTTCCTTTATTCGTGTTTCACTGTGCCTTCCACTTAAAAAAAAAATGAAACCGGGCTGCTGATCTAGAGAGTATGCGGCGAGCTTGTGAGTGACCAAAACAGTGTGTAAGCATGTGAGTGACCAAAACAGTGTGTAAGCATGTGAGTGACCAAAACAGTGTGTAAGCATGTGAGTGACCAAAACAGTGTGTAAGCATGTGAGTGACCAAAACAGTGTGTAAGCATGTGAGTGACCAAAACAGTGTGTAAGCATGTGAGTGACCAAAACAGTGTGTAAGCATGTGAGTGACCAAAGAGTATGCAAGCGTGTGAATGAGTAAAAGAGTGACTTGGAGAGTGGTGAGAATGGAAGTGACCAAAAGAGTGACTTAGAGCAATACCACACTAGAAATGTCTTTGGTATGGTGTTGCGCTTAGAGACACAGGTTAACTTGCAGGAGTGGGAGGAGGACAAGCGTGTTATAACACAGGGTGGCGAATTCCAGGAAAGAGTAGTCAAGAGGCAAAACTATAAATGCGCCTTTCTTCACACATACTATACGTAAACATTGATAGACTGAAAACGAGTTGTCTTTACCATTTAATAATTCAACTATTGAGAAAATACCTTAAAATTTAAGATGAATCCCCCATACATGTATAGTTTTTATGTTCTGATAGGGGTAATCTTTTTGGGATAAGTTTATGACCTACCTTCTCGTGACGTTAGGTACCATCACGAACGTGAATCTTCGTCTGGCAGCTAATCAAGATGAAATACTACATTCGTTTTTAAAAGCGCCACACCCGCAGTGCCTTACGTCACTGTCTCAAGACCGATTCTACTTGCATCGAACTGACGTTAATGGTTTGTGAATCCGCTTCACGCACAAAAGGAAGAGTTGAGAAAAAAGGAGTACACAGTCTCATTTACTAAAATTAAAATAACCTCCTATAACGTACTCTGAAATAAACCTCTTGACGATTTTTCACAGTAAACACGCTCAAAAGTTAAATGTCAACATCGATTCGCCCACGTTTTTTCTTAACCAACCCCTGGCATTTTCCAGGAAGTTACTTCTAAGAACCAACCTGGGAGGCCATACCTCAAACCTCCTACTCGAATATTTTAGGAAATAACATTGACCATTTAAATTATCAATTGATTCCTGAATAATTTTCTAACAACATTGTGTTCATATTATATGTATATCAGATAAAAAGGGTTCCTTGTTTGAAGAGAAAACAAATCATTTCGCAACAACATTCAAACGTAAAAAATGCCCTTTTTAACGGTATCTTTTAAAAATGTCTATTTTTGTTTTTCCCATCATAAATTCATATTAGAAGGGACCTAGCACTATGATCCCTGCAATGGTAGGGCTGACAGGGCTCTAGCACGGGGGGTCCGGGACAAACCTTATTGTTTTTCTTTTTTTACACTATAAATTTACTATAGAGGACGTCGCCCACCGAAGATTTTAGTCTTGGGGGGGGGGGGGGGGGAATGAGCACCGAGATGCTCGCAGTAAAAAGGAAAAATGTTCTTAAATGAAATGAGCCCTTTAATTGTTTTTCCCCCGAATAAGGCACATTGCCTTTTATTACACCTGCACAGACCTGTTTCTTTGCTCACAGAATTTCGATATCTGTGCGGAATGATAAAATAACATGCTGCATAACATGCTACAATATAGGGAATTTTTTCATTGCGCAGAAATAAACTCTGTGTACATGGAAGCATTCTCAGACTCTAAACAGCCATATTTTGTAAACTTATTCACCATGAAAAAATGGCGCCTTTCTGAGACACTTTTGTCCATAATCAATAAACGGGTAAAAATAATATTTCATCAGCAAAAATATGCCTTCCAGAAAATATGAAAACAATTATACAGTGCAGTATTATACGTATTTAGGCGCGAGAAACGCATCAATGAACTAGAACCCATTCCTCCACCTATCAAATAAAATTGTTAAAATTCTTCGATTGAAATTAGCAACCGGATTTTGATTAATGTGCCGCGTGAAAAAAACAATGACATGGTAATAGTTAACATTTTATATATCAACTGTTGAAATTTCGAGGCAAATTT